>NC_135493.1:44734632-45384319 GCF_052094955.1 Ictidomys tridecemlineatus
GCAAGGATGTGCTGAGCACAAACAGCTCTTTCATTGTGCATGACTGCAGCACAATTTCTTTTTTGCTCCAGAACATGTATTTTTATATACATATATACCGTCATACATATTATCATTTGTATATTCTTTTTGTTTGCATCACAATTTTTCATTTATCTGGTTGTACACAATGTAGCATCACATCATATGTGCAATCATACATGTACCTAGGGTAATGATGTCCATGTCATTCCACCATCTTTCCTGCCCCCATACCCCTTTCCCTGCACTACCTCCCCTCTGTCCAATCACAGTTCTTTTGACAATTTATTGATTGGATTTTTTGTGGTATTAAGTTTTTGAGTTGTTATATTCTAGTTATTAATATCCTATTAAAGTAGTAGCTGTCAAAGATTTTCTCCTATTCTCTAGACACTCTATTCACACTGTTAATTGTTTCTTTTGCTATGCAGAAGCTTTTTATTTTGGTGGCATTCCACCTATTTTCTGTTTTTTTTTCTTGAGCTTTAGGGGTCTCCTTAAGCAAGTCAATGCCTCCACCAATATGATAGAATGTAGACCCTATGTTTTCTTCTAGCAGGTGCAAATTTCTATTAAATTTCACATGACTGTAACTATGTGGGTTTGTCTCTATCTTTTGCTCTATTTCTCTGTTTTTCATGTCTATATTGATGCCAGTGCAATGCTGTTCTTGTTACTATAATTCTGTATTATGATTTGAGATCAAATATTGTGATACCTCCAGCATTGTTCTTTTTGTTTAGGATCACTTTGGCTATTCTGGTACTCTTATTCATCAAAATTAAGTTAAGGGCATTTTTTTATAGAGTTGTGAAGAATTTCCTTGATATTTTGATGGGGACTCCACTGACACTATATAGTGATTTTGGTAACATAGCCTCAAATAATAACTTTATGCACTGGCTCTTTAAAACTAAAATAGTTATGTTTAAATTATTTTGAAATTAAAACAGATAACTTTATCTCCATAGATCATATAAACAAATGGAATATATATTAAAGTATAGCATAGAAAGAAATTTAAATATATTTTAAAATCTATTTGCAAATTCTGAAAGCAACTTTTAGTTACAGAAATATTTGCTTTGCCCAAAACAATTGCTTCAAACATTTCTGTTCACAAATAACATTTTTTATTCTACTTTAGTTTAATTAATTTTAGCAATTGCCAAGCAAGAAAAGCTGGGCAATTCACTCATAACTCAAAATTTCCCTGTAGGTGTATATTGTAATTGAGAACAAATAATTATCAATATATGTACAGAAAAGGAAATGCAATTATAATGTTTAAATTGATGTAATATAAAACACAAGATAAAAATGGTGTTTAACTTCATTTATAAACCACTGATTTATAGATATTGATTTTGTACTTTATAATTTTAAAAAATTCTGTTTTAGCTAGTGTTAAGGTAGTTTGAAAATAACTATATATTTATAACAAAATATCAAAAAAATATTTAAATATATAATTATCATGAAGAAAATGAAGCTAGTAAAAAACACAAACAGTAGCCAATATGCTATATTTGGGCCAAATTCAAGAATTCTAAGAGGGAATGTTTCTTAATATCTGCATTTATAAATTGCCCCTACTGTTCACCTCTGAGAATTTAATATCTTTGATTTAGAATTTCTATTTTTGTGGAAAAAATGTACTTTAAACATTCTTTAACAATCTGATAATGGAAGACTCAGTTTTTTTTTTTTAACAAAAATCAGAATTAGAAAAATTATAAAATTCATTAAGTAGGTTAAATAGCACCAATTAACACCCTAAAATTAACTCTGGCTAAATTTGAATAACCAAATTGCCTTATTATTTTAATTTCTAATATTCTCAGGTGAATTTGGAAAGACATGATTTATAGAATGAATCAATATAAGTACAGCAAATGATATGTAAAATTGAATTGAAAGGTCTTTTTCTCTATATTTATTATTACTATCTTTTGCTAGAATGACACAAGAGTGGTGAAGAATTCAACAAAGGCTTTCATTCACGTGTTGCTTTTTTCATTTTATATCAAAATGATTTAGGCTCAAACTTGTCATGAATTGTGCTCTGTTTTCTTGCATTTAATAAGATATTTTTGAACATTCAGATTTGAGAGTTACTCATGTATTTTTCTACTTAGCCTAGGACTGACTTTCATTATTTTTGTAATGACAAAAAATATTCTTTCATTATATCCAACATGAATACACAATTTTATAATTCCTCCTACCATGAGGATGCCAAATTTTCCCATACAAAAGATTGAATCTTTTTAGTAAGTAATAAAAAATATAATTTGAGCCATCTGATTTTGTTATTTTAATTGACTATGGCATGCCTTAGAAACATTGAAAGTTCAGTTTCAGACCAAGGAACTTAATAATATAGACATGCATTCATAGTTTATATCCCAAAGTACTCTTTTATTACCATTTTAATATTGACTTCTTGTATGTATAGCAAAATCTTGTGTGTGTGTGTGTGTGTGTGTGTGTGTGTGTGTGTGTGTGAGAGAGAGAGAGAGAGAGAGAGAGAGAGAGAGAGAGAGAGAGAGAATTTTAGTCTCTGATTTTTTCCTACTTAAGATGCATTTTAACCTCCATTAGTAGCCACTAGTCCCAGCCAAGGCATGAACACACATTTTTATAGTCTTTATGTTATATTCTGTAAATTCCTGCTTGACATTATAAATAGGTGAAATTGCATAAAAATATATAAGGCTAGATATTTTAAACTAGTTTTCAAAAGTTGAGAATACAGTGTTTTAGAGGGTTAGAAAAATGATCCACATGTTACTGTTGTAGTTTAAAATTTTCAACTTTAAATATTTCTTTTTATACTTTTGTTTTTCATGTCTCAACAGAGCTAGGATTATGATTAAAAAAGAAAAAATACTTCAAAATCTATAAGGTTTTTCTAAGTCTTATTAACAATGAGCTGGAATCAGGACAAGTTGCAGGTTGCTGAGAAATAAATAAAAGCAAAAGATAAAATCAGAAAATTTCATTATGTAACTGCTTATCTCAACTTATATAGTTTGAATAATCTGAGTTATACTTTGCTTTTGATTTGGTAATGTATATTTCAGTGTTAAAAATATTTTGCTCATGATGCAGGCCATTATAGGGAAAAAGTTTTATACTGCTATCTCATATCATAATGACATTTTTATCTACATTGCAGTAATACAGTCCTCTGGAATTTATTTCAATAATAATCAGCAAATGCAATGCTAGAAAAAGTGTGATGTTTTAATAGTCTTTTAATGGCCCTTGCATATTTAAACCAATCACCAACTTCACTAGTATAAAGATAGTGAAAAGAAATTGGAAAGAGGAAAAATCAGTTAATTTTAATTTCAGTTAATATTAGTTGCTAGCTTTAAGCCCTAATGCCAGTGTAAGAATTTATTAGTAAAATTTGTTTTCCCCAAAAGTTTCATTAACTAATTAGAACAAAATACATGCATGTGATTCATAAACTCAGAGGTTGTCTGGATGTATTCCTTCTACCAAATAATAAAAACACAAAAATCTTTGTGTTTAATATTCTTTAACTTGATCAACATGAACTTTATGCACAATTATGTGGTCCAAAATATAAAGAAAGCTTCAAATCTGCATAGCTTATAATAGCTTTACTCCTCAAAATATGAATTTAAAGTGTTTTTCTTTTACTTCAACTATCTTATACAGTATAAAAGGAGCTTAGTAATCAACCTTCCATCCTAAGAACAAGAAAAAGCTGAATAAATAAAATAATAAATAGCTTTTCTTAGATACATCAGAGAAAAAAGATCAAACCACCATACCAAAAGTTAGGAAGACAGCTAGACAAATTCAGAGAATTATAATTTACTGTAATAAAAACCAATTAATAGAAATGTCCATGGGAAGGGCTGGGTTTATGGCTCAGTGGTAGAGTGTGAACCTCAACAGTAATTTTGCTAGAAGTTCTTTGCAGGGAAGTCTGAGAGTTAAATCTCCATGGAGTTTCAGTCATGGAGAGGTAACCATGACTTTGTGAGTTTTACCTTCAGGAGTTCGATGAGGTCCTCACAACAGATTCTGAAGGAGAATCCCTTCCTGTTTCCATCAGGGACAGGGAAAAAGAAGGAACTTTTAATTTTTGGTAGTGGAGATTGAACCCAGGGGCATTTTACCATGTACCTGCATTTCCAACCATTTTTATTTTTTCTTTTAAGAAAAAAAATCTCATTCTGTTCCCGAGTTTGGTTTTGAACATAGAATCCTCCTATCTTAGCCTCACAAATCACTAGGATTACAGGCATGCCCCACTGCCTGGTAAAAGCAACATTTTAAAACAGCCCAAGTTTTCTGTTTTTCTTAATAAGTCTTTCTTTCTGGAGAATATATTTTGCCATAGTATATCTTGCTAGCATATTATTGAAGTTTTTAATATACTTCAGAGAAGGAAAATACTGAACTCAAACCAATTGAATCTTTCTATATGAAAGAATGCAAATACCCATCTTGAGCCCCACCTGTCATCCTGGTCCTCTGAAGGGGGCATGGGATTTAGAGAACTATTTATTTAGCAAATGACTAAGAACTAATCATCAGACTGGAGGATACTTCCCTTCCCTTCACACCTTGCCACTGTATCACTACAGGATTGTTTTCTTCAGTTCCTTTTACTCACTATGTCATACCCATCTTTCAACCAAAGTATTGCAAAGCATACTAACAGACAAAATCCAGTTTGTATGAATGAATATATTAGGGGTCTCTAGAGGAACAGAATCAACATGAAGTATGGTTATAAAAAGTGGACATATAAATTTGTCTTAGGCAACCAGAAACTGGATAGTCTAAAATGACCACGTGCAGGCTGGAGAGCTGGAAGAACCAGCACAATCTAAGAAGCTGAAGCCACAGAACAAGAGGGATCAATGGTAGGTGCCCTAGTCTGAAACCTAAACCTTCTGGGGAATCACTGTCTGCTTTGGAAGAGCCAAGAAGTGACACTCCTATATCGTCAGGATGGCAGAAGCAATCAAGAAGTCCTTCAAGAAAAATTGAGCTGCCATCTGCTGTTGCTTCTTCATTCATCCAATTTTTATTCCATCCAAGCCATCATCTTATTGGTGGGTTCTTACCATTCATAGGGAGCATCCCCACTTCAGTTGGCTATTCCACATACCAATCATTCACAGACACACCCTCACCGCCACACCCATAATCTCTTAATCCAATCAATTAGACAATTCCAAGTAGCCAATTACAGTCAAATAAGCATCAGAATGAGTCAGAAATAGGAAGAATATTAGAATTGTTGGACAAGACTTTTTTTTAAAAAAAAATTATGATTGATATTCTAAGGGCTTTTATGGAAGAGTAAACAATATGAGCCTGGTAGTACATGCCTGTAATCTCAGCCACTCAGTAGGCAAAAGGAGGATAATCACAAGTTCAATACCAGCCTCAGTAAACAAATTAGAAAGACTCTGTCTCAAAAAAAAATTTTTAAGTCCTGGGTATATTTGTATCTCTGTGATAAAGTGCCTCTGGTTTCAATCCCCAGTATAAAAATAAAAACCCAATCAATCAATCAATAAATTAAAAAGCAAGAACTGATGGATAATACAAGCAGACAAGCAGAGAAATGGCAATTCTAATAAATATTTTAAAAGAAATGCTAGAGATAACCATCTGTAACAGAAATAAAGAACATATTTTGTGGATTTTTTAGTAGACTGGACATAGCTAAGGAAAGAATCTCTGAACCTGAGGATGTAACAATATAGACTTCTAAAACTGAAGAGCAAAAAATAAAAACACTGTAAAATCTAAAACAGAATGTCAAACAAGATTTGTGGAACAATGCGGGAGTCTGGCTGGGCACAATTCACGAGCCACTTGTCAAGCAGGAACAAACTTTATTTTTATAATGCACACCACACCACACAAGCTCTCCAGGAATTCCCCAAGAGCCCAACTGCCACCACCAGCTCTTCCGGGCAGCACCTCAACTGCTCTTAAGGCCAATTGGCTTGGTCATGTGGATGGAGCCAAAAGAGTCCCCCAATGAGCAGCTCCGTGGTCTGAAAGGGTGGGGAAACAGCCTGATGAGCATCACCGCAGAGGAGCCAATCAGCTGGAAGTTTGCTGGGGCCGCTTTGGCTGTGGCTCTCAACAGACCAATTTCCAAAAGTATAACAGGTATGTAATGGGAAAATAAGAAGTAGAACAAAAAAGGAAATGAAAAGAAACAAAAGAAACCATATTTAGGGTTGGGTTTGTAGCTCAGTGGTAGAGTACTTGCCTTGCACATGTGAGGCCCTGGGTTTGATCCTCAGCACAACACAAAAAATAAATAAGTAAATAAAAATAAAGATATTGTGTCCATCTACAACTTAGAAGAAATTTAAAAACAAGTTAGGTTTGAAGCAATAATGATGGATATTTTCTTCCAAATTAATGTCAGACAACACACTGTAGATCTAGTAAGCTCAGGAAATGAAAAGCAAGATAAATTCTAAACAACTAGACCTAAACATTTGATACTCAAAGTGCAAAAATCAAAATAAAGAAATTCTGCAAGAATCCAGAGAATAAGCACAACTAGCCAACAGAGAATCAGAGATAAGAATCACAACAAAATATATTAAGAGAAAAATTTCACCAAACTAGAATTCTGTATCCTGTGAAATTTTGCTAGATTAGTAAAGGATAAATAAAGATTATCTTATGCAGAAAGATAATAATGTAACCTGATACCACCAAAACAGTCTTGTGAGAACTGTCAATACAAAATTTTCAGAGAGAAGGAAATGATATAGGTCAGAATTAGATCAATATAAAGGACTGAAGAATGAATAAGTGAAGGTAAAAACTTTAATTTTATTACTCCAAATTGATATAACAGATAATGTGTATTAAAATAATAATAGCAATATATTTTATTTGATTATATAAAATTATATATGAATGTGTAATATATGCATGTGTGTGTGTCTATAAGTCAAATGAATGAATGACAGTAATACAAGGGGTGGGATATAGGAATTAGTAATATTTAATTAATATTTTGTATTTGTACTACCTGTAAAATGGTATACTGTTAGTTAAAAGTGAACTTGGATTAGTTATGAAATATATTGTGAATGCCATGGTAACTACTGAAAAGCTTAAAAAATAAGTATAATTTATATGTTAAAAAATGAGGGGAAAAATGAAATCATGATCATTTTAACTCAAAATAAAAATTATGGAAAAAGAAAAGATAAAAATAGGAACAAAGATCAAGGACAATGAATACAAAAAGATTAATAAATATAATAGATATTAGGTCAACTATATCCACTTTAAACATCAGTGTTCTAAATACATCAATGACAGAGATTGTTAGAATATACCAAAAAAATAAGGCCCACATATATATTGTGTGAAAACAAAACACTTTACATATTAAGGTATAGATTAAAAGTAAAGGAATGGATAAGGATATACCAAGAATACACTACAGAAAAGAAACCAAGAATAGCTATTTTATTCCAGACAGCCAAATTCAGAGTAAGGTAAGTTATTAGAAGTAATGAGAGGCATTACATGATGATACAAGGGTCTATGTTCCATGAATATAGAGCAACCTTTAATGATTATGCACCTAATATTAGAGTGTCAAAAACTGTTAGTCAAAAAAAGATAGATTGTGAGGAGAAATTCATGAATATATTGTTGTAATTGGAGATTTTCTAAAACCCCTTAGTCAGAAATGAACAGACTGAACAGGCAGAAATTCAGTAAGGACATACCTGAACTCAATAGCTCTGTACATCAACTAGATATGATAGACATCTTTAGACTTACTCAACGACATTGTATATAATCTTCCCAAGTTTGTACAGAACATTTAACATTCTGGGACATAAATCTTACCTAAATTAATTAAATAGAAATGTTTACATCAGTCTTTCTTCGTAAGTTCCAAAACTTGAAAACAACCAAGATGTTCTTCAGTTGGAGAATATAAAAACTGTGGTACATCCAGAAAACAGAATATTATTTCAGCACTAAAACAATTAACCACTAAGACATAAAAAGACATAAGGAATGGCTAGTGAAAGAAGCCAGTATGAAAAGGCTACATGCTGTATTATTCCAGTTATATGACATTCTGGAAAAGACAAAACTATAGAGATAGTAAAAAAAATAGTGCTATGGTTTGGATACAGTTTGAATATAGTTTGAATGTGTGTGGAGAACTTGGTTCCCAGTGTGGCAGTGTTAAGAGGTGGTGGCTTACCTCAAAGAGGTGTGGCTTACTGGGATGTCATAACTGGCCCCTTCCAGTCACTCTCTGGCCCCTGCATTGCAATTTGATCTTTCTGTCTTCCATGCACTCATGCCATAATGCATCCAAGAAGGTCCTTGCCAGAACCAGCACAATGCTGTTTGAAAGTGCAGCCTCCAAAAATGTGAGCTAAATAAATCTGTCTTTGCTTTATATATTATATGATCTCATTCATTTCATTATAGCAACAGAAATTGTACTAATATAATTAGTAATGTCAAAAATTATATAAGAAATGAATGATGAAATGGTAGAGCCACAGAGGATTTTTAATACAGTGATATTATTTTGTATGATATGGCAATGGTTAATACATCATTACATGTTTTTCAGAACCCATAGAATGAACATCAGGATTAAATCCTAATGTAAACTATAAAGCGAGTGACAATTTTGTGTTAATGTAACTTTATTCACTGTAGCAAATGTCCTACTCTTTGGGGATTGTGGATAGTTGGGGAGATTTTGTTTGTAAGGGAAGAGCATATAGTCTATTGGAGTTCTCTCTAATTTTGCACAATTTAGCTGTAATGAAGAAAGTGCTCTAAATATAATGATAATTAAAAATCTTCAAATTAATTGGGCAATTTGGGAAAAGTTATGTAGACTGTATAAAACTACAGAGAAGGGTGCTAAATGGTATAGTTTTTCTGTTTTGTATGAAAAAAATGGTTTAAATTTCAGAGTGAAAAATTAAAGTTAGATTTTAGAATGAATTTTATGGAAGAAATATGTGGAAATGCATAAGCAAGGAGTTTTGTAAATTGCCTTTCCTTAGAGCATATACCATTCATATAATTGCTGCTGAGTTTATTTCCTTCAGGTCTTTATTCAATTAATACTTCAGCTAGAACTTATTTAACCTTGATAAATAAAATTTTATACACTCCCTCAAAATTTTATGTCCCTTCCTTTAATATTATTTCTAACATATTTCTCTAAAATATTTATTGATATATAACATATTACATATTTAATAATCTGTTTTGTCTTTTGTCTGTTTTATTCACATTAATATATTTGTAAGGCTCACTTCTATATTCTCAATAGCCCAAAAGTGTCTGAGACATAGACTCCATTTAATAAATCCTGGATGAATTAACAAATGAATCTGTGAGGGTAATTTAAGCTGTGGGTCCTCTTACAGGCAAGAAAATGAAATAAGAAGCAACTTTGTTTTTTTCTAGTATGATTCATGTTCAAGTTTGAGTAGCAGTGAAAGATGTTAGGTAAAAATAGTGACAAGGTTATTAAACTGCCTGTGGGTAGAGAGAAAGATAACTTCAGATATGTCACTTTTAATATAAATATATTGAAAAGCTAATCAAAATGACTCCAAAAGAGGTTTTCATAATTGTATATTTTATACAAAAGGTCAAGCTTTAGAGGAACAAAGAGAAAAGATTAACTGTGTTCCCTGTTGGAGAAGAAAAATAATCTGTCAGTTTACTAAATTTAGCTATTGTTGAAACACTTGAACAACTAAAGAAATAAAAGTATCCACACAGGAAATGAAAAATACAGCTCAATTTAATGAACAAGAAGTGCAGTACTATACCTCTGATCTAGTCCTACTCCATAAAACACATACTTTCAAATTGATCAAATATCCACTTGCACAAAATACATTATCTCTCCCTTTGTTGTGAATATAGTTCATATATTTTTACTTTAAATTCATATATATATATATATATATATATATATGTTTGGTATTGCAAAATAACAAACATGAAGAGATGACTGTTCTCAAGAGGTTATCAGGTTTTAAAATTGCTACTGATGTTATGCTTTTTAGATCAAATTTAACAACATTTTTACTGTCCTCTATCCTCATATTTGGAAGTGAGCTAAAGTAAGCTTAGGAGAAATAAGATAAACTAGGATTTCTGAGGAATGGACCTAGATAAACAGTCACAGTTCCATAACTTTAGGGTATTGGATTCAGTATTCCTTTGGATACCCAAATCCAAAGATTAACTGATTCTCAAGTGTCTTATATAAAATTATATAATATTTGCATGTAGCCTATACATATCCTCAAATATGCTTTAAATTATGTCTAGATTACTTGCAGTACCTAACACAGTGTGTTAGTGTGAGTGCTATGCACAGTGTGTTAGTGTGAGTGCTATGCAAATAATTGTCATATTACATTTTTTGAAAATAATGACAAAATGTTACTGCATACTAAGTACAGACACATTTTTTTCCTATTATTTTTCTTATGGATGACTGACTAAACTGAAACCAACTAGTAGAAGAGCCAAAAGTAGTACATTTTATGTCCAAAGAAGCTTCCAGAATGAAATTTTGGGGAGCTAAATTCTGCAATCTAATCTAAAAGGATGAGTTCTAGGAAAATATTTTAGAAATGATCAATGGGTTTTAAATTAGATAGAAATTTGAATTAAAAATGATATTAAGAGTATAATTAATCCAGATAAGTCAGAGACAATAACATACATAAACTGAGATGAAGTAACAGCTAGGTAATTTTTTTTCCTTTTTTATGATGCTGAGAATCAAACCCAGGACCTTGTGCATACTAGGATTTCCCTCTGCCACAGAGTTATATCCCCATCCCTAAAACTAGTTTTAATGTGTTCAGCTACCATGTATATAAAGCTAATATGCTGCAAAGGCAATGGTACAACATTTTCTTTATTTAATATACTTTCTTTCTTTCTCTTTTTTTCTTTTGCAATTTGTATGCATAACACAATAGTTAATACAAAAAGGTTTATGACTAAAACTTTTTTTGTCAGAAAATCACAGTTTCAAAGTCAACAGTCTAGGTCTTATCAAGTTAAAACAATTATCTTGTTGGGTAATAACCCAAACATACAAAAACTGCTAAATGATAATACACAGTAATATATGATTATATTAGTATAGTTGTTATGAAAACACGTAAACATAAATGGAACAGAAATATATTTCTTGTTCATATATATATATATATATGTATATATATATATATATATATATATATATATATATATATATATATATATCCTACCAGAACAGATATTGTTGGCATTTGTGTGTTTTTTCAGATATACAGTGTCATTATATCTTGGCTTTCTGCTTTTCTTTAGAGCCTGATTGGCATATTCTAGAAGAAAAGACCAAAGAGAAAAGCATATAGATGTTACACAGATGCTTCTTAAAACCTTGCTTTGAAAGTGATTTATGTCACTTTTGCACACATTCCAGTGGCTATAATTCAGTTGCATGACCCCACCTGTTTTAGTCAGCTTTTTCACTCCTATAAAAGAAAAAAAAAACATCTTACAAGAAAAATTAGAGGAAGAAAAGTTTAATTGGCGGTCGGTTTAATTGGGGGCTCACTGTTTCAGATTTCTTAGTCCATAGATGGCCAACTCCATTCTCTAGGGCTTGAGGTGAGGTTGAACATCATAGTATAAATGTATGGTGAAGGGAATCAGCTCATGACATTATACCAGAAATAAGAGAGTCAGAGATATCCACTTAATAAGATCAAAATCTATACCCCAAAGATGTACCCAAAGGGACTTATATCTTCCAACCACACCTTACTTACCTTCAGTTACCACTCAGTTAATCCCTATCAGGAAAAGATTTTATTGATTAGATTAAGGATCTCACAACCCTATCATTTCACCTATAAACCTTACATTGTCTTGCACATGGACTTTTGGGGACACCTCATATATAAACCATAACACTTTGCCCCTGATCCCCCAAAGCTCATCTCATGTCACAATTCAAAATATATTTAGTCCATTTCCGATAGTCTCCATATTAGGTAATAGTTAATAATGAGCAGTGAAATGAACAGAAAAGTCACAAGTGTTTTTTTAAA
Organism: Ictidomys tridecemlineatus; assembly: GCF_052094955.1. Lineage (NCBI taxonomy): Eukaryota > Metazoa > Chordata > Mammalia > Rodentia > Sciuridae > Ictidomys > Ictidomys tridecemlineatus. Next base: position 44,746,818 of record NC_135493.1, read on the forward strand.
AGTATTTTAGGGTCTTCTTTAAATTAAAAGTGGGTAAGAAGGTAAAGAGTGGTATTTAATTTGCAGAACATAAAGAGAAGCAAAGAAAATAATGGATAAATACATCAAAGGAAAAGGATTAAAGGGACAAAAATCTTGACAGGTTCCATTGAGGTTGGTGTGAAGCTAGAAATTATGGCTATAGGTGACTCCATTTAGGAAGGAAGATTTCTTTAGTAGTTCAGGCACACTAAGGTAACTTCTGACTGGCTACTGACCTCAGTGCCTATATTAACATGGGATTGCCTTGTTGATGAAGCCACCATGAGAGTTCCAGAGAGGACGCACTAGGGTCAAAATTTCCATCTTCTGAGATGAAGGAGGAATTGAACACTTGATTGGTGAAGGTTGCTGAAGATGTTCCCCTGTTCTCCTTGTAAACATCAAACACAAATAACTTTGGAGACAGCATTAGCTCTTTGTCATTATCCACTCTGAGATGGCCCACTCTTTCTCTTGAGAGTGCTCTCTACTTAAGCCTCACTATGTTTTTACTTTAATTTCACCTAATTTTCACTTATAATAATATTATAATAAAATTCTTTTGCATTGCTTTTGGTGTCTGACTTTAAATTTTCTTTCATCATCTAGTAATATCCATGCAACCACCTGAATACTATGATGCCTAGAAATTTCTTCCACTAGATTAAGAAGTCCATCAGTATTAAAGTTAGCCTGACAGAAAGACTCAGGACATGGGCAAAACGTACAAAACTTCTTAGAATATGACATGAGTGGCCTCTAATCCAATTTCCAATAGAGTATTTGTTTTCCTCTGATACCTCATGAGCCCTGTCTTTACCATCCACAATTGTATCAGTATTCTGGTCTTCCGAGTTCCCACCAGAAATGCCTATTGAGGTCCACTGACAACATTCGAAAGCTTTTCCAGCTTGCTCTACTAAACTTTGCAAAATGTCTCCTACAAACTCCAATAAACTCCAAATGCTTATAAATCACATGGTCTGATAAGTCACAACAAAGAACTCAATTCTTGGTATCAATTTCTGTTTTAGTCAGCCTTTTTAGCTTCTATCACCAAAAGACATGAGAAGAAGAATTAGAGGAGATTTGGGGGTTCATGGTTTCAGAGTTCTCAGTCCATAGATGGCCAACTCCATTCATGGTGGAAAAGTGTGCTCTAGGGAGACAGCTCAAGACATCACAACAGGAAGCAGAGAGAGGGCTCTATTCAATAAAGACAAACTATGTACCCTAAAGGCTTGCCCCAGGGACCCATATCTTTCAGTCACACCATTCCTTCCATCAGTTACCATTCAGTTAATCCCTGTAAGTGGATTAATTCACTGATTGGGTTAAAAGTCTCATAACCCAATCATTTCACCTCTAATCCTTCCTTCATTTTCTCACACACGAGCTTTTGGAGGACCCTTAATATCTAAACTGTAATACCATCTAACTTCAATGGAGAATAGAGAATGTGTACAAGAAGACACAATAGAAATTTGGGGAATATCCAATAGTCTGCTACGATGATATTATTTGACCAAAGGAGAGTATAAATTCTAATTGGAGAAGACAAATTTTTATTAATTTGATTCTTAAAGATTTTAGAGATTAAACAAAACTTTCATAAAGTCTTTAAGACTGAATACAATTTAGTTTAACAGAGAGCTGAAAAAGCAATATGTAAGCAGTAGGAGCAACATTCACTTATTAAAAACATATTTACTAAATATCTATTAACTTCTGGACACTGAGACATATACTAAAGAATGGTAGTGAACAAAATTAAAATAGTCCCTGACTACAATAAATGTTAAACAATTCTTAAGGTAAGTAAGCAGGATTATATGCTAAGCAGGAAAATTTAGGGTGCAATGAGAGGGAATAATGAGGTGTTAATTTAGATTAATGTGAACAGAAATGCCTTTGTCAAGGAGTATCAGTATAAGTTGATTTCTGAGAATGAACATGATTCAGTTAAGTGAAAGGTGAGGGAAAGACTATTTCTAGCATAAATAACAGCACATGCAAAGATCTCTCAAAATAAATAGTGCTTAGTGTGATTGAAGAATATAAAAAGTTCTATGTGCCTGAAAGTTGGTGATCTAAGGAAATGGAGGTATGAAATGTGATTATAGAGGGAACCTAGTACCTAATTATGAGTGGGCTTATGAATTGGTGATTACATATGATTTGGAGGATAACTTTTAAGGTCACTCAATTTATAACTCATCAAATGCAGTGTCATGCAATGGGATAATGTGAACAGATTTCGCTTTTAAATAATTACTCTGCACCTATGTAATGGTCTGAATAATCACTAAAGGGGAACCTAGGCTCCTGGGTATAAAGGCTGACTTCAAGTATGGAGAAGGTAATATATAAAATGGTAAAACACAATATCATCAAAGACTACCAGGAGTAAAGTTAAAAGGAATCAGCAACCAACATGAAGCAAATTTTTGTGACTAAAGTTGGGACTTCTGGAATGTTAACCAGAGTAAAAACTGTATTAGAGTGGAAAATATTAAATTAATTAAAATATATAAGTTCATAATAATGAAAAGTCTAAAATATTTTATAGGTTATGTTGGCTATACATTGTATATGTCAAAGTAACTCACTATTTTGAACATCAATAAACAAAGATGTAAGAAAACTTCAAGCATTTAACTGTGTTTCCTAATTGAACTGTACCCCAGATAATTAAATTGTAAGTGAATGGAGGTTTCTTTTTAAGGAAGAATTGAAGATAATACATTAAGATGAATGGAAGAATTAGAATACCAACATATTAACAACTGTTAATAAATTAATGTATTTAAGCATTAAAAAACATGGCTTATAATATCACAGAAAGCAAGATAATCAGATAAAACTTCTGAGTACTTTAAATTATTCTTTTCCAAAAGTCAAGGCTAAAAATAATCATGCCTCTGGATATAATTACTAAATTATAGAGAAACGATAACTGGAACCATAGAGATGAACTCAGCCAAATATGTTGTTGAACACTCTATAATACAAACTTTTTCAGTTACTTCAAAACCTAAATTGCAAAGGAGAACATAGAAAACTATAAATAGAAAACTTATTTATTAAGATAAAAATCTAAGATATCTCTATTAATTACAATATATGAGCCTTATTTGTACATGAATGTGCACAATTACAAAAAAATGAAGTCAGAGAAACTTAGATATTTACAAATATTTGGTGATATGTAATAAATGTTTTACTCACTGACTGAATATTTGAATATGCTAAGAAAGTGATATTTATTTATTTATTGTGTGTAATCATTGTGTTTTGGTTATGGTTGAAAATAAAATATTTCTGACTTGTGTATAGAAAAGCTATTGTATTGAAAGAGAAGAGACTAGCTGGAGAACTCTTGTAGGATATGGGAAAAGAGATCCTAGTGGCTTGTACTAAAGTGATAGCCAGGACTGTGACAAGTGAATGTATTTAAGATATATTATGAAGATAGGATAATTAGACCTTGGTGATAAAATGAGCGGAGGTAGTGAGAGAAGTGTCAAGGATGGAACTCTGTATCTTAGGCAAATGATTGGATAGAGGTAGCATTTCCTAAGGCTACAGGGAAAGGAGGAAGAGTAGATCTGAGGATACAGACCATTCATTTCTGAAATACTCCATTTTGAGACTCCTAAATGGAAATATCAAGTAGATATATGGTCTAAGTTTCAGGGAAGGGATATAATTGTGGGAGATAGTGTAGAGATATAAATTTGGGAGAAATCTTTATTCAGATTGTATTTAACATCTCCAGTCTAGACAAGATCACTTAGGGTGTGAGTGTAGATAGAAAAAAGATGAAGAACCAATAGACACCTCCACAATTCAAATTCAAATGTTTAGAAGTTGGAAGCATAATGGCAAATTCACCTGAAAATAAAAAGCTAGAGGAATAGAAAAATGTAAGTGTGATTTCCAGAAATCAATAGAGTGTTTCATGGAAGCATGATTAATTGTGTGCCAAATACCATTTATATTATAGTGATTTACTACTATATAACAAATAAGTAAAATTTTAGTAACTTAAAACAACAAATATTTGTTATTTCATATAGTTGCTGAAGGTCAAGAATATAAGAGTATCTTAGCTAGGTCTTCATGGCTGAGCCCCCCATGAAATTATGGTCAAGCTACCATCATTCAGGGCTGCTGTTATTTGAAGGCATAACTGAGGCTAGATGATCTGCTTCTGAGATGGCTTATTCATTCATATATTTGTTTTCAGGAAGCCTCAGTTCCTTCAGGATTGTTGAGATGAGGCATCAACTCTTTTTAATATGAATTTCTTATTGAAACACAGCAGTTAAACTTACGAAGTAATATAAGAGAAAGAATGAGAAATAATTTGTAGTGCCTTAGTCTCTAAAACCATATCCCAAATCACTTATGTTTATTAATTAGAAGTCAATGCTAAGTCTAGGACACAATAAAGTGGAGAAGAATTAGGCTTCACCTCTTGAAGGGAATAATATCAAATTTTGTTAGCATTTCTTAAAATGGCCAAAGTCCACCTTGTTCTAGCAAACATATATTGGTTCCTCTTGCATGTAAAATACACTCATCCCCTTCAGAGTCACCTCAAATCTCATCTCATTGCAGATTCATCTAAAAGTCCATAGTGTCAATATCCAAATTATGGTTCTTTGTGGATGAGACTCCTCATGTATAATTACTTAAATACTGATCCTCTAGTGTATTTGATCTTCTTAAAGATAACTGGGAGCTCAAAGCTCCACTTGTCTCTGGAAAACCATGAAGAGTATAACTTCTTACTCTGGCTTCTGCTAATTTTGCTGTTAAAAATGCTTTTCCTTTATAATTACATGTGGTTCATCTGATGAAACAAATATAATCATATCTTAAACTCTAGCAGTAAGATAGTCTGAAATGTAATTTCACATTCATTAAAACATCAAAATTAACTTCATTTTATGAATCAAAACCACAGATGAATTAGCAAAAGTAAAATATGGTGTCCAAAATTGAATCAAAAAACTAATAAAACTAGTCTATAAATAGTATTATGATTTTAAAAATTATTTTCTCCAAACTGAAAAAAAATATTTTTAAATACATAATCATTCCATTACCCTTTGTTTTAAAGATAAAATACAGAATAATCTTTTAAAAACAGGCTTCTCTGTTAAATGCTACTTAATAAGCACCACAATGCCTGCAAGTACTTGTCCTCTTATAGTTTCACAGGATCACTAGATGGCAGCAGTAGATAAACAATACTTAAAAGTTTCAGCTCACATTGCATGATGTTAAATAGCAATACTAATGCACATTCCTCCTAGGTGCATATCAAAATTATTTTCTGCAATACATACATGAGGATTTTTATTTTTATTTCATCAAATTATTCTTTTTGTTAAAAAGTTTATTTTTAACACTTAACAGTACATTTGTCTTACTTAAGGTGAAAATGCCTCAACATTTTAACAATACACCTTTATTTATCAAAGTGCTTTGAAAAGGTTTTTGTTCCACTGATGGCTTTAATGAATAATGCAACCAAATATTTTATTTGAATTTCAGAGAATAAACTAATGATTTAGGAGGGCATGTGGCATATTTAGGCTCAATATATATACTACATAATACTAATAAGGGTTGTGGTCTAGGTATATACATCAAAGAAACATTAAATTTTTAGTCAGTTGCTTCAAATTCCTGACTTGACTCACACTGGAGAACATATGTACAGGAGTTGGAACATTGTGGTACTTTTTATATATAGTTCAAAATTGTAGTTGGTAGTAATCTAGTAGAAGTTCGATAAATATCTAGAGGTATTAAGTTTACAATATCCAATTAAATTGATGTTAATTACACTAAAATTGCTTTGACTAATATTATTGATGATATTGATGTCAATTTGGGCTTTTGTGAGTCTAGAAACTATCCCAATATCAATGTTTTGGTGTTGAGAGCCACAGCTGAAGGGGCCCCAGCAAACTTCCAGCTGATTGGCTCACCATGGCCCCAGCCAACTTCCAGATGCCAGCTGATTTGCTCCTCTACGGTGATGCTCATTGGGTTGTTTCCTTGCCCTTTCAGACCACGGAGCTGCTCATTTGAGGACTCTTTTGGCTCTGCCCACATGACCCAGCCAATCGGCCTCAAGAGTGGGAGGAGTGGGGGGTTGAGAGGCTTGTGGTGGCAGTTGGGCTCTGAGGGAATTCCTGAAGAGCTCCTGTGGTGCGGAGTGTGTGTTCTAAAAATAAAGTTCATTTCTGCTTGACAAGTGGGTCATGAATTGTGCCCAGCCAGTGTTAATTACGCTAAAATTGCTTTGACTAATATTATTGATGATATTGATGTCAATTTGGGCTTTTGTGAGTCTAGAAACTATCCCAATATCAATGTTTTGGAGCTGAGGATATAGCTCAGTGTTCAAACACTTGTCTAACATGTATGAGGGTTGGGTTCAATTTCCAGCACTGCAAAAATAAGTAAATACATAAATATGCAAATACATAAATAAATATCTCACCTGAAATTTAGAAATGATGCAACTTTTTAACCTCATGTATATGATGAATGGAGGATGTTATATTATGGTTGTGTCTCATATCAAAATTTATATGTTGAAGTCCTAATCACCATATCCTCAGACTATGACCTTATTTGGTAATAGGGTGCCCCATTTGATTAGGTGAGATGGGTCATACTGAATTAGGGCATGCCCTTATTCTGATATGTATGGTGTACTTATAAAAAGGAGAAAATTCACTCATAGGAGGAAGACAATATGAAGAGACAGAGTTATGACCATCTATAAGTCAAGGAGAGAAAAATGGAATAGACCTTTTCCTGAAAGCCATCATAAGGAACCAACCTTGATCAGACTATGATTTTACATTTCTACCTCCAGAACTGTGAAACAATAAATTTTTGTGGGAAAGCTACTCAGTTTGTGGTACTTTGTTATGGCAGATCTAGAAAACTAATACAGATAACAATTAAAATCAATAATTAAAGTAGTGTGCATAAAAAGAAATTTGATATTTTGGTAGAAAGTCAAATTTAAATCTATTAAATTTTAAAATTATTTAATATTTACAAAAATTGAAAATGAAAAAATTAAGCTCATCATCCAGCAGAATATACAAATTATTCAATATCAAATTCAGAAGCAGAAATAAAAATAGTTTTATCACAGTCATTCATAAGCCTTGAACCATGAGCACATCTAAAGATGTTCACGAACTAGAAATGACTACAACAAATGGCCTCAAGGAAAGAATTGCTGTTTTCAAAATAATATGGAATTATATTATTCATAGGTATTCCAGGAGGAATAAATGCTAAAACGTGATATGAAGGGAAAGTTGTAATAAAAAACAGGCTATAAAAAATAATATGCTGTGCTTAAATACATATTTAGAATTCATTCACAAATAACACCAGATCTAGTGACTAAGAAGTCTTAACTGTTCAATGTACATGACTTCTTTACATTTGGTTCCTAATGTGACAAATGAATAGTAGCCTAAGAACTCTGCATATAGGGAGAAATGCAGATCACTGAAACCACAATTCTACAGATTAGAGACAAGTTGGAAAATCCAAGAAAAGTTTTACCCAGGTATTTATCTTTCACATGTCTATATTTGTGCATGTATTTCACTGCATTTACTCCACTGTCTATTTGTACATTCCTCCTGGGTATATTTCAAAATTATTTTCTATAACACATACATGATATTTGTTTTTTTAATGTCATTCAGTTGCTCTTTTTGTGTTAAAATAGCAGCTTATTTTTAACTTAATGGTTTATTAGTCTTTAAGGTAGAAGAACTTCAGCATTTTAACAATATGCCCATTAAAGTTCTGCAGTTTCAAAAACACTTTAAAATACTTGTTTTATGCTATCTGATTCTCCCAACAATCTTGAGAAGCAAGATATGTCTATATCCTTATTTTGTATGAAGAGATTGCTAACTTTTATTGTTGGACTACAAACCAAGTCTTGTAATTTTAAGATTTCAGTTATTTACCCATTACACTACACTAATATGACTGCAACTTACCAGCAAAAATATTAAGATAGATGGTAATATAAGTAATTTCCTGGAAGAGTTGTGGAGGTATACACTTATATTCCCAGTTACTTGGGAGGCGTAGGTAGGAAGATCTTGAGCCTACAATTTTGAAGCCAGCCAGGACAACATAGTGAGAAATACTCCTGCCTCAATTTTAAAAGAAAATAAAAAACATTTTTCTGATTGGCAAAATATGAGAGAACATGTGTTTTTATGCAAATAAAAGTAACTATTAAAGGGCTGGGGTGGTGGCTCAGTGGCATAGCGCTTGCCTAGCTTGTGTGAGGCACCAGGTTCGATACTCAGCACCACGTATCAATAAATAAAATGAAGGTCCATTGACAACTAAAAAATAAATAAAAATTAAAAAGTGTCTATTAAAGCAACGGGTTTCATCTGATTGATTTGGCTAGTTATTTTTAGCCTTGATCCTTATGGTTACCCAAATAGGTTAACCATATGGACCAATTTAATTTATTTTATGATGTTATAACAGAATTTCCAAGACTTTGTAGTTTATAATGAACAAGAAATTATTGGAATTTAGAAAGTCCAAAATCAAGGTTCAAGAATTTGGCAGAAGCATTATTTCCAGATTCATCGCACCGCATAAAGTGACAGAGCAAAAGAGGGAAAGAGCAAGGAGTAAAACACCCTTTTATAATGGCACTAATTCCGCTCATGAAGGCAGAACCCTACTAATATAATCATATATTAAAATTCCCACCTCTTGGGGCTGAAGACATAGCTCAGTTGGTCGAATGCTTGGGTTCTAAGCACAAGGCCCTGGGTTCAATCTGCAACACCACAACAAACGAATGAACAAACACACCTCTTAATACAATTATAGTGCCAGTAAAATTTCAACATGAGTTTTGGAGGGGACAAATATTCAAACTATAGCTTTCTACATCTGGTCCTCCAAAAGTCATGCCCTCTCACATACAATATATATATTCATTCCATCCCAATAATCACAAAAATCTTAACTCATTCAAACATCAATTCAGAGGTCCAAAGCCCAGAGTCTTTTCTAAATTATATATGGGTAAGATTCAAGACAAGATTCATACTGAGACAAATTTCCCTCCCGCTGTTACCCTTGACAAAAAAAACCCATCAGGAAATATATTAAACTTTAATGCTTCATCTGTACTTTGACACCTGTTTGCATTTCTGGGTATATTGGGGATCGGAGTTGGGCATATCTAAGGCCTCAGTCAGCCTCACACCCACAATTTTGCTTGATGGAACTCCTACTACAGTTCTCACAGATTGAGAACTAAACAGGTTGGTCTTTGCCATCCACATCTCTATCAACATTCTTATAAAAGCTACTTAAGTAATATCCAAGAAATTTCATACAACTTTTATTTCCCTAAGCCCTCAAAAGAATGGCCACTAGCTCAATTCAAAGCAATCTAGTCTTTCTATTGTGCTAATCCAAATTCTTCTAGGTCTACCCATTACCTGCATCTAAAGCCACTTTCACATATTTAAAAAAACAACAACATATTTCTCTGGTAGAAAGTTCTACCAATCTGTTTTGTTTATTATAACAGAATACCTCAGACAGAGTAATTTTAAATGAACAGAAATTTATTTTTTCACAGTCAGATGGCTAGGAAGTCCAATATCAAGCTGCCCACACCTGTCAAGGACCTCTTTTTTCATCATCACATGGCAGAAAATAAGGTCAGAGAGTGAAAGAGCAAGAGGAGGCTGAACTTCCTATTTTATATTGACATTGATTCCTCCTTTGAGGTCTTTGCCCTCTTGATTACTTGATTAATCAAATCTTCAAGATCCCTCCTCTTAATACTGTCAAAATAGCAAAACTAAATTTCAACAAGATTGTTAGAGGAGATAAACCTTGAAACCAACATTATGGTCACAATATTAATTTAAACAAGGTTATAGTGTGTTGTTTTACCAAAACAAACAAAAAACTCCAAATATAAATTAGTTAAATAAACATGGATAAGAAAGTTAAAAAAAAACAAACCAAACAGATTAATTATCAGAAATATTAATATGTTCTTATATTGAAAGATTGTTTTATCATATTGGACTACAGAAGTCTTTTATCATTGAACACCATTTATTATTTCATGGGACTAATGTGATCTAGAATACCGTTAATAAATTAAGGTGATAATTACAGAGAAAGATATAGCTCATGTCAAAATTATAATAAATTCATCAAGACCCAACCAAAATACCAAAATTTTGTTTATAATTGACTCTCAGATTAAAAAAACTATGGTATTGCAATGACATTTCTATGTCATTATATTCCTTTGAAATATAGAACATAAGGCTTATCATATATCTTGATAAAAAAATTAATAGCTGAGTTCCGGACAGCTATTAATTTTTTTATCAAGATATATGATAAGCCTTATGTTCTATATTTCAAAGGAATATAATGACATAGAAATGTCATTGCAATACCACAATAAAAAAAATTAATTAATTAATAGCTGGAGCTGGGGTTGTGGTTCAGTGGTAGAAAGTTCTCCTAGAGTGTGCAAGATGCTGGGTTCAATCCTCAGCATCACAATAAATAAATAAATAAATAAATAAAGAAAGAAAGAAAGAAAGAAAGAAAGAAAGAAAGAAAGATATTGTGTCCAACTACAACTAAAAAGCAAAACAAAACAAAAAAAAATAGCTATAATACCCAGAAATGATGGTTATCCTAGTTATTTGACTTCACTTTATTAGTTATACAATATTTGTTTTTAAGTTCATGAATCACTTCTAATATATACTGGGACAATGATATGATATTTTGTTTTTGTTTTATAAATATCTTATTGGTACATTATAATTATATGTAATAGTGGAACACCTTGTAATATACTCATACATGCACATAGCTTAATTTGCTCAAATTCATTTCCCAAAAACTCACCTTTTCCTCATTTCCTCTCTTCCCTTGATCCCCATTTTTACCCTACTTGCCTCCCCTTTTCTTTTTTATAAAATCACTTTTTTCTTTCAATTTTTTTCTCTTTAGATTTCATATATGATAAAAAAATATGACCCTTAACTTTGAGTCTGGCATATTTTACTTAAATGATGCTTTACAGTTCCATTCATTTTCCTGCACAAAGGCATATGTTAATATTCTTTATGAGTGAATAAAAATCTATTATATATATCTCACATTTCTTTATTGATTTATCCAATGATGGACACCTAGACTGGTTCAGTAACTTGACTAATATAAATTTTATTGCTATAAATTTGGGTATGCATGTATTGCTTTAATAAGTTGACTTTAGTTCTTTTGTATTTTGTATAGATGCTGAGGAAAGTGGTAGAGTCGTATCATATGGTGGTTTCATTTTTAGTCTTTGGAGAAATCTTTATATTGTTTTCCATAGTGACTGTACTAATTTACAATTCTACCAGGAGCAAATAAGCCTTTTCCCCCCATATTCTTGCTGGTATTTATTATTATATTCTTAATGATTTTTATTCCAACTGTGGTGAGATGAAGTCTCAGTATAGTTTTGATTTGTATTTCCTTGATGGCTAAAGATGTTTTATATTTTTCATATATTTGTTTCCTGTTTATATTTCTTCTTGTGACAAATGTCTTTTTAGTCTGCCTGTTATCAATTGGGTTATTTATTTATTTTTTGGTGTTATTTGAAATCTTTGTATATCCTTAATATTAATCCTATGTCATAAGACTTGCTGACAAAGATTATCTCCCATCAGTATGTTTTTTTCTTCACATTTTTAATTGTTTCCTTTGCTGTGCAGAAGCTTTCTAATTTGATGCCATCCCATTTATTAATTATTAATATTATTTCCTAAGCATTAAGAATCCTGTTGAGGAAGTCTTTGTCTTCAACTATATGTTGGAGTGTTGACACTATGTTCTTCTAGAAGTTGCAATGTTTCTGGTCTAATTCTTTGAACCACTTTGAGTTGTTTTTTTTGTGTAGGGTGAGAGAGAATGATACAGTTTTGTTCTTCTATATATGGATACCCAGTTTTCTCTGCCCTATTCTTTAAAAAGGCTATATTTTTGCAACATATTTTTGAAATCTTTGTCAAGGATCCTATGATGGTATCTGTGTGAACTTTTGTTTGTGTTCTATTCTATTTCATTGATCCCTATATCTGTTTTTATTCCAGTATGATGCTGTTTTGTTACTATATCCCTATAGTATAATTTGAGATCAGGTATTGTGAGGCATCCAGCATTGATCTTATGCTCACATTTGCTTAGCCTTACTTAATAATCAAAGGCTGTATAGGCAAACCCAAAGCCAACATCATACTGAATTGGGAAAAACTGAAATAATTTCGTCTAAAATCAGGAGCAAGAAAATGTTGTGTATTTTCACCACTCCTTTTTAATATAGTATTTAAAAATTTAGCCAGAGCAATTAGGTTAGGGAAAGAAATAAAATGAATACAAATAAGAGAAAAAATAAATTTTTTACTGTTTGAAGGAAATATTCTAAACTTAAAAGACAAAAATCTCTACTACAGGACTCATGGAAACCATGAACAAATTCGTAAAAGTAGCAGGATACGAAAATTCATAGTCTATACACAAATAATGAACCAATTGAAAAATAAATCAGGAAAATAATTTGGTTCACAATAGCCTCAAAAAACAAAACAGGAATAAATCTAAGAAACAAAAAAGCTTAACAATATAAAGTATAGAACATTGAATAAAAAAATGGAAGAAGATATCAGAAGATGGAAATTCTTCCCATGCTCTTGGATGGGCAGAATTAATATTGTAAAAATGATCATATTACCAAAAGTGATCTATAGATTTAGTGCAATCCTAATAATGTATCAATGACACTCTTCAGAGAACTAGAAAATGAAACATTTCTGAAATTCATATGGTGGAATAATTGTGTTTTCACTGGCTAATTATTGTCAGCTGATTAATGTAAACTTAAGAATCAGAACAAAATATATATATATATTTTTTTCTTTTTTTTTTGCAGTACTGGCAATTGAATATAGGGCCCTACATATAATAGGTAAGTGATAAACTACTGAGCTACTTCCCCAAACCTAAATCATATATGATATTTTTGTTTGAATTCTGAAGTGATATTGGCAATTTAAGCAAGACAGATATAATGAATCTCAAAAATCACTACAAATGCTTTCTTTCAGTAGAATTTGTAATTTAGAATATAGTATGTCACAACCACTTAGTGAGTAGTCACAGAGATTTCAGATGATTTAGAAGCCATCTTGACAATTGTAAAGAATAATTAAAAACATTTATACATTTATTTTACCATCCGTAGATTGGTATATAATTGAACAAAGTAAGTTATACAGTTTCTCTTTCTGATCTTTTAAATTATCATTTGATTCAATTTATCCTTTTAACCTGCTCTTGGAACAAAAGAGGAATACATCACCAAAGCCACAACTTATTTGTTTTTGAATTTTAAAGTCACTGAATTTTGGGGTGGAGCACTTGACTAGTATGTATGAGATCTTGAGCTCAATTCCTTACTACCACAAAAGAAATGTGTGAATGTGTGAGTGTTTGTGTGTGTGTGTGTGTGTGTGTGTGTATAATGTACTGAATTTTATTTTTTAGATTGCATTTTTATGTGGCATGAATATGAAATTGGAAAATGTAGAAAATACTCAGAATTTGAAAAGTTACAAAATAATTTTTATAAATTTAATTTCAATTTTTTTTAAAGAGAGAGTGTGAGAGAGTGAGAGAGAGTTTTTTTAATATTTATTTTTTAGTATTTGGCAGACACAACATCTTTGTTTGTATGTGGTGCTGAGGATTGAACCCGGGCTGCACGCATGCCAGGCAAGCACGCTACCTCTTAATCCACAACCCCAGCCCTCAAATTTTTTATTTCTTAATTCAAATCTATTTTTAGTGGACTATCACACCTCAAGTTAACTGTAAAATATACTTTCTTTATAAATTGTTAGCACCTGACATATAGTATAGTATATGACAAGAATAAAGTGAAAAGAGAAATAAACTTAATTTTTCCCTACAACTAGAAGATAATAATTTGGAGAGAAGACTGCTTTAGGATCGTTGTGATTTCATTTCATGTTTGATATTTCTCTATTATTAAAACTTATGAAATTATTTATTTCTGTAAATAGTTGTGAGGATAGAATTTGTTTCTGAAGATATAAACAATTCCTTACTAGCAAGCTACTATATTTTTTATTAATTTAGCTTAATGATGGATTTGATAAAGTGATAGAAAAATATGGAGAATAAATGGGAAAAAACTGAACTGTTCAGCAAAATGTATGCCATCTATCAATCTATCATCAAAAGGACTGTGGTTGAATTTGTAATGGTAGAGAAAGGAAAATATTTTCAAATTAAAATGTGTATGTGTGTGTGTGTGTGTGTGTGTGTGTGTGAGTATGTGTTTTGCCAGAGATTTAACCTAGGACTTTGTGCATTCTATGTGAATGCTTTATCACTGAACTATACTCTAGTGCCAAACTTTCTTTATTTGTAAAGCTCAGATAATATAACTATTTTGGAGTTGTGAGTTCTAAAAATGAAGACAGTGTTCAGTTGTTATAATGGTGTCTTAATCAGCTTTTTTTTAATGCTGTAAAGAGAAGACCTTACAGAAAAGGCTATTAATTGGAGACTCATGGTTTCAGAGTTCTCAGTCTACATACACCTGGCTCCATTCCTTGGGGCTCAAGGTGAGGCAGAACATCATGGTGGAAGAGTGTGGTAGAGGGAAGCAGCTCACAGGATGAACAGGAAGTAGAGAGCCTAAGCTAAACTCACCAAATATATACCTTAAAGGCATGCTTCCAGAGTATCACTTCCTCCAGCCACAGCCTGCCAGAATTTGGTTACCAGTTATTGTCTATCAGCGGATTAATTTACTGATTGGGTTAAGGCTCTCATAACCCAATCATTTCTCTTCTAAAATCGCCTGCATTGTCTCACACATGAGCTTTTGGGGGACAACTAATATAAACCATAAGAAATTGTAGCAGTCTGGCTGGGCACAAATCATGAGCCACTGAAGCAGGAACAAACTTTATTTCTGAACTCCACCAGCACACTCCACACATGCTCCCCAGGGAACTCTCCTAAACGCCACCCATGAGGCTCCTCCAGCAACCACCAACTGGAAATCCCTCCTCCAGCACTACCCCAACCAATGGGAACTCTCAGGGAATCCCCTCGAGAACTCCAAAGTATCAGGCCAAAGCGGACAGCAGGGGGACTAACATACACAGCTTAACATAACCATTATCATCTCAATGGCTTGCTGGCGTCACCTCTCAACCACTCCATTCTGGCAAAAATCCTATGTCTCTCAGCAAGAAATGGTATTGAAGAATATTTTTTAAAAATAGTAACCTAAAAGATAAGAACAACTAACTTAATTTTCAAATTTGTCACTTAAAACAAGATGCTATTTACTTAAATTTATTAACTAAGATGCTTAAAACCAAGTTGCCCTTGGTTCTAAGGAACAACACTAATAGCCATGCACATAAATACTAAAATTTTCTACTTCATCTTACTAAATAATCGAGTAAGCCTTTGCTATTACCTTTGCTGCTTTCTGAGCTTAAATTCCAGTAGGTATAATCATTAACTTTAACATACTCTCAACCATATTGCTCCATAATATTGCTCTTCACTTACAAAAAACAATCTTGGATTAATACAACACTAAGTGTACACAGAGCCTATATGAAAGCAGTTTTATGAGTCTGGAGAAAAAAATATGCTTAGTGGTTTCAATTTAAATTCATGATCATGAACTTCATGTAAGGAGTAAATGCTGGCTACCACTCATACTGAATTTCCATGGTCCTTTCACTCTCCTACTCTCCTAGAGGATGATTTCACATGTTTACTTCTCTGTGTAAAGATTTAACACCTCCCCATCACCCTTATTTTCATCTATTAACCTTGCTATCTACTTCACAGAGAAAACTAAAACAATTAGAAGATAATTACCAGCTTCCACTGCCCAAATTAACTGCATCTGTGCCCATATGTTGTACCTTCTTTTCTGTTACTAGGAGTGCACATCCATGCTCCTAGTTAAGACTAGTCTCTTCCACTGACCCTTGAGATCTCATCTCTCTTCAGCTATAATATATTCTTCCAGTGATTTTTTTTCTTTTTACCACCACCTGGAATCAGCAGGAAAAACATATTACTGTTTCTCTTTTATTAAGTATAATAAAACAAAAACTTAGTTCCGATTTCCCCTCCAACTACTGTCACTTACAGAAAGAATTTTTTGAAATATTTCATGGACAACCTCCTTTCCTTATGTCTCAATTTAAACTAAATTTTAAATTAACTATTGAAAGTATTACTTTGAATTGAAATGTACAGAAAAGTTGCAAAATTTATACAAATAACAATACACTAAATTCCTATTTTCTAATTCTAACATACACACTAATCAGATTTTTTTCCCCTATCACCACACAACCAAACTGCTCTTGTTAGATTATTCATGGAACTCCATCCTGCAATATTCAATAATCATGGCATGGACCTCACCTTATCTGGCTTGTCAACAACATTTTAATTATTTCTTTAATAAATGCTTTCTTCACTTAATTTCTGGGAGATTCAGTTCACCTAATTACCATATGAGGTGACCCATCCTTTTCCCTCAGTTTCTTTTGCTTATACATGCCCTATGTTCTTGACCTCTTAACACTGGAGTACTATAGCAATCAGTCCTTGAACATCTTCTCTTTTCTATTTACACATATTTCCTAGATAATGTGAACCAAGACCAAACCCTAAGTACCATAAAGAATTTCTACTGTTTTTTTTTCCCCATTATTTCAGGGTGGTAACTTCTAAAGTGTTGAAATTTCCCAAGTGATAGGTCTGTATTTATTATTTATGTTGGGCTCTGACAGGTTATGCTACTGAGGTCAGTGGTGAGGAGCATAGAAAGCTTATGCTAATGATGATTAAGAAGGAGAACAACTCAGGGGCTGTGTCTGTGGCTGTGGCTCAGTGTTAGAGCACTTGCTTCGCACATGTAAGGCACTGGGTTTGATCCTCAGGACAATATAAAAACAAATAAATAAAATGAATGTATTGTGTCCATTGAAATAAAAGAACAAGAACAAGAACAGTCCATATAAAAAGGACAAAGTGTGTGATTAAATCATTGGGCTTTTATATTTTTTATTTATTTATTTTGGTAATGGGGATTGAACCAAGGGCCACTTAACCAGCCACATTCCCAGCCCTTTACATTTTATTTTTTATTTTGAGATAAGTTTTTGATAATTTACCTGTGGCTTGGCAAAGTTGCTGAGGCTGGCTTTGAACTTGAGATCCTCCTACCTCAGCCTCTGAGACTTAGGGATTATAAGAGTTGGATTTCGAACCAAATAATATGGACCCAACCTACTGAACTCTGGTGAGAACAGGATGTCAGAATGTTGATTTCAACCATGTGACCAAGAATTCTGTCATGCTGTGTGAAATAAAACCTCAATAAAAATGCTGGACACTGACTCAGTGGAGTTTATGGAATGGTGATCACACTGATGTGCTTAGATAAAGCATACCATAATTGCAGGGGAAAGGCAGAGGCACTGAAGCTATGAGTGTATAATTTTTATCTCTTCATTTTGGTGCTCCTGAATTGTATCTTTTATAGTAAAAAAATGATAATAATTATAGCAATCACCTGTTTTCAGTGAGTTGTTCTGGAAAATTATCAAATCTGAGGGCAGCATGAAAACCCCAAAATTTGCAGCCAGTTGCTCAAACATGTAGATGGCCTGAAAAGCTCCAAGCCCATGATTGGCCTCTAAAAAAAGAGAAATCTTGGGGAGGATTTATATCCTTAATTTGAGTGCCCTGTGATAACTCTAGGTGGTTGATGCCAGTATTAAATTGTAGAATTGCTCCCATCAATTTGTTGACAAGTCCTAAATTTATATATGTAGCCTGAATGGCTTCATATACCTAAGGTCTAATTAGAAGTCTCACTAGATGTCTAATACACAAGGAAAATTTAAGGAAATAAAAACTAAGCTTCTTATCCTGCTCAAAGCATATTCACTGAAATTCTTCCCTATTTCAGTTAGTAGTAATACCATTTTTTCCAGCTGTTCAGAGAAAAAATTTTATAGTCAATTTTGACTTTTTTCTCACATTACACATTTAAGCAACAACAAATCTGAACAGTTCTATCACTGAGGGTATCCATATTTGACTGCATTTCTCTGTGTCCATTGCTATAAACCAAATCTATTCTATCTTCATTCTTACCTGGATTATTACAATAACTTCCTAAGGGGCTTTCTGCCTTTGCTCACCAATAATGTATTGTCAGCACAGTGGATAGAAAAATTCTTTAAAAATTCTTTTGAATTCATTTCAAGAGGGCAACACTGTTGTGTTGAAATGAACCATAGATGGGCAAAGGCCAAAGCAAAACAGCCATTTTAATTATTAATAAGATCATGCTAACAAGTTAATGTCATGTTTAGACTCAAAACTGTATAAAACTTACTTGTCTCAGAATACATGCTCTAAATCTGCCTGCAATACTGAATTATCTGGGGGCATCTGCAACCTCTGATCTCAGGTCTGCCTCAATAATCTCTCACTTTTGCTCATTCCATTTCTAACATGGACCACCTTTCAATATCTTGAAAAACACAGTTATAATACTATTTCAGGAATATATGTTCTCTCTTCCTGAATTTATACTCTATAAGTACATGATTAGGCACCTTATTTCCTTTAAGATTACTTAAATGCCATTTGTATAGTTGGGTTTTCCCTGAACAGGGCTGTTAAAAGTATATAACTAATACTCTCAGTTTCTCTTACTTGGTTTATATTTCCTCATAGCATATAATAATTTACATTTTCTTTTACTATTTTGTGTCTTTCCCAACTAGAATACAAGCTCCCTGACAATTTTTTTTTGTTTTGCCTTAAATAATACTTAGCACATTATAGGTATTCATTGTTGATTTTGGAATTAAATATTATTATAAGTTTCTTGTCCTTAGCAAATAGATGATGTATTATTTGGCAAATACAGTGGGTAATTTTCCCAGCATAAATAAAAAGCTTAAGTTGAATTTCAAAATTTTAACTAATGTCTGCAATTTTCAAAAGGAAACCACAAATATTTATGATGTTCTGTTTTAAATTTTACCTAACTTATGAGATATATGACATCGACTTATTTCTACTTTTATAAATATAATTATTATTTTAATAAATAATGTCCCTTTGACACAGAATATAATAAGCAATGAAATCAATTTTGTATTTATATGCAGCTAGATTTAGGTAGTGTCTTGGAAATATAATAACAAATCACCAAAAATCATCAATTATGTTAGATGGCTAGTGTTAATTTGTTGTTAGAAATCCTAGGTTGCCTGATACTAAATAATGAAGTGAATTGATCAAGTTTTTCTTTTATCAGTAGTCTGCTATCTCAGTCACAATGCATAAATATCATTCTCTGCACATTTCTATTACATTGTTACACTATCAACTTATTTCATCTTGTGGTAATGTATTTCATATATGTACATGTGGATTTTTAGAAGAAAGTAATTTTATATTTTCACACATAATGTATGCTGAAGTATATATTTGTATCTAATAAATCTTTTACAAGTAATCCAAGTAATAATACTATAGTTGAAACAGATGACAGTCTCAAAGTTTCAGTATAAGATAAATTATTTTCTAGTTTAACAATATATTGTTTGTCTAAAATTGAACATCCCTTTTGGAAGAAACATAAGCATTAACCTGAAACTGCATTAAAAGTTTTTTCTCTTTCAAGTGTGTTCTTCACTGTAGCATTTTCACATCTTATGTGACAGAATTATAGCATATATTAGTTGGCAAGTATTGGGAAGAAATATAAACCAATTAGCTAGAAGAGATCTATTCCACAAATCCCCATACTAAATATCAATAAAGTTAATCATTACTTGAACAGTTACAGTTGGCCTACCCATTATAATGTACATTTTTGTGGTTAAGTTTTAGCAATTCAAGAGTAAAACATTTCTTGAAAATTTTAATATAAACAAGATTGGCTTAAGGCAGGATTTGTGAAATGCGTCTAAAACAAATACATCTTTTAGTTTTCTAGCTTATCAACTATGAGCTAAAAGGAATCTTCTTCTTCTTCATATAATTTGAGGGTACCACTTTTAGATATGATTTATACCCCCAAAATTAACCTTTTATCTTATCCCTTGATAGCCTTTGTCCTTTGTTTCCATATGCTCTTCTTCATCATTTTATTGACAGGTCTACTGTCTCCTTAATGCATATGTATAACCTACATTATTCCTCAAAAAATTGTGGACATACATATTTACTTTTTAATGTCTTAGAAGGCCAAAAAAGTGATTATTGGAATTATAACGTGTAAATACTTCACTTTGTGTGCACATGCAATCAATATAATTCTTGTTCTTTTTAATGCTTTTAGTTTTTTACTGCTCTTGTGATCTACTTTGTTTTTCTACTTAATGAATTGAAAACTTCAAAATTTTCAGGTACTTTGTAAAGTTGGTAAATGCAAACATCTGAATTTAACATTTTTCATCTATTATTAATGCTGAATAAATGTTGATTTAACTCAACTTAGTCAAAATAATAGTTGTGAATTTTTCTGAGATTTTTATAACATGATTAATGGAACAAAAACTTAAAACACTTACATTTAATTATAATTGCATTATAGATAAATATCTTAACAAAAAGTTCAATCCAAACATCTGATTATAGAATAAAGAAAGAGAAAGAGATGTATTGAAGCAAACAGAACTCTGTGATCAAGCATGTAATTTTTTTTAAAACAATATTTTTTTTTTTTTGTAGTTGCAGATGTACAGAATGCTTTTATTTAATGTGGTGCTGAGTATCGAATACAATGCCTCACACATGCTTGGAAAGCACTCTGCCACTGAGCTATACCTCCAGCCCTCAAGCATGTAATTCTGAGCTCTAGGTGTTCATATATCTAGCTGGATGTTCTTTCACAAATGACTTAAATTTTCCCAGACTTTTTCTGTTTTATTATTAAAATTGGAATTATAAAATGTATCTGAATGATTTCTCATCAAGATTAATGTAATTTATGCCCATCTCTTCTAGTCAGTTTTTTTTTTTGTCACTGGGACAACAATATATAACAAGAGCAATTTAAAGGAGGATATATTTATTTTAGGCTCCTGGTTTCAGTGTTAAAGTCCACAGTCAGCCAATTCCAAAGCTCTGGGCTGGAGTTGAGCAAAAACATCATGGTGGAAGGGCATAGTGAGCAAAAGCTGCTCAACTCACAGCAGCTGGGAAGCAAAAGAGAAGAGCAGGGAGAGAGAACATGAGTAGTGGGGTCATGGACCAAATATAAGTCCAAAGGGAATGAATAGCACACCCTAGTGACCTACTTCCTGCAGTCACAACCTACCTGCCTACAGTTATCACCCAGTACAACAGTCATTTCAAATTATTTACCAGTCAAATGAATTAATCCACTGATTAGGTTATAGCTCCTATAATCTAATGATTTTACCTCTGAACATTGCTTCATTGTCTCATGAGTTTTTGTAGGACACCTCATATTCAAATCATAATAACATTAAAGTGATGGAAAAATCTGTAAATGTTGTACAAGTGAGAAGTTTTACTACTGAACTGCAAGTAAAAGAAATGCTTTTAATTTCAAATAAATTTTGTAGCCAAGTAAAACAGAGTTCAATTTCATAGAATATATTCTAATATTTTGGAGGAAGAGTGATAGTTTCTAATTTACTCTTTCTCTAATGTTTTTTATAGGAAAGCCTAAGCAGAAATCAAAATCATTTATTAATAAATTCAGTATGAGTAACATGGCCATGTTATTTATTAACTAGACAAATATTTGTTCAGTATCAATGCATGGCACTTTAAGTTTTATAGAACATATAAAAGACTTGAGATTTGATTGGGTAATATTGATATAATACACAATTTGCCTGTTATCATCTAATTGTCAAATCTAATACATATATTTTCTTACCAATTCTCCTGACCCCTTTATTGTATTTTTCACTGATGAATTTTCCCTTCTTCCTGATAGTGTTCCCTCCAGGGCTTCTGGGAAATAGCTATTTTTTGGTTATTCCTCTCCATAACCATTGTTTCCTATGTTATGACACTGATCTTCATCTTCAATTTTATCTGTTACCTAAATTATCTCATTTGTTTCCATAATTTTGCTAATTCTACATTGATAACTCTTCATTATATATCTGTGGTTAGAATATCTAAATTTCAGTACTTAATTTTTAACTACTTTATGGATGTATCCTTCTAATTTTCCCCACAGGGCTCAGAAACTCAACATAAATATCTTCATCCCCTTAAATATATTTTTAATTATGCCTACTTTATGTCACTTCATGACATTATCCTCAGTCCAATCACCCTTGCTAGATTCATCTTACTTTTTCAGCATCATATATAGAAAACCATGTACAGTGTCTAATATAGCAGGTGCCTACAAATGTTGAATGAATTAAGAAATATTTGATTGAATGAAAAAGCCACAAATTTTTTCTCTCCCTATTCAACTGGTAATCCAGTCTTATAGATATTATCTGAACAACTTTTCTCAGAAATGTATTTTCTGTTTGCCCTGCAACCATTTTACTGTCTAGACTCAGAATGTCCTAGGTTCAAATCCAAACTTCATAATGTAGTAACTATATTTTGGTCTATATGCTTAGTATTTCTTTACCTAAGTTAACCCATCTATAAAATGTGAAGGATACTCACCTTGTATAATAGTTATAATGATAAAAAAATCAACTAGCATATAGTAGCTAAGTAAATAGTGGGTATGTAATAAATGTTATTATTTATTAACTGGTGTCTTTTACCACTTGTTTCCTTTCCTCAAATATATTCTTTAGTTTCCTTGTAGATACTTCACAGATATTTGATCTGGCTAATTCCTTAAGCTCTTTCAAAGATTCTGTATTACCTATAAGATACCTCTTTGTTTGAAATATAAGGCTTTTACCAACCTCACACCAATTTAACTTTCTATTCTCATTTTAGTCCATTCATTGCCATTCAATCTACACTGTGGAATTATGGTAACATTCAACATTTACTGAACATATAATGCCTTTTAAAATCTCTTTTTCCTTTTGAGTATATCTTTATTCCTCTTTCAAAATTCAATATGGGGGCTGGGGTTGAGGCTCAGTGGTCGAGCTCTTGCCTAGTATGTGTGAGGCACTGGATTCAATGCTCAGCACTGCATAAAAATAACTAACTAACTAACTAAATAAATAAATAAACCTACCAGAGATCAAGAGTCTCAGCTAACCTAGAGTCATGCATGGATAAGAAATAAAGAAATAGGGCTGGGGATGTGTCTCAAGTGGTAGTGGGCTCACCTGGCATGCGTGGGGCGCTAGGTTCTATCCTAAGCACCACATAAAAATAAAATAAAGATATTGTGTCCACCAAAAAATAAATATTAAAAAATTCTTTCTCTCTCTCTCTCTCTCTCTCTCTCTCTCTCTCTCTCTCTCTCTCTCTCAAAAAAGAAATAAAACAAATAATGCTTGTTATTAAAAGTTGTTGAAGCTGAGCACAGTGGCACATACCTGTAATCCCAGTGGCTCAGGATGCTAAGGCAGGAAAATTGCGAGTTCAAAACCAGCCTCAAGAAAAATGAGGAACTAAGCAACTCAGTGAGACCCTGTCTCTAAATAAAATATAAAATATGGCTGGGGATGTGGCTCAGTGGTTGAATGCCCTGAATTCAATCTCCAGTTCCAAAATAATTGAGATTTTTGAGGTGACTTATAACACTATTATGGCAAGAAATGAATATTACATCTGTGATACCGAAACCATGAAGAAGTAGTAGGGATATAGTTCAATGACAACATTTGCTTATCATGTGTGAGACCTTTGGTTCAATCTGCAGCATTGAAAAAAGAAAAAAAAAACAAAGAAAGTTGTAATAGTAAGAAGTTATAAAATAAAATAATGCTAGCATGCCATTATTAAGATAAAATGCAAAGTAAAGTGAATCCTATCATTAGGAATTGAAAGAATGCATACTGGTAAAGAACCAAATCACCAAAAATATATAACTGCCAATGTATCTACCAGGAACATAGTCTCAAAGTATGTGCAGAAAAACTTAATTAAATGGAAAGAGAAAACTCAGCATATCCAAAATGAAAATAGACAACATAATTTTTTAAGAAACAGATTAAATTAATCTTGGCTATTGTGAATAACACTGTAATTAACATGGGAGTTCAGACATCTTTGTAAATATACTTTGAAAAGGAATTTCTGGGTTGTGTACTAGTTCTTTTTAACTTTCATTTAGGAACCTCCATATTATTTTTTTTTTCATAATGGCTGTACCAATATACATTCACACCAACATTGTTCAAAGGTTCCTTTTTCTCAATATTCTCACCAATATTATTTTTCTCTCTTTTTTAATAATAGCCATCCTTACATATGTGAGGTGATATCTCATGGTAGTTTTGATTTAAGTTTCCTTGATAAGTAGCCATGTTGAACAATTTCTCATAACCTGTTTGTCTTTTGTATGTAAAAGTCTTGCCCAGGTTTTAATTACATTGTTTTTCTGCTACTGAGTTCTATGTGCCCTTTATAAATTGCATGATTTGAAACTATCTTCCATTCAATAGGTTATATTTTAATTTTGTTTATTGTTTCATTTGCTGTGCAGAAGATTTTCAGTTTGATGTTGTCCCCTTTATTTATTTTTGCTTTTGTAGACTGAGTTTTCAGTGTGATATCTAAAAATTCATTGCCAAGCCTAAAGCTGAAGTGCTTTTCCTCCGTGATTTTTTTTTCCAGAAGATTTAAGGTTTCATGCCTTATATGTAGGTATCTTGTCCATTTTAGATGAATTTTGTGTTTTGTGTAAGTGTCCAAACTGATTACATGATAAGTCAGAGAAAAATAATTAAACTTCGCTTAGCATTATCTTCTCCAAAGCCACCCATTTACCTGTAAATGCCATGATTTTATTCTTTTATTTATTTATTTATTTTATTTTATTTTATTCATGCTGAGTAAAATTCCATTGTGTATTTATGCCACATTTTTTTATCCATTCATCCACTGAAGGGCATCTATGTTGACTCCATAGTTTAGCTATAGTGAATTGTGTTGCTATAAATATTGATGTGGCTGTGTCCCTGTAGTGTGCTGTTTTTAAGACCTTTGAGTATAGTCTGAAGAGAGGGATAGCTGGGTCAATTGGTGGTTCCATTCCCAGATTTCCAAGAAATCTCCATACTGCTTTCCATATTGGCTGTACAAATGCTGAATGTGTTCTCTGATATAAGGAGGCTGACTCACAGTGGGGTAGGTAGGGAGAGGGAGCATGGGAGAATTAAATGAGTTCTAGATAAGGAAGAGGGATGGGAGGGAAAGGGAGGGGGCAGAGGATTAGCAAGGGTGGTGGAATGTGATGGACATCTGTTGAAAGCCACAGCCAAGTTGGGATGGTGCCTAGCATTTTGCCAGTACTTTTGAGTTCTTGTGGAGTTCCAGTTGAGCTCTCGCGGGGATTCCTGGAGAGTTCGAGTTGGTTGGTGAAGTTCCGGTGAAGGGAGTTCCGGTTGGTTTGTGGTGTGTCCCAGAGAAGGCCGCGTGGGTGGCATTCGCGGGAGTTCAGAAATAAAGTTTGTTCCTGCTTGAGTGGCTCCTGATTTGTGCCCAGCCAGACTGTGGCAGACATCATTATCCAAAGTACATGTATGAAGACTCGAATTGGGTGTCAACATACTTTATATATAAACATATATGACAAAAATTGTGGTATATATGTGTAATAAGAATTGTAATGCAAAACAAAAACAAAAAAAATAACAAAAGTACATGTTATAAAGGCATGAATTGGTGTGAACATACTCTATATACAAAGATAAGAAAAATTGTACTTTCTATGTGTAATAAGAACTGTAATGCATTCCACTGTCATGTATTTAACAAAAATCAATAAAACTAAAATAAAAAGAAAAATAATTTAAGACTTGAATTATTATAACTGAATTCTTCTTTAGACAATAAGACAATCGAAACTTTGGACTGAGGATGTGGCTCAAGCGGTAGCATGCTCGCCTGGCATGCGTGGGGCGCTAGGTTCTATCCTAAGCACCACATAAAAATAAAACAAAGATGTTGTGTCCACCGAAAAACTAAAAAATAAATATTAAAAAAATTCTTTCTCTCTCTCTCTCTCTCTCTCTCTCAACACACACACTCTCTTTTAAAAAAATTAAAATTTAACTAAAATAGTTTAAAACCTCCATATTACCTGCAAACTGTAAGATGTCTGCATAACCCATGAATTAAAATTACAATAATATATCTAAAACAAATGATAATATTTGATGTAAATTATGATATGGATATATTTTTAAAAAACATTTGAGGTGCTGTCAGACATATGATACCTATGAGGAATTTATAGTCTCAAGTCTATTTATTTTAAAATAGCAAATTTAATGAAAATAAGAGTACCAAGTAAATGAACCAAGAAAATAAGAAAAGTAGCTGAATAAGTCCCTGTATTATTCAGGGTTTACTTGAGAAAGATAAGTAACAGCAAAGGCAAATGTGAAGGCTGCCAAGTCCAAAATTTATAGAGCCAGTATACCAGTTCAAGTGCAAAATTTGACAGGCTGCTGTAGAATCAGAAAGAGTTGATGTTCCAATTCAGGTGCTACCAATCAGGGAATGCTACTGTTGCAGTTTGAAGGCTATGGAACAGGAGAATTCTTGCTAGTGGGAGTGATAAACTTTTTCTATTCAAGTTTCAACTGATTGAATGAGGCACACCCAAGTTATGGAGGGCTGTCTGCTTTACTTATTCCACCAATTTATCTATAAATTTATCCAGAAACACATTCATCAAAACACCAAGAATAATGGTTGACTGAATACCTGAGCGCCCAGTGGCCTAGTCAAGTTAACATACAAAATCAATTCTCATAGTCCTGAAAGTAAAACAAGACTAATGAAAAGATTAAAGAAGCAAATGAAAGAGAAAGCAAAAAAGAAAATAATTAAGAATTCCAAAAATTATTTTTTAAAAGATTAATAAAATGAATACATATCAAAATTGTGATTAAAACAAAGAAAGTCAAATAAAATATTAACAGTGAAATAGTAACACTATATTTGTGATGGATAATTTTATATGTAAACTTAGTTGGGCCATAATATGTATTTTGACATATTTGGTCAAACAGTGGTTTAGATGTCACTGTGATGGCATTTTTACATAATTTTAACTTTATATCAGTGAACTTTTGCAGCAGATTATACTTCAAAATGTGGATGGGCCTCCTCTGATCAGTTAAAGGCCTTAAGAGAAAAAATATTACATAGGCCCCTCAAGGAAAAGTTTCTATCTACAGACTGCCTTTGGTCTCCAGCCCCAATATTAAATTTTCCCTATGTCTTCAGCCTGCAATCCTGTTTGAAAATTTTCAGCTTTCAAGCACCCTTAATCACCTGAGTCAATTCATAAAATTAATATTTCTCTTTACATACCATCATATGATTTGTTTTTCTAAAATGCTAATATAATATAAGAAAATACACATAGTGAAATGTAAGACAAACAATGGTAGCAATATAATATCATAATTAGAAGTTAGACTTAATGTACACCTGTTTAGAAAAAATACAAATTGCTAAAACTGATTAAACACAAAATAAACAAATCTAAAATTATCATTAATCATTGTAAGCACTACATAGTAGTAAAAAATAATTTTCTCTATCCTCCTAATACCTTTAGCATAAAGAACACCAGATTCTTATGGAAGCTTTGAGATTAAGTGAATTCAATGTGAAGAATAAGGGGAATAGAACTTAAACTCATCTGATAACAGAAACATGGTTAAGAACATTTAAGAGTGGAAAATTACAGACCAATATTACTAGAGATCATAGATGCAAAAAGCCTAAAACAATACTGCCAAATGGAATTCATCACTATATTATGTATGTCCAAGAAGAGTTTATTCCCAAAATAAAAACATATTGCTTGAAATTCAGGAATATCCACTGAAGTAATTTAGACTAGAAGGGAAATATTACAGAATCTTTGCAGAAGCAGAAAAAGCAGTTTTCCAAATTCTATACTTATTCATGAAAAAAAATTAGCAAATTAGAACTCATCAGAAACTCCCTTAACTAATAAAAGGCATCTATCAAAAATTCTAAAGTATGTATCATCTCTAATTATATAAGATTTTAATCATTATCACTAAAATTAATCTCAAAGCTTGCATAAGAATCTAGTGTCCTTTATCTGTTGTCCTGCTAAAGGTCCTGGGAGGATAGAGCAAATTAATTTTTATTGCAATGCAATGTTTTCAATGATTAATGATATTTTTAGATTTTTTATTTTATGTTTATTCAATTTTAACAATTTGTATTTTTTCTAAACAATAAATTAAGACCCACTTTTATTGCAAATATTTCAGACTATATTTTTGCAAGAATATAATAAGAAAGCAGCAAATAGATTGGAAAAAACAAAATGGCTTTATGTGTTTTTCTTTTGTCATTTACATGTCTAAATAGAACCCCCCAGAAAATCCATACATAATTTCAACTATTAAGACAGCTCACAGAGCAACTTAACGAAAGAGATGAAAGACCTCTACAATGAAAACTACAGAAGGCTAAAGAAAGAAATTGAAGACTTTAGAAGATAGAAAGATCTCCCATGCTCTTATATATACAGAATTAATATTGTCAAAATTGCCATATAACCAATACCATTGTATAGATTAATGTAATTCCTATTAAAATACCAAGGACATTCTTCATAAAAATAGAAAAAGGAATTGTGAAATTCATTTGGAAAATAAAGAGACACAGAATAGGCAAAGCAATCCTTAGCAAAAACAGCAAAGCAGGAGACATCACAATACCAGAACTTACATGACATTACAGAGCCATATTAACAAAAATGACATGGTATTGGCACCAAAACAGACATGTAGACCAATGGTACAGAATAGAAGACACAGAGATAAACTCACATGAATAGTTATCTCATATTATACAAAAGTGTCCAAAACACACATTTGAGAAAAGGTAGTGTTTTCAACAAGTAGTACTGGGAAAAACTGGAAATCCGTATGCAGCAAAATAAAATTGAACTTCTATTTTTCACTCCCCACCTCACATAGACCAAACAAACAAACAATCAAAACACTCAAAGTGGATCAATGCCTTAGGCACTAAAACAGAGATCCTGTGTCTAATAGAAGAAAAAGTAGGTCCAATGTTCATTATGTTGACTTAGGACCTGATTTCCTTAATAAGACACCTAAAGTGCAAGAAGTAAAGTCACGAATAAATAAATGGGATGGATCAAACTAAAAAGCTTCTTCTCAGAAAATGAAAAAATCAATAACATTAAGAGAGAGACTACAGAATGTGAGAAAATCTTTACCACACACACCTCAGATAGAGCACTAATCTCCAGGATACCTAAAGAAGTAAAAAAAAAAAAAAAAAAAAAAAAAAACAAAAAAAAAAAAACTTAACACCAAATAAACAAATAACCCAATTAATAAATGGTCTAATGAACTGAACAGACAATTCACAGAATAAGAAATATAATTGATCAAAAACATATAAAAATGTTTATTATCTCTAGCAACTAGAGAAATGCAAATCAAAACTACTCTAATATTTCATCCCACACCAGTCAGAATGACAATTATCAAGAATACAAGCAATAATAAGTGTTGGTGAGGATGTGGGGAAAAGGGTACACTCATACATTGCTGGTGGGACTGTAAATTGGTGCAACCACTATGGAAAGCAGTATGGAGATTCCTCAGAAAATTTGGAATCGGACTACTAGCTACCCCACTCCTCAGTCTATAACCAAAGGACTTAAAATCAGCATACTACAGTTATGCAGCCACATCAATGTTTATAGCACCTAAATTCACAATAGCTAAACTAAGGAACCAACCCAGATATCCTTCAACAGGTGAATGGATAAAGAAACTGTGGTACATTCCATTGTTTATACAATGAAATATTATTCTGTCTTAAAATAAGAATGAAATCATGGAATTTGCAGGTAAATTGATGAAAATCTAGAATATTATGCTAAGTGAAATTAGCCAAACACACACAAAAAAACAAAGGCCAAATATATATTTTTTTTCTGATTAGCAGATGCTAATCCATAAGGAGGGGTTGGGAAGAATGAAGGAACTTTGGATTGTGCAGAGGGGAATGAGGGGAGAAGAGGGGATTTGAGGAGGAGAAGAATTATGATTTAAAGAAGAATAATAAAATTATTGCATTTGTAAGTGGATGGAATTGGAGACTACCATGCTAAGTGAAATAGACTTCCCAAAACCAAAGGCACAATCTTCTCTTTGATATGCAGATGCTGACTCCAATAAGTGGGTAGGGGTTGATATTCACCAGATTGGACAAAGTAGTGGAGATGGAGATAGAAAAGACAATGAAGTGAATTGGACATAACTTTCCTATGTCCATATACAAATACATGACAGTGAAATTTCACATCATGCACAACCACCTCAAGAATGAGAAGTTATTCTCTATGCATATATGATATGTCAAAATACATTCTACTGTCACGTATAATTAAAAAGAACAAATAAAAAAGACAGCTCACTGGTTGGTGAAACATGTTATTATTGATATATAAAATAAATAGTTTTTCAAATTATTTAAATTAACTGAGGAGATACTGTAACAGGAACCAAAATCTACTTTCCAAAATTCAACATATTTTTAAACATGGTAGCATATTTTATGTATTTATATGTGATTCTGAAAATCAAACCCAGTGCCTCACACATGGTAGGCAAGCACTCTACCACTGAACTATAATACTAGCACTCAAACACTTTTAAACCACAAGCCAGGTGATCTTAATGCCAACTATTATGGACAGCTTTATAAAAAAAAAACTGTAAAACCAGAAAGAATAACAGAATATGTGTTTAACTTTCTATTCTGCTGAGAATAGAAAGCAGAAATTTGGATTTCAAACGTTGAATATTTTATAAAATGTAAGTCAAATTTTTAAAATGTAATGTTTTTAATTATGTGAAACTGAAAGGAAACAGATTTTGTAAAGCTAATATTGTTGATCAGATTCAGTGAATATATATTTAGGAAGAAATTTAAATGCAGATTAATATAGTTATGTAAATTTTAGTAATGTAGTACTGCAATACAGTGGTCTTTTGCAAAACAATATAGATAAAAGATTAAATCATTATTTTTATTATTCTAACAGTATTTGAGTACATTTGGGAAAAAAACTAGTTTTAACTTTATCAGAAAATATTTTCCATAGATGCATCCATATTCCATTCTGTTATTCTGAACAAGTGCCACTATCATCAGTTTAAACATGATTATGTGTATGGACAAAGTTATTTCACAGATACAGCATACCAGAACCTCTGGGACACTATGATAACAGTTCTAAGAGAAAATTTTGTAGTCATGAATGCCTTCATAAGAAAATCACAATAGCCCCAAATACATAATTTAATGAGGTATTCCAAAGCACTTGAAAAAGAACAAACCAATTCCAAAACCAATAGAAGAAGAAAATAATTCAGATCAGAGCTGAAATCAACAAAATTGAGAATAAAAAAATTATAAATGACCTGTGAAACAAGGGTTGGTTCTTTGAAAATATAAATAAGATTGATAAGCTCTTTGCCAAACTAACAAAAAGAGAGAAAAAATAAATTAATAAAATTAGAGATAAAAAGAGAAATTGGGGCTGCAGTCATGGCTTAGTAGTAGAGCACTTGCTTAGTATGTTTGGGGCACTGGGTACAATTCTCAGCATCATATAAAATAAATAAATAAAATAAAGATATTGTGTCCATCTACTACCCCCACCAATTTTTTTTTATAAAAGTAGAAATCACCATAGGCATCTCAGCTATTCAGCAGATCATTAGGGACTATTTTGAAAACTTATACTTCAATAAATTGAAAAATCTAGAAGAAATAAATGCATTTCTAGACAAAAACATTATGCCAAAACTGAATCAAGAAGAAATTGAAAAGCTAAAGAGAACAGTAACTTGTAATGAGATACAAGGAATAATAAAATGCCATACAACAAAGAAACAATCAGGATCAGAGTATTGTCAGATAAATTCCACCAAACCTTTAAGGAATAACTACACTCTTCAAATTATTCCATTGCATAGAAAGGGATAAACAGTTCCATATTCATTCTATGAAGCCAGTGTCCCATTCATACAAAAACCAGATAAGGACATATCAAGGGAAGCAAATTAGAAACCAATATTCCTGATGAATAGATGCAACAATTCTTGAAATTCTTCATAAGATATTAGGAAATCATGTTTAACATCATAAAAAAAGATTTTATACAACAACTGACTTGGTTTTATTCAAGAGATACAAATATGGTTTAATACATACAAATCAATAAATGGACAAAAAATCACCAAGTCATCTTTTTCTAGTTAATTAATTTATTTTAATTAGTTATATATTAAAACAGAATGCATTTTGATTCATCATGCACAATTGTAGCACAACATTTCTCTGAT
The DNA here is from genome assembly GCF_052094955.1 of Ictidomys tridecemlineatus. Taxonomy (NCBI): domain Eukaryota; kingdom Metazoa; phylum Chordata; class Mammalia; order Rodentia; family Sciuridae; genus Ictidomys; species Ictidomys tridecemlineatus. The sequence goes on from NC_135493.1 coordinate 44,779,607, forward strand.
TGTACATGATGTATTGTCGCACCATAAGTGCAGTCATACATATACCTAGGGTGATAATGTCTACCTCATTCCATCAAGTTTCCTGTCTCCATACAGCTCACTACCTCTCCCTCCCCTTTGCTAAAAGTTCCTCCATTTTTCCCATATCCCCACATTATAAATCAACATCCACTTATCAGAGAGAACATTCGGCCTTTGGTTTCTTGGGATTGACATACTTTTCTTAGCATGATATTCTCCAACTCCATCCATTTACCTGCAAATTTCATAATTTTATTCTGTTTTAATGCTGAGTAATATTCCACAGTGCATATGTACCACAGTTTCTTTATCCATTCATCTATTGAAGGGCATCTAGTTGCTTCCACAGTTTAGCTATTGTGAATTGTTGGATAAAATGCACTCCACTCTTGTTATGTATGTAAGAAATAAATTATAAATAAATAAATAAATAAAAGAAAAAAAAAAAAAGACCAGTCATGGAACCATCATATGGCCCATCTAAAAAAAAACAATTGCCCTGGCTACATTATTATAGTATGTGGATTTTAAGTCCTTTGAGTATAGACTGAGGAGTGAGATAGCTGGGTCAAATGGTGGTTCCATTTCAAGTTTTCTAAGGAATCTCCATACTGCTTTCAATAGTAGTTGCATCAATTTGCAGTGCCACCAGCAATGTATGAGGGTACCTTTTCCCCCACATCCTCACCAACACTTATTATTGCTTGCATTCTGAAAACTACCATTCTGACAGGTGTGAGATGAAATCTTATGATAGTTTTGATTTGCATTTCTCTAATTAAAGTAGATGTTGAATATTTTTTCATATATTTGTTGATCAATTGTACATCTTTTTCTGAGAAATGTGTGTTCAGCTCCTTAGCCTATTTATTGGTTGGGTTGTTGAACTTGAAATCCTCCTGCCTCAGTGTCTCAAGTTACTGGGATTTACAAGCATGGTACAGAATAGAAGACATAGAGACAAACCCACATAAATACAGTTATCCATTACTAGACAAAGGAACCAATAACATATTTTGGAGAAAAGATAGATTCTTCAACAATTGTGCTAGCAGAACTGGAAATCCATATACAGCAAAATGAAACTAAAGCCTATCTCTCACCATGCACAAAACTCAATTCAAAGTGGATCAGGGACCTAAGAATTAGATCAGAGACGCTGTACCTAAAACATGAAAAAGTAGGCCAACATTTTCATCACATTGGATTAGATGCTGACTTCTTTAACAAGACTCCTGAAGCACAAGAAATAAAATCAAGAGTTAATTAAATGGAACACATTCAAACTAAAAATCTTCTCAGCAAAAGAAACAGTGAGGTGAAGAGAGAACCTAGTTATCTCAATCAATGCAGAAAAGCCCTTCAACAAAATTCAGCACCCATTCATGTGAAAAACACTAAAGAAACTAGGGATAAAAGGGACCTATCTTACCATCCTAAAGGCTATATATGAAAAACCCAAAGTCAACCTCATAATAAATTTAAAATGTGGGACAAGACAAAGTTGTCTACTCTCACAACCCCTGTTTAATATAATGGCAGAAATTCTAGCTAGAGCAAGTAAGCAAGAAAAGAAATAAATGAGATGGAAATGGTAAAGAAAGAAGTCACCATTTGCAGATGATAAGCTTCTATACATAGAAGATTCAAAAAGTTCCACCAAAAGGTTTCTATTGCTAATATATACATTTGGCTAAGCAGCAGGTTAAAAAATCAACATTCAAAAATCAATAACATTTCCATACTTCAAAACTGAAGCTGCTGAGGAAGAAATTGAGAAAATAATTCCTATCACAGTATCCTGAAAAAAATACTGAGGATTAAATCTTACCAAGGAAGTGAAGGACCTCTACAATTATATTGAACATTAAAGAAAGAAATTGAAGACGATCCCAGAAGATTCAAAGACTTCCTATATTCTTGGATAGGCAGAACTAATATTTTCAAAATGACCATATTACTAAAAGCAATATACAGATTCAAAGCAATTCCTACCAAAATATCAATGAGATTCATTACATAACTAGAAGAAAAAAGAAACAGTTCTATAACTCATTTGGAAGAATAAAAGATCCAGAAGAGAGAAAAAATTTAAGCCCAAAAAGCAATGCTGGAAGCATCACAATACCTAACTTCAAATTATACTGCAGAGCTATAGTAACAAAAACTGCACAGTACCGGAATAAAAACAGACATGTAAACCAATGGTATAGAATAAATGATGCAGATAAAAATCCCCACACCCATTGTTAACAGATCCCTGGCAATGTTGCCAAAAATGTACATTGGAGAAAAGACAGTCTTTTTAACAATGGTTCTGGGAAAACTGGTTATCCATATGTAGAAGAAGGAAGCTAGATCCTTATATCTCAACCTGCACAAAAATCAACTAAAATTTGATCAAAGTCACAGGAATTAGACCAGAAACTATGCAACTCCTAGAAGAAAACCTAGGAAAAACACTTAAGCATATAGGCACAGGCAACAACGTTCTCAATAGGACCCTTAAAGCTCAGGAAATAATGCCAAGTGTTAACAAATGGGACAGCATCAAATTAGAAAGCTTCTGCATGGCAAAGGAAACAATTAGGAATGTGAAGGAAGAACTTACAGAATGGAAGAAAGTCTGTGTAAGCTACTCTTCTGACAGATAATTAATATATAGAATATGTAAAGAACACAAAAAATGTTACACCAAAAAATCAAACAACTAAAGAAATAATTGGTCAAATTATTTAAACAGATACTTCTCAAAAGACGCAATACAAATGCCCAATAAATACATTAAACAATGTTCAACATTTTTAGCAAATAGGGAAATGCAAATAAAAACTACAATGAGATTTCATTTCATAGTAGTTATGCTGACATTCATCAATACTATGAATAAGAACAAATGCTGGAGAGGATATGGAGGAAAAGGAACACTTATACAGTCTTAATGGGATACTGCATAAGTACAATCACTTAATGAAATCAGTATGGAGGTTCCTCAAAAGACTAGGCATGGAACCACCATATGACCCAGCTATACCAGTTCTCAATATTTATCCTGAAACATTAAAGTCATCATACTACCTTGATACATGCATACCCCATGTTTATAGCAGCACAAATCATAATAGCCAATCCAGAGAGCAGCCTAAGTGTACACTAATAGATGAAGTTATAATTTCATTTTTTCTAAAGAAAAATGAAATTATATCTCTTTCAGGAAAATGCATGGAACTAGAGAAAATAATGTTAAGCTAATGAAGTCAAACTTAGAAGGTCAAGGGTCATATGTTTTCTCTTATATGTGAAAACTAGAGAGGTAAAAATGGTTAAAAAAAAAAAAAATGGTCGGGGCTCAGTGGTAGAGTGCTTACCTGGCACATGTGAGGCCCTGGGTTCAATCCTTAGCACTACATAAAAATAAATAAATAAAATAAAGGTATTGTGTCAAACTACAACTGAAAAAAAGGTGGAGGGGAGTCTCATGAGAATCAAAGGGATATCCATTGAGGAAAGGAACCATCATGGGGTGGGAGGCAAGGAGGTGGGGGAAGTGTTAGGGAGGGATATTGGCTCAATTATATTGTTATATAGTGTGCATGTACAAATATGTAATGACAAATCTCATATACAACTACAATACACCTATATAAACATATGGAAAAAAGTATAACTTCCCAAATATGTTATAATTATTGTGATGATTTTAATGTATATTGATAAATTCTTTGATACTGCCTCTTCCAAGAGATGGAAATTCATTTACTTGCTAATAGAATATATAAAGGAGAAACAATGAACATCATCCTAATGAAGTTTAGGGATAACATCATTAATTTATGTTGATATGTAACATATAGTATAAGCATTATAGTAATATCAACAAGAATTTGCAAGGTTGTGTGGTCATGCTAGGTACTTTACTCATGCAAACTCATTTATTTCTTATATCATTCTATTATGTAGACACTCTCATTTGCTTTTTGTTACTGAAGGGGAAATAGAGGCTCAGTGTATTTAAGTAATTTGTCTAGGTCACACAGATACTGAGTAACAAGTAAATGTTTCAACTTAGGAAATGATTAACCATCGTGTCAGTGCCATGAGCCACCTGTGAAATGTGCATGAACCAAATTGAAATGGAACGCATTGAGTAGGAAAGTCTGGTATCTGGGAAGTCCCAGTAGTAGTATTGTTGCTTTGAGACTGCCCACTACATGTGACTTCCTACTCAACTCAATCAGGTTCAGCACTGCACTGGAGATGAGGTAAACCTCTGGAGCCACACAGCCTCTCAGAGATGGGTGTGGCTTGCCAAGATGCCAATCAACCTGTTTGCAGCAAGACTCCTCCTGCTGAAACCTTATCCTTGCCTTTGATGTACTCTCCCTTAAATAAAGAACCTCGGCCATTTTCTATTTATTCATTTCCAGCTCCTAACAGAAACTGAAGAATCTACCAGGCACTCCTTTTTGATCCTAATTTCTGGCTCTGTTTCTTATTTCTTTACTAATTATTCCAGAGTGTCTTTTTCTCAGGTAGCTCAAAATCTTCTGATCAGGAAACTACATTGTTGGGGTGCTGGCCGCCTTCGATATATTAATCTTCTTAACCTGTGGATAATATAACAGCGGTGGGGTACAAATAGCCTAGGAATTCTTGGAATTCTAATATTAGAATGTGCAAAGTTTGAAACGTGGCCCAGACTTTTCATCCAGCTCTCACTTCTTTAGGAACTCAAATTTTGCTTTAGGGTGTATTCAGATGTGAAGGGTCCCATAAGGGTTTTCCATTTCCGAGTGCCTATAATTTATTTAACCATCATTAGTTTCTAAAGACTGAGCATAGTGGAACTCATCGGAGGTGAGCAAAGAGAATAGTAAGTTTGAGGTCAGTCTATGCAACAACCTGTGTTACTTCGAGAGATCCTATCTCCAAATAAAGTTTTATAGGTATAGCTCAGGGGTAGAGTATGCCTGGGTTCAATCCTCAGTACCAAAGTGGGAAAATAATAATAATAAAAAAAAATGTTTCTACAGAGAATCAATTAGCTTCTGCATTCATGTGTTATACTGAGAATTTTATGGCCACCATCTTTGAAAATGACTTCTACAATGAGAAAGGAGGCTCATGAGTTCAAAGCCAGCCTCAGCAACTTAGTGAGGCCCTAATGAGACACTTAAGGAGATCCTGCCTCAAAATGAAACATTAAAAAATGGCTGGGGATATAGCTCAGTGGTTAAGTGCCCCTGGGTTCAATCCCTAGTACAAAAAAAAAGAGACTTCTACAAGTGATATACATCATCTCAGAAAAGGTTGTTTTTCACCTGTCATAGTGATGAAAGTATAAGATATTGACGAATGATATTGTTAGTTCAGCACTACTATTCTTTCCAATCTGTAGAGACAGTAATGTCCTTTTTTTATTAAAACAAAATTGAAAGGATAAAGCATTCTTTAGTAGCCAATTCATATATAACAGCTAATGAAAATAACAGCAATGATTCTGGACATAAGTGAGAAAATATAATGTTATCACAGCTAATTACTCAATTTTTAAACTATTTTTAAGGGTATTTTAGTAAACGGTTGTTTTAATAGATTTAATGTGCTTCATTTTAATGTATTAGTTTGATGAAAGACTGGTTATTTGTAACAAAAGATCTAGTGTTAAGAAAAGTACTTATTTTTTTTAAATAATGTATCGATTAGGGTGTATTTTTTTTGGATAAGTAATTTATTTATTTATTTTTGTTACATAGCAAGAATAAAAAAATTGTGTGGTTAGGAGACTCCCCTCCTTATTTACTCAAACATCTTTGCCATAGAAAAATTTCAATTAATTGCAAAGTTACAATTTATGATATTTCTTTCCTCAAAAATATTATATTGACAAAATTCTCACTCTCATGTATAATTGGGTGTTCAAACAAATCAAGTATTTTGTCAATATTTTTTTTTCAAAGAATATATCCCTAACCTTACTACCCAACTTCTGTACATGCAAATACCACTGAATATATTGGGCTAGAAAGTAAAGGACAGAAGAGAACATTTGTTATTCAAAATTACATTTTTTTGGTTTAATTATCTATAAAAAAACTATGTTTTTTCTTTTCCTCCATCATAATGTAACCTACTGCATACGTTGTAGTCACAGAAATCCTGTAGGACACTATCATTTGCTCTTACATGTATATATTTTAAAATAGATTTTGTTTAATTCAATTTAAGAAAGTATTTAAGTGGTATATTCCAATGATCCCAGCTACTTTGAAGGCTAAGGCAGGAGGATAGTCAGTGTGCAGTCAACATGGGTAACTTAGCAAGATCCTGCTTCAAACTAAAAATAAAAGGTTGGGGATGTAGCTCAGTGGAAGATTACCCCTCTGTTCATTCCTCTATACTGCAAAAGAAAATAAAAAACAAAATGACATAAATGATGAACTATTTGTCATTCCAATAAGCTATACTAATCACACTCTAGCACAGTGGTTTCCATCTAGAAAAAGCAATTCAAGCATGTGGAAGTCCTCCACCTGTGACTAGCCTCCATTCCAGGTTGATATCCCTTAATAAAATAATGGAAGAAGCTGAATCCCAGTTTTGATATAAAGCTTATTTCACCTGTTAGATTTTAGTCTAGAGGGTGAAGCTGCAGTTCTTAAATAGCTGATGTGAGTTAATAGATGTGAGAAATAAACTTCAGACATTTCCCTACGCTAATTGTAGCTCAATAGTCCATAATTTGTTGGCCATTATGGTAAAAGAATAATGACCCCTCGAAAAAGATGTCCATACCTTATCTCTGGAACCTTTATATATGCTGCACTGTATGTCAAATGGGACTTCATGTAAGTTAATAATGTTATAGACCTTAATATAGAGAGATTGTTCTTGGACCATATGGGGAAACCCAATGCAAACACAAAAGGTTTTGAAATTGGAAGAGAAAAGCAAAAGAATTAGAGTAAAAAAAGGGTTAACAATACAAGAAAAGGAGGGAGAAATTCTAAAATGCCATTGCTGGCTTTGGAAACAAAGGAAAGGAGGCATGAGCTAAGCAATGCAGGAAACCTTTAGAAACTGAATAATGTGAGGAATCTCTCCTAGAGTCTCTAGTAAGGAAGGCAGTTCTGTTGTTATTTTTGCCTGCAAGATACATATCAGACTTATGACTCATAGATAATAAAATACCAATGATTATTATGTAAACTAATAAATTTGCATAATTTGCCATGATAACAATAAAAAACCAATATATTTGTTTTCACTTTAATGTTTAGCTAGCCATTAGTCCAAATACTTTGTTTGTGGTACATGAATGGTGTCTACTTGACAATATTCCAATGAAATTTCTCAGGTCTACTCATCTTTTTCCTACAGTTATAAAATTTTCCCCCAAATACACTAAATAAATAAATACACATTTTTTCTCAAATATTAGCAATTGTTTCTCTACCAGAGAAAACAACAGAAGAAATAGTTTAAAAGGATGAAAGGGATTTGATGTTTTTATAGTTACACTGAGGCTCCACAAACAGTTGTGTTTCACTGCATATCAGTCTTGAGCTAAAAGTGTTAAAATTCATTCACATGAAATTCTTCTGGGGGAAATATAATTTAAAGTCAAGGAATGAAAGGAAATAAGCCAAACAGAGCTCAGTTTGACAGTTCAATAGTAATGCCATAGTTACTTCACCTTAATAGGTAAAGTTTTTGTTCAAACCATTAAAGTGTCTTCAAATATATAGCATTCAACATTAAAGTTCACAACCAACTTGGTTTCACATTGTAGTTTATTTTAAGTAAGTGAAAAACTTGTTTGGGAGTTTGGTCAAAATCATTAAAGTACATGGAGTTGACATCTGTCAAAAAAGGTAAGAATATTTTTATTAAGAAAATGACATTCAGTCAAAGTAAATGGTAACTGTCAAGAAAGAAAATATAAGAAATTGGTAAGGCACAAATACAGATATTGTTTAGTTGTTTGCCAACAGTTTTAATCTTTCTGACTCATAGGAAATGGATTTAACTCAGTGACAAGAGCTGTGAAAACAATTTCAGGAGGGAAAACAACAACAACAACAACAACAAAAGAATACATTCTCATCATCTTATGGCAAAATTAAAGTTTCCATCCTAGAATTTTTTAAGCTTAAAGCTGTCATTTATTTAATAAAAAAATATTCTCATGAAAATAAGAAGTGATATGATTTCTCACCAGCAATATTCATATCCAACTTTCATTTGAACTGGAGTTATGTTTTATAACCTGACTTTCCAAGGCTACAGTAGGCCAAAGGTTAAAAAAAAACATAATTTATGCAACTCAATGACAAAAACAATGAACAAATCAACATTTTTGTGAATCTCCCTTCCTCTCTTCTTCTACCCCTAGCCAACTAGCCAAATGAAGCTGGAGTAGCCTAGAGAATGTCATGAAACTTTATCATTTGGTTGACCTGTGGCCTTCATTATTTTTCTCTCTCTTCTGTTTAGGCTCTCTCTGAAGATATTTCTATTCACTAATGATAAAAATCAAAAGTCAGTTCTGTTACTGATGTCAACTGGATGTTATTGCTTCTCTTTTGTATTATAGGAGAGAGCTGAGTATGACTAGATGGGACCACAGAATAGGATTGACAGAGGCTGCTGAACTGCTGACTCGAATCTAAGCTTTAGCCTAATAGTTTCCCAACTTTTTGACAGAAGTACCCTTAATACTAGATAAAGGAAAAAAAAACAGATTCCAAGGCAATTTTCTATAATAAACATTATTTGAGGTCTTAAGGTTTTATTGTAACAATGTATATGATATTCATAGTTTGCTTTATTGTAAATCTTTGCTTTTTTAAAATATAGCTAATGTTTTCAACCATTCGTCATTACATACATTTGATAATTTGAAAAAGTAAGAGGAAATATGAGAAGATAAATGTTTAAAGTGATTTTCTTTTTCAGGTTTCTAACTTATACAACTAAGTTTAAAAATTATGATGGGAGGAGTAACAGGAAAGAAATGCAATAGTCTTAACTGAGGTATCCTCTTTGTCATTTTGTAATCCTTAAAGTACTGTGAGGGTACTGCAAGAGCCTAGTAGAGATGAAGAAATTTAAATCCTTAGTTACAACACACAAAGAGTTTACTTAAGGATGAAGTTAAAGGGGACACATTGCAAAATCACTTTCAGTTTCATAACTTTCAGAGATTTCCAAGGCAAAATAAGGTTCAATAATAAATTAGTACTCACAGAACTCACGGCATATTTTTATAGTAATAACAACCAGTTGTTATAGTAGTTATTAAAGAGAAAATTGTTATTATAGAGAAAGAACATAGGCTAAAATTAAGCAAATGAAGAGACATATGTCAGAGTACAGAAGTGTTATGAATGTGGAATATCTAGGTGTCCTCTTTCCATTTAGTCATGGATGACATTGCTTTCTCTTGCTCATGTTGTGCAACAATATGTACAGAGTTTTACCCTCCAAATATTCTCTCATAGAACTTTGGAGTCCATTTTTTATTGGAAATACATTATACACCACCAAAGTTACTGACCCTACTGCTCTAGCCCCTCTCAGTATTCATGGTAATATCTTTAGTTCTCAGTTCCTTCAGAGGTGTGAACTGAGACTATGTGTCCAAAAACTTCCCATCATACATCAGAGTGATGGATTGCATGAAGGCCTGAGGCTCTATTATGTATAGTGTTTAAGGGACCTTGAGATCATCAAGGACAAAGGCCAGACCAGAGTTTGGGAAAAGTTCATTCCTTAAACAGTGTGTGTGTGTGTGTGTGTGTGTGTGTACTCTTCAGATAAAATATAGCTTAAAATTACACTTTTTAAATATAATTATACAATTAAAGCCTTGTAAATCATAGATGTTCCGTCTTCCAATATCAATGTTTAAAAAGTGCTTTGATTTACTTTTTATAGAAGAATCTCCAAAAGACACTGAAAGAAAAGCTCTAGAACCCAAAGTAATGCATTAAATAAAACATTGTACTAGAGATTGTTCAAGACAATATTTAATGCAAGTCATAAACTCAGACTTTCATTATTTACTGAAAATGCTAATAAGCATGTAGTATTTCAGTTTTGATCAATTTCTCTGGTAGTGTCCTCATATTATTCCTTTCCTATACTTGAGAAAAATAAATTATTCATAAGAAGACAGACCCTAAGCAAATGAAGAAATCAACAGGAAAACAATCATAATAAGCCACCATGTTTAATGATGCTTCAGACAGTAGTTTAGCAGAATGAGAGGTTGGCTTTTGGTAATCATCATTTGACTCCAGCTGCAGCACTATTTTATAAGGGTTTAAGGGTTAATGTGAGTGTGCATACTTCTGTGAATTTGCTTTCTACCATAACACTCTCTCTCTCTCTCTCTCTCTCTCTCTCTCTCTCTCTCTCTCTCTTTCTCTCTCTCTCTCTCTCTCTCTCTATATATATATATATATATATATATATATATATATATATATATATATATATCTTTATTTTTTCTCCAAAAATAAACCTAGAGTCATACATAAAACTTCAAGGTTTTAAATGATGTTCTTGAATTATTTTTTTCCTCCCTGTGCAACTGTACTTAAATATTACTTACATAATGAGAATAATTAGAGAAAAACTAAGTAGGCAGCTACATACATAATGACTGGGCTATCTTAATATATTATGCTGATTAGGTAGTTTTTTTAGGGAAACTAGTGGAAATTACTCAGGTTAGGGAGCCCATACCACTGTAGGCCTGAAGGGAACTGTTAATAGAATCCAAACAACCATGTGGAAAGAGCTTCCTGGCATAAATGTCATAGAAAGAGCTTCCATGACATTTTGTTAATGGCTACAACCAACTCACAAGGAACTGCAGAAGACCTAGAGAAATAAACATTATTTACATCCTCTGGGTAACTTACTGTGCTTCTAACTGAATTTAATTAGAAACAAGAATATTCCAATAATGCATTGTGGCCAGGAAGCTAGTGGTTGTCCCAATAGATGAGCCTCATATGCCTTTGGGCAGGGTAAAGAAAAGCAGAGTGCAGCAGAAGGACAAATGTAAAGTTTAGAGAACTAAGCTCTGAGGAAGCCCAATGCCTAGAAGCTAGAGAAATTAGGATGGATAAGTCAAAGACAATGATAAAAAAATAAAGAAATAAAACTGCCAATGAGGTATCAATAAAACCAAGAAAGTGTGGCTTTCTAGAGACAAATGAAGGTGTTTTAAATAGTTAGGAAGTGACATTTTAAACTGTATTGATAGGTCAAAAAAAAAAAAAGATTGAAAATGAATTGCTGGATTCGGTAATGTAATTGACATTGGCAACCTTAAAAAAGAACTGTATGCTATTAAGTGAAAGCCAAACAAACAAGAACACAGACTAATTTGTTTAGGTCTTTAAATAACAAGAGGGGTCATTCACTATCACTTGCATTTAGAAGATACCAAAAGCCAGGCAGATGAGTGCAGAAGCTACATAGTGAAAAACTGGGACAGGCATCAGTATTTCTCTGATTATAGATTGATAGACATGGGAATCCTGGAAGCAGGCTATGTAAAATTGAGATAACTTATGTAATTGATTTGAAGAGCATATTCAGCTTTCTCTGGTTGATCTTGCTTGAAAAAAGTGAAAAAATAGGGAAGGGGGCAGTTGTTGACAAATTCCTGATTATGCAATGTTTGAAAAGTTGTGTTTTTGCTTCATGGACTGGTTACCATTTAAATTGTACATGGGATTTTTGTTGTCATATTGGATCTGGTAATTGTCCATTTATACAATCAGTTTCTCAGAATTTTCAGTTGAGTAGTGGGGGCAAAAGAATGATTTGATTTTGTGTACCAGTCAGAGCACAGAAAGGAAAAATAAACTGAATACGTCAAGCAGAGGGAATGTAAAATAAGGGATTGGGGTAAATTAATGCTGAAAGGAAAGCAAAGAACTGGGAGACAGTTAAGTGTGAAATGAAAGATGAAGACCACGCAGAGATACAGACAAAAGTTTATTTGTCAGAGTTGACAAATAAAGGTCATCTCTCTATAGACAGAGAGAAGCAATACAGGCTTGGGTTCTGTGAATTTGTGGGTCAGGCTCAGGGATTAGAGCCAGGCGGGTCCTAATGTGGGTGGTTAAGAGTGGGGTTGGTATGAGGGAATGATGAACCTCTTTCAGAAATGCCCTTGGGTGGAAAGTGAAACTTTTTCTTAAGATGGCAGCTGTCATTTAAGTTAGCCATCTAGATGCTAAGCAAGAACCTTATAAGTGCACAACCAAATAGGAACAATGAGGTAACTCAGAAATTAGCAATAGTCAATACCTATTTCTAACTCTACAATTGAATTATTATCAATTTGACTCCAAATGGGTCATTTCTCTTTTTTCATAATTGCCGAATATATAAAGAGTGAGACTCATTTGAGCAGTGAAGGAAGGTTTATTTTTAGACAAAGAATGGAATAAATAGGAAAAAAGGCTCGCAAATAAGTTTCTTAACTCATTGGAAGTAGAGAAGTTATATATTAAAAGAAAGTATCATAGATATAGGATAAAACAAATAATGAATAGAGATAGGCTAATATAGGAAAAGAATATTCATATCTTTTCAGGGAATAAGTAGACATTTTCTGGGAATTTTAATGCAAACTCTTTGCTCCTTTTATCATTCTTTCCTGTCATCTTCATGGAAATTGTCAACTTCCATGATTCTTTGGATGCACCATTTAGCATGTAAATGGAATTATAATGAAATTAGAGATTGTTGGTCATTTGGCAGAAATCTTGTATTATTTATTTTTTTCTTCAATTGAAGAAGGACTTCTGGCCTTCAGAAATCCTGTTTTCAAAGATAAGAAAGATTGGGGCATGGTAGAAATTCAGCTGGCTCTTAGAAGCAGTATAAGTTTAGAGTAGTGAAGATATTCAGTTATGTCACAAATAGATAATGGAAGGCATTGATTTTATCTGAGTTCAGAGTCAATGGTCTACAGAAATTTAGAGCCAAAGTATATGGGATAAAACCCACAACACATGTTTGACTTCAGGGAAAATATTGGTATTTCTCTATACCTCTCAGCTACTCATCTGTAATGATAGAGCACAATAATAATAATCAAACAGAAATACACAGAAAATACTTAGTACCTAGGAATCTCTTAACAAATAGTAATTTACTAATCATAGTATTTTCCAATCACTTAATGTTTGCACCAGGTGCTACATTAGACTTAATGTTTACTCTCATGAGTTTTACAATATGTCAGATACACTATAAGAAATTTAATGTTTACCCTCAAGGGGTTTGAAATTGTCAGAGGAGTTGGTAATCTAAATGATAATATCATTGAGAGCTGACTACGTGACATTGCATTTCAAATAATTTTCTAAAGGGTTCAATCCTCAATCAAAAAAAAAGTTAAATGGGGCTGAAATTGAATGTGCAGATTTAGTGTAATGCATAAATCTTTAAATTCTCACCAAATGCTGATGTTAGTCCTTTAACACAGGTGAAAAAAATGTAGTTTTTAAAGTTTCATTTTGTTTTGTTTTATTTTTCTCATTTCATATATTCTACTATCTCATAAATGCTTTAAAATACTCTAAACACAGAGAGGGTACAAGATCTCTTTGTATGCTATCTTTCCAATTAAACATCATATTCTTGTACAGACATTCAATATTTATTAATACTCATTATGTATAAAGTCTTAGAATTAACACAAAGATATATGTCAGTCATTCTCATCAAATGTAACCCTATCCAATTGGAATGCAGATATTTAAAAATAGACAACACACTATAGGGAAGTTAATGTGTGCTGAGATATTTGATGAGGTTACTATGGGAGCACTTGGGGGGCAAATATTTAGAATTGTGACAGGTCTTTCTTGATAATATGATATGTGAAACAAATTTTAGAAGATAATTAGAATATAAACAGATGAATGTAATTATATGGGACACAGAGATATTACACATAGTATGTATTAAGATTTGTTTATAAGGTGTCCTCAGAGGTCCTTTGTTAATGCAGGAATAATATTAATAGGGAAATGATTACATTATGAGAGAACTATTAATCCATCTTAATTTGAATGTACTAACTGGATGGTACCATTAGGCACGTGGGGCATGGCTGGAGTAGGTGGTTCACTAGGGTTATGCCCTGGAAGCTTTACACTGCCATGCCACCCCACCTCACCTCAGGCCCAGAATAATGAAAGAAGCCAGCCAACCATGGAGACAAGCTCTGGAATCATGAGCACAACTAATACAGCGTTAGAAATTCAGAGTGATTGTGGAAGACTGGAAATTAGAGCACAGTAATTGAGTGGTGAGCAATGAGATTGGGAAACTTTGCTGAGATCAGATCATGAAAATTCCTGTATGTTAAACCAAGACTGCCGCAGTCTGGCTGGGCACAAAATAACGGAGCCGCCACAAAGCCTTGTAGGTTCAAACAGCAACTCTATTCCCGAACTCTCACCTGCACCCTACACATACTTCCCGGGAACTCTCTCTGCTCTCCCGGGGCTCCGCCCCAACTCCCTCAGAACCCCATGAGAACTCCAAGGGAACTCCAAAGTAGCAGGCTCCTGAGGCAGCAAGAGCTGCCTGGACAGTAAAGGTCAAATATACAATTGAATACACAACTTAACATAACCATCATCATCTCAATAGTTTGCTGGCATCACCTCACAACCACTCCCTTCTGGCAATATGCCATGCATCATCCTGACTCAGCTGTGGCCCTCAACACAAGACATTTGTATTTTATTTTGGAGATAAAGAGAAATACTGTATCTGAAAGACTTTAAAAGCAGAATAATCAGCTTTCCAAGCCACTAATTATTTGTCTTTTTTTGCCTTCCACCTGGTCTAAGGCTCTGCTTTCACTAAAAATATTTGAACCTGAGATTGATATTTAAAAAGCAATAATTAAGCTGGGTGTCCTGGCACATACCTGTAATCTCAGTGGTTTGAGGCAGGAGGATTTTGAGTTCAAAGCCAGCCTCAGCAATTTAGTGAGTCTCTAAGCATCTTAGGAAGACCCTGTCTTTAAATAAAATATAAAAAAGGGCTAGGGATGTTGCTCAGTGTTTAAACACTCTGGTTTCAATCCCTAGTACCAAAATGATGATGATAATAATAATAATAAAATATTAACAACAACAACAATAATAATATATTTGTTGTGGATAAATTATACTATGATTCAAACATTTAGTTTTCCCCCAAACCCCACACCGACTGATGTGACAAGGCTGAGTTGTGGGCAGTCAGCAAAAGTGCAGACATAAGGTCATCTAAGGAGTATTAATAGAGTAACTGTGAGTGGAGATGGGGAAATGAAAATGATCCACTCTTTTGTGGCCAGGGAAGACAGATTTTTTAACCTTACTCTTCCTCCTGATATATCTAGTAAGCCTCAACTTGCCCCTATATTGCCTCCATTTTCTGTGACTACATAAGGACAAAGTATGGGGAAGGAAATTACTGGATTAAATTTCCTATCCTTCAGGAAAAACTGAAATTGGCCTGTGTCTGCAAATGTTCTCACCCTTATTATATATCCTGAAGTCTCAGAAAAGCCATTGACAATAGAATATATTTTTAGTTCTTTTGAAATACCCATTCCCACTTGTGTTTTTCAATAACAAGATTATTTGTCCAAATTTCAAATACAGTTCAAAAACAATGGCCTAGGGAAGAAGATGTCTGACAGCCTTTATACTAGGAAAAATACATTAAATTGGAAGGTGTCCCACTATGTTCCTATGAGAATGAATCAATAATTATAAAGAATTTTACCAAAAAAATAACTAGCCTCCACAAAAAGAATGTCGAAATCAAAGGACTATTTCTGACTTGTAAGGTATATACAATATTAATCTTTAGTCTAAAATGACATAGTCTTTAGGTAATATAGGAGTCATGCTTGAGGAGATTGTGAAAGACAATGTGGGGAGACTGCCCATTAACTAGTAAGCATCCTGTCTCAGTCTTGAGCCAAGGGGGTGTTGGTCTGGCATTGCACACTGCAGCAATGCAAGTGTCCACCACCTTCCATTGGCGAAGTGTTGGGGTGAGCGAAGCGTCGGAGAAGAGACCACACAAGAGACTCACTTCATGCAATCACAGGGGGGAAATTTATTAGGGATCCGTTTCAGCGCGCTGGGACTCTGTGCCCACTCAAGAAGGGAGAGTGACTCAGAGCCCAGAGCGGAGGTCAGGTGGAGCTTAAGTACACTTTTTGGAAAGGACGGTGGGCTTTGCATACATCAGAACAAATCATCATGAGGCGCGGGAAAATTGAACAACAATTCTGAAACATGATTAGTACATATATTGGCGGGAACAATCAGGGCAGAGGTGATTGGTCATGTCTAAGAGGGGTACACATTTAAACTGATTGGTTCTGGGGCCTAGATGCTTACGTGCCTAGCTACCTAGAGCTCTTAGCTATTAAACAACCAGGGAATCAATGGAGATATTTACTGGGCAGTTCCAGCATTGTCCTAACAACTTTACAGAAATTATAGGTTCTGGGGATAGCAGAGGAATTATAACAATAGACTTTTATAATTGTAACAATTGTCTTTTACTTTTTAGCCCAGGCCTTGTAACCTAGAAGCTTTACAATGCCCTAGTCTCTTACACTTTAACTCAAGCTCTTGCAGCTTGGAATCAGCTTAGAATTTTTACCTTTACAAAAGAAGTCTGCTTTCCCATAGCTCTGGACCTGGGCATTACCCATTGGGGCTTGGTCAGCCCACTCCCTGCCTAATTTGGTGAAGAACATTCTATCAAAAATCCTTTGTTAATCCCCTTATAAATAAATGGATCACAGGTTGTGGCTCACTCTTTCCAGCATGGAAGCTGACCTTAAGGCCAAAGAGCAGTCCTGACCCCAATTTGAAAATCATGTCTGTGTTGTGTCATTTTTCACTGCCTTCTTTTTAGCTTAATGTTTGTAGCCACCCAGTTTTTCTCATCTGTGCAGTACAGGCTGAAAAGAATTAGAGGCACTGCTGGGATAATTCCTGAAAATCTTAGAATCTAAACCAATTATTGTACTCTGATAAGAAGAAATATTTCAATGGAAATGTAGCCAAAGCCTTTGGAAATCCTGTATAAAATTATATCTGTTCATCATCTTATAAAAACCTAGACAATAGTTAGGGATTAAGATTACTTGATGGTTATATCTTAATTTTAATAAGTATATCTTGAAATAAGTTTCTTATAGCAAATTACTTTTTTCTTGAATATCTCTAGCTATAAAGGGCAGAGAATCAGATAAATTGAAGTATAAAGTATAACTTACACGTTTCTTGTTGAGGAAAAATGGTTAGAAATAAATAGACATACATGCTAATTATCCCATGAATTAAAGATCACAGATTACTTAAGCAACTGGAAAAATATGTATCAAGAATAAAGATATAATTTATCCTTATATAATTATTCAATTTAAATTAAATCTGATTAAATCAAGTGATTTAAAAGTATTTGAATCCATTTTTATCTTACTTTGAACATTAGTATGAACTTTTTTATCTATGTAAACTCTGAAATCATGCAACGCAGTCAAAACAAAATTCTTGTGCATAGTGCATGTATTTATTCATTTCTTGTATTTACATACTTAGAAATCAGAACAATGAGGATTTTTGGTCATCACAAAAACATGATTAAACATATTAGATTGCCAGCTTTTGTTGTTGTTGTTGTTATTCTCATGATGATCAAATTCACCTCTAAAATGCCTAAAAAGGAAGTTAAAATATAAACAAGCTTATGTAGAACATTTTTCATCAATGCAATAATATTTTTTTGCAACTCTTCCTTAGTAGCATAACTAAGGAAAAAGTTAACATAAGAAAAAAAAAGGGGAAGTGTCTTAGAGAAATCCGTATCAGGAAAGTTAAACATAAGACTTTTATTGTGGACGCAGAAGTTTGCAGGTCTGGACTCTTGACTATAAAGAAAAAATACTTTTTTGGTTAGTAGGTGACAGGAGAGTTTGAAGTAAACATGTTTTGATGAAGAAGGGTGCATAAGTTAGAAATATGTGTGAGTTAGATAAGGATATAAGGTAAACATGTTTTGATGTATTTTAGCACAAACAGTGTGATAGTTTAGGATAAGCGTGTTGTGATGCAATGTAGACACAATCTGTGAAGATAGGATAAGAGAAGCCATGACGTAAACATGTTTTTGAGTTGAAATGTTGTAAACAACTATAGTGTTTAAGGGCCAGGAAGGCTGAGCTCTATGGTCAGTTCAGATCCACGATGTCCATGGGTCAACATCCAGGGAACTGCGCTCCGCCAGTTTCTGTTCCTGTGCCTCCTGTGATGTGATGAAACCTGGTGTGAATAAACCGAGCATTCGAAAAGGCATATCGTGTGCAGTGGCTTCTTTATTCAGGACACGGATCGTCCTCGGCTGGGAGCGGTTACCTGGGGCAGAGGCGATCCTGACTCCAGGACCACCTGGGGACGATCACGGGACCTCGCTGCAGTCCTGCTCGTGTCAGTAGGTATGAATTCAGAACTCTGGGGTCAGGAGTTTCTTCTTAAGAAGCAGAAACTGCAAAGTGCAGGCTTGGCAACACTGGAGAAGACAGGAAGCACAGGTTAGCAAAGCTGCCCCGCCAAGACCATCAGTGGCCAAGGCTCTGAGCTGTTCATCGCTCCCCCCACCCCCCTCCACCCCGTTGTCGCGGTGGTTACCAATGCAGAGCAGAGCCTTTAGTGTTGTCTGTTGCTGCCCTTCTCCCCTCGGCTGTCTGTCCTCCGCTTGTACCAGGAGCCTCAGCAATGCCCGCCTCCCATGGCAAGTGCCCATGTGTCCCTGAGCCACCATGCACTCCCAGCGCTTCCCTAGCCGCCCCTGAGCCACAGAGCCTCTGCTAGTGGCTGGGCCACCTGTATTTGCCCCCTCTGAATGGTCATTGCCCCAGAGTTGCAGAGCTGCGGGTGGTGGCAATTGTAAGGGACCAAACTCTGTTAGTAATGAAATTGAATATGAGCTACAGTCCTCATTAAAAATAAGGGGTTAGTGCCTCGTGTTTATCTTATTAGAGTACCAAATTTGTGTAAATAAAATTCAGCCAGGTCACAGCTCTAACAGGAGGCTCAGTGGAGGAACCCACTGGCTCAGTTTAAATTGTTCAATCATTCCAACAGCAGTATAAAAAACATACCTCTCCTTTTTTTCCGCAACTTATTATTGACTTCAGAATTTCAAAATGAATTTATTTCTCTAAAAACTAAGAATTCTCTGTGCTAAACGTCCCAGTATACAAGAAATCTTTCCTTGTTCCTCTTACTCTTGAGATTTTGATCCCCAGTACACTAAATCCAGAAAATTCTCATCTATGAGATTTCAAAATACAAATAAATAGATAAACACACAGTTCAAGCATCCACTATTATATAAGAGTGCTTTTTCTATGAGAGAGGGCTGAACTTAACTATTTACATTTCACCGTTTACCTTAAATTCTCTCAATGGGATCAAATCTCAGCAGTGCCTCCAATTCTCATCAGCCTATAATGTGCAGTTGAGAAAATCTGGGTTTAAACAGGCTGGCTGCAACATTAAGCTAAAAAGAAGGTAGTGAAAAATGACACAACACAGACATGATTTTTAAATTGTGGTCAGGACGGCTCTTTGGCCTTAAGGTCAGCTTCCATGTTGGAATAAGTGAGCCACAACCTGTGATCCATTTATTTATAGGGGGATTAACAAAGGATTTTTGATAGAATGTTTTCCACCAAATAAGGCAGGGAGTAGGCTGACCAAGCCCCAATGGGTATGCCCAGGTCCAGAGCTATGGGAAAGCAGACTTCTTTGCCAATGGAAGGTGGCGGCCATGTGCATTGCTGCAGTGTGCAATGTCAGACCAACACCCCCTTGGCTCAAGGCTGAGACAGGATGCTTACTAGCTCATGGGTGGCCCACATGGAAAAGTGTAATTTTTCTCTCTCGGTTTTACTTTTATTAGAGAGAAGGGGAACATTGTTGGATAAACCATGTAAATATTATGAAATTAATAATAAATATAATTCTTCACATCAAGGAAGGAAATCATGACTTTATTCAAGCAACTATACAGAGAAGAATCACATTTAAAAGAGAAAATAAATATAACTCCGTTCTTGTAGACATATAATTAATTGTAAAATTGCTTCAATTCAGAATATTTCTAAATCTTCCATAGAAATAGTAACATTATTTGTATATAGACAAATGTGAAGAGACAAGATATGTTACAAAATGAAAGTCAAGTGGACAGATTTAAGGAATTTGATACAGCAGATTGAGAAAAAAAAGAAAAAAAAAGAAAAAGTAAGGAGGAATTTGTAACTCAGGACAATATTCTGGCAACAGAAGATGGGTGTAATTTGTAAATGATATCATAAATCAGAATTTGCTTTGGATGACTTTTGGTAATTTATTTCCTTCATCATCTATCCCATCACCAAAATTTAGCCATCTTTTATCAAATTAAAAAGAAACAGATAGCAGTATGTTCCAGAGGCAGTGTTCATCACCATCACAAACACACACACACACACACACACACACACACACACACTTTTAAGTTTTTTTTAAATTTGAAACATTTATTATACAAAGTATTTGACAGTTTTCTGTGTCTCCTAATTTGCTTATAGATCAAAATTTCTGCATCCTATAGACTATTGCAGAATGCCCAACTTAGATTATGGCTCAGATCATTAAACACCTTATAAAATGTAAAATATTAATAGATAAGACAACGTAGGATAAAGGGATAAGTAATGTTATATCCTGGCTATAGTACTTAAATGAAATTTGCCTGAGTGATTACATTTTGAAGTTTCACCATAGTGACCTATATGTAACCCTAGTTATATAACTTATTTTTTGTAAAAGTTGGTTTTGCACTAGATGTGTTTGGAACAATGATGTGATTATATGTATTGGCTGGCTGACTGCTAACTTTAGCTTCTGTGTCATGCTTGTGTACCTACACCTACAGTTTCAAGGATGTGTTTTCACTCTTAAAAACTCCATTTAACTCAGACCCAGTGTTGTTCCTTGCAGAGACATTTAGGGTCCTGCAGGGAGCACTCACCAGCTGGCCAAATAAAGACTCTCCAATTTGGACAAAATTCGGACTGAGAGTGTTTTCTGAGTGATCGGCCCACAACAAAGTCTGTGTTTGAGCCAGAAAGGACTTATGCCCGGGGAAGATTGTCATGATGATAGAGAACAGGAAGGAGGTACTTCCCATTTGCTCTGCTGATTGAAATTGAACAACAGCAATTGAATTGAACAACAGCAATACAGCTTCATAATGAGGTGGGTTTCTGAAGAAAACCATTATATATCATTATTTGTCTGTCAGAATTTCTGAGTGCCCCAGAGATATATGTGTAATATATCAGGATATAAGGAGATACACTTGATCCTGGCAGGGTCAGTGGTGCTGTGATACCACACACTAAAAGGCCACAGAAGGGGAGAAAGAAATATGGTAAGCAAATACAGTAAACAAAATGTGCTGTATTTTGCAAACTATAAGTGAACATTTCTAGTTTCACTGCATGGAGGAAATGTTGACTTTGGAGTAAGGTAAGAGCAGAGAGAATGAGAAATATCTTCATACTAAAGAATATTTCACTGCATTCAAGAACAAGTGCTTAACCTAATTAGGATCCATTCTTTTATGTATAATATGTCAAAATACACTCTACTGTCATGCATATCTAAAAAGAACAAATAAAAAATGAAGTAATTTAAAAAAAATCACTTGAAGGGTTTTCATTTTATTCATGGAAATAGTTTAAAGTGAGGAAAGAGCCCATTCTACATGACCAGTTGCGATGGAAATCAATCTTCTAAGTCCCAATAAGTCTATTTTTCAAATTATTTTCAGTTCGTTCTGCTTTTATACAGTGGGTTTGTTTTTTAAATGTAGATGGTATGAATAGGTATATTATTTCAAGTCAACCAAAATATTTATTCTCCCACAGTGACTACCTAATGTCAAATAAGTCACCATCTTGCAAAGCCTTATTGCTAATCAACAGAGCATCATGGGAGGATACAAAGGTAGACCTGGGAACTCTCCACTAGCATTAACACATTTGGAACTCAAGTGTGTGTTTGTTTGTCTTCCTAGAATAATAAGAACTCTATTTTCCATCTTCTAGCTGCACAAAAAGCTGCAGGTATGGCAGAAGTCAATCCTACCTAATGTGCTTAAAAAAAGTGATGCACGCAATTCTACTTTTTTCTCTTACATCTGTTAGCAAGGATAAGTTCCATTACTAAATATACTTAAAGAGTTTCCAACATACTAGCATGAATTCTTTAATATTTACATTGGCATATTGATTGATTAAAACTTGTAATAATTTAAAAATAAAACTAATGTCTGTCTTTCTCAGATTATTCCATAAAATAGAAAACAAGGGTACAATATAAAATTCTTTCTATGAAGCCATTATCTCCAAGATACTAAAACCAGGCAAAGACTCTTAAAGGACATAAAACTTCAGAATAATATTCCTTATTAACATAAATGCAAAAATTCTTAATAAAATGTTGGAAAATCACATTGAAAAACACATTAAATAGATAGGACAGTATAATTGAGTGGGTTTTATCCAAGTGATGCAAGGTTGTTTGAACATAACACAAGTCTATAAATATAATTCACCAAATAAATAAAATTAAATACAAAAATCATAAGATTATTTATGTAAATGCAGAAAAAGCCTTTGATAAAATCCAGCACCATTCATGTTAAGAACACTGGAGAAGCTAGGGATAGAATGAACTTACCTCAACATTGTGAATGCCACATGTGACAAACCTCAAAATCAACATTATACTAAAGAACAACATTATACTGGAGAAAATGTGAAAGCATTTTCTCTAAGTCAGGAAAAATAAAAAGATATCCACTCTCACCACTGTTATTGAACATAGTGCTTGAATCTCTAGCCAGAGCAATCAGACAAGGGATGGAAATTAAGGGAATGCAAATAGGATAAGAAGATAAATTATGTAGCTTTTTCTGGTGAATTAATCCTCTATCTATAAGAACCAAAATAGTTCATCATGAGTTTATAAACAAATTCAGCAATGTAGAAGAATATAAGATCAACATAAATATATCAATCACTTTCTTTTCTCTAAAAAGAAGTATTGAAAAAGAAATCAGAAAAAAAACTGTTTCATTCAAAATAACTTAATGAAAATGAAGTACTTAATACATACTTGGGAATAAATGAAAACCAAAAAGTTGAAAAACCTTTAAATGATAATTATAAAACACTGAACAAAAATTGAAGATGATTTGCTCTCCAGCCAGCCAATGATGATGATGGGGGAAAAATTGAAAATGACCTTAGAAGATGGAAAGACCTCCCATGCCCTTAGATAGGCAGAATTAATATTTTGGTAATGCTACAAAATTCATTATACAGATTCAATTAAATTCTCATCAAAATACCAATGGCATTCTTCACAGACCTAAGAAAATTCAGTCCTAACATTCTGTCAGAAGAATAAAAGACCCAGGGTAGCCAAAGCAAATGTGAGTAACAAGAGTGAAGCTGGAAGCATCACATCACCTCATCTCAAATTATTCTATAGGGCTATAGAAACAACAACAAAAAAATAAGCATGGCACTGGAAGAAAAACAGACACAAAGACCAGTGGAATAAAATAGGAGACATAGAGACAAATCTACCTAGATATTGTCTTCTGATATTTTGACAAAGATGTCAAGAACATACATTGAGGAAAGCTAGTCTTTTAAACAAGTGGTGTTTGGAAAACAGGACATTCATAAATAGAAGAGGAAAATATATTCCTATCTTTCACCCTGCTCAAAAGTCAACTGAAATTGTATCAAAGACCTAGAAATTAGACTAGAAATTTTGCAACTGCTAGAAGAACTCTTAGGATTAACACTTCAGCATATTGACAGAGGCACCAACTTCCTTAACAATATCCATAAAGTACGAGAGAAATACAACCAAGATCATTATGTGGGACCACATCAAATTGAAAATCTTCTGCACAACAAAGGATATAAGAGTGTGAAAAGATCATCTACAGAATGGGAAAAATATTTGTTTGCTATTTATTGTGCAAGGGATTAATATCCAGAATAGATAAAGAACTCATAAAACTTAACAACAAACTGGGGAAGGTGGCACATGCCTGTAATCCCAGTGGCTTGGGAGGTTGAAGCAGGAGGATGGCAAGTTCAAAGCTAACCTTAGAAAAATGAGGTGCTAAGAAACTGAATAAGACCCTGTGTATGAATAAAATTCAAAATAGGGCTGAGTATGTGGCTCAGTGTTCAAGTGGCCCTGAGTTCAATTCCTGGCACCCCCCCCAAAAAAAACCCCAATAAAACCCAATCAATAAATGGGAAAAATAACTAAACAGATATTTCTGAAAAGAAGAATAAAATTGTCAGGAAATACATGAAAAATGTTCAACATCTCTAGCAGCTAGGGAAATACAAATCACAACTAAATTGAGATTACACCTCACTTCAGTTATAATGACAATCATCAATAATTCGAACAATATAAATGTTGGCAAGAATTGAAGGGATAAGTAAATTTATACATTGTTGTTGGGACAGTAAAGTAGTAGAACCACTTTGGAAAGCAGTATGAGCTTCCTCAAAGAGCTAGGAATGGAATCACCATATGATTCAGCTATCCCACTCCTTTGTATTTATCTGAAATAATTAAAAGTCATATACAATAGTGACACAAGAACATCAGTATTTACAGCAGTACAAGTCACAACAAACTTCTTATGTAATAAGTGCAGATGTTCATTAACAGATGAATGGGGAAATAAAATGTAAAATGTACATACAATGGATTTTTTACTACAATAATGAATAATGAAATGACAGAAATTTCTGGTAAATTGAACTGAAGAAAATCATGCTAAATGAAATGTCAGACTCAGAAAATCAAGGGCAGAATGTTGTTTCTCATATGTGGAAGTAGAGCAAAATAAGGTGAAAAGGGGAACACACTATGTTAATGGAAATGTTATTACTGAAATGGGGAAGAGGGGGATTTGTGGGGAGAATAGAGTGATGGGAATGTGGTGAAACAGTGGAATGAGGTTTCTCACATTATTCTCTATGCATGTGTGAATTTAACACAGTGAAGTCTCTCTCTCTCTCTCTCTCTCTCTCTCTCTCTCTATATATATATATATATATATATATATATATATTCCAGATCCAAACCATAACACCCATATCTCAAAAATTAGCTCTAATTTTTTTAAGGGAGGAATCAAACTATCATAATCACACTACCTGAATACAAATTACAGGCTAATGAACTGTCGTGGTGTCTATAGTTTCCATCCAATGAGAGTCCCCTACAACCTCCCTCTAATTACCTCTGTGTTTAATAATATAGACAGAAAGAATAAAATCCAAATTTATGACTTGCCAGTAGTTGCTAAAACTGAATTTATGGGGTGGAAAGCAAAAAGTATACCAGAAACTAATTGGTTTGCTAAAATAACATTAGTAATTGCTGGGCAGTGGTGTTGGAATCTGTTGTCTCTATTGCAATGCTGGAGTTTGGCAGAGCCATAGCATAGTTTTTTTGAAAACTTTCAAAAAAAGTTTTGAAATCATATGAAAATATGACCAGAAAAGGAAATTGTAATATGTGAAAGCCATGGATTTTGGAGTACATTTCACCTTACTTACTGTATACTTCTCATCGTGATTATATATATATCAGAGTGAATTAGGTGTTGGAAAAGCATTTAGAAACAACCATTTTCAGGCTTTGTATTAGATTTTCTATTTTTTTTCATATGTTTTCTCATTCATTGAATCTCATGTGTATAGTCTTGTCTCCAGTTGGAAATTATTTTAAGGGCTATGAATATCTCTGTGATGGTATTAAGAACAATACAATATAAAGATGCACACATTATTAATGTAAAATTAGTGGTTGTACTAATTTACAGTTCCACCAACAATGTATGAGTGTCCCCATTTCCCTTTTAGGAACTATTTTCACATCCTGAATTCAATCCAGTTAGCCTTTTCCATGCTTGTATACCATTCTTAGTGATTTTTTTTTTGAAATTTGATATTGTTTTAAATTGGTGAATATAAATTGTATATGTATATGGAGAAAAATTTGATTTTTAAACATGTATACATTATAGATGTTGAACAAGCTAAGTATTATATTCATCAGCCCATATTTAATATGTCTATGATGAAATTTAAAACCCTCTTTTAGTTATTTTTTAAGATATTGTACATGGTTATTAACTATAGTCACCCTGATCTCCAATAAAATATTATAACTAACTCTTCCTATCAAACTGTAGTTTTGTAACTGCTTACCCCATCCACCTCCCTGCCACATCTCTGGGAACATTCTAATCTACCCCTATGAGATTGATTATTTTGGATTCCATATATAAGTGAAATAATATAGTATTTGTTTCTCTGTGCTTGACTTTTCATTTAACACAATGTTCTCCAGTTTCATCCACATAGTAGAAAATGACAGAATTTTATGATTTTTAAAAAACTGAATAACATTTTATTTTATTTCCTTCTCACACATATGTACACTTTCCATATTTTAGTTATGATGAACAAGGTTGCAATGAACATGGAAGTGCAGATATCTATTTGGCATGCTGATTTCAAATTCTTTTATATTTGTTCTTTTTAGGTATATATCAATGGTTGAATATATTTGATATACTTAAACAACTATGGACTGTATCTTATTCTAATTAGGATCACTGTCTTGTGGATGTAAAAGATATTGAGATTCACTATGGAATTTTCATAACTGTACACAAGAAAATTAGGTCAGATCCATTCCTCTGTTTTTCCTATTCCTAACCCCTTCCCTTCTCTTTATTCCCACTTGTTTCATCTATCTGTTCTTCCTTTGCTCCAATTACTGTTGGTTAGCATTAACACATCCGAGAGAACATTATTAGCACTTTGGTTGTTTGGGATTCGTTTTTTTCACTTAGCAAGCATTATAGTACCCAGATACATCCATTAACTGGCAAATGTCATAAAGTCATACTTCTTTATGGTTGAGCAATACTCCTTTATATTTATATACCACAATTTCTTTATCTATTCCTCTGTTAATGGGCATCTAGGTAGGTTCCATAGATTGGCTATTATGAATTGTGCTGTTTATAGCAATATAGCTGTTAATAACATTGATGTGGTGGCATCACTGTAGAATGATGATTTTAACTCCTTTGGATATAAACTGAGAAGTGAGACTACTGGGTGAAGTGGTGGTTCCATTCCTAGTTTTGTGAGGCATTTCCACACAATCTTCAGAGTGGTTGTACTAATTTGCAGTTCCACCAACAATGTATGAGTGTTCCCATTTTCCAATATTGTCATCAAAATTTACTGTTGCTTGTATTCTTGATAATTGTCATTCTAGTTGGAGTGAGATTAAATTTGAGTGTAGTTTTAATTTGCATTTATCTAATTATTAGATATGTTGAACTTTTTTCATATATTTGTTCATCTTTTGTGTTTTTTCTTTTGCAAAATGATTAGTTTTTTGCTCATTTATTGATTGGGTTATCGGATTTTGTGGTAAGATTTTTGAGATTTTGTTTATTCTGGAAATTAACATTATCTGAGGTTCAAGTGGCAAAGTTTTTCTCACATTCTATAGGCTTTCTATTTATGCTTTTGATTGTTTACTTTGATGTAATTTTTATTGTGATGCCATTCCATTTATTAATTTTTGATTTTACTTCTTGAGCTTTAGGAGTCTTGTTGAGGAAATTAGTTTCTAAGATAACATGTTGAAACTTTTCTTCCAATAGTTTCATGATCTGTGGTTTAATACTTAGGTCTTTGATTCACAATGAGTTAAATTTTATGCAGGGTGAGAGACGGGTTAAATTTCATTCTACTGCATGTCTGCATTATTCATTGAAGAGGCTATATTTTCCCCAATGTATGATTTTGGTGCCTTTTTTCTAGTGTTATATAACTATTTATTTGGTTTGTTTCTACATATTTTAGTCCATTTCATTCGTCTTTATGCCTGTTTTTATGCCAATATCATTCTGTTTTATTACTATAGCTTTGTAGAGTAATTAAAGTTCAAGTATTGTGATGCCTCCTGCTTTGCTTCTCTCACTAACAATTGTTTTAGCTATTCTGGGCCTTTTATTTTTTCAAATGAATTTCATGACTGTTTTATTTCTTTTTTTTATCAAAATCATTGAAATTTTGATAGGAATTATATTAAATCAGTATAGGACTTTTGGTAGTATGGCCATTTTGACAAGATTAATGCGAACATGAGAGGATTTTCCATCTTCTAAAGTCTTCTTCGATTTCTTCCTTTAGTGTTCTGTAGTTTTTACTGTGGAGGTATTTCACCTCTTTTTTGAGGTTGATTTTAAAGTATTTTTTGAGGCTGTTGTGAAATGTATAGTTTTCCTAATTTCTCCACTGATTCATCATTGGAGTATAGGAAAGCAGTTGATTTCTGGGTGTTAATTTTGTATCCTGCTACTTTGCTGAATTCATTTATGAGTTTTAAAAGTTTTCTGGGAGAGTTTTTGGTGTCTTCTCAATATAGAATTATGTCATCACCAAACAGAGATAATTTGAGCTCTTATTTTCCTATTCATATCCCATTAATTTCTTACTTTTGCTTAATTTCTCTGGCTATAGTTTCAAGGACTATGTTAAATATAATAAATATTTTATTATATTTTCTAAGAGTTGCTTTGGGGCCTAAGATATAGTCTGTTTTAGAAAATAATTCAGGTGCTGTTGAGGAGAAAGTTTATTCAGTCATTAATGGATCAAATATTCTTTATTTGTCTGTTAATTCTAAGTTATTATTTTCATTTTAATTTCTATAGCTTCTTAATTTATTTTTTTGTTTGGAAGATCTATTCAGTTATGAGAGAGGCATGAAGTCAGCCAGTAATCTTTTTCTGTGGTCTATTTGATTCTTGAAACTGAGAAGAGTTTGTCTGATGTACACAGATGCTCCATTGTATGGGGCATACATGTTTATAATTGTTATTTCTTGTTTTTGTATAATTCCCTTCACCACTATGAAGTGACCTTCTTTGTCTCTTCTGATTATCTTTGACTTTAAGTCCACTTTATCTGATATGAGGATAGAAACCCCTGCTTGTTTCTGGTGTGTATGGGAATGGTATTTTTTTTCCCATTCTTTTACCTTCATCTGTTGATTGTCTTTGCCTGAGAGGTGAGTTGTTGGGTCTTGTTTGTAAATACAATCTGCAAGTCTATGTCCTTTGTTCGGTGAATTTAAGTCATTGTTATTATTGAAAAGTGATTTTTAGTTCCTGTCATTTGTATTTGTGGTTTCTAAGTTGAATTAATTTATCCTTTGATTTACTCCAGTTTGTTTCCTCCCTTTACAGGTTTTAAATTTTTATTTTTATTTTCTTCCCCATGAAAGATTTTATTGAGTATATTTGGTAGTGCAGACATTCTACTTGTAAACTATTTTGTTTATACTAAAAGATTTTTATTTTATTGTCAATTATGGAGCTTAATTGTGATGGTATATTATACTTGGCATTCATTTTCTTTTTGAGCTTGGTATATGTTTTTCTAACACCTCCTAGGTTTGATGGTCAGGGGTGGGAAATCAGCTGCAATTTGGATTCGTTTACCTCTAAATGAGACCAGTGGGTTTTTTCTCTCAACCTTTAGTATTTAATCTTTTTTATGCATGTTAGGCATTTTCACAATAATGTGCCTTGTTGTTGGTCTAATGTAAATTTGTATATTTGGGGTTTCGTAAGCCTCCTATATTTGATTGTGCATGTTATTCTTCAGGTTCGAGAAATTTCTTCATCTAGCACAATAAATCTTATATTTGGCCTTTTCATGTTGTCCCATATGTTTTGAAAATTCTGTTTATGGTCTCATGCTTTTTCTGCATGGTCAATTTTATTTTCAAGATTATATATTTTGTCTTCTTTGCCTGAAGCTCTATATTCCAAATTGTCCAGTTGGTTTGTGATGCTTTCCATTGAATTCTTTATTTTGTTTATTGAATCCTTTATTTCAGGGATTTCCACTTAGTTCTTTTTCAGAATCTCTTTATTGAAGTAATCTTTCACTTCCTGTAGTTTCTCTCTGACCTCACTCCTTCTGTTGACCTTTACTTCACAGATCAGTTGAACTATGAGACTTCTAAACTATGTTTCTGATATTTTTTTTTCCACTATGGGGTTGATGGATTTTGTTACTGATGTATTTTGGTTTGTTTGGGATGGTTTTTTTCTTTGCTTTTTTATGTGATTTGTTTGTCTACCCATTTAACAGTATGAATCTGAGATTGAAGAATTTCTATACCATGAATGTGTCATGTCCCTGAAGGTTTCTAGTACCACATGGTTTAGGGAAGAAAGTAATAACAACACCCAATGAAAAAAATAAATAGCTTTAACTGACTTAGTATCTATTTTGACATCTACAATGTTAATTGGTACAATAAACAGAAATGGTATTATATGTAATTTTCAACAGTAAAAGTAGTAATTTTGTATAGAGTTTGCTATTTCAAAAGGTGAACAGGAAGAATTCATAAGAGATATAGTATGTGAAGATTTTGTGGGAAGATATGAGAACGTAGAAGTAAAGAATCATTAAACACACAAACAAAGGGAAGAGTTAAAGAGAGAACAATAGAATTCGGCTATTAGCAAAAGAAAAGGGAGAAAGAGAATCTAGAGATATATACAAGTGAAAGGCAATACCAAAAAAAACCAAGATATACTAATCAGAAACACTAACCCTCTAAACATAGAGTCATAAAAATAACAATCTTAAAAGTTGTTAGAGATAAATGAGACACATAAGAATATGTATAAATGTACATGAGCTGCTCAGTACACAACCAAAATAAGAGAAAAAGAAAGAAGAGAGAAAAATAAATAAGTGACACTAGAAATTTTAAAATGTTCCTGATGGAAAATTAAGGAATTGTTTCCAATGCAATTTGTCAAAATTTTTTTTTCAGTGAGAATATATGTGCATTGTCTGTTCCTAAATGTCTTTCTTTCCATTTTTTCTACATACAAGAGTAGTAGCCACAATATGTCAAGTGTTGCTTGTTGAGTTTCCAGTCAAAGTTCAAAAATTCTCAGCTTCCCTTCAAGGCAGTATGAGGTGGATCTATTTGGAGAGTGTTTGCTGTTCTACTCTCAGGGTGAGCTCTCTATAATATTCTGTAAAATTTCCTGCACATGGAGCTCCTAAAGGCAGGGTTTAGGTCTATATAGGCCCCAGGTTCTTCATTGTATGTAGATTGGTCTGAACATTTTAGATCAGTGCATCTCCAGAGCCCAGCAGATTCTGACCAACACTGGGAGACTGCACCCCAAGAGTGTCCTCTGTGTTCCACTCATGAGGCAGAGGAGCCAATTTTTTGTCCCCTGCACCAGCCATGGATCCTATACTTCCTGAAACTCTGGGATCAGACCCCAAGCACATGCTCACCCCCAACCCACCTGATGGAATATCTGGCCCACCTCAGCTGATCTTGCAAGGGGCCATACTCAAAGGGTGTGGGGGTCTCTGGATCTCTTAGGTTCTCACAATCTATATTCCCCTGACAAAATACTTTCTGCAGGTGAATTTTTCCTGGTTTCATAGGCACATACTGAGTCAGGTGGAAGGTGTTTGTCAAGTGGAGTTTTCAAATTCAACTTGGATTACTGAGGTGTGAGTTCCTGGACTTGCTTCCATAGCTGCAGGCTGCTGTAGCCAGATATGACTCCTACCTCTGCTCTTCATAGACATTTTTTTATGATGCAACTTCCTAGTGCAAAGATGTAGTATAGTTCACCCTCTGTCTCAGTCTGGCCATGTCCTTGATCTATAATTTGTTTATACCAATATAAGATATGCTATGTCAAAAGCCACCTCACTGAGAAGTTATTTATCTGCTTTCTTAGTTGCACACCACAGAGCAGCATGGAAAGTAACCTCCTCTACTCCGCCATCTTTCTGTGATGATTTAAACCCCTTTAGCTTTATACCTAAAAGGGGGATTGCTGGATTGTATGGTAATTGCTGGATTGTATGGTAATTTCTTCCTTCCTTCCTTCCTTCCTTCCTTCCTTCCTTCCTTCCTTCCTTCCTTCCTTCCTTCCTTCCTTCCTTTCTTTCTTTCTTTCTTCTTTCTTTCTCTTCTTTTTCTTTTATTTTTTGGTGCTGGGTATTGAACCCAGGGCCTTGTGCATGAGAGGCAAGCACTCTACCAACTGAGCTATATCCCCAACCTTTTGGTAATTCCATTTTCAGATTTTTTTGAGAAACATCTGTACTTTTTTCCTAATTAATGTATTAATTTATATTATCATCAACAGATAAGTGTTCCATTTTTTGTATCTTGTCTGAGTTTAGATTTCATTTTTCAATAATAGAAAATCTAACATGCATATAAAATCTCTTTGTGGTTCTAATTGCTGAATGTTTTTAAATGTATTTGTTGACTATTCATATTGTTTTGTGAAATGGCTATTTAAGTTATTTGATCATTTTTAATTAGGATTTTCCTTTGTATTAGCAATTTGCATTTCTTGTATATTTTAAATTTTAGCTCATTATGTGATTATGACTTACAAATATGTTTTCCATTATGTGAATTATCACTTTACTCTATTAATTACTTCCTTTGCTATATAGAATCTTTTTAGTTTGATGCAATCCCATTGGTCTAATTGTGATTTCATCTGCTGTGTTTTTATTTTTATGTCCAAGTAATCTCTCTACTCAGACTAATTTCATGGATATCTCACTCCCCATTTTTTGTAAGAGTTTTATAGTTTCTGGTCTTATATTTAGGTTCTTAATTCATTTTTAGTTGGGTTTTGTATAAAGAGTGAGATAAAAGTTCACTTTTAGTCTTCCCTATATGGATATTCTTTCTTGGCACCCATTAAATACGTTGTTCTTACATGGTAGTTGCTTGGCAACTTTGTCAAAAGTAAATTGTTTATTTTTGCAATCCATTATATTTTGGGGTAATCTACATGTCAATGTATTTGCATTTATGCTAGTTCCATGCTGCTTTTATTACAACAGTGTTGGAAAATATTTTGAAATGTGATACTGCCATGCCTCCAACTTGCTGTTGTTTAATCAAGATTTCTTTGCCTAGACTTGGTGTTTTGTGTTTCTATGCACAATTTAGAAATGTTTTTCTATATTTTGTAAAGAATTACATCAAAATTTTTATAGTCATTATATTTAATCTGTACATTGGTTTGAATAATACATACATTTTAATAATATCAATACTTTCAGTAAACAAAGAAAATATCTTTCTATTTATCTGAATCATCTTCAATTATATTC
This sequence comes from Ictidomys tridecemlineatus, assembly GCF_052094955.1. Taxonomy (NCBI): domain Eukaryota; kingdom Metazoa; phylum Chordata; class Mammalia; order Rodentia; family Sciuridae; genus Ictidomys; species Ictidomys tridecemlineatus. Next base: position 44,813,088 of record NC_135493.1, read on the forward strand.
ATCTTATATTTTATATGTTTTACTATACAGATATTTTACTTATTTGGTTAAATTTGCTTCTAAGTAATTTTTTCTTTTTTTTTTTATTGATTGTTCAAAACATTACAGAGCTCAAGACATATCATCTTTCATACATTCGACTCAATTGGGTTTTGAACTCCCCAAATACATAATACAGACTCACTTCTGTTACATACTCACATTTTTACATAATGGCATATTAGTCACTGTTGTATTCTGCTACCTTTCCTATCCCCTCCTATCCCCCCTCCCCTCCCCTCCCCTCCCATCTTCCCTCTCTACCTCCTCTGATGTTGTTCAATTCTCTCCCCTTTTTCCCCCCACCCCCTTGCCCCTTATAACCTCTTATAATTTTGTGTATCACTGAAGGTCTCCTACCATTTCCATATGTTTTCCCTTCTCTCTTCCTTTCTCTCCCCCCATTCGTCTTAGTTTGCTGGTAGTCTTTTCCTCATGCTCTTCCTTCCTGTTCTATTCTTAGTGGCTCTCTTTATATCAAAGAAGACATTTGACATTTGTTTTTTAGGGCTTGGCTAGCTTCACTTAGCATAATCTGCTCTAATGCCATCCATTTCCCTGCAAATTCTATGATTTTGTCGTTTCTTAGTGCTGCATAATACTCCATTGTGTATAGCTGCCACAATTTTTTTATCCACTCGTCTATTGAAGGGCATCTAGGTTGGTTCCACAGTCTAGCTATTGTGAATTGTGCTGCTATAATCATTGATGTGGCCGTATCCGTATAGTGTGCTCTTTTAAGGTCCTCAGGGAATAGTCCAAGAAGGGCAATAGCTGGGTCAAATGGTGGATCCATTCCCAGCTTTCCCAGGAATCTCCATACTGCTTTCCAAATTGGCCTCACCATTTTGCAGTCCCACCAGCAGTGAACAAGTGTGCCCTTTTCCCCACATCCTCGCCAACACTTATTGTTGTTTGACTTCATAATGGCTGCCAATCTTACAGGAGTGAAATGGTATCTTAGGGTGGTTTTGATTTGCATTTCTCTGATTGCTAGAGATGGTGAGCATTTTCTCATGTGCTTGTGGATTGATTGTATGTCCTCCTCTGAGAAGTGTCTGTTCAGGTCCTTGGCCCATTTGTTGATTGGATTATTTGTTATCTTATTGTTTAATTTTTTGAGTTCTTTGTACATTCTGGATATTAGGGCTCTATCTGAGGTGTGAGGGGTAAAAATTTGTTCCCAGGATGTAGGCTCTCTATTTACCTCTTTTACTGTTTCTCTTGCTGAGAAAAAACCTTTTAGTTTAAGTAGGTCCCATTTGTTTATTCTTGTTATTAACTCTTGGGCTACGGGCGTTGTATTAAGGAATTTGGAGCCCGACCCCACAATATGTAGATCATAGCCAACTTTTCCTTCTATCAGATGCAGTGTCTCTGTTTTTATATCTAGCTCCTTGATCCATTTTGAGTTAACTTTTGTGGCTGGCGAGAGAAAGGGATTCAATTTCATTTTGTTGCATATGGATTTCCAATTTTCCCAGCACCATTTGTTGAAGATGCTATCCTTCCTCCATTGCATGTTTTTAGCCCCTTTATCAAATATAAGATAGTTGTAACTTTGTGGATTAGTCTCTGTGTCCTCTATTCTGTACCATTGGTCCACCTGCCTGTTTTGGTACCAGTACCATGCTGTTTTTGTTACTATTGCTTTGTAGTACAGTTTGAGCTCTGGTATCGCTATACCTCCAGATTCACACTTCCTGCTTAGAATTGCTTTTGCTATTCTGGGTCTTTTGTTTTTCCATATGAATTTCATGATTGCTTTATCTATTTCTACAAGAAATGTCTTTGGGATTCTGATTGGCATCGCATTAAACCTGTAGAGAACTTTGGGTAATATCGCCATTTTGATGATGTTAGTTCTGCCTATCCATGAACAGGGTACATTTTTCCATCTTCTGAGATCTTCTTCTATCTCTCTCTTTAGGGTTCTGTAGTTTTCATTGTATAAGTCTTTCACCTCTTTTGTTAGGTTGATTCCCAAGTATCTTATTTTCTTTGAGGATATTGTGAATGGAGTGGTTTTCCTTATTTCCATTTCAGAGGTTTTGTTGCTGATATACAGGAATGCCTTTGATTTGTGCGTGTTGATTTTATATCCTGCCACTTTGCTGAATTCATTTATTAACTCTAGCAGCTTCTTTGTATATCCTTTTGGGTCTGTTAAGTAAATTATCATGTCATCTGCAAATAGCGATAATTTAATTTCTTCTTTTCCTATTTTTATGCCTTTAATTTCTTTTGTCTGTCTAATTGCTCTGGCTAGTACTTCGAGAACTAAATTGAATAGAAGTGGTGATAGAGGACATCCCTGTCTTGTTCCAGATTTTAGAGGGAATGCCTTCAGTTTTTCTCCGTTTAGGATGATGCTAGCCTGAGGTTTAGCATATATAGCTTTTACAATGTTGAGGTAAGTTCCTGATATCCCTAGTTTTTCTAATGTTTTGAACATAAAGGGATGTTGTATTTTGTCAAATGCTTTTTCTGTATCTATCGAGATGATCATTTGGTTCTGGTCTTTAAGCCTATTGATGTGGTGAATAGCATGTATTGATTTCCGTATATTGAACCAGCCTTGCATCCCAGGGATGAATCCTACTTGATCATGGTGCACAAGTTTTCTGATATGTTTTTGTATTCGATTCGCCAGAATTTTATTGAGAATTTTTGCATCCAAGTTCATTAGAGATATTGGTCTGTAGTTTTCTTTCTTTGAAGTGTCTTTGTCTGGTTTTGGGATCAGGGTGATGTTGGCCTCATAGAATGAATTTGGAAGAGCTCCTTCTTTTTCTATTTCTTGAAATAGTTTGAAAAGTATTGGTATTAGTTCTTCTTTGAAGGTTTTGTAGAACTCCACTGTATACCCATCAGGTCCAGGGCTTTTCTTGGTTGGTAGTCTTTTGATGGCTTCTTCTATTTCTTCCTTTGTTATTGGTCTGTTTAAATTGTTTGTGTCTTCCTGTCTCAATCTGGGCAAATCATATGCCTTAAGAAATTTATCGATATCTTTGCTATCTTCTATTTTATTAGAATATAGGGTTTCAAAATAGTTTCTAATTATCTTCTGTATTTCTGTAGTGTCGGTTGTGATATTGCCTTTTTCATCCCGTATATTAGTAATTTGAGTTCTCTCTCTTCTTCTTTTTGTTAGCATAGCTAAGGGCTTGTCTATCTTATTTATTTTTTCAAAGAACCAACTTTTAGTTTTATCAATTTTTTCAATGGTTTTTTTTGTTTCAATTTCGTTTATTTCTGCTCTAATTTTAGTTATTTCTTGTCTTCTACTACAATTGCTGTTGTTTTGTTCTTCCTTTTCTAGGTTTTTGAGGTGTAGTGTGAGTTCATTTATTTGTTGGTTTTTTCTTTTTTTGATGAAAGAACTCCAGGATATGAATTTCCCTCTTAAAACTGCTTTCATTGTGTCCCATAGATTCCGGTATGTTGTGTCTGTATTATCATTTGACTCTAAGAATTTTTTTATCTCTTCCTTTATGTCTTCTGTAACCCATTGATCATTCAATAACATAATGTTCATTTTCCATGTGGTGTAGGATTTTTCCTTCCTTTTTTTATCATTGATTTCCAATTTCATTCCATTATGGTCAGATATGGTGCATGGTATTATCTCCACACTTTTATATTTACTAAGATTTGCCTTATGGCATAATATATGGTCTATTTTTGAGTAGGATCCATGTGCTGCTGAGAAGAACGTGTATCCACTTGATGATGGTTGGTATATTCTATATATGTCAGTTAGGTCTAGGTTATTGATTGTGCTGTTGAGTTCTATAGTTTCTTTATTCAGCTTTTGTCTAGAGGATCTGTCTAATGGCGAGAGCGGTGTGTTGAAGTCACCCGTAATTATTGTGTTATGGTCTATTTGACTCTTGAACTTGAGGAGCGTTTGTTTTATGTAGATTGCAGCTCCATTGTTTGGTGCATACAAATTGATAATTGTTATGTCTTGTTGGTGGATGGTCCCTTTTAACAGTATATAGTGTCCTTCTTTATCCTTTTTAATTAACTTAGGTTTGAAGTTGATTTTATTTGATATGAGTATGGCCACTCCTGCTTGCTTCCGAGGGCCATGTGAGTGGTATGATTTTTCCCAAGCTTTTACCTTCAGCCTGTGTATGTCTTTTCCTATCATATGAGTCTCCTGAAGGCAGCATATTGTTGGATTTGTTTTTTTGATCCAGGTTGCTAGCCTATGTCTCTTGATTGGTGAGTTTAGGCCATTAACATTTAAAGTTACAATTGAGATATGATTTGTACTTCCAGTCATGCTTCTTTATTTATTTATTTTAGTTTGGCTAGTTTTACTTTTTTGGTTATTTTCCTCCTCCTTTACTGAGATACCTCTTGTTGTTAGTTTTGGGCACTATTTTTCAATTCCTCTTCTTGTAGTATATTGCTCAGAATGCTTTGCAGTGCTGGTTTTCTTGCTGCAAATTCTTTTAGCTTTTGTTTATCGTGAAAGATTTTAATTTCGTTGTCAAATCTGAAGCTCAATTTTGCTGGATACAGTATTCTTGGTTGAAATCCATTATTTTTCAGCGTTTGAAATACATTGTTCCAGGATCTTCTCGCTTTCAAAGTCTGTGCTGAGAAATCAGTCGTTAACCTAATTGGTTTACCCCTGAATGTAATCTGTCTCTTTTCTCTGGTAGCTTTTAATATTCTCTCCTTGTCCTGTATGTTGGCTATCTTCATAATTATGTGTCTTGGAGTTGGTCTATTATAGTTTTGAATGTTTGGGGTCCTGTAGGCTTCCAGGATTTCGCAATCCATTCCATCTTTCATCTCTGGGAAGTTTTCTACAATTATTTCATTTAATATGCTGTCCATTCCTTTGGTTTGAATCTCTGTGCCTTCTTCTATCCCGATGACTCTCAAATTTGGTTTTTTAATGACATCCCATATCTCTTGAGTAGATTGCTCATGGGATTTAAGCATCTTTTCTGTGTTGACTATACTCTTTTCAAGTTGATAAACCTTGTCTTCATTATCTGATGTTCTGACTTCTACTTGATCAAGTCTATTTGTAATATTCTCGTTTGAGTTTTTAATTTGGTTTATAGTTTCCTGCAATTCTAGGATTATAGTTTGATTCTTTTTTAAGATCTCTGTCTCCTGGTAGAGCTCGTTCTTTGCCATTTGAATTTGTTTGTTTAATTCATTTTCAAAATATATTTTTATTGCTTGGACTTGCTGTCTCATGTCTTCTCTAATATTCCTTTCCATTTGAGTTAGGTATGCCTTGAGTTCTTTCCCTATCCCTGCTTCTGATGTTTCTATGTCCTCTTGTAGAATTAAGTTGTCTTGCATTGTTTGTACTCCTTTTTTCCCTTGTTTTCTCATGTTGTCCCCGTTGCTTTCCAGCTCTATTTGATTGTCGTGTTTCTGTTCTCTTCTATAGATTTGTTTCGGTTCTGTATTACTCTGATGCCTCTCCTTAGTGTTGTTAAACTATGCCTGCTGACGTGGATTCCACTGTGAAGGAAGATCCGATGTCCGAGCTCCAGTGACGACACTACTTTGCTATGACCGGCCCCAGTTCCTTGCCGGGGTGTCCTGATGAGGTGGTGTGACTGGACTGTCTCTGTTTGATTTCAGCTCCCAGTCGGGGCAGGCAGGCGGTCTCCAGCCCCCCAGTATCACAGGCCGCAGGTGGGTGATCGGTCACCTGCGGCCGGGTGTTCTCCTACCGCCCAGCTATGCGGGCAGTGGGTGAACTGTCGCCGGCGGGCCTGCAATTTCCAGCTGCCCAGTCTCGAGGGCCTTGCCTCTAGCCTCCTGGTTTCTCCTGCTAGCCTTCTGTAGCCGCAGGGCAGGCCGCACGACTCAGTCGGCCTGGATCTCCGGGGTCCCACAGTTGGCAATTGGGATCCCAGGCACTCTGTCCTTTGGATTTTTCCTGCTTGCCCCTCCCCCAGCTCTAGCTAGACAGGTTTCCTTTTGGCTGCAGATGGGTAGGGGGGGTTGCAGGTCAGGTGCCTCTAGTTCCCCCCTAGTCTTTATGCAGGCTCACTCTGATTCTCCCTCCCCCAGCAAGCCTAGGAGAGATTTTATGCAAGTTCCCGATGTATGGGGGATGGGCTGAGTGCCACACACCTGTTTTGTTGTTGAGATCTGTCGGAGAATGGCGGTGGATATTTCAGCTGTTCAAGATGCTGACTGCTGATTGCCTTGGCGGAGTGTCCGCTGTGGGGGATGGGACTGTACCGCTTCCTTCCCTGTCTAAACTCCCGTACTCAGCCCGGGGGTCAGTGTGGGCTTGGCTGGAGGGATTCCACCTGATCGCAGCCAAGCCTCTCCCTGCTTGCTAATTAATGGCTTCCCTGGGGCGCCACGCCTTCTGTAGCCGCAGGGCAGGCCGCACGAATCAGTGGGCCTGGATCTCCGGGGTCCCACAGTTGGCAATTGGGATCCCAGGCACTCTGTCCTTTGGATTTTTCCTGCTTGCCCCTCCCCCAGCTCTAGCTAGACAGGTTTCCTTTTGGCTGCAGATGGGTAGGGGGGGTTGCAGGTCAGGTGCCTCTAGTTCCCCCCTAGTCTTTATGCAGGCTCACTCTGATTCTCCCTCCCCCGGCAAGCCTAGGAGAGATTTTATGTGAGTTCCCGATGTATGGGGGATGGGCTGAGTGCCACACACCTGTTTTGTTGTTGAGATCTGTCGGAGAATGGCGGTGGATATTTCAGCTGTTCAAGATGCTGACTGCTGATTCGTAATTTTTTCAATGATATTGTACATTGGATTATTTTCTTAATTTCTTTTAAGATGGCGTGTCTGTGCTGGGGATATAGATAAGTTGGTAGAGTGCTTGCCTTTCACACACTAGGCCCTGGGTTCAATACCGAGCACTGTGAAAAAAAAAAAAAAAGATGGAGTGTCATTAGTGTACAGAAATGCTACTGATTTTTTTAAGTTGATTTGTTATTTTGTAATATCACTGAGCTGACTTTTCAATGTTACACGATTTTGGTATAGTCTTAAGGATTTTCTATATGTATACATAATATGTCATTAGCAAACTGGGATAAGAACTACTTTTACTGCATCTCATAAACTTTAACATGTTGTGTTTCCATTTTCATTTGTCTGCAGATATTTTAAAATTTCCCTTATAATTTATTATTTGATCCATCAGCTGAATTAATTTACATATATCTGTGATTTTCTAAAAATTTCTCCTATTACTTATCTATTTTCATGCTACTGAGGTCAGAAAATATATTCCTAAGTATGATTTCACTCTTCATAAATTAGTTAAGGCATTTTCTAGTCTATGTATATTTACATTTGAAAAAAATGTGTATTTTGTTTTTGTTGAATGGAATATCCAGATATGTACGTTAAATATAATTGATTATAAGTTTAGTGTAAGCCCAACATTTCCTTATAAATTTTTTGTTTGGATTATCTATTCAGTGTTGACAGATCATGCAAATAAATCCTCTACTACTTCTGTATTTTATTTAGGTCTTTTTGCATATTTCTTAGTACTTTCTTTAAATATGAGTTGCTCTGATGTTGGGTGGGAATACAATTTCTATTTGCTTTTGATGATGGACATTTTTATTTACTCTTCTTGTGATTATTGTAGGGAATTGCTTAGTAATTATCTAGTAGCTTACATAAATATTTTATATTGATAATAGTCTATTTTAAGTTTATAACAAATTCGTTTTTTTGTTTTACTTTTTATGCTTTTATTAGTGCATTATAATTATATATAATACTTGGGTTCATTTTGCCATAATCATACATACATTCATTTTTATAAATATTATAAATATATTTTAGTTGGTTTATTTATTCTAACTTGTTATATATTACAGTAAAATGCATTTCAATTAATAGTACACATATACAACACAATTTTTCATGTCTCTGTATACAAATTATAGTCACACCATTCGTATCTTCACATGTGTAATTGGCGTAATGACGTCCATCTCATTCTACCATCTTTCCTACCCTCTTGCCCTCTCCTGTCCCCTCCCTCATCTTTGCCCTATCGAAAGTTCTTATATTCCTCCCATGCTTGCCACTCCATTCCATTATGGATCAGCATTCTCATATCAGAGAAAACATTTTGCATTTGTTTTTTGGGGGGGAGATTGGCATACTTCATTTAGTGTAATATTTTCCAACTCCATCCATTTACCTACAAATGCCTTGATTTTATTCTCTTTTAATGCTGAGTAATATTCCATTATGTACATATACCACAGTTTCTTTATCCATTCATCTGCTGAAAGGCATCTAGCTTGGTTCCACAATTTAGCTATTGTGAATTGTGCTGTTATAAACATTGATGTGGTTGTGTCACTATAAGTCCTTTTGGTATAAACTGAGGAGAGAAATAGCTGGGTCAAATGGCCAGTTTTCGAAGGAATCTCCATATTGCATAACATATGGGTTGCAGCGATTTGCAGTCCCACCAGCAATGTCTGATTGTGCCTTTCCCCTCACTTATTGTGGTTTGTATTCTTAATAGGTGCCATTCTGATAGGAGTGAGATGAAGTTGTAGAGTTTTGATATGAATTTCTCTAGTTGCTAGAGATGTTGAACATTCTGTCATATATTTGTTGATTGATTGTATATCACCTTCTGAGAATTGACTATTCAGTTCCTTGGACCATTTATTGATTGGCTTATTTGTTTCTTTAGTGTTAAGATTTTTTAGTTCTTTACATATCCTAGAGGTTACTGCTCTAGATGATATGTGTTTGTGTGGTAAAAATTTGCTCCAATTCATTAGGCTCTCTCTTCACTTCACTGATTGTTTCCTTTGCTAAGAAGAAACTTTTTAGTTTATTGATTTATTAATTCTTTTTTTATTGGTTGTTCAAAACATTACAAAACTCTTGACATATCATATTTCATACATTAGATTCAAGTTGGTTATGAACTCCCAATTTTACCCCAAATACAAATTGCAGAATCACATCAGTTACACATCCACATTTTTACATAATGCCATATTAGTAACTGTTGTAATCTGCTACCTTTCCTATCCTCTACTGTCCCCCTTGATCGTATTTTTTTGTGCTATAGGAGTCTTATTAAGGAAGTCAGGGCCTAATCCAACATGATGAAGATTTGGGCCTAATATTTCTTCTACTAGGCATAGGGTCTCTGGCTTCATTCCTAGGTCCTTGATACACTTTGAGTTGAGTTTTGTGCATGGGGAGAGATAGGGGCTTAATTTCATCTTGTTGCATATGGATTTCCAGTTTTCTCGGCACCATTTGTTGAAGAGCCTATCCTTTCTCCAATATATGTTTCTGGCGCCTTTGTCTAATATAATATAACAGTATTTATATGGATTTTTGTCTGTGTCCTCTATCCTGTTCCAGTAGTCTACAAGTCTATTTTCGTGCCAATACCATGCTTTTTTTAAATATTATTGCTTTGTAATATAGTTTAAGGTCTGATATAGTGAAACTACCTGCTTCACTCTTCTTGCTAAGGATTGCTTTAGCTGTTCTGGATCTCTTATTTTTTTCAGATGAATTTCATGACTGTTTTTTCTATTGAAATTCCATTAAATCTGTATATTGTTTTTGGTACAATGGCCATTTTGAAAATATTAATTCTGCCTATCCAAAAACAAGGGAGACCTTTTAATTTTCTAAGGTCTTCTTTAATTTTTTTTCCATTCTGTAATTTCCATTGTAGGTCTTTCAGCTCTTTTGTTAAGTTGATCCCATTTTTCTGAGGCTATTGTAAATGGGATAGTTTTCCTAGTTTCTCCTTAAGAGGATTTGTCACTGATGTACAGAAATGCCTTTGGTTTATGGGTGTAGATTTTATATCCCACTACTTTGATGAAATCATTTATTAGTTATAGAAGTTTTCTGGTTGAATTTTTTGGGTCTTCTAGGTATGGAATCACATCATCAGCAAATAGTGATAATTTGAGTTCTTCTTTTCCTATCCATATCCCTTTAATTTCTTTCATCTGTCTAATTGCTCTGGCTAGAGTTTCAAGAACTAGGTTAAATACGAGTGGTGAAAGAGGGCATCTCTATTGTTTCAGTTCTTAGAGGGAATGCTTTCAATTTTTCTCGATTTAGAATGATGTCAGCCTGGGGCTTAGCATAGATAGCTTTTATAATGTTGAGCTATGGTTCCGTTATTGCATCACATGTACAAGGCCCTGGGTTCAATCCCCAGCACTACAAAAAAAAGAAGAAGTAGATATGTATTTTGTGTATGATTTGTCAGAATTTTATTGAGAACTTTTGCATCTGTGTTGATTGGAGGTATTGGTCTGAAGTTTTTTTTTTCTTTGGTGTGCCTTCCTCTGGTTTGGGAATCAGGGTGATATTGGCCTCATAGAATGAATTTCGAAGTGGTCCCTATTTTTCTATTTCATGAAATCTTTTGAAGAGTATTGATATTAGTTCTTCTTTGAATGTCTTGTAGAAATCAGCTGTGTATCCATCTGGTTCTGGGCTTTTCTTGGTTGGTAGATTTCTGATGGTATCTTATATTACTTTGTTTGAAATTGATCTGTTTAACTTTTGTGTGTCATCCTGATTAAGTTAGGGCAATTCATATGACTCTAGAAGTTTGTCAATGCTTTCAATATTTTCTATTTTATTGCAATACAAATTTTCAAAATAATTTCTAAATATCTTTTGTATTTCTCTAGTGTCCATCATCATATTTACTTTTTCATCAAGATGTTTGTAGTTTGAGTTTTCTCTCTCTTCTTCATTAGCATGGCTAAAGATATCTATCTATCTATCTATATATATATAATTTTTTCAAAGAACCATCTTTTTGCTTTGTCAATTTTTCCTTTTGTTTTAATTTTGTTAATTTCAGCTCTCATTTTAATTATTTTCTATCTTCTACTGTTTTTGTTGTTGATTTGTTCTTCTTTTCCTAGGTCTTTGTGATTAGGTCATTTATTTTTTCACTTTTTCTTCTTTTAAGGAATGAATTCCATGCAATGAACTTTCCTCTTAGTACTGCCTTCATAGTGTTTCAGAGATTTCAACATGTGGTATCAGTGTTCTCATCTGCCTCTGAGAATTTTTTAATCTTCACTTTGATGTCTTTTGCAACCCATTGTTTATTCAATAGCATAGTATTTAGTCTACAAGTGTTGGTGTAGCTTCTATTTTTTATTTTTTATTTTATCATTTATTTCTAATTTTATTCCATTATGGTCTGCTAGAATGCAGGGTAGAATCTCTACTATTTTTTATTTGCTAAATTTGGTTTATTGTTTATTCCATTTAAAGAATTTGTGTTTGTTTTTTTCAGAATCTCCTCATTTAAGTAATCTTTTGCTCCTGTATTTGCTTATGTAGCTCTTTATCAAAATGATGCACATCATGAATTCCATCTCTCTTATTTCTTCTGTTGTGCTGGCTATGGATTCTAATAATATAATATATTGGTTTGTTTAGGGAACTTACTTTCCTTCTTTTTTCATGTTGTTTGTGTCTTTCCTTCTAGCATTGTGGATCTGAGGCATTACAGTTTTTACCTTAGAGGCTTATAGTGACCCTCCTGGTTTCTAATACCTCTCCTTAAAGAGAGATAACAATGTGAACAGGCCTCAATACAAACAATATACAACTTTAAATAGCTGCTATTAAGATGTTTATGGTTTTATCACTATATACAGAAATGGCAAGTTCAATTATTATCTTATCTATGAACAGTAGGTTTGCAAAAGTGTCTGGAGTTTCTTATGGTGGACAAAGAACTGGGGGTGAGGTGTACAATGAGATATTGAGAAGGTAGGAGGTGAGGATATAGAATTATTAGATCTTAGAAAGTGTGCAAGAGGAATCTAAAGAAGTTAGTAGCAGGAGAAGAGGCAGATAATTATTTGGGGGAGACAAGTAAGTGTGGAGACAGTAGAATACAAAAAAGAAACAAATGTAAATATTAAGAAAAGTAAAAAGTGTAAAAATAGGAGACAAAAAATATACAACACCACTGTAATATACTATTAAAACATCCCAGTCCTCAGTAGCCTAATTCATGAAAAGTACTTGATTTCACAAATGTTGTGGATATGAAGGAGGGAGAAGAGTGAGAGAGGGAAAAAAATCTGAAGGAAGATGCAAGAATTGTTTTTGGTGGGGATCAGTATCTTTCCAGCTTCCCTTATCATCTAATAGTTGGGGTTGTCTGTTATTTGATGGTATCTCTACCCACAGGATGGTGAATGTTATTAGGGTAGGAGGGTTGGTATTGGGGGCAAGGCTCCTGTAAGAGGGGTAGAGCACTTGCCTGTCCCCAATGGGATACTGCATCCCAAGGATCTCTTTTTGGGCCCACACATGAGATGTGGGCACCTGGTCTTATCTCCTTATATCACCTGTAGACCTCGAAATTCCTGGTCTCTAATTTAGTTTCTAAACTGTATCTAACTCACCCCCCTCTCTTTCTACTTTCCAATCAGGAACCTTTCTTTTAGGAGGTTTTGTGGGCTGTGCACTGGGGGCCATACACCTATCACAGATAGCTGCTTTATTTTGGGCAAGTCAGGACCCAGTTTTGCAACTGGGTTTTGTGAGCTACAGACTGGCTGAGTAGCCACAGGCAATGTGCCAGGTTACCTGCTGCAGGGGTTGGGGGGGAGACTTTCAGTACCTTGATATTGCTTCTAAGCCCCTGCCGGTGTTCCATCTTCAGGGTTGCCTCAACTAAAGATGGTCATGAAGGTGTTCCAAGGTGGAGGTGACTGCTTTCAGCCCTGAGGTGTTGGGTTGGGTGGGGCCAGGTGGTGGTGTTGAGTTGCATGTTCAGAGATGTAGCTCTGTGGCATGCAGTTTTGTGGCTGGGGCTCTCTCTGGACCCAGGGAAGTGTCCCCAGGCACAGGCTACCAAGTGTAGGGGACTGTGGAAGTAGTTGTAGTGCCCCAAAATGGAGGTGACCAGAGGAGCACCACATTGGTGAATGGGGGTCTACACGGGTGTGGTGGCCATAGTTCCTGCATGGGTACTGATGCCAGTGGTCCTACTCAGGCACCCAGAAGTCCTGCATGGGTGAGTGGCCAGGAGTCCTACACTGATGCTGAGGCCTGGAGACCTACACAGCAAAGCAGCCATGATTCCTGCACAGGAGCAGCTATTGGGATCCTCTAATCACTGGCAGAAAAAATAGTATCACCAATGCTTGAATCCAATGTCTTGAAGTGACACTGAATGCAGCCTCCCTCTAGCCCACCATCTTTGATCTACCATACATTGAATTTAATTTATTCCATTTCAGTACTCATTGTTTCTCATTTCCTCCCTACCCAATGTCCCTATTCTTCTTCTTCTATTCTACTGGTCTTCCTTCTATTTATTTATCAGTTTATATTTAATTGGTGATTTATAGATGTACATAAAGGTAGAATTCACTGTGTTATATTCATGCATGTGCATTCTGAATTTCCTTCCATTTTCTGTTCCTCCACATTCCCCCTCAGTCTCTTTATTCTATTTCACTAATATTTTTTCTATCTTTATGAAATTACAATACCTCACTTTCCCCTTATTTTGCTCTATCTTCAGCATATGAGAGAAAACATTTTAATCTTAATTTTTTTTTAGTCTGGGTAAGTCTAAGCTAAGTTATTTAACTTAGCTTGATATTTGTCTTTTCCATCCATTTACCAGCAAATGCAATATTTTTATTCTTCTTTATGGCTGAGTAAAACTCCAAATTGTTATGTAGCACATTCTCTTAATCCATTCATCTATTGACAGGTACCTGGGCCAGTTCCAGAAGTTGGCTATTGTGGATTGCACAGGTATAAAAATTGAGGTGGCTGAATCGCTATACTCTTCTGATTTTGGGACTTTTGTACAAATGTTGAGGAGTAAGATAGCTGGATGATATTATGGTTCCATGATAACTTTTTAAGAAATATTCTTATTGATTTCCAGTGTGATCGTACTAATTTTCAGTGTCAACAAGAATGTATAAGTGTACCTCCCCCTCATTCTAACCATCAGTCATCATTATTCATATTCTTAATAATTGCCATTCTCATTGGTGTGATATAACATCTCAATATAGCTTTGATTTGCATTCCCATTTTTGTTCAGGTTGTTGATAATTTATTTTTCTTTATATTTGTTGAGTATTTGTATTCTTCTTTTGAGAAATGTCTACTTGGGTAATTTGTTATTTATTGATGCTGCATTTATTTTGTATAAAATCTTAATTTTGATCATACACAAACTTTATAATTTTCATCTTTCCAATTATACTTTTGATTGTTATACTTTAAATTTTGTTATAATTTTATCCCTTAACAAATGATTGTGACTGTTTTTTTAATTTTTCTTATTTGTTCTAAGTATCCATGATAGAATGCATATTGACACATCATACATCAATAGATTATAATTTCTCATTCTTCTAGTTGTACATGATGTACAGTTACACTATTCATGTAATCATATATACACATAGGGAATTAATATCTGATTCATACAACTATCATTCTTAACTCCATTTCTTCAGTCCCCTCTATACCTCTGTTTTAGTAGTCATCCCTTTTACTCTATAAAAATTTTTTGAGTTGTAGATGGACACAATATCTTTATATTATTTATTTATTTTTATGTGGTGCTGAGGATCAAACCCAGTACCTCACACATGCTGGGCAAGAACTCTACTGCTGAACTAAAACTACAGCCCCATACAGTTACCCTTTTTTTTTTTAAAAAAAAAATATTTTTCATTGTAGATGGACACAATATCTTCATTTCATGTATTTATCTTCATACAGTGCTGAGGATCAAACCCAGTACCTCACATATGCTGGGCAAGAACTCTACTGCTGAAGTAAAACTACAGCTCATACAGTTACTCTTTTTTAAAAATATTTTTCATTGTAGATGGACATAATATCTTCATTTCATGTATTCATCTTCATGTGGTGCTGAGGATCAAACCCACTGCCTCTCATATTTTAGCCAAGTGTTCCACAACTGAGCTACAACTCCAGCCCCCTTTACTCTTTATACTACACATTTAATTGATTTACACTTACAAATGCAGTATTAGAATGCTTTGGATTTGATGACTTGTTTTCATTTCCCAGTGAGTTTTATATTCTCATATGTTTTCATGTTATTAACATCTTCTTCCTTCAGCTTAAAGAACGTGTATTAACATTTCTTGTGAGGTAGGCTTAGTGATAATAAATTATTTCTCAGGATTTCTTTTTGTCTTTTTCCTAAGAAAGTGTTTGACACTCCTATGTTTTTGAAAAACAAGGTTGCTAAGAATAGCATTTTTGGTTGAGACTTCTTTTTTTAAATATATCATCCCACTGCCTTCTGGACCACAAAGTTACTTCTGAAAAATATGCTGGTAGACTTATGTAAGTTACTTTATGTATGATGATTCACATTTCCTTTTTTTCTGTTATCTCTTGTTGCCTTTAGTTTTTTATCAAAGAGAGAGTGATAGAGGGAGAGAGATAGAGAGAGAGAGAATTTTTTTAATATTTATTTTTTAGTTATCGGCGGACACAACATCGTTGTTTGTATGTGGTGCTGAGGATCGAATCCCGGCAGCACGCATGCCAGGCGAGCGCGCTACCGCTTCAGCCACATCCCCAGCCCTGACTTTAGTTTTGACAATTTGGTTATGAGGTGTTTTATCCTGGGTCTCTTTGGACTCCTCTTATTAGGTATCATATGTACTTTCTGGATATGCCTTTCTATTTCTTTCCCTATGTGTTGCAAGTTATCTACCTTTCTTTCTTTTAGTATGTTTTCTATATCTTTTCTTCTATTTCTCTTTCTGGAATTCAATAATGCACAAGTTGTTCCACTTGGGTGTTATCTCATAAAAATATTAAACTATATTCCTGACATTTTTATTGCTATTATTATCTTTTTGCTTTGGCTCCTCAGATTGGATTATTTTTGCCTTGCAATTCATTGATCATTTTTTCTGCTTCAGCTAGTATTATTGAAGAGTTCAAAAATTTCAGTTTAATCTTTAGCTCTATGGTCTCTCTTTCATATATATATTCTATCTCCAGTTAAAGGTCTTAATTTGTTCTTGCACTTTTTGCTTGACTTCAATTAGCATCTCTTCTTTTTATTTATTTATCTTCACTTTATTTAGGCACCTCTGTCTATATCAAATTAATGTGTAAGATTTTTGTCACATCTATTTGTTATTTGTTTTAGGGGTCTCAGACATAAACCTAGAAATGATAGGGAAAATATATTTTCTCCCTCAACGAAAAGTCTTATAAGAGTGTAGTAGAGGTAGAAAACATTAATATGTTTGCTGAGATAAGGATGAAGCCTTATGTTAAAAGTGGCTGTATAACCAATGTGATCCTGCAATCTGTACACATGGAAAAATAAGATTACATACCCCATTTGAATCAAATGTATGATATGTCAAGATCATTGTAATGTTTTGAGCAACTAATAAAAAATTTAAAAAAAGAGAAGCAAATATAAAAAAAGGATGAAGCCACTAGGGAGGCCCATAGGTTATTGTGGCTTACTTATACGTTTTTGCAAACTTGATGCACTTTATTCCTTGGGCATCTAAGTGACACAGAATATCACCTACAACATCTTCATTCTCTAAATTCCTGCTTTTTGATCTCTTTTTATTGATTCTTTTAATTTATATGTAACATTAGAATACATTTTGACATAATCAAAAAAGCATGGAATATAATTTGTTCTAACTCAATCCCCAGCACTAACCCCTCTTCCTATCTTTCCCTGCTACACTCTCTCTACTAATCTTTCTGCAATTTATTTTCCGTTTTGTTGTTGTTGTTTTAAATTAGTGTCTTGTCTTATTCCTTGACTTCCTTCTATAACCCAGCTGTTGATCTTTGAATAAGCAACTCTTACTTAAGAAATTTCAAGAAAACTTCACTAGTAAACATAAACACATTTTTTATTCACATACATCAGCAATACAAAGAATACTTATGCAATTACATTGTTTATTATTTCTGATATATCAGAGTAAAAATTTAGCTTATATTGCTAGTAATTACTATCTGAGCTTCTGGGGAAATGAATAATTAATTTGTTGACTTTTCCCCAGGTGGTATTACCATAAAATGGAAGAAATTTTACACATTATATAATATTTTGCTTTAAGCACATTAATGTTTTTGTGTGAAGAAAATATCTAATTGCCAAACTAAGCTGAAAAATCTTAATGAAAAAAATTAAAAGTTAAGGTTATCATTCTCTCGTCTTATTACTTTTATAAATTTTCTACAGATTGGATGTGAGTAACATATGTTGGCAGTATGTTACAAGCTTTGACAGGTGGTTTCCTCTTCTGAAGATTTTAATATTTAAACAAGAAAATACTTTTATTTTTGTCCAAAGAGATACATATCTAATTGTGTAAATCCTCCCATTATTATGCTACTTGTAGCTTTTCTATAATCTAATTCAACATGAATTTACTAAAAATCAATTTAACATATGACATCGTTCATTAGCAACATTTAAAAACTTCTGTTAAGGAAATTATTACATATAAAACACTTAGATGGTAACATGAAACAAATGTAATCAAGTGTTGAATATTGTGGACTGCTAATACATGCACTACACATTTAGCAAAGGGAAGGCCACTGTTTTTTTATTTAATTAATTTAGGCTTCATAGAATATCCTGAATTTTATAATTGGCAAATTGGATAAGGTAGGGAAAACTTTTGTTTAGTCTTCAAATTCTAATAATAGCATGAGTTTCTCTGTCAACATTTATTTCTATAATATATATGAATTATACAGTTGGCCTTCACATCCACAGATTCAACCAATGGTGAATGAAAACATTTGGAAAACAATTGCATCTGTATTGAACATTGTTTTAGTCAGCTTTGTGGCTGCTATAACCAAAAGACCTGAGAAAAACAACGTAGAGGAGGGCGATTGTATTTGGGAGCTTATGATTTTAGAGTGCTCAGTCCATAGACAGCTGGCTCCATTTCTTTGGGCCTGAGGTATGGCAGAACATCATTGCAGAAGTGTGTTTTGTTGGAAAGCAGCTAAGGACATTACAAGGATACACAGAGGTACAGAGCTCTGCTCAAGAAAAACAAAATATATACCTCAAAGGCCAACCCCCAGGGATCCAACTCCTCCAGCCACACCCTATCTGCCTACAGTTATAACTAAGTCAATGCCTATCAGGGATTAATGCACTGATTAGGTTAAGACTCTCATGACCCAATTATTTCACCTCTAACTGTTCTTACCTTGTCCCACACTTGAGCTTTTGGGAGACTCTTCACATCTAAACCATAACAAAAATGTACAGACTTTTTCTTATAATTGATCCATAAACAATATACTGTAACAACTATTTACATAGCATTTACATTATAATAGGTATTACATGTAATATAGAGATGATTTAAAGTACATTAGAGGATGTGTTTAGGTTACTTCAAATACTTCATTTTATGTAAGGGACTCAAATATCTGCTCATTTAGGTTACTGGAGCCAATCCTCCATGGTACCAAAGGATGACAATAATTATATATATAATGCATGTATTATATATAATTGCACATAAATATACTATCAGTTGATTGTATATTTTTACATAAAATAAGTTATATGTGCTTCATCTTCAGGAAAACAGATTATTTTTATTTCATAGCTAGATGTTTACCAATATATGATATTGTTTAAGTTTCTAGTATATCTCTAATTATTTTTCCCCTTTTCTAAAATAAGACAGTACATTCTCACTTATTGTCAACTTATTTTCAACACCTTCTATAGGAGGAATATGTTTTTTTACTCTCTTGGGTTTAGCCACATGTTCTTTGACTTAAATAATACGAGCAAATGTGAAGTGTATTACATCTGAGATGAAACTTTAAGAGCTTCTCAGTAATTTGACTATCCTTTGCTTTCACCTTGAGAACAACATGTCACAAATATAGACTATTTATTTTGTCTGGGACCTGGAATGAGAAACCACATGGAGTAGAGCCATAGTAAACTCACAGATGAGATATAATGTATATCTAAAATAATCTTTGCTTTTTTAAGTCACTAAAATTGGAATAGCATTGATTAACACAATAAAGTTAATACACATACTAATATATGTTCTTGCCTTAGTGTTTCCAAATTAATACAAATAACATTTGTTTTCAAAGAACATGAAATATGTATTCAAGAGGAAATGAGTCAATTATATAAAGGTATTATGGAGCAATTTTAGAAGCAATGGAGCTCTCAGATTCTAGTTGTTGTTATTGCAGTGATGAGAATCCACCCCCTGCCCACATATCAGCATTTCTTCAAATGTCAGTTGAGAACTGAAAGAAATCTCAATATATAGATTCCCTCCAAATCACCAGACTAATAGACTTGACCAAACTTCAACAGGGGTTCTAGAAGGCCAGAACTGAGTCCATGGGATACCCCTGTCCTCTTTTGAGTACTCTTCTGGAAAACAAAATAAAACAAGTAAACAAACAAAACCTCAAGGCTGTAAAAAGAATTTGTTCTACTCAACAATTGATGAATAATAGCTCCTACCCTTTTTAAAACATGTACTAAAATGGGCTTCAATTCTTAAAGCATTTACTAAAAGTATTTAAAACTGAAACTTATTCAGTTCCTTTGAAATGTATATGTATTTTCTACAACTCGAGTGTCTTTCTCAAGTATATAAAAGTCATTTTTTGAAAGATGATCATCAGAAAGAATAGGGATTCATCTTCCACTCTCTGTAAGAGGATAGGATCCAGTCTTCCATAATTGCCAGCCAGGAGATACAGCTGGCCTAATTACATTTACCCTAACAAAATCTTTGTAATTTTTCTCTTTCTAAGCTCTACTCAACCCCTTCTCCTTCCTGTTTCCTACTCTTCCATTCTCACTATAAAATGTATGCTCATCTCTGCACAATTCAGAATGGAGTCCACTCTCTACCATGCTGTCAGTAGTTACTAAAAAAAGTCAGTTTATACCACCTTAATTAATGTCTGGCATTGTTTATCTTTGATGGCATACACTAGTATCTAGTTTAAAGGGTAAATGATGACAGTCTTACATCAAAACAGGCATCATAACATATTATATGGTGAGATTCTACTTACCATATAGTAATAATAGTAACGAGCAACTTACTATTACTATAATTATATTGTAACACTTTGTATCTTTACATCAATTTCCTTTATCTCAGGAAAATCATCTCTTAATAATTTGTTAATGGTCTATCTTTTTTGGAAGAAAAGTAGGAGAACCATAGCTGTAGCTCAGTGGAAGAGTATTCAGTTAGCATGTGCAAGGTTTTAGGTTCAATTCTTATTATCAAAAACAAACAAACAAACAAACAAAAATCACTTAGGAAGGCTTCTATTAAATCATTAAAAATATTTTGACAACTGGAAACAAACTTCTCTTATTTGCAATTGGCAAGAACTAGAATTAGGTCTTTCCATCTCTAAGCCAGGTATATATCCAACTTCCTTGAAATCAATGATAATTTTGCTTATACCTAAATAAAAGCACTGTCACTACTTAAAGAAAGGAGGAATGTAGGTATAGTTTTTACATAAAAAGTGAACAATGTCACCCATAATTACTGAATAGTTATTGTCACATAGTTGTTCTATTTTTTATATTTCTTAGAGTGATGCCTAATTTGTAGAGAAAGGTTAAGGATGCTATGTAAACAAGTAAATAGAAGTAAACTGATAGATTAAGAAAATGCAAATTTTCTGTAGCACTTCTGCCAGTGGTTTTGACAATAAAATCAGTATATCAGCACTCTCAGTTCTGGGCAATTTCAGACACTGCATGAATTTCAGCATGCATCAAAAGCAGTCATCTGTGCCTTCAGCAGTCATTAGCAGCATAGCTGCAAATTTTATTGTGGACAACAACAGGAGATAATGTCCAGGACACCTGAAGTAGAAAGAAGAAAAATGGCAGATGCCAGATTGTATATAAGATGTTTGGTCAAAGGAACATAAGAAACATACCCTCTGAAGTCTCCTAGATATTTGGAACAGGCATTTGAGGAAACCTGGAGTCCTACAAAAACAGATGGAAGAAACACTGATATAATCTATATTGACTGTTGTGAACTGTATCTATTCCCAGGTAATGTGACTGGAGCTGTAGAATTTTAAGATTTTGTTTTCAAGATAATATTTCATTAAAAAGTTTTTGCTTCAATACCATCTCCATAAGAGTCCAAATATAGCCAAGTTTTCCAGTAATTCTTTGGATTGTTCACCACCCCAGTGTCACTTTGGTGTGCGAGTGTCTTGTTATGTGGATTCTTTGTACATGAATTTCACTAAACAAAACTAAGAAATAAAAGTTACTAAAGGAAATAAATATTTAAATAAATCTAACCTGGGTGAGTCTAAATTTTGAAAAAAAAAAGAGAAAGCTAAATAGAAGAGCCAAAGGATAAGCAATCATAAGTACAAAAAGCTGAGGTCCAGGAGTTTTGGAATTCCTACTATCAGTAACTGGAAAATACATAATAAGATAACAGTTGAAATTGTCAAAATTAAGAAAAAGAGATTTAGTTTTTATTTCAACACTTGTGGTCTATGTTATTTAAAGAATAGTTTTCAGAATTTTAAAAGCTTGTTTGAGAGAATTATTATGGTTAAAAAATGCTTCTGTAGCCCTCTTTATTTCTAGGTAAAATAATTCTGACCACTGAACCTTAAATAATATAGAATTGAAACAGAACCAAAATGAAGTATGTCAGGATTCATTTTAGGAGTAATATAGCCTGTCTTTCCGTCTTAAATAAAATGTCCCTGACCACAAATTCTGAACTTAATCCAGCTTTTCTGTCCTACTGAGTTATCAAATATAAAGACCAAACATCTAGAAAAATTTATTTCATGAAGGCTTTTGCAATAGAGAGTGCACATCAGATCCCAAGATTAGAATGTCTCAACAGGGTAGTCTTTCCCTGAACATTTATAAGGTTGAGTCTGTATGTTAGAAGTTGGGGTTATTTATAATTGGAACTGTTTGGCAATCAGTAGAAGTCTGTATCAGACAAACAAAGTTTTTCTTTTTCTTTTTGTTTAGCTAGTTTTTGGGGGCACTTATAATCTCAGCCAATAATGCATGAAACAAAAATGCAAAGTAGGAGAGTCTATGTCTGGAGTTATCAATATTTTGAGAAAAGAGCAGACAGATCTGTGTTTGATTTTGTTGAAGATTAATAAGGAATCATCACCCAATCTAAGTTTTAGATTGGATGATGAAATCAAAACCTTCCATGATAAGCAAAAGTTAAAAGAATTTACAACTAGAAAGCCTGCACTAGAGAACATCCTCAGCAAATTATTACAAGAAGAGGAAATGAAAATCAATGATGAAAATCTGCAGAGAGACGGATTACATGAATGGAAATTCTAATCAGAGGAGAAACCAAGTCATGTTAAATACCAAAAATAAATAAACAGCGGCTGGGAATACAAATCATGTCTCAATAATAGCCCTGAATGTTAATGGCCTAAACTCACCAATAAAAATACATAGACCAGCAGATTGGATAAAAAAGACCTACCATTATGCTGCTTCCAAGAGACTCATCTCATAAAAAATGACATCCATAGACTTAAGGTGAAGGTTTGGGAAAAATTATACTACTCACATGGACTGTCAAAGTAAGCAGGTATTTCCATCCTCATATCAAATAAAGCAGACTTTAAGCTAAAGTCAATCAAAAAGAATAAAGAAGGGCATTACATACTGCTCAAGGGAACCATATACCAACAAGACTTAACAATTATAAATATATATGCCCAAACAATGGAGCTTCTACATTCATCAAACAAACTCTTCTCAGGTTCAAGAGTCAAATAGACCACAAAACAATAATTTTGGGTGACTTTAACACACATCTTTCATAACTAGATAGATCTTCCAAACAAAAGCTGAACAAAGAAACTATAGAACTCAATATTACAATCAATAACTTAGACTTAACTGACATATATAGAATATTTCATCCTTCAATGAGAGAATACACTTTCTTCTCAGCAGCATATGCATTCTTCTCTAAAATAGACCATACAATATGCCACAAAGCAACTCTTAGCCAATATAAAAAAGTAGAGATACTACCCTGCATTTTATCAGATCATAATGGAATGAAATTAGAAATCAATGATAAAATGAATTCCATTTAATGAACTTTCCTCTTAGAACTGCTTTCATAGTGTCCCAGAGATGTTGATGTGTTGTATCTGTGTTCTCATTAACTTCTAATTTTTTTGATCTCCTCCTTCTGTAATCTGTTGTTCATTAAGTAGCATATTATTTATTCTCCAGGTGTAGGAGTGGATTTTATTTTTTAATTTACCATTTAATTCCATTATGAACTGATAGATTTAATTGAATTCTAATAAAAATCCCAAGACATTCCTCATAGAAATAGAAAAAGAAATCATGAAATTAATCTGGAAAAATAAGAGACCCAGTAGAGCTAAAGCAATCCTTAGCAGGAATAGTGAAGCAGGTGGCATCAGTATACAAGACCTTAAACTATACTACAGAGCAATAGTAACAAAAGTATCATGGTATTGGCACCAAAACAAACTGGTAGATCAATGGTACAGAACAGAGGAAACAGAGACTAACCTACGGAACTACAATTATCTTATCATAGACAAAGGTGCCAAAAACAAGTATTAGAGACAAGATATCCTCTTCAACAAATGGTGTTGGGAAAACTGGAAATCTATATGCAACAAAATGAAATTAAATCCCTATCTCTCACCATGCACAAAACTCAACTCAAAATGGATCAAGAACATAGGAATAAAACCAGACACCCTGTGTCTAATAGAAGAAAAATAGGTCCAAATCTTCATCATGTGGGATTAGGCCCCAACTTCCTTAATTAGACTCCTGTGGCACAAGAAATAAAATAAAAAATCAATAAATGGGATGGAATCAAACTAAAAATATTCTTATCAGCAAAAGAAACAATTTGTGAGGTGATTAGAGAGCCTACATCCTGGGAGAAAATCTTTACCCCTCACACACAGGTACAGCCCAAATCTTTAGGATATATAACTCAAAAAGCTAAACATGAAAAAAACCCACAAGTAACCCAATCAATAAATGGCCCAAGGACCTGAACAGAAATTCTTAGAAGAGGATATGCAATCAATCAACAATTATATAAAAAATGTTCATCATCACTAGCAATTAGATAAATGAAAATAAAAACCACTCTAAGATATCAACTCATTCTAGTCAGAATGGCAGCTATTATGAAGACAAACAACAATAAGTGTTTGCAAGGATGTGGGGAAAAAGGTACAATCGCATACTGCTAGTGATATGGTGAATTGTTGTAGCCAACATGGAAAGCAGTATGGAGATTTCTTGAAAAATTTGGATGGATCCACCATTTGACCCAGCTTTTCCTCTCCTCAGTCTATTCCCAAAGGGCTTAAAACCAGCATACTATAGGGACACAGCCACATCAATGTTTATAGCAGCACAATTCACAATAGCTAAACTGTTGAAACATCCTAGATGCCCTAAAATAGAGGAATGGATAAAAAATGTGGCATATACAAAATGGAATAGTACTCCACAATAAAAGAGAAGAAAATCATGGCATTTGCAGGTAAATGGATGGCATTAGAGAAGATAATGCTAAGTGAAGTTAGCCAATTCCAAAAAAACAAATGCTGAATGTTTTCTTTGATATAAGGAGGCTGATTCATAGTGGGATAGGGAGAGGGAGCATGGGAGGAATAGATGAACTCTAGATAGGGAAGAGGGGTGGGAGGGAAAGGGAGGGGGCATGGGGTGATTAATGATGGTGGAGTGTGATGATCATTATCATCCAAAGTACAGGTATGAAGATGCAAATTGGTGTGAATATACTTTATATCCAACCAGAGACATGAAAAATTGTGCTCTATATGTGTAAAAAGAATTGTAATGCATCATGCTGTCATATATAAATTTAAAAAACCAGGTATCATCTACTAATATTATGAGAAAGATTAATAAGCAAGTATTTTCTAAGTAGAATGGGGAAGAATGTTTGTTTTCAGTAAACAGTTTCCCAGATCAAAAAATGAGGGAGGATTACTTCTATCTCTTTTTTTTTCAGAAACAGAAGTCTCAGGTAAAGATCAATATTATTGGTTCCATCATTTCATTAAGGTGAATGCATGTGCTTTATCATTGAGCAACTTGGATATGATCCAAACTAAACTTCCTGAGTGAGGTAAAGCAAGATCTAAAGCATAATCTCTTGAAGACATTTTTTGACATCATTTTTCCAAAATCAATTGTATCATCTGCTGAAAGGTGGTGGAAAATATCAGTTGTTTTAGATTCTTGGAGATAGGCAAGTAGGATGGCTGAAATTCAAAAGAAATGATATTCATAAGAGTTAACAGAGCAGGCCTGAGACATGTATCCTTAGAAAGTTCTGCTTGTGAATAGTTCCCTAAACTGAAGTAATTCTTTCCCTAAATAGAAATATCACTTCATTATGCCTCTCTGTTACAATCAATGCAATTTATTCTATATTTGCTTTCTTTCTGAGAGTTTAGAGTTTTGGTACATACCAGGCAGAAGATCTCTATATGTCAATAGACATATATATAATATACAATAATAAAAAGCTTGTGTAGAGTATCTAATTTTCTTCCCTGGTAAATAAAACTTTATGCTTTGCAACTAGTTAATACTGGGAGATTAAGTACATTCTGTGTACCTCCACCATGTGAGTACTCATGGAAATTTGACATGCATTGTCCTAACTTTTTTTCTATGCATCTTTCCCCTATGTTGACTTTTTAATATTTTTAGTTGTTGATGGACACAATGCTTTTATTTAATTAATTTATTTTTTATGTGATGCTGAGGATCTAATCCAGTGACTCTCACATGCTAGGCAAGTGCTCCACCACTGAGCCACAACCACAGGCCCTGTGTTGGCTTTTCTTTGTATCTTTTCTCTGTAATAAATTTTAGATTTAAGTATCATTACGTGCAGGGTATCATGAATCTATCTGCCATATCAACAAAACTGAGGATGACCTGTTGGAGTGTCAAAATATATAATGATGTAAAATAACATAATAAAGTTAAAACCCAAGAGTTGAATCCTAAGTGTATCTAACAGTGAATTCCATGAAGGTGGAAGTTGGGTATTTTCCTGATACATCACTTCTTTAGATTGTTGAAGTTAAGGTATATATGCTTTCAGTGCTGTTGTGCACTCTCATGGTAAATTGTCATAAAAGAACATTCATGACCTGAGAATTTCACCAGATTTTACAAGTGCCTCAGAGAGTGGCCTGTTAAGGAAGAAATTTGACTTATGCATGGTGGCTATGAATGTTTATTTTAAAGTATATATTGTCATTATACTTTATCTCACAGAATTTCCTCAAATATTGGAAATGGCGGGAAAGGCTCGCTATGTTACTAAAATCTCAGTAGTCTTTCTCAATGCCAATTTAAAAAATGAGAACAAGATGTTGAGAAAATGCAACAAGAAAATTTATTACTTTTGTAGCAAATGAGATGCACAGGGGACTTCTGTCTTAGAGGCTGTGATTCTGTTCATCAGGAAGAATAGAGGCTTTTAAAAGAAGTGATCCATTCTAGGTGTTTTCTGTGGGGAACTGTGATTAACTTACTAATTGGGGAGACAGACATTCTTATGATCTTCTGGTATCATCCTTGAAGTCTGGATTACTTGATTCCTGCAGAGGGTGTGTGCTCAAACACAGATAACTTGGCCTAGGATGTGGAAAAGGCAATCATGTTCCCCACTGCCAGGTTAGGGGAGGCAGAGAAGAGGAAAATAAAATATGTCTATTTTAAAATAATCCATCAGTGGCAGAGCAGTAAGGGTTATATTTAAAGCATGGGGTGAATCAGTTTTCTAACTACAAGGCAATCTAGAGTCCTCATAATGATTTGAGCAGTCAAATTTAAATATCAATAGCTGAATTCTTTTTCATTTTATTTATGTTTATTGGTTCTTGTTATATGTTATTAACATGTAATGTAACTAACATTTACATGACAATAAACTCCATTTTGATAAAATTTTACAAGAATGGGATATATCTTATTCTAGTTAGGGCCCCAGCCCCATTCTTTCGGGTGGCCAAGATGGTGGGATTCACTTAGGTCTTTTCATGTGCATACACAGAAAAATTGTGTTAGATTTATTGTATTGCTTTTCCTATTTCTATTGTTCCTCCCTTCCTTTCATTCCCCTTATCTAATCTACTGTACTTCTTTTTGTCAGAGGAAAGGGAGATCACAAGGAAGAATAATGACATATTCAATATGGCTTCAATAAAAAGAAACCACCAAAATAATTTTGTATACATCAAAACCATATTTCAAATTGAAAAATCAAATAAGGACATCTAATTGTTCAAAATAAAAAATAAATAAACAGAATTAATTGCCAGCACAACCTCCTTAAATTTTTTTCTTCAGGCTGAAAGTCAGTTACTTTTGTGATTATCTGAAAACAAATGATAAAATAAAAAGCACTGATGAATATAATTAGAATACTTATAGTAAATTCATATCTCTTTTGTCTTCTAACAGATACTTAAAATTTTCATGAATCAACATGTATTTAATTGTATTAGTTGTATTATTACATATAAAGCATATTTTTAAAGAATTACACAGAAGTGATAGGTAAGAATTTATGTCAGGAAATTATACCAGATTATTATTAACTCAAATGCAGAGGAATAAATGAAGGCAACTTGAAAAGGTAATTGAGAAGGTTAATATAACAAATAGCATGTCCTTATTCTTCTTTGTTTTCTCATAAACTTTAGAAAATATAAAAACATACAATGTCAAAATTATGAAAATCTACTTTGAAATTATTAACATAGATAGCATTTTATGACAATAGCAAAAAGGAGAATGACAAAAGTAGTCATACTTATAAAGAGGAACTAGAATGTAGGTATAATATTTCCATATTCTTGGATAATTTATGATAAACATGAAGTTTATTCTGTAGATTAAGATAAAAGAGGTAATCCCTAATGTAACTATTGAGAAAATAAAAAAGGATGAAAAATATTAAAACAATTAAAAATTTATACACACACACTATACATATATATGTATAATATATGTAAGTAAAATATAATCATATATACTATGTTATAATATGTATGTTTGTATAGATAGATAGATATAGATATAGATATAGATAGTTAATGGAAAACAACAGTTTAAAAGGAAGAGAGAAACAAATAAAAAAAGAGATATATAATAACAAGTAAAACAGAAGAGATAAACCTAGCTATACTGATAACATCAAATATGAATAGATGTGAATACATAAAACAGTTAAATCAAAGGCAACAATTCTCAGACTGGATAAAAAGACACAAGGTTAAAGTTTATGCTTTCTCTTAAGAGACAAATATTACGTTCAAAAATACAAATATTTTAAATGTAGGAAAACAGAAAAAGATCAATAATGCAAGTAGACACCATAAGAAAGATAGAGTACCTATCCCACCATCAGAGGAGATAAATTTGTATAGAAAAATGTGTTATTAGAGATAAACAGACAGATTTGTATAGAAAAATGTGTTATTAGAGATAAACACGAACATTTTTAATATTTAAAGAGTCAATCTATTGATAAGATAAAATAATTATTAACATGTAAACCTCTAACAACACATCTACAAATTACATGAATCAAAACGTAACATAATTTATGGAAAAAGTAGATGATTCAGCAATAGCAGTGAGAGACTCCAATAGCTTACATTCAACAATAGTTATGGTACATTAACTAGTGACATAAAAAGACAGAAAATTAAACAAAACCACAGAGAAACTAGACTCATCAGACTCCTGTAGAGCATTCTACCAAGCAATAAATACATATTTTTCTGAAGTACATATGGAATATATTCATGAAAGTCCATATATTATGCCATGGAATAAACACTAAAACAAGTTTTAATTTTGTTGATTTTTTCTATTATTTTTTAGACTCTATTTTATTTATTTCTCTTCTAATATTTATTATTTATTTTCTAACATTAACTTTGGACTTAGTTTACTGTTCATTTTCTAGCTCCTTAAGATATAACATTATTCTGCTTACTTGTGAACTTCTTTTGGATATAAGTATTACTTGCTATAAAATTTCCTTTCAGAATGGCATTTGCCACAGCTCATAAGGTATGTTATGCTGTGTCCCCAGTCTCATTTGTCTCAGGTTTTTCTAATTTTTAAATTTTCTTTGTTCTAGTGGTTGATTTAATTTCAAGATACTTGTGAATTTCCCCTAAATTCCTCTTATTTTTATTGTTTCATTTATATTGCTGTGATCAGAAAATATAGTTCATATGATTTCTATATTCTCAAATTTAAGACTCGTTTTTTTTTAATGAGAGAGAGAATTTTTTAATATTTATTTTTCAGTTTTTGGTGGACACAACATCTTTATTTTATTTATTTTTTTATGTGGTGCTGAGGATCAAACCCAGAGCCCCACGCATGCTAGCCAAATGCGTTACCACTTGAGCCACATCCCCAGCCCAAGACTTGTTTAACATATAATCTGTTCTTAAGATATTCCAGGTGAGGACTAGTGTGTGGCTCAGCAGTAAAGTGCTTGCCTAGCATGTGCCAGGCCCTGGGTTTGATCCTCAACATCATATATAAATAAATAAAATAAAGGTATTGTGTCCAACTACAACTAAAAGATAAAATATAAAAAAATAATATTCCAGGTGAGCTTGAAAATAATGTGTATTTTGCTTCTATTAGATGTAATGGTCTGTATGAGTCCATTAGATCTACTTAATCTGAAGTTTAGTTCAAGTTCAATGTTCAATAATTGATTTTCTGATTGAATAATCAACTCCATATTAAAGGTATAGATCTGAAGTCCCTTGCTACTATAATATTATATCTTTAACTTCAATTTATTAATATATGATTTTTGTATTTATGTGTTATTTACATATATATATACACACACACACAGACACACACACATATATACACACAGGTATTAATATATGCATATACATATGTAATTATCATATCTTATTGATGATACCTTATCATTATAAAATAATTTTCTAATTCTCTTTTTATGCTGTTTACTTTGTATTTATTTTTCTTTTAAATGTATAATTACTCCACTATATTTTGGTTTCCATTTGCATGCAATATCTTTTTCCATACCTTCTTTATTAGTGTCTGACTGTCCTTAAAGTATATTTAGATCTTGTTTTTTATCCATTTGGCCAATGTCTTTAAATTGGAGTATTAAATCCATTTATATTTCAAGGTAAATATTGATTGTTATATACTTACTAGTGTCATTTTGTTAATTATTTTCTGATTTTTTTTTCTTTCATTCTTGCTATCTTTTTTAGTGATTCAATGAATTTCTGTGTGGGGATAGTTTGACAATGAACTTTTTATGTTACTGTATCTATGTATTTTTGCTCTTTAACTACTAGAAGGTTTATAATTTCATAATTATAGCATACACACACACACACACACATACACACATATGTATAGTTGTAGTTGGACACAATACCATCATTTCATTTATTTTTACGTGGTGCTGAGGATCAAACCCAGGGCCTCATACATGCTAGGCCAGCGGACTATCCCTGAGCCACAACCTCAGCCCCTATAGCAGACTTTTAAACTAATGATTTTGATAATATTTTTAAAACTATGATTTCAATTCACATGTTACATTTTATGTACTTGATGCTATATTTTTATTTCTTTTTGAATTGTAAATTATTAAAGCTCTCATTATTTTAATAGTTTTGTCTTTTAAGCTTCATGTTGAAGATATAAGTGATTTACCCACCACTAATAAAATATTAGGAAATTTTGAGTTTGATTATGTACTTAACTCATGAGTTTTATACATTCATGTTTTTGCTACTATTTAATGTCCTTTTCTTTGACCTTGAAGAATTTCTTTTAACATTTATTGTAATGCAGGTCTAGAAGTGATGAACTCCCTTATCTTTTATTTGTGAAAGTCTTTATCTCTCCGTCATTTGTGAAGAACTTCTCTAATTATAGTATTCTTGGTTGGCAGTTATTTTTCTTTCAGCACTTTGAATACATTATCTCACTCTTTCTTGTTCTATGTGGTCTCTAATGAGAAATGTGCTAATAGGCATATTAGAATTCCCTTTTTCATTATTTGTTTCTACTACTTTTTTCTTGCTGCTTCCAGAATTTTCTTTTTTATACACATGGAGTACATATTTTCTAATTACATCTCAGTCTTGTGGTTGTACATGATGTGGATCTTTTCCTTGATATTTTATTATAATATCTTAGTTTATTGTTGTTTGGACTGAATCTGAATACATTTGCCCTTCCTGTAGGTGAATATCTATATATTTACTCAGATTTGGGAAATTTTCTCCTACTAATTCTTTATGTAGGCTGGTTCTCTCTCTCTCTCTCTCTCTCTCTCTCTCCCCCCCCCCCCGCTCACCCTTTCTGAATCTATATTATTGAAATATTTTTTCCTTGGATGCTGTCCCATGAATACCATGGACTTTCTTAATTCTTTTTTCACTTTTCCATTTCTTTAATCTGACTATATTTTCAAATAACCATTCCTTGAGTACATAGACTTTTTTTCTTCTGCTTAATCAATTCTGCTTTTGATGCTATTACATTTTTATTTCACTTTTATATTCTTCAGCTCTGGGCTTTTGATTTTTATTTATTATTTCAATCTTCATATTAAATTTTTAATTATGTTAATTGCTTTCCTGAGTTGAATTGTTTATCTATTTTATTGAAGAGTTTCAGAAAACAAATATTTTATATTCTTTGTCAGGGAGTTTATGGATATCGATTTCTCTGAAATCAGTTACTGTAAAGTTATTGTGTTCTTTTGTACTGATATATGATGTGTACTAATGCACCTTTTTGGTTTGTCATGTTTCCGGTTGCTTTACCTTAATTATCTGTGCATTTGATAAAGCCACTGCTTCCAAAATTAATTAAATGTTTTCAGTTGGAGAAATCCTTCCTCTATGTAGATATGTGAAGGCACTAACTAGATGAGGTTTGGTGGTTCTGTTTCCACTGATGTTTCATCAGCAGAGTATACATGAAGCTCCTTCAGCTGTTATCAATGTTAACAAAGATTACATGGATCTCCTGTGGACAACAATGTGGATTTCCACAGTGATGTTGTGGGCACTTGGGATTTTTGATGGTAATTGTTGCTGAGGACCTTTTGATCTGTTTTTTTCTCCAGTTGGGGAAATTGTGGGTTAAAGAATCTCTCTAGCCAATTGAATCTGGCTTCTGGTCCTTCTAATGATAGCAGTGGTACTAGTATCTGGTGAGGGTTATATCATGAGAATGACATTCTTATGGTAGAATTATTGCCTTCTGGAGGAGACATGAGAAAGCTTACTTTTTAAATACTATTTATGCCATGTTATTCCACAATGAAGAAAAAAAAAACTACCAACCAGAAAGAAGTCCCTCACCATACACCAAATCTGCTAGCTTCCTGATCTTAAAATTCATGTCCTCTAAAAGTAATGAGAAATAAATTTATGTTTTAAGCCATCCAATCAATGATGTCTTATTAAAATAGTTTTAATATACTAAGATAGAAATTGTTACCAGAATAAGTAGCAAAAGAAAAAATATGTATTAAAAGAAACTTGACATGTTGGAACAACTTTAAAACTGGATAATGGGTAAAGTTTGTAGACTTTTGAGATGCATACTAGAAAAAGCCAATATTTCTCCCAAAGTATTGCTAAGGTAATTCTGGGAAATGCTTAGAAAGAAAGGGGAAGACTTATAGAGAAATCTTCCATCTTCTTAAAGAATGAATAAGGAATCATGTATAGAATTTTGGCAGAAATAAGATAGTAAAGACCATATTAGTGATGTTTCAGTCAGAAATGGTTAAAATATTATTGGACAGTTGACAATACAGACCTTTCTATAAAGCAATGTTATGGTGTAAACACATTTATACATACTTAAAATCTATTTATTTAAAGTTAATGCAAAGTTGGTGTTATTGAGATGTGGAACCTTTGAAGAATAATCATGTCATGGGGTTAAGGCCTTTATAACACAATTAATGCTTTTATACAGTACTCTTTCAAGTTGATCTAGAAATTCAATGCTATGATATTCCAAGTGGCTTCTTTTCTGATATGCACAAGCTGATTCTAAAACTTGTTTTTAAATTCAATGAATCTAGATTATTAAAGAAATATTGTAAATAAGAACACAATTAATATTTCCCCAATTTCAAAATTAACTACAGAGAAATAATAATTAGAAGAGTGCTTAATAGGAATAAGTAGAGATACAGACCAATACAATAGAAATAAAATTCTAAAAATAAGTTTTTCATCTATAGTCAGTTCATTTTCAACAAGATACCAAAGCATTAACTTTGAATTTCACTAGAATAAGAATAGTCTTTTCAATAAATGGTGCCATGGTACATGAGTATTCACATGAATGATAATAAATTAGACATGTACCTCACAGCATATATAAAAATTAACTAAAACAATTGATCAAATACCTGAATATAAGATCAAAATCTATAAAATTATTTGAACAAAACATAGAAGCTTGAAGGGATACCAAAGAGAAAAGTAAAAGCCAAACTACAGAATGGGATATAATTCATATATTTATTAAGGGTCTTTAGTCTGAATATATAAAAAATTCAATAATTCTTTTTAAAAAAAGGACTTTCACCAATTTAAACAAATGAGAAAAGGCTTTAGGTAGGGATTTCAACAAAGCAAATATCCAAATGACCTATATACACATAAAAGGAAACTCAATATTATTTGTCACTAAAGAAATGCAAGTAAAACACATAAGGAATGGGATAACTGGGTCAAATTGTGGTCCCATTCCTAGTCTTTGGAGCAATCTCTGTACTACTCTCTAAAGTAGTTGAACTAATTTGCAGTCCCACTAACTGTTGAGAGCCACAGCCAGAGTGGCCCCAGCAAACTTCCAGCTGATTGGCTCATCTGCAATATTGCTCATTGGGCTGTTTCCCCCGCCTTTCCAGATCACGGAGCTACTCATTGGGGGATTCTTTTGGCTCCAACCATGTGACCCAGCCAATTAGCCTCAAGGGCTGGAAGAAGTGCCGGTTGAGGTGCTCACCAGAAGAGCCGGTGGTGGCAGTTGGGCTCTGAGGGAATTCCTGAAGAGCTCGCATGATGCAGCGTGTGTTCTAAAAATAAAGTTCGTTCCTGCTTGATAATTGGCTCGTGAATTGTGCCCAGCCAGACTGCGGCAACTAACAATATATGAATGTGCCTTTTCTCCTATATCCTTGCCAGAATTCATTATCATTTGTATTTTTTTGAGGGGGGCTACTTGAACTTGAACCCAGGGGCACTAAACCACTGAGTCACATTTATAGCCCTTTTTATTTTATTTTATTTTATTTTTTAAGACAAGGTCTCACTAAGTTGTTTAGGGCCTCACTAAGTGGCTGTGGCTGATATTGAACGTGTGATCTTCCTGCCTTAGCCTCTGGAGTCATTGGGGTTACAGGCATGTGCTACCATGCCTGGCCATATTATTTGTATTTTTTATGATTTATATTCTAATAAAAGTGAGATAAAGTCTTAAAGTAGTTTTAAATTTCATTTACCTGATTTCTAAGGATGCAGAATATTTTTTCATATATTTGTTGGCCATTTGTATTTCTTCTTTTGAGAAATGTCTGTTTCGTTCTTTTGCCCATTTATTGATTGGGTTACATGCCTTTGGTGTTTTCACTCTTATGAAGCAATTTGTTTCTCAACTAGAGTTCTGCCAATCCTGATTAAGTCATCAGATAAGTTGTTTTAGCATTACTATCAGAAGCATGTGCCTGATAAGTTTTAGAATAATAATTTTACCTGAATATCAGATACACCTTCTTTATCAATGGCTTTAGCACTCTGGCTTGAAACTGATTGTAAGGGCTTTTAGGGAAATACCAGAGTATTTATTGACTGTGTGTACCTTTCCTCTATTAGTATATTGAATTTCTAAGCCCAAATGTGGCATTATTTGGAGTTGGAGCCTCCAAGGAAGCAATTAATTTTCAATAAGTTTATAAGGCTGCAACTCTATCCAATAGGATTAGTGTTTTTACAAGAAGAGACCAATAGAGGGCTCACTCTGTCTCTAAGCACAAGCACTGAGCAAAGGTCTTTTACCAGACATTGAGAAGGCAGCTATGAACAAACCATTAAGAGAACCCTGACCTGAAACTCACTCTGTCACACCTTGATCCTGGATTTCCAGTCTCTAGAACTGAGAGAAAACAGTCTTCTGTTGTTTCAGCCACCCAGCCTATTGTATTTTGTCATGAAATTCCAGGAAGACTATTTTGTATTCTTATATTAATACTTATATTATGTACTATTTTGTATTCTTATATTAGAGTACAATTATATTTAGGAGGCAGGGGCAGGAAGATCTCTTGCACTCAAGAGTGCAAACCAGAGCCTGAAGAACATAGCTGGACCCACAAAAGTATGTGTACATGACAAAACATTAAAATGGGTATGGTTAACTTATTATTGACAATTATTAAAAAATGAAAGATCTGAGAGAGTTCAATACAGAAATAATACATCTCAAAAGTAAATTTTGTTCTTTTTATGACATGCAAAATAAAATAAGCTTAATCCAATAAACATTTTAATGACATGTATATAAACCTAATGCTTGAA
This sequence comes from Ictidomys tridecemlineatus, assembly GCF_052094955.1. Lineage (NCBI taxonomy): Eukaryota > Metazoa > Chordata > Mammalia > Rodentia > Sciuridae > Ictidomys > Ictidomys tridecemlineatus. The sequence goes on from NC_135493.1 coordinate 44,848,921, forward strand.
CCTATTCTCAAGGCAGAATAGATAATACATCCAATTTATGAAAATGGATAAACATAATCTTTATAAAAAATTTAGATATATTATATATAATAATCTTGAGATGTAATATACCAAGAATTTACAATGCATATTATAAATCGTATTGATGTATTTTGAGTGTATATAAAAAATATTGAATAAGTGGATTTAATAAGTCTAGAATATATTTTAAACATTTATATGTTAATACAACTCCATGTGTAAGTAATGTAAATCCTTAACTGAGACCTATAAGCCCATAATATACTATATTCAAATTAAAGAAGTAAAGTTGGGATCAAGATAATACTTTAAAACACAACTGCAACTATGACTAATAACACTATATGGGTTTGGTCTAATTAATATCATCCAAAAGAGCATTAAGTCTCTTAAAAACTTACGGGTAATGAGGGAATTGGTAATAATCTAGGAACTTCTTCCAATTTCTGAAATAACTATGTTAATGTAATTTTACCCATACAAATGTAAACTAGGGAAACCTAAGCATGTGCTCTGAGTTGAGAACTCTTCTTATGCAACTATCCATATATCAGACAAACCTAATAGTTTCTAGTTGCTCTCATTTTAGAAAGTAAAACAAACAAACAAAGAAAAACCCAGCAACAACAACAAAAAACTAACTTGTGTTTTCTAGGGTTCTTCTGGGAATTTTAAAAGGAAGTTTTAAATGGGAAATATATCATTAATGATTTGAATTGGGAAGGTCAAAATATCAAAAATTGCCAGGAGATTTGAAAATTTAATTAAATAAGATCATGGTTTAATGAAAAATAATATCTATTTAATCAAAAATGTAAGAAAACATTTTAAAGTAAACATAAGTAAACATAAAACAACACCATTGAAAGGACCTTCTTTAAAAAATGATGAGACTCTGTTATCTTAAATAGACTGGATATTATAAAATTAACATAAATCACAGGTAATTATTCTAAGATAGATTTATTTATTTATTTATTTATTTATTTATTTATTTATTTATTTATTTATTTATTTATTTATTTTTGCTACCAGGGCTTGAACTCAGGGGTATCCCCAGCCCTGTTTTGTATTTCATTTAGAGACAGGGTCTCACTGAGTGCTAAGGGCCTCACAGTTGCTGAGGCTATCTTTGAATTTCGATTCTCCTGCTTCACCCTCCGGAACCACTGCCACTGCACCTGTCCCAAAATCTTTTCTTTGTAGAAGGATTATTTAGAAGGTAAATAAAAATCTTTTAAACTTTTAAATCTTTTAAACTTTTACTATGAACAGGTCAAAACCCCAAAGAACTTTTGTCACTTTATCAGACAGAAATCAAATTTTAGGCTTATATAAAAATAATTTTATATTAAAAATCTTTGAACATCTTATAATTAGATATATCAAACTTTTGCCAGCTTGACCACAAGAAGCAAAATTCCCTTTCTATGAACCTTCCATGCTTTTTATTTCTACCCAGTTTTTGTCATATACTTTCTACTTTCTCATTCTAGAAAATCAGTTCCTGAATTTTATTTTAGGACATTTTATGTTAGAAAAAAATATATAAACATATATAAAATATATAAAAAGTATATGAACATATATAAAATATATAAAACATATATACTTTGCAGCTGATCCTCTGTTCCAGTATTACATATAATAGATTTTTATTCACATATAGTCATCATTACTGTTTGCACAGTAAGTTCTATTTCAAAAGGAAAATTCGGAGATGGATAATTGTGCATCATTTGTTATAAACCAGCATTTTGTTAAAAATATGAAAATTTATGATGATATCACAAAATATTTATACTGACACATATCCATTAAAGTACAACTTTTCCAAAATGCCGGAAGAAACAAAATCATCAACAGACCCAAATATAAGGTTTCTTTTTACTGTAAAACAAAGAAGCCAAAATTACATAAACAAAATTATATTTAACAATAAATGAAAAATATTGCTTCTAATGTAAAAATTATATTGATATTGTAGAAATTATATCAATATCAATTTGAGAAATTAAGTTACTGGAAGATATTAGGATCTATCTTTAACATTATATAATACTAAATTACTTTTGAAATAAGGCTAGTAAAATAAATCTCAATTCAGTTAATCATGTTCAGATTTTTCATATTCTTAAATATCTAGTAGATGTAATGTTAACTTATTCTATTTTAAACTGTATAAGTTTAGGAAGAACATTTCCATTTAATAAAAATGTGCTCACACTAGAATTAATGCTGATAACTGACAAAGCATAAGTGTTTTTACTAAACTAACCATATTACACTAGTCTCTTTTACAAATCATTTATCTAAATATAGGAATTTGAATGCTTAAAAAATTTCTGTTGTTTCTATAAGAGTACATATTTCATAATACATTGAAATTATTGGAAATACATATTGAAATGATTGAAAGTTTCAGACTTCTGGAATCTAAGGGTATTTATTTAATTTTTACTGATTATCTATAAGCTAATTAGAATAGAGCTTAGAATTTAAGACATTTTATAATCTAAGTTAGTAATGTCATATAGAAGTAGGAATATGTTACATACTGGCAGGCACATATACATACCATAGATATTTAGAGAGAACTTATAGCTTTAATTCTAAAATTTCAACCATGGAACAGGCATAAACACAAAGATGTATAGCTCATGGGTCCATGTAAGAATTGGATCTCATCTTTGCCTCATATGTTTACATTTTTACCAGAATTGTTTCTGATCAATAGGACAAGTTGAGGTTACCAATTCTAGATAAGTTCTAAAGCATCTCTAACATTGTTCATGGAAGATATCTTTAAGATTTTCTTCAACAGGATACATACTCTTATGGAAGCTTTGGACTAAATTCGGGGGAAGAGAACAAGGAAAGACCAGGTAGCTACTGGGGATATCTGCAAAAGTTATCTTGAAAGATAGTATAGCCAATTTGTCTCTTAGCAGGTACTACAATCAGTTGTGACTGAAGATTCTTAAGTTTAGCTTGTACTACTCAATTAAATTTAGCAAGGGGATGTATACAGTTGAGTAATGAAATTTTTTCGTAAGATGTGATTAACTTAACATTGAATCTTTCAAAAATGCACTCAGTGCAATAAGCTTTCCTCTTAGAACTGCCTTCATAATGTTCCAGAGATTTTGATAATTTATATCCTGATTCTCATTTTTCTCTAAGTATTGTTTTTATTTCATCCCTGATTTATTCTACTATCAATTGGTCATTTAATAATATATTATTTAGTCTCTAGGTGTAAGAGTAGCTTCTATTTTTGTTTTATCATTGATAACTTATTCTATTGCATTATGATCTGATAGAATGCAAAGTACTAATTCTATTTTTGTATTTGCTAAGAGTTGATTTGTGACCTAAAATATGTTCTATTTTATAAAATGATCCATGTGCTTCTGAGAAAAAAAGTGCATTTGGCCATTGATGGATGAAATATTCTATATATGTCTGTTAAGTCTAAATTATTAATTGTATTATTTAATTCTATAGCTTCTTCATTTAGTTTTTGTTTGAAGAATCTATCTAGTGATAGGATAGGCATGTACAAGTCACCTAGTATTATTGTGTTGTAGACTACTTGATTCTTGAAATTGAGAAGGGTTTGTTTGAGTTCATAGGTGCTTTACTGTTTGTGGCATAAGTATTTATGATGGTTATGTCTTGTTAAGCAGAATGAAATGACTGAGTTTTTTGAGGAAGGGGAAATTAGAGGACAAGAGATGTTAGAAGCATGGATAGACATGATTGAAACATGATATAAGAATGCATTGAAATGTCTTGGTGAAACCTATTAACTTATAATGGTCATCCTTATATGATTAACTTATACTAATACTAGTGGAGAGTGGTGACTGAGATTGGGGGTCATCTCATTGCCTCATGACTGTGGTTCACCTGTGGCTTGGGAATATTTCTGTGCAAAGACACAGGATTTCAGGTTGCTATGGTAATGTTCTGCCCAAAGATGCTCTCTGCAAGAGTCTTATCAGTTTTGACATTAATCTTAGGCACATAGCTCCTGGGGATAGAGGATTTCTTAGCATGACAAGACAATCAAAATATTTCATAAGTGGAGCTACATCTGAGTCTACCTGCTTAACAATAACTTTAGACAATGGGTTTCTTCAGTGCTGCATGAAGTTCCTAACACTGCAAACTGCAACAGTAGAAAAGCTACATAAATGTTTCTTGTCCTGTAACATTCTTGTGCACAAAGAACAATAACTTTATAATCTTTAACTTCTGGATTATGAGATCCTATATAATAAATTTGCTGGGATTACTTATTAATCACTGTTTTGCCGTCAGGCACAGTGTTCCACCTGATCCAAGCATTCTTCTCAATATCTGTATGTGTGTTATTTCTTCATTATCTTGTGTTTCTAATGTTGTGCTGTACAGGTCACATCAAATACTCCTTAAATTAGTCAATGAAATAAAAAAAATAGGGAACTGTTGAGACTTATTCTGTGAAGATAGTATCATCCTGATTCCAAAACCAGAGAAAACCACATGAAGGAAAGAAAATTTTAGACCAATATCCCTCATGAATATAGATACAAAAATTCTTCATAAAACCTTAGAAAATCATGTACACAAACATATTAAAAAGATAGGGCATCATCATTGAGTGGGGTTCATCCCAGGAGTGCAAATTTGGTTCAACATACAGAAATCAATAAATATAAATTTTCTCATCAACAAACTTTAAGACAACAACCACATGATTATCTCAATAGATGCATGAAAATCATTTGACAAAATTCATCATCCATTCGTATTTAAAACACTAGAAAAATAGGGATAGTAGGAATATATCTTAACATTGTAAAAGCTATATACATTAAACTCAAGGCCAACATCATTCTAAATGGAGAAAAATTGTAAACATTCCCTCCAAAAACTGGAACAACATAGAGGTACCCTCTTTCACCACTTCTACTCAACATATTTCTTGAAACAGTAGCCAGAGCAATTTTAACAAAGAAAGAAATTAAAGGGATACAAATAGGAAAAGAAGAGCTCAAATTATCCCTATTTGCCAATGACATAATCCTATATTTAGGAGACCCCAAACACCTGCCAAAAAGCTCCTTAAACTCATAAAAAATTCAGCTAAGTGGCAGGATATAAAATTAAAACTCATAAGTCTATTTATTCCTACTCACCAAGGGCAAAACAGCTAAAAGAGAAATCAGAAAGACTATTACTTCACAATAGACTCAAAAAGAATTGGTAATCAATCTAACACAAGAGGCAAAAGACCTATACAATAAAACTACAAAACACTAAATAATGAAATTGAAGTAGACCTTGGAATATGAAAAGACCTCCCATGATCTTGAACAGGCAGAATTAACATTATCAAAATGACCATACTATCAAAAGTGTTACACAGATATAATGCAATTCCTATTAAAATCCCAATGGAATTTTTCAAAGAAATAGAAAAATCAATCACAATATTAATTTGGAAAAATAAGACCCAGAATAACCAAAGAAATCCTTAGCAATAAAAGTGAAGCAGGAGGAATCAAAATTATCAGACCTTAAATTATAATACAGAGTCATCATAACAAAATTGTCACCAAAACAGACACATAGACCAATAATACAGAATAGAAGCACAGAGATAAACCCACACAAATACAGTTATCTCATACTAGATAAAGTTGCCCAAAACATACACTGCATAAAAAGATAGCCTCTTCAACAAATAGTGCTGAGAAAACTGGAAATCTACATGTAACAAAATAAAATTAAACCCCTATCTCTCATCCTGAACAACATGCAAGTCAAAGTAGATCAAGAACTTAGGCAGTAGAACAGAGACCTGTGCCTAATAGGAGAAAAACTAGGTCCAAATCTCCACCATGTCTGTTTAGGAACTGACTTCCTTAATAAGACCCCTAATGCACAAGAAGTAAAATCAAGAATCAATAAATAGAATGAAATCAAACTAAAACATTGATTGTTTCATTGGCTGCAAAAAAATAATGTGAATAGAAGGCCTATAGAATGGGAGAAAATTTTTACTGCATGCACCTCAAACAGAACATTAATTTCCAGGATATGCAAAGAACTCAAAAAACTTAAAACACACACACACACATACACACACCCCAATTAGTAAATGGACTAAGGCTCTAACCAGCCACTACATATAATAAGAAATACAATTGATCAACAAATATATGAAAAAAAATGTTCAACATCTCTAGCTATTAAAGAAATGCAAATCAAAACTACTCTAAGATTTTATCTCACTCCAGTCAGAATGGCAACTATTAAGAATATAAGAAAAAAAATAAATGTAGACAAGGATATGGGGGAAAAGGTTCACTCATACCTTGCTGGTGGGACTGCAAACTTATGAAACCATTCTGTAAAAAGAATGGAGATTCCTCAGAAAAGTTTTGAATGGCTGCATAATTTGACCCAGTTATTCCACTCCTTGGTTTATATCCAAGGGACTTGAAAGCAGCATAGTGTGATACAGCCACTTTAATGTATATAGCAGCTCAATTCACAATTGCTAAAGTATGGAACTAACATTGGAGTCCTTCAACTGTAAAATGGATAAAGAAAATCTGGTACATATATACAATGGAATATTATTCAACCTTAAAGAAGAATGAAATTCTGGTATTTGTCAGTAGATGGATAGAGCTGGAGAATATCATGCTAATTGAAATAAGTCAATCCCAAAGAACCAAATGACTAAATGATTCCTCTGATATGCAGATCCTAATTCACACTTAGAGGGGCAGCTAGGGAAGTGTAGAGTTATTTTGAATTAGACAGATGAAGTGAAGGGAGGGGAGGGGGTATGGTGGTAGAAAGGACAGGAAAATGAATCAGACATTGTTACCCTATATGCATATATGATTATATGACTGATGTAATTCTACATGATATACAAATAGAAAAAATGAGAAGTTGTACTTATATATGATGTGTTTAAGTACATTCTTCTGTGATGTATAACTAATTAAAACAAATAAGTAAAAATTCCTAAAAGTGTAAAAAAAGTAATCTCTAATGCAACAGTATTAATAGATATGATTAAGTTATGAAGGCTCTCCACTCAAGAATGACTAGAGGTTGAAGGAGGCACTTGCTTTTCTTTCTATCCTTCCTACTGTGTTAAATGTACAGTGTCCCTTTCCCCTGCAGAATAGAGCTACATGGTAGCACCACTGTATATGAAAGCAGTCCTGCCAAACACCATTTTTGCCAGCACTTGATCTTGGATTTCCCAATCATTTTAACTTTGAGAAAAGTATTTATATTTCTTCTAAATTATCCAATCTGAAGTATTTTGTTATTACAGTTCAAATGGACTATCACTAATGGAAACTGTCCTTTATTTCTGTTAGGAATTCAAAGTATACAGTCATTTTGGAAGATAGTTTGGCAGTGTCTTACAAGGTTATCCATAGTATGTGTGTGTGTGTGTGTGTGTGTGTGTGTGTGTGTGTGTGTTTGCTTGTTTGTGTGTGTGTGTGTTTGCTTGTTTGTTTGTGTGTGTGTGTTTGCTTGTTTGTGTGTGTGTGTGTGTGTGTGTGTGTTTGCTTGTTTGTTTGTGTGTGTGTGTGTGTGTGTGTGTGTGTGTGTGTATAAAAATATTGTAAAAATGTTCCACAGTCATCTGGGTGTCTTAGTTTCTTAAAGAAAGTAAATATGTTGTGTTGAACTTCTGGAGGCTAGAAATCTAAAATTAAGGTGTCAAAAAATTTGGTACCTTCTGAATGCTATGAGGAAGAATCTCCCAGCTTTTGGTGCTTTGTTGTCAATCTTTGGCATTCCTTGGCTTTTAAATATGTCACTCAATATACATTCATTTTCAAATGACATTCTACGTGCATGCCTGTATATTTGTCCAACCTTCCTCTTTATTTAAATAAGGATATTAGTTATATAATATTTGCATCCAATCTAATGATATCATTCTAAATATTCTAAATTAGTTTTCTTATATAAAGAACCTATCACCAAATAATGTTAATTTTGAGGATTAGGACTCTCACATATCCTTTTTTTAAAAAACGAGGGAACACCATTCAACTTAAAAAATCCATAAAAAGCAGTAATAGATATTTACTCAAATTAACAACTGATAGAATGAGACACAAAATTCATGTAATCACTTCAATTAATTCAGAAATAGCACTGGAAACATATGTTAAAACACAACATTTCCCAAAGTGTGTCCTGAGGGACACTAATTCCATGGATGTTAACAGATAACAAACCATGATCTCCTGGCTTTTGTGACCTAAGTATCAATAACGTTTGGGAAATAATATGTTAAACATAGTTCTATAGATTACATCGTTTCATGATTTCTCAAAGTTTTTATATGCTAATATCTACCATAGATCTCTAAACAGGAAATATATATGCCTTTATTCAAGCTTATTTGGCATAGATCATACCCTCTTATCTTGGAGTATCTTCAGTGAACTGAGGTTTCCTGGAGCATATTTTGGGAAGTACTGCTATGCTATATAAAGCCAGTGTGATAGTATACATCACAGATGGCAATATTCTTAGGTTATAGCTATTAATTATTTTATTAGAGATTATCATATAATGACAAGGGCCCCCAAAAAGGAAAAGTAATAAAATACATTTTATATCTGATTATATCAACTAGGTTTCCTTATTTGAACAACAGAACAAAAAATATATTTCAGTTATTATTTTCTCAACTCAATGATGGTACCTAAGTACCATCGCAGATGCATAGGAAATAAGTTATAGCTTCTTTTGTACAATCTTGATGAAAAAGGGTATACTCATAGCATTTTTGCCCCTCCAAAGATAATTCCAAATTTAATTGCCCCATATTATAGTTATTTATATATATATATAATAACTATATTATTAAAATGTTTTATATATACATATATATATATATATATATATATAATTTTAATTCAATCACTAGTCTGTTCCTTTGGGTCAAAACTATTGTTTTTCTCTGTATAGCTAGTATGAAGGAAAGTGCCTGGTACATATTCTTGACAAATGCTTATGATTTAAGTTGAGTCACATATTTTAAAACTCCAAAACTCAGTCACCTTATGGGACCAGTGAAACATGAAATATAATTATGAGATATATCCATGATAATTTGAGAAAATATTAAAATCAGGGTGCATCTGATAAAACTTGAAATTTTCAGGTGACAAAAACAAGTTGAAACTACCGTTTAAAAGCATCAGGTAACTGGATGCCACAAGAGTGTTCTCACTATCTCAAATAACTCTACTTTGAATTCTATTTCTCACCTCACATACCAGTATTTAAAACATTGCTAATTTGGGGCTGGGGATGTGGCTCAAGTGGTAGCGCGCTCGCCTGGCATGCGTGCGGCCCGGGTTCGATCCTCAGCACCACATACCAACAAAGATGTTGTGTCCGCCGAGAACTAAAAAATAATATTAAAAATTGTCTCTCTCTCTCTCCCCTCTAACTCTCTCTTTAAAAAAAAAATAAAACATTGCTAATATGAGGAAAAGTGGAGCATAAGAGTAAAATCAATTGCTTGTTGTTACTGAGGTATATACTCAAAATGCAGTGATTTTGAGCTGATTCACTGTGGACTTTCTCATATAAACTATGTTATATCTAAGCTATCTGCAATGCAAGTATTTTCATGCTTTATGAAAGCAGGAATGATAAATTACATATTTCTTTTTAATTTTATTTTTTTCTAATTTGTTATATATGACAGCAGAGTGCATTGCAATTAATATTATACCTACAGAGCACAATTTTTCGTATTTCAGGTTGTATACAAAGAATATTCACGCCAGTCATGTCTTCATACATGTAATTAGGATAATGATGTCCACCTCATTCCACCATCTTTTCTACATTCCTTGCCTCCTCCCTTCACCTCCTTCCCCTTTGCCCTACCTAGAGTTTGTTTAATCTTCCCATGCTCCCCATCCCCACCCCACTATGAATCAGCCTCTTTATATTAGGGAAAACATTTGCCATTTGGTTTTTGTGATTGGCTAACTTAGCATTCTATTCTCAAACTTACATATTTCTTATATTTAAAAAATCACGTGTCTAACTTGCTAATCATCTGTCATTAATATTGTCCAAATCTACATGAAAATAATAGCAACAGAAAAACTACCATTGATGGGTTCATTAAAATTACCTGATAAGTTATTTTGATATTGATCAAATGAAATTAAATGATAGTTGATGACACCAAGTAACAATATGGAAGAAAAGTGTTTTGATGACCAATTGAACCTACAGTACAATTTTTCTAAAAGAATAATATTAGTAATATTTTCCAATAAAAAATATTTTAGGGAAGTATCCTAGATAGATTTTTTGGCTTGGTGTTAATTAGATTACCACTCTGTTATATATTTAGAATTCAAGATAATAGGGGTTATTTATGGTAATGTTATACTTAAAGTTTAAGATTTACAAGTAATACACAGAGGGTTAAAAATGGTCCTAGTGAAGTAATTTCTTACACTAGGTTAGACTTGATTATTTAGTAGAGGGAATCATCTATTTTATTCGCCAGATAGAATATATTATTTCTTCCTACACTCCCTCAAATTGTCTACCTGAAGAATTTTTATCCTCTGTGAACCAAATTACATAAGTTTTTGCCTGGGAAGCTTATTTAACTAGACTTAATTGATCACTGTCATTTTTGCCATAATTCTTCCTAGAACTTACTTCTGCCATAACACTAAACATACTAAATTATACTTTTCTTTACTTCTCCATTTTACCTATCTTTCTATTACATGGTAGAGCAAAAGATTGGGTGGCTTAACTTTGTAAAAGTAAGAGCCTGGCACATTTCATCACTGAATTATGAAAAGGGCAGTTCACATAATTTCTTTGAATAACCACTGTATTTGCCTTGGCAGAGATGTATAAAGTGTTTTCTTCCATAATAGGTTTTATTAAGAAAGTCATAGATATTAACAAGCTAACCATTACCAATGAACATAATTATTGAATCCTTATACAGTTGCTCAGAAAATATTAAAATATTGTGTTAAAGGAAAAATACAAAAATTTTGTTAGTAAATGAAGTTGACAATTTGTGGTTATTTATCTCCCATATTAATTCAATTCAACTTACTTCCATTGTGCTCCTAAATGTGCTCAGTATAGTTACACATTAATCAGATAAGGATGACTATCACAAGTCAATAGGTTTCACCAAGATATTCCAATGCATTCATATATCATGCTTCAATCATGCCTATCCACCCTTCTAACATCTCTTGCTCTCCCATTTCTCCCTGCTCCACAAACTCCTCTTAATATTTCCTAACAGTTCCTTTTCTATTTCACATCAACTTTGTTTTTCTCAGTTTGCAAATGTGAGAGAGAAAACGTGCAATATATTTCTTTCTGTGTTTCGCTTAATTTATCCAATATGATGCTCTCCAGTTTCATCCATTTTCTTTATTTTTTTTTATTTTTTTTTATTTTTTTTTTATTGATTGTTCAAAACATTACAGAGCTCAAGACATATCATCTTTCATACATTCGACTCAATTGGGTTTTGAACTCCCCAAATACATAATACAGACTCACTTCTGTTACATACTCACATTTTTACATAATGGCATATTAGTCACTGTTGTATTCTGCTACCTTTCCTATCCCCTACTATCCCCCCTCCCCTCCCCTCCCCTCCCATCTTCCCTCTCTACCTCCTCTGCTGTTGTTCAATTCTCTCCCCTTTTTTTTCCCCCCACCCCCTTGCCCTTCATAACCTCTTATAATTTTGTGTATCACTGAAGGTCTCCTACCATTTCCATATGTTTTCCCTTCTCTCTTCCTTTCTCTCCCCCCATTCGTCTTAGTTTACTGTTAGTCTTTTCCTCATGCTCTTCCTTCCTGTTCTATTCTTAGTGGCTCTCTTTATATCAAAGAAGACATTTGACATTTGTTTTTTAGGGCTTGGCTAGCTTCACTTAGCATAATCTGCTCTAATGCCATCCATTTCCCTGCAAATTCTATGATTTTGTCGTTTCTTAGTGCTGCATAATACTCCATTGTGTATAGCTGCCACAATTTTTTTATCCACTCATCTATTGAAGGGCATCTAGGTTGGTTCCACAGTCTAGCTATTGTGAATTGTGCTGCTATAATCATTGATGTGGCCGTATCCGTATAGTGTGCTCTTTTAAGGTCCTCAGGGAATAGTCCAAGAAGGGCAATAGCTGGGTCAAATGGTGGATCCATTCCCAGCTTTCCCAGGAATCTCCATACTGCTTTCCAAATTGGCCTCACCATTTTGCAGTCCCACCAGCAGTGAACAAGTGTGCCCTTTTCCCCACATCCTCGCCAACACTTATTGTTGTTTGACTTCATAATGGCTGCCAATCTTACAGGAGTGAAATGGTATCTTAGGGTGGTTTTGATTTGCATTTCTCTGATTGCTAGAGATGGTGAGCATTTTCTCATGTGCTTGTGGATTGATTGTATGTCCTCCTCTGAGAAGTGTCTGTTCAGGTCCTTGGCCCATTTGTTGATTGGATTATTTGTTATCTTATTGTTTAATTTTTTGAGTTCTTTGTACATTCTGGATATTAGGGCTCTATCTGAGGTGTGAGGGGTAAAAATTTGTTCCCAGGATGTAGGCTCTCTATTTACCTCTTTAACTGTTTCTCTTGCTGAGAAAAAACTTTTTAGTTTAAGTAGGTCCCATTTATTTATTCTTGTCATTAACTCTTGGGCTACGGGCGTTGTATTAAGGAATTTGGAGCCCGACCCCACAATATGTAGATCGGAGCCAACTTTTCCTTCTATCAGATGCAGTGTCTCTGTTTTTATATCTAGCTCCTTGATCCATTTTGAGTTAACTTTTGTGGCTGGCGAGAGAAAGGGATTCAATTTCATTTTGTTGCATATGGATTTCCAATTTTCCCAGCACCATTTGTTGAAGATGCTATCCTTCCTCCATTGCATGTTTTTAGCCCCTTTATCAAATATAAGATAGTTGTAACTTTGTGGATTAGTCTCTGTGTCCTCTATTCTGTACCATTGGTCCACCTGCCTGTTTTGGTACCAGTACCATGCTGTTTTTGTTACTATTGCTTTGTAGTACAGTTTGAGCTCTGGTATCGCTATACCTCCAGATTCACACTTCCTGCTTAGAATTGCTTTTGCTATTCTGGGTCTTTTGTTTTTCCATATGAATTTCATGATTGCTTTATCTATTTCTACAAGAAATGTCTTTGGGATTCTGATTGGCATCGCATTAAACCTGTAGAGAACTTTGGGTAATATCGCCATTTTGATGATGTTAGTTCTGCCTATCCATGAACAGGGTACATTTTTCCATCTTCTGAGATCTTCTTCTATCTCTCTCTTTAAGGTTCTGTAGTTTTCATTGTATAAATCTTTCACCTCTTTTGTTAGGTTGATTCCCAAGTATCTTCTTTTCTTTGAGGATATTGTGAATGGAGTGGTTTTCCTTATTTCCATTTCAGAGGTTTTGTTGCTGATATACAGGAATGCCTTTGATTTGTGCGTGTTGATTTTATATCCTGCCACTTTGCTGAATTCATTTATTAACTCTAGCAGCTTCTTTGTAGATCCTTTTGGGTCTGTTAAGTAAATTATCATGTCATCTGCAAATAGCGATAATTTAATTTCTTCTTTTCCTATTTTTATGCCTTTAATTTCTTTTGTCTGTCTAATTGCTCTGGCTAGTACTTCGAGAACTAAATTGAATAGAAGTGGTGATAGAGGACATCCCTGTCTTGTTCCAGATTTTAGAGGGAATGCCTTCAGTTTTTCTCCGTTTAGGATGATGCTAGCCTGAGGTTTAGCATATATAGCTTTTACAATGTTGAGGTAAGTTCCTGATACCCCTAGTTTTTCTAATGTTTTGAACATAAAGGGATGTTGTATTTTGTCAAATGCCTTTTCTGCATCTATCGAGATGATCATATGGTTCTGGTCTTTAAGCCTATTGATGTGGTGAATAGCATGTATTGATTTCCGTATATTGAACCAGCCTTGCATCCCAGGGATGAATCCTACTTGATCATGGTGCACAAGTTTTCTGATATGTTTTTGTATTCGATTCGCCAGAATTTTATTGAGAATTTTTGCATCCAAGTTCATTAGAGATATTGGTCTGTAGTTTTCTTTCTTTGAAGTGTCTTTGTCTGGTTTTGGGATCAGGGTGATGTTGGCCTCATAGAATGAATTTGGAAGAGCTCCTTCTTTTTCTATTTCTTGAAATAGTTTGAAAAGTATTGGTATTAGTTCTTTGAAGGTTTTGTAGAACTCCGCTGTATACCCATCAGGTCCAGGGCTTTTCTTGGTTGGTAGTCTTTGGATGGCTTCTTCTATTTCTTCCTTTGTTATTGGTCTGTTTAAATTGTGTGTGTCTTCCTGTCTCAATCTGGGCAAATCATATGCCTTAAGAAATTTATCGATATCCTCGCTATCTTCTATTTTATTAGAATATAGGGTTTCAAAATACTTTCTAATTATCTTCTGTATTTCTGTAGTGTCGGTTGTGATATTGCCTTTTTCATCCCGTATATTAGTAATTTGAGTTCTCTCTCTTCTTCTTTTTGTTAGCATAGCTAAGGGCTTGTCTATCTTATTTATTTTTTCAAAGAACCAACTTTTAGTTTTATCAATTTTTTCAATGGTTTTTTTTGTTTCAATTTCGTTTATTTCTGCTCTAATTTTAATTATTTCTTGTCTTCTACTACAATTGCTGTTGTTTTGTTCTTCCTTTTCTAGGTTTTTGAGGTGTAGTGTGAGTTCATTTATTTGTTGGTTTTTTCTTTTTTTGATGAAAGAACTCCAGGATATGAATTTCCCTCTTAAAACTGCTTTCATTGTGTCCCATAGATTCCGGTATGTTGTGTCTGTATTATCATTTGACTCTAAGAATTTTTTTATCTCTTCCTTTATGTCTTCTGTAACCCATTGATCATTCAATAACATATTGTTCATTTTCCATGTGGTGTAGGATTTTTCCTTCCTTTTTTTATCATTGATTTCCAATTTCATTCCATTATGGTCAGATATGGTGCATGGTATTATCTCCACACTTTTATATTTACTAAGATTTGCCTTATGGCATAATATATGGTCTATTTTTGAGTAGGATCCATGTGCTGCTGAGAAGAACGTGTATCCACTTGATGATGGTTGGTATATTCTATATATGTCAGTTAGGTCTAGGTTATTGATTGTGCTGTTGAGTTCTATAGTTTCTTTATTCAGCTTTTGTCTAGAGGATCTGTCTAATGGCGAGAGCGGTGTGTTGAAGTCACCCGTAATTATTGTGTTATGGTCTATTTGACTCTTGAACTTGAGGAGCGTTTGTTTTATGTAGATTGCAGCTCCATTGTTTGGTGCATACAAATTGATAATTGTTATGTCTTGTTGGTGGATGGTCCCTTTTAACAGTATATAGTGTCCTTCTTTATCCTTCTTAATTAACTTAGGTTTGAAGTTGATTTTATTTGATATGAGTATGGCCACTCCTGCTTGCTTCCGAGGGCCATGTGAGTGGTATGATTTTTCCCAAGCTTTTACCTTCAGCCTGTGTATGTCTTTTCCTATCATATGAGTCTCCTGAAGGCAGCATATTGTTGGATTTGTTTTTTTGATCCAGGTTGCTAGCCTATGTCTCTTGATTGGTGAGTTTAGGCCATTAACATTTAAAGTTACAATTGAGATATGATTTGTACTTCCAGTCATGCTTCTTTATTTATTTATTTTAGTTTGGCTAGTTTTATTTTTTTTTGTTTATTTTCCTCCTCCTTTACTGAGATACCTCTTGTTGTTAGTTTTGGGCACTATTTTTCAATTCCTCTTCTTGTAGTATATTGCTCAGAATGCTTTGCAGTGCTGGTTTTCTTGCTGCAAATTCTTTTAGCTTTTGTTTATCGTGAAAGATTTTAATTTCGTTGTCAAATCTGAAGCTCAATTTTGCTGGATACAGTATTCTTGGTTGAAATCCATTATTTTTCAGCGTTTGAAATACATTGTTCCAGGATCTTCTCGCTTTCAAAGTCTGTGCTGAGAAATCAGTCGTTAACCTAATTGGTTTACCCCTGAATGTAATCTGTCTCTTTTCTCTGGTAGCTTTTAATATTCTCTCCTTGTCCTGTATGTTGGCTATCTTCATAATTATGTGTCTTGGAGTTGGTCTATTATAGTTTTGAATGTTTGGGGTCCTGTAGGCTTCCAGGATTTGGCAACCCATTCCATCTTTCATCTCTGGGAAGTTTTCTACAATTATTTCATTTAATATGCTGTCCATTCCTTTGGTTTGAATCTCTGTGCCTTCTTCTATCCCGATGACTCTCAAATTTGGTTTTTTAATGACATCCCATATCTCTTGAATAGATTGCTCATGGGATTTAAGCATCTTTTCTGTGTTGACTATACTCTTTTCAAGTTGATGAACCTTGTCTTCATTATCTGATGTTCTGACTTCTACTTGATCAAGTCTATTTGTAATATTCTCGTTTGAGTTTTTAATTTGGTTTATAGTTTCCTGCAATTCTAGGATTATAGTTTGATTCTTTTTTAAGATCTCTATCTCCTGGTAGAGCTCGTTCTTTGCCATTTGAATTTGTTTGTTTAATTCATTTTCAAAATATATTTTTATTGCTTGGACTTGCTGTCTCATGTCTTCTCTAATATTCCTTTCCATTTGAGTTAGGTATGCCTTGAGTTCTTTCCCTATCCCTGCTTCTGATGTTTCTATGTCCTCTTGTAGAATTAAGTTGTCTTGCATTGTTTGTACTCCTTTTTTCCCTTGTTTTCTCATGTTGTCCCCGTTGCTTTCCAGCTCTATTTGATTGTCGTGTTTCTGTTCTCTTCTATAGATTTGTTTCGGTTCTGTATTACTCTGATGCCTCTCCTTAGTGTTGTTAAACTATGCCTGCTGACGTGGATTCCACTGTGAAGGAAGATCCGACGTCCCAGCTCCAGTGACCACACTACTTTGCTATGACCGGCCCCAGTTCCTTGCCTGGGTGTCCTGATGAGGTGGTGTGACTGGACTGTCTCTGTTTGATTTCAGCTCCCAGTCGGGGCAGGCAGGCGGTCTCTAGCCGCCCAGTATCACAGGTCGCGGGCGGGTGGTCGGTCACCTGCGGCCGGGTGTTCTCCTACCGCCCAGCTATGCGGGCAGTGGGTGAACTGTCGCCGGCGGGCCTGCAATTTCCAGCTGCCCAGTCTTGAGGGCCTTGCCTCTAGCTTCCTGGTTTCTCCTGCTAGCCTTCTGTAGCCGCAGGGCAGGCCGCATGAATCACTGGGCCTGGATCTCCGGGGTCCCACAGTTGGCAATTGGGATCCCAGGCACTCTGTCCTTTGGATTTTTCCTGCTTGACCCACCCCCAGCTCTAGCTAGACAGATTTCCTTTTGGCTGCAGATGGGTAGGGGGGGTTGCAGGTCAGGTGCCTCTAGTTCCCCCCTAGTCTTTATGCAGGCTCACTCTGATTCTCCCTCCCCCGGCAAGCCTAGGAGAGATTTTATGCGAGTTCTGGATGTATGGGGGATGGGCTGAGGGCCACACACCTGTTTTGTTGTTGAGATCTGTCGGAGAATGGGTGGATATATCAGCTGTTCAAGATGCTGACTGCTGATTCCCTTGGTGGAGTGACCGCTGTGGGGGATGGGACTGTACCGCTTCCTTCCCCGGCTAAACTCCCGTACTGAGCCTGGGAGTCAGTGCGGGCTTGGCTGGTGGGATTCCACCTGATCGCAGCCGAGCCTCTCCCTGCTTGCTAATTAATGGCTTCCCTGGGGCGCCACGCCTTCTGTAGCCGAAGGGCAGGCCGAAGGAATCAGTGGGCCTGGATCTCCGGGGTCCCACAGTTGGCAATTGGGATCCAAGGCACTCTGTTCTTTGGATTTTCCTGCTTGCCCCACCCCCAGCTCTAGCCAGACAGGTTTCCTTTTGGCTGCAGATGGGTAGGGGGGGTTGCAGGTCAGGTGCCTCTAGTTCCCCCCTAGTCTTTATGCAGGCTCACTCTGATTCTCCCTCCCCCGGCAAGCCTAGGAGAGAATTAATGCGAGTTCCCGATGTATGGGGGATGGGCTGAGGGCCACACACCTGTTTTGTTGTTGAGATCTGTCGGAGAATGGGTGGATATATCAGCTGTTCAAGATGCTGACTGCTGATTCCCTTGGTGGAGTGTCCGCTGTGGGGGATGGGACTGTACCGCTTCCTTCCCTGTCTAAACTCCCGTACTCAGCCTGGGAGTCAGTGTGGGCTTGGCTGGTGGGATTCCACCTGGTTGCAGCGGAGCCTCTCCCTGCTTGCTAATTAATGGCTTCCCTGGGGCGCCACGCCTTCTGTAGCCGCAGGGCAGGCCGCACGAATCAGTGGGCCTGGATCTCTGGGGTCCCACAGTTGGCAATTGGGATCCCAGGCACTCTGTCCTTTGGATTTTCCTGCTTGCCCCACCCCCAGCTCTAGCCAGACAGGTTTCCTTTTGGCTGCAGATGGGTAGGGGGGGTTGCAGGTCAGGTGCCTCTAGTTCCCCCCTAGTCTTTATGCAGGCTCACTCTGATTCTCCCTCCCCCGGCAAGCCTAGGAGAGAATTTATTCGAGTTCCCAATGTATGGGGGATGGGCTGAGTGCCACACACCTGTTTTGTTGTTGAGATCTGTCGGAGAATGGGTGGATATATCAGCTGTTCAAGATGCTGACTGCTGATTCCCTTGGTGGAGTGACCGCTGTGGGGGATGGGACTGTACCGCTTCCTTCCCCGTCTAAACTCCCTTACTCAGCCCGGGAGTCAGTGCGGGCTTGGCTGGTGGGATTCCACCTGGTTGCAGCGGAGCCTCTCCCTGCTTGCTAATTAATGGCTTCCCTGGGGCGCCACGCCTTCTGTAGCCGCAGGGCAGGCCGCAGGAATCAGTGGGCCTGGATCTCCGGGGTCCCACAGTTGGCAATTCCATCCATTTTCTTATTCTCTATAGACAAATAATACTTCCTTGTTTACATATATCAGAGAGTGTATACACCATATATTCTTAATCCATTCTTGTGTTGATGGGCACCTGCTCTGATTCCATATCTTGGCTATCACAGTAAACATGAGTATGCAGTTCTCTCTGATAAATTGTCTCCATTTCTTTTGATATATACCAAAAAGTGGTATAGCAGGATGATATTGTAGTTTTTTAATTTTGGATTTTTGAGGGACCTCCATGTTGCTATCCACAGAAGTTGTACTAATTTACACAATCACCCAAAGGACATAAGGGTTCTTTTTACTACACATACTCTATAATATTCTTTTTTCCTTTCTTTCCCCCAATAATAGCCATTTTGTCATAAGTGAGATGGAATATCAATACTGTTTTTCATATTCATTTTCTTGATGCCTAAAGATATTGAGTATTTTTCATATTTTTATTGGCCTTTTTTTGCGGGGGGGGGGCAGTGCTGAGGTTTAAATCCAGGGCCTTTGTGCCTGATGGGAAAGCACTCTACCAATTGAGCTATTTCCCCAGCCCTTGCATTTCTTCTTTTGAGAAACATCTATTTAGATAAATAACCCAGTTTTTATTGCTTTATTTGTTCATTTGATAACAACTATTTTGAGATTTCAATATATTCTGGATACCAATTTCTATAAGATGAATATCTGGAAAAGATTTTCATCCATTCTATATATTGTCTCTGTGCTTTGCTAATAGTATCCAAAGGCAACAGAACACAACAGACACTAGTATGGCAATGTGTAAAAACGTGGATGTGTAACCGATGTGATTCTGCAATCTGTATACGGGGTAAAAATGGGAGTTCATAACCCACTTGAATCAAATGTATGAAATATGATATGTCAAGAACTATGTAATGTTTTGAACAACTAATAATAAAAAATTTTTTAAAAAGATTTTTAATTTGATACAATCCCATTTGCCAATTATGTGTTTGATTCCTAAGCTATTATAGTCCTATTTAGAAATTTGTTTCTTGTGCCAATATTTTGGATTGTTTCTCAAGTTTTCTTCTAGTAGTTCCCCCTCATCCCTTCACCCCTCTATACTGGGGATTGAACTCAAGAGCACTCGACCACTGAGCCACATCTCCAGCCCTATTTTGTATTTTATTTAGAGACAGGATCTCACTTTGTTGCTTAGCACCTCTCTTTAGCTGAGGCTGGCATTGAAATGATTCTCCTGCCTCAGGCTCCAGAGCCACTGGGATTACAGGTGTGCATAGCTGTACCTGGCTTTTCCTGTAGTTTTAAAGTTTCTGGTAATACATTTAGGAAACTAGAATTGATTTTTGTACAGGAAAATAAGGGTTTGGTTTTAATCTTTAACATGTGGATATCCAGTTTTCCCAGAACCATTTGTTGAGGAGGCTGCCTTTACTCATATAATATATATTTTTGGTACTTTTGTTAGGATTCAAATGGATGTGAATAACTAAGTTTTATTTCAGTGTCCTCTACTCTGTTCTATTAATCCAAATGTCTGATTTTATGCTAATACCATTTTCACTATCTCTGTAGTATATTTTAAAATCATACATTCTGATGTCTATTGCATTGCTCTTTACCTAAAAAATGAGTTGTTTATTATTGTTCTTTTGTGGTTCCATTAGTTTTGGAAGTGACTTTTTTTCTAGTTTGCTGAGGAAGGTCATAGGTATTTTGTTCAAGATAACATTAAATATATAGATTGCTTTGGGTTCTACCAACAATTTAATAATATTTTTCACAATCTAAGAACATATAGAACTTTCTTTTTTTATTGGTTGTTCAAAACCTTACAAAGCTCTTGACATATCATATTTCATACATTAGCTTCAAGTGAGTTATGAACTCCCAATTTTACCCCAAATACAGATTGCAGAATCACATCGGTTACACATCCACATTTTTACATAATGGCATATTAGTGACTGTTGTATTCTGCTACCTTTCCTATCCTCTACTATCCCCCCTCCCCTCCCCTCCCATCTTCTCTCTCTACCCCATCTACTGTAATTCATTTCTCTCCTTGTTTATTTTCCCATTCCCCTCACAACCTCTTATATGTAATTTTGTATAACAATGAGGGTCTCCCTCCATTTCCATGCAATTCCCCTTTTTTCTCCCTTTCCCTCCCACCTCATGTCTCTGTTTAATGTTAATCTTTTCTTCCTGCATGACGCCAATTATTAACTGTGTAGTGATGACCCCCAACACCCCATCTCCTACTCAGTCTTCTCATCTAACTTTCAGATCCCTTAATAGGTATTGGTCATCCTTACTGGGATATCCACCAGGTATCTGAAAATCCACATATCCCAAGTCAAATTTCTACTCTTCCCTTTCTCTCCTACACCTGCCTCCCTCCTCTCTTCTTTATCTCTGTAACAGAAAAGACCAGTGAATTTGTTGTCTAACCTAGAAACCTAGGAGTCATCTATAACTCCTGTCTCTCCCTCAGATATCATATCTAATCAATCACAGTAGCTTAATTAATTTGTTGATTCTGGCTCCTGGGTTACTCTTTATTTCATTCCCATCTCACCAACCCAGCTATAGCAGAGCCAGCTATCTGACCACCCAAGGTTTGTGTTCTTCATCTATACTGTGGAATTGTCACATGGGAACAACTGTCCAGCCAGAAATTATATTTTAAAAGCTCCTGGTATCTAGCATGGAAAAGAGGGCACAGGAGTAGCACTTGTCCAGCATATGCCAGCTGATAGCACTGGTACTCTTTAGTATTAAAGAAGCAGGTAGGTAGATGCCTTCCCCATCTACCTGCTGAATAGAGGGAAGTCAGGCCTTGGATAGAAGTTAGGCCTTGAGATAGAAGGAGCCTGGGTCTGTGGAGGAGTACTTGGAAGGTAAGGCTGTCTACCAGGAACATTCATGTTGGACTCTTATACAACATGAAACAAACTTTTATTGTGTCAGCCACTGGGAAGTCTGGGCTTACCTGTTACAACGCCTACAGTACCCTCTGACACCACCTAGTTAGGCCACCTTAATTTATCCAGGTGGCTCCCAGCTGATCTCTGTGCCTGTGATTTGTTCTATGTTCCCTTCTAGTCATTAATTTAATTAGCACCTAGCTTTGTTTTGTTCACAGTATACCCCATCACAGCACAGTACCAAGTATGCAACAAAAATAACTAGGATCCTAGGGTCTTTTATCCACAGTTACTTCCTCACTCTTCTCTCCACTCTTAATTTTTGTTACCTAATGCCCCTCTCTCTCACCCTCTTTCTCCCCTTCCTTCACAGAGGATTGAGTCCAGCTCTCTAGTCCTCATTCCCTGCCAATCCACCCACATCTCACCTCCTCCCATTCTCTCCTACCAAGGTCCTCCCTTCTTTCAAGTTGCTTATAGCAGAAGTTCCAGAAAATTTCCCCTGACCTCACCTTGGACTGATTATTCTAATATCTGGTTATCATTTACCTTGTACCCCACCGTAGCTTCCTACTTGCCTCTGTGATAAACCCTTTGTATCTAGTGTGCATTATTTCCCACCATCCTCACTCTGTTACACACTCCCTGAGGGAAGAAACTTTCAATCTTCTTTATTTTTTTTCAGTTTCTTAAGAATTTTGTAGTTTTCAGTGTGAAGGTCTTTCACCTACTTGGTTAGATTTATTGTTAGATTTTTTTGATGTATTATGAATGGGATGCATTCTTAATTTCTTTGTCAGTGAGTTCATTGATTCATAGAAAATTGGTGATTTTTGTATGTTAATTTTGTATCCTGATATTTGGATGAATTTTTTATCCATTCTAATAGACTTTTGGTGGACTCTTCATGAACTTCTAGGTATAGAATCACACGCTTTGTGAACAGAGATAATTTGATTTTTCTCTTTCCTATTTGTATCCTATTTTTTTCTTTTGTCTGATTGCTCTGACCAAATGTTAAGTACTATATTGAATAAGAGTGATAATGGTGAGTATTTTTTAAAATTTTTTAAATTGTTTTAATTAGAACATTACAACTATACAGAACATTTGAGTTCATTTTGAAAAAAATAATACATGCAAGGTATTTGATTTTTATCCCCATCTGCTAACTTTTCCTCCA
Source organism: Ictidomys tridecemlineatus (assembly GCF_052094955.1). Taxonomy (NCBI): domain Eukaryota; kingdom Metazoa; phylum Chordata; class Mammalia; order Rodentia; family Sciuridae; genus Ictidomys; species Ictidomys tridecemlineatus. Next base: position 44,872,030 of record NC_135493.1, read on the forward strand.
CTCCTCCTTCTCCTGACTCTCCCAACACTTCTCTACTGATCTTCCTTTTACTCCTTTATTTCTTTTTGATTGGTACTTTTTATATATAAATAAAGGTGAAATTCCCTTTGGTACCTTTGTATATAAATATAATATGATTTTGATATTTCATTCCATATTTTCCTTTTCCATTCCTTCTCATATGTGGAAGTTCTAGCTGTACCTTCCATATAGGAGAGAAAATATTTGACTCTTAATTTTTTGAGTCTGGTAGATTTCACAGAGCATGATGTTCTCCACTTCCAATAATAAATGCTATTATTTCATTCTTCTTTATGGCTGAGTAAAACTCCATTATTCATATATACCACATATTTTTTTGCTTTATTCATCTATTGATGTCCACATGTGTTGATTCCATGATTTTTGCTATTGTGACTCATGCTGCTAGAAATGTTAAATTGGCTGTATGACAATGTTATTATGATTTGAGATCTTTTGGATAAAAACTGGGGAGTGGGATAGATGGAAAACATGATGGTTTCAGTTTTAGTGTTTTGAATGTGAGGAAGTTCCACACTACTTTCCAGAGTGGTTGTAATAATTGGAAGTCCCCACAATGTATGAGTGTACCATTTTCTCCACATCCTCTCCAGCATTTATTATTATTCATATTCTTTATAGTGCCTTTTTGCCTGGAGTGAAATGAAATCTTAGTTTAGTATTGATTTGCATTTTATATTTGTTGACCATTTGCATTTCTTCCTTTGAAAAATTTCCATTTGGTTCTTTGGTCCATTTATTGATTGGGTTTCTTCTTTTTTGTAATTTATTTCTTTTAGTTCTTTATATATTCTGAATATTAATCACCTTTCAGAGAAATAATGGGAAAAAGAATTTATCCCATTCTGTAGGTTCTCTCTTAACTCTCTAATCATTACCATTGCTGTGAAGAAGGTTTTTCAAATGTTTTCTGGTTGTAGGTAGACACAATGCCTTTATTTTTATTTATTTATATTTTGTGGTGCTGAGGATTGAACCCAGTGCTTCACCCACACTAGGCAAGAGCTTTACCACTAAGCTACAACCCCAGCCCTGTGAAGAAGATTTTTAATTTAATAGTATCTCACTTATTTATCCTTGGTTTTATTTCTTGAACTTTAGGGGTCTTGTTGAGGAAGTCAGTTTGTGCACCTATATAATGGATTATTGATGCTAGGGTTTCTTCTAGCAATTGTAAATTTTCTGGTCTACTTCCTATGTCTTTGATCCATTTTGATTTTACTTTTGTGCAGAGTGAAAGAGAGGGATCAAGCTTGGCTTGGTGGCACAAGCCTGTAATCTCATCAGCTCAGTTCAGGAGGCTGAGACAGGATCGTCAGTTCAAAGCCAACCTCAGCAACAGTGAGGTGCTAAGCAACTCAGTGAGACCCAGTCTCTAATAGAATACAAAATTGGGCTGGGGATGTGGCTCAGTGTTTGAATGCCCCTGAGTTCAATCCATGGTACTCAAACAAAAAAACATAAAAGAGAGGGATCTACATTCATTCTTCTACTGTTATAGTTAAAGCTTTGTCCCAGGGTTTCATAAACTGACTTCCAGACCAATCACGTATAATCAAATGAAGCCTTTATTGAAGCACACCGGTGGTGGCTGACCAGAATATAAAGCTGTTCCCCTGATCAGCCCTGAACAATTGCAAGGTCACTCCTTATAAGCCTGAAAACTGCAAAGGGGACATTTGGAGGTCTAGCCAATGCAAGCAAGCCAGGTTACAGTAGCGGAAGAGTGCAGTCAAGCGGCAAGAAACCTAACCAATCACAGTTAGCCCAGTCATCCCAGTTACAGGAACAGAGCCCCATTACCCTAGTTACAGAAACAATGCCTCATTAGGTAGTTCCATGTTCTTAAAGGTTTCTATAGCAAAAGAAAAATAACATCTTGCCCCAGTCATGACCCTTCTACTTGGCATGGTTATTTTACAGGATACCTAGAAGACCCAAAAGGGTCTACAAAGAAACTACTAGAACTAATAAATGAATTCAGCAAAGTGGCAGGATATAAAATCAACACGCATAAATCAAAGGCATTTCTGTATATCAGCGACAAAACTTCTGAAACGGAAATGAGGAAAACACTCCATTCACAATATCCTCCAAAAGAATAAAATACTTGGGAATCAACCTAACAAAAGAGGTGAAAGATTTATACAATGAAAACTACAGAACCCTAAAGAGAGAGATAGAAGAAGATCTTAGAAGATGGAAAAATATACCCTGTTCACGGATAGGCAGAACTAACATTATCAAAATGGCGATATTACCAAAAGTTCTCTATAGGTTTGATGCAATGCCAATCAAAATCCCAACAGCATTTCTTGTAGAAATAGATAAAGCAATCATGAAATTCATATGGAAAAATAAAAGACCCAGAATAGCAAAAGCAATTCTAAGCAGGAAGTGTGAATCAGGCAGTATAGCGATACCAGATTTCAAACTATATTACAGAGCAATAGTGACAAAAACAGCATGGTACTGGTACCAAAACAGGCGGGTGGACCAATGGTACAGAATAGAGGACACAGAGACTAATCCACAAAGTTACAACTATCTTATATTTGATAAAGGGGCTAAAAGCATGCAATGGAGGAAGGATAGCATCTTCAACAAATGGTGTTGGGAAAACTGGAAATCCATATGCAACAAAATGAAACTGAATCCCTTTCTCTCGCCATGCACAAAAATTAACTCAAAGTGGATCAAGGAGCTAGATATCAAATCAGAGACACAGCGTCTGATAGAAGAAAAAGTTGGCTCCGATCTACATATTGTGGGGTCGGGCTCCAAATTCCTTAATAGGACACCCATAGCACAAGAGTTAATAACAAGAATCAACAAATGGGACTTACTTAAACTAAAAAGTTTTTTATCAGCAAGAGAAACAATAAGAGAGGTAAAAAGGAGCCTACATCCTGGGAACAAATTTTTACTCCTCACACTTCAGAAAGAGCGCTAATATCCAGAGTATACAAAGAACTCAAAAAATTAGACAATAAGATAACAAATAACCCAATCAACAAATGGGCCAAGGACCTGAACAGACATTTCTCAGAGGAGGATATACAATCAATCAACAAGTACATGAAAAAATGCTCACCATCTCTAGCAGTCAGAGAAATGCAAATCAAAACCACCCAAAGATACCATCTCACTCCAGTAAGATTGGCAGCCACTATGAAGTCAAACAACAACAAGTGCTGGTGAGGATGTGGAGAAAAGGGTACACTTGTGCATTGCTGGTGGGACTGCAAATTGGTGCGGCTAATTTGGAAAGCAGTTTGGAGATTCCTGGGAAAGCTGGGAATGGAACCACCATTTGACCCTGCTATTGCCCTTCTTGGACTATTCCCTGAAGACCTTAAAAGAGCATGCTACAGGGATACTGCCACATCAATGTTCATAGCAGCACAATTCACAATAGCTAGACTGTGGAACCAACCCAGATGCCCTTCAATAGATGAATGGATAAAAAAAAATGTGGCATTTATACACTATGGTATATTATGCAGCACTAAAAAATGACAAAATCATGGAATTTGCAGGGAAATGGATGACACTAGAGCAGATTATGCTTAGTGAAGCTAGCCAATCCCTAAAAAACAAATACCAAATGTCTTCTTTGATATAATGAGAGCAACTATGAACAGAGTAGGGAGGAAGAGCAGGAAAAAAAAAGATTAACTTTAAACAGAGACATGAGATGGGAGGGAAAGGGAGAGAAAAGGGAAATTGCATGAAAGTGAAGGGAGATCCTCATTGCTATACAAAATTACATATAAGAGGTTGTGAGGGGAATGGGAAAATAAACAAGGAGAGAAATGAATTACAGTAGATGGGGTAGAGAGAGAAGATGGGAGGGGAGGGGAGGGGGATAGTAGGGGATAGGAAAGGTAGCAGAATACAACAGTTACTAATAGAGCATTATGTAAATATGTGGATGTATAACCGATGTGATTCTGCAATCTGTATTTGGGGTAAAAATTGGGAGTTCATAACCCACTTCAATCTAATGTATGAAATATGATACGTCAAGAGCTTTGTAATGTTGTGAACAACCAATAAAAATAAATAAATAAATAAAAAGAAACAAAATGGAATCACATTTGCTTCTACTATCACACTACATATGGATATACAGTTTTACCAGCTTTCTTATTTAAGAGGCTGCTTTTTTCTCCAACATATATTTTTGGTACCTATTTTAAGTATTGGATTGCTATAAGTATTTGGGTTTGTCTCTGTGTCATCGATTCTATTCCACTGGACTTCATATCTGTTTTGATGCCAATAACTCTTTGTGCAATTATGGGGTGATGACTGAGAGTGGGAGTTCCTGATTGCTTCATGGCTGTGGCTTGCCTTCTGCCTGGAAATGATTCTGTGCAATGGTATAACATGCCCAGTTGCTATGGATGCCCCACCCAAAGAGGCTCTGTGCAAATGTCTTATCAGTCTCAACCTTGAACTCATGCACATGGCTCCAGGGGAGAGAGGAATTCTGACCATGATTAGAAAATCTCAAATCTTTATCAGTGCTTATACTCCTGAGCCTGCCTGCTTAACAGTAACTCTAGACAATGGGCTTCTTGAGTGCTACATAAAGCACCTAACATTGCACATTGCAACAGTAGAAACACTACATAAACATTTCTAGCCCTGTAACTTTCTTGTGCACAAATAATAATGCCTCCATAGTCCTTTACTTCTTGATTATGAGACTCTATCTAAATAAACTTACTGAGCCCACTCTTTAGACTCTTCATTACCATCAGAAGCAGTTCTCAACCTAATTCCAGTATTTTATCTTAAGTGTGTGTGTGTGTGTGTGTGTGTGTGTGTGTGCATTTCTTAATGCCTATTGCTTCTTGCTGTTTTCTCGAGTTCAGCTGTGCAGGTTGTGGCAATAATAGCTCTGTAGTATAATTTGAGATTAGGTAAGGCTCCAGCTTCACATTTCTTGCCTAGAATTGCTTTAGCTATTTATAATCTCTTATTCTTTCAAATGAATTTAATTACTATTTTTTTAGTTTGTCAAAAATGTCATTGATATTTTAATGGGAAATTACATTGAGTATGAATATTGCTTTTGGTAGTTTGGCCATTTTGACAATATAATTTTGCATATCCAGGAAAATGAGAGGTATTTCCACTTTCTGAAGTCTTTTTCAATTCCTTTTTTAATGGTCTATATTTTTCATTGTTGATATCTTCTCTTCTCCTTGGTTAGATTAATTTCCATCCATGTTTTTGTTTGTTTTGTTTTCTTGTTGTTGTTGTTTTTAAGGCTAATGTGAATGGGATGGTTTTTCCTGATTTCTTTTTCAGTTAAATCACTGCTGGAGTACAGAAAAGCTACTTATTGACTATTGATCCTAACAATATCATTAAGATTTGAATATTCAGAGCTTCATTCCTTTTGCTTATTTCAGTATTCTTTCTTGTTTCCATACAGAATACAATTTATTTTCTGGAAGATAAATTTAAGACTGACTAACAAGCATGCTAAGTATATTTGTTTTCAAAAGAAAATATAAAAATTACAATACATAAAAATAATACATAAGAATTTGGGGAGGATATGCATTGATGGTGGCAATATTATTTTTATAGCACACTCTTTCTTGGTAGACTGACTTAACAATAATCACTTTCTAATATAAAACAGTTTTTCATTTTTATTTCTTGTGGTAATGGAGATTGAACTATAGATGTTCTGCCACTAATAAAAACCCCTAGTAATTTTATTTAATGTTAAGACAGGGCCCCACTAAGTTAGAAAGTATCATCTCAAACTTGCAATTCTCCTGCTTTATCCTCCTTAGTTGCTGAGATTACAAGTATGTTCCATGGCACGAGCTAGAGCCATTTTAAATATCTTTACCCTCCACAAAATTAAACAATTTATCCTTCAGGTCAAAATGTAAATTTAGCAATTTCTTTCAAAAAATAAATTAGAAGTGCCGATTTTAAAAAAATGTTCTAATTAGTTATACATGATAGCAGAATGCATTTCATCTCATTGTACACAAATGGAGCATAACTATTCATTTCTCTGGTTGTATGCAATGTAGAGTTGTATGGTATGTGCAGTCACACATGTACCTAGGGTAATTATGTCCATCTCATTTCACCATCTTTCCCACTTCCCTCCCCACCCCCCTGCCCAATCCAAAGTTTCTCTATTCTTCCATTGCCCTCCCCCAATTAGAAGCAGCACCCACATCAGAGAAAATATTTGGCCTTTGGATTTTTGGAATTGGCTTACTTCACTTACCATTATATTCTCCAGCTCCATCCATTTACCTGCAGATGCCATAATTTAATTCTTCTATAAGGCTGAGTAATATTCCATTGTGTGTGTGTGTGTGTGTGTGTGTGTGTGTGTATCACAATTTCTTCATTCATTCATCTATTGAAGGGCAACTAGTTTTGTTCCACAGTCTAACTATTGCTATAGACATCGATGTGGCTGTGTTACTATAGTATGCTTATTTTAAGTCCTTTGGATATGGACCAAGGAGTGGGATAGTTGGGACAAATGGTCATTCCATTCCAAGTTTTCTTTTTCTTTTTTTTGAGAGAGATAGAGAGAGAGAGAATTTTTTAATATTTATTTTTTTAGTTTTCAGTGAACACAACATCTTTTATTTTACTTTTATGTGGTGCTGAGGATCTAACCAAGTGCCCCACACATGCCAGGCAAGTGCGCTACTGCTTGAGCCACATCCCCAGCCTCCATTCCAAGTTTTCTAAAGAATCTCCATACTGCTTTACAAAGTGTTGCACATTTTGCAATCCCACCAGCAATAAATCAGTGTACCGTTTTCCCCACGTCCTCACCAAAACTTATTGTTACTTAAATTCCTCCTGATAACTGCATTCTGACCTAGTGAGATGAAATCTTAGTCATTTTTTATTTGCATTTCTTTAATAGCTAGAGATGTTGAACATTTGTTCATATATTTGTTGATCAATTGTATACCTTCTTCTGAGAAATGTTTGTTCAGTTCCTTAGCCCATTTCTTGATTGGGTTATTTTATTTTTTGGTGTTATTTTTTTGTGTGTATTTTATATATCCTGGAAATTAGTGCTCTATATTATGTGCATGTAGTAAAGATGATCTCCCACTCTGTGAGCTTTCTCTTCACATTATTGTTTCCTTTGTTGAGAAGAATTTTAGTTTGAATTTCTTCCATTTAGTAACTTTTTAATGAAATTTTGTATACATTTATTTTATTTACTTATTTTTATGTGCTGCTGCTGAGGATCAAATCCAGTGCATCACACATGCTAGGCAAGCACTCTACAACCAAGCCACAACCCCATCTCCCCCATTACTAATTCTCAATTTTATTTCTTGCAATTTAGGAGTCTGATTAAGATATATTTCAACATGATGAAGATTTGGGACATTTCTTTCTATTACGTGCAGGGTCTCTTATCTAATTCCTAGGTCCTTGATCTACTTTTAGTTTTCTGCATGGTGAGACATAGTGGTTTAATTTCATTTTGCTGCATATGGATTTCCAGTTTTCCCAGCACCATTTGTTGAAGAGGATATCTTTCCTTCAATGTATGTTTTTGGCACCTTTGTCTAGTATGAGATTACTGAATTTATATGGTTTTGTCTGTGTGTCTTCTATTCTCTACCATTGGTCTACATGTCTATTTTGGTGCCAATACCATGATGTTTTTGTTACTAGAGCTCTGTAGTATAGGTTAAGTTCTGGTGTTTTGATGCCTTCTGCTTCATTCTTCTTGCTAAGGATTGCTTTGGCTGTTTAGGGTCTTTTATTTTTTCCAAATAAATTTCATGATTGTTTTTTCTACTTTTATGAGGAATGTTGTTGGGGTTTTAATCAGAATTGCATTAAATCTACATAACACTTTTGGTAATATGGTCATTTTATCAGTAATAATTCTGCTTATGCAAGACCAAAGGAGACCTTTCTATCTTGTAAGGTCTTCTTTAATTTTCTTCTTTAATGTTCTGTAATTCTCACTGTAGAAGTTTTCTATCTCTTTTATTAGGTTGATTCCCAAGTATCTTATTTTTTTGAGGCTATTATAAATGGGTTAGTTTTCTTAATTTCTCTTTCAGAGGATTCATCACTGATATACAGAAATACATTTGATTTGTGGGTGTTAATTATATACCCTGCTACTTTGCTGAATCATGTGATTGGCAAATAGTTTGAGTTATCCTTTTCTTGTTTGTATCCATTTTATTTCTTTCATCAGTCTAATTGCTCTGGCTAAAGTTTCAAGGACTATGTTGAAATCAGTCATGGAGAAGGACATTCTTGTGCAGTTCCATTTTTTAGAATGAATACCTTCAGTTTTTCTACATTGAAAATGTTGGTGACCTTGGGCTCAGCATGGATAGCTTTTACAATGTTGAGATATGTTTCTACTATCCCTAGTTTTTCTAGTGTTTTGAACATGAAGGGTTGCAGTATTTATGTCAAATGCTTTTTTGTTTTTTTAAGAGAGAGAGAGAGAGAGAGAGAGAGAGAGAGAGAGAGAGAGAGAATTTTTAATATTTATTTTTCAGTTTTTGGTGGGCACAGCATCTTTATTTTATTTCATGAGGTGCTGAGGATCGAACCCAGGGCCCTGTGCATGCCAGGCAAGCATGTTACTACTTAATCCACACCCCAAGCCCTGTCAAATGCTTTTTATATGTCTATTGAGATGATAATATGTTTTTATCTGTAAATTTATTGATGTGATGAGTTACATTTATTGATTTCTGTATGTTGAGCCAACCTTAAATCCCTGGGATGAACCCCACTTGATTGTGGTGCATATATCTTTTAAAAATGTTTTTGTATGTGATTTGCAGAATTTTATTGAGAATTTTTACATCTATATTTATCAGAGCAATTCACCAAAGTTTTCTTTCCTTGATGTGTCTTTGTCCAGTTTTGGTATCAGGGTGATACTAGGCACATCAAATGAGTTGGGAAGGTTTCTCTACTTTTCTATCATGGGATAGTTTGAGGAGTATTGGTATTAATTATTCTTTGAAGGTCCTATATAATTCAGCTAAGAATCTGTCTAGTCCTGGGCTTTTCTTGGTTGGTAGGATTTTGATGGCATCTTCTATTTCCTTGTTTAAAATTGACCTGCTTAAATCATGTATGTCATCCTGGTTTAGCTGGGGAAGATCAAATGTCTCTAGAAATCTGTTGATGTCTTTATGATTTTCTAGTTTTTTGGAATATAAATATTTAACATCATTTCTAGTCATCTTCTATATGTCAATAGTTCCCATCATTATATTTCCTTTCTCAGTTTGGATTTTAGTAATTTGAGTTTTCTCTCTCCTTCTCTTCATTACATAGCTAAAGGTTTATTAATTTTATTTATTTTTTCAAAGAACAAATTTTTATTTTGTCATTTGTTTCTTTTGTTTCAATTTCATTGATTTTAGCTCTGATTTGAATTATTTCCGGTGTTCTACTACTTTTGGTGTTGATATGTTCTTTCTTTTCTAGTGCTTATAGCATAATGTTAGGTTGTTTATTATTTGACTTTTTCTTCTTTTAAGGAATTTGCTCAATGCAATGAACATTCCTCTTAGCACTTACTTCATAATGTCCCAGAGATTTTGATATGTTGTATCAGTATTCTCATTTACCTGTAAGAAATTTGTAAATCCTCCCTGAGGTCTTCTGCTATTCATTGTTCATTCAATAACATTTTATTTAGGTTTATATATTGGAATATCTTATTTTTTTAAATTTTGTCATGTATTTCTAATTTCATTCCATTATGATCTGATAGAATCTGGGGTAGTATCTCTATTTTTTTTATTTGCTAAGAGTTGCTTTGTTGCATAGTATATGGTCTATATTAGAGAAAGATCCATGTACTGCTGAGAATAAAGTATATTCACTTGTTGATGGATGATATATTCTATATATGTCTGTTAAGTCTAAATTATTGATTATACTATTGAGTTCTATAGTATCTTTGTTTGGCTTTTGTTTTTTAAGATTTATCCAGTGGTGAGAGAAGTGTGGTATTTTGTGTTTTGGTCTGTTTGATTCTTGAAATTGAGAAGGATTTGTTTGGATTTGATGTATGTAGATGCTCCATTGTTTGCAGCATATATATTTAGGATTGTAATGTCTTGTTGATATATGATTCCCTTAAGCAGTACAAAATGTCCTTCTTTATTCCTTTTGACTAACTTTGGCTTAACATTGACTTTATCTGATATGAGGGTGGAAAATCCTGCTTATTTGCACAGTTCATGTGAGTTGTATGTTTTTTTCCAAACTTCACCTTCAGTTTGTGGATGTCTTTTCCTATGAGATTTTTAAATCCAATCTGCAAGTCTATGTATTTTGATTGATGAGTTTAGGTCATTACCATTCAGGATTATTATTGAGACATGATTTGTATTCCTTGTCATTTTGGTTTATTTTTGGTTTTAAACTTGGATTGCTTTCTCCTGTGATTGGCTTTTTCTTTAGTGTATTTCCTCCCTTTGATGATTTTCATTGTTATTTTTTATTTCCTCCTCATGTAATATTTTTCTGAGAATGTTGTGTAGTGTGGGTTTTCTCATTGTAAATTCTATTAACTTTTGTTTATCATGGAAGGTTTTTATTTCATCATCAAATCTGAAGCTTACTTTTGCTGGATAAAAGATTATTGGTTGGAATTTTATTATTATTATTATTATTATTATTATTATTAATTTTTGGAGTTTGGTGAAAGTTGTTCCAGGATATCCTAGCTTTGAAGGTCTGGGTTATGAAATCAGCTAAAATCCTAATTGGTTTTCCCCTATATGTAATCTGATATTTTTTTCCTGAGGCATTTAAAATTTTACCCTTGTTCTGTATGCTAGACGTTTTTCATTATAATGTGCCGTGGTGTGAATCTGTTGTAATTTTGTATACTTGGTGCCCTTTAAGCTTCTTGTATTTGATTTTCCATTTTATTATTCAGATTTGAGAAATTTTCTAATATTATGTCATTTGATAGAGTGTTCATTCCTCTGGTTTGTATCTCTATGCCTTCCTCTATCCTAATAATTCTTAAATTTGGTCTTTTCATGTTATCCCATGATTCTTGGATTTTCCACTCATGGTTTCTTAACATCTTCACTGTGAGGTCAACTTTATTTTCAAGATTATATATTTAGGGCTGGGGATGTGGCTCAAGTGGTAGTGCACTCGCCTGGCATGCGTGCAGCCTGGGTTCGATTCTCAGCACTACAAACAAACAAAGATGTTGTGCCAGCCAAAAACTAAAAAATAAATATTAAAATTTTCTCTCTCTCTCTCTCTCTCTCTCTATCTCTCTCTAAAGAAAAGATTATATATTTAGTCTTCATTGTCTGAGGTTCTTTCTTCCAAGTAATCTAGTCTATTGGCAAAGATTTCTATTGAGTTTTTAATTTTGTTTATTATTTCCTTCATGTAAAGGATTATTTTCAGAAAACTCCTAGTTGGAGTAATATTTTACTTCTCATGTTTGCTCTCATAGCTCTTTATTAAAATGATATTTTGTTTCCTATGTTTTCTGTCTTATATTATTCTTTATTTCACAGATCATTTTAATTATATACATTATGAACTTGTTCTCTGACATTTCTTCCATTGTACTATCAATATATTCTATTACTGTAGCATCTTTTGTATGTTTGGGGCACTTTCTTTTCTTATTTTCTTTTCATGTTCTTCATGTGTTTTCCCCTCTAGCAGCTTAGATATGAGGTATTACACCAGTTTCTACCCTATAGACTTATAGTGTCCCTACAGGTTTACAGTACTTTGCCTTTAAGGGCAGGATCAATATTAACAGCACCCAATGCAAACAATAAGCAGCCTTAATTCAAATAACTCCCATTAAGACATTTACAGTTTTATTTCAATAAACTGAAAAGGTGTGTTTGATTATTATCTACAATATAGGCAGTAGGTTTGCAAAAGTGTCTAAAGTTTCTAATGGTGGACAAAGAGAGAATCAGGTGGGATGTAGAATGAGATGTTAATGAGGCAGGAGATGAGTTTATAGAGGTACTAGATCAGAAAAAATGTTAAAGAACCAAAAGAAGTTGACTGCTAGCAGGAGAAAAGAGAGAAAGATACTCTGGGGAAATAGATAAGTGGAAGGAAAATACAGAGGGAGAGAAAAAAAGAAAAAAATGTAAAAGTAAAGGTTAAAAGAATATACATCAGAACTGTATTATTATAATCAGGCATCCCAGTCCCCAGTAGTTTAATGCAAGAAAAATACTTGGTTTCAAAAGTTTTGGGGATGTGATGGCAGGAAAAGAAAGGGAAAAAATCTCAAAGGAAAATTGAATGATTCTTTCTATTGCAGTTAAATATCTTTCCTGCTCTCCTCTCATCTGATAGGTGGGTTGTCTGGAGTTTGTTGGTATCTCCACCCTCAGATCAGTGAAGATTATTAGGGTGGGAGGGTTGATCTTGGAGGCAGAACTCATGGAGGTTGGGTATAACACTCCCTGTTGAAAGACTACACCCCAGAAATCTCCTTTGGGGTCCACTCATGTGATTTTGGTGCCTGATCTTAGCCCTTTACATCACCTATGGACCCCACAATTCTTGGTCTCTAATTTAGTCTCTAAGCTATGTCTCTTTTTTTCCCCCACCCTTTCTACTTTCCAATCAGAAACCTCTCTCTCCAGAGTCCTGAGTGCTGAGTACTGGGACCTGCATGTCTGTTGTGCAGATTTTTTTTTTTTTTGTATTGGGCAGATCAGGAATGGACATGGAGACTTGAAAGCTCTGGGCTGGGTTTGTGGCTGTGGTGTATTGTGTTATTGGGAGACTGTAGGCACCTCAGTATTGGGCTTCTAAGCCCTGGCCTTTTTCCCAAGATGAAAGTTGCTTCAACTAAAGATGGTGATGGCAGTAGTGGAAATAATCCAAAGTGGAGGCAGATGAAGGTGACTGCTTTCAGAGATTGGGCAGGGATGGAGGGCTGTGTAGCGGTGTTGGGCAGTCTGTTCAGAAATGCAGCAGTATGGCATGCTGTGTTGTTGTAGATAGGTGTCTCCAGGCTCTGTCTTGTGTCATGGATTTCAGTGTTCCAAGATGGATGAGGCTGGGAACCCTGCCTTGGTAGACGAGGGGCTATCGTGACAGGGTCCATGGGTCATGGTGGGTGGGGGTTCATCAGGCAAGGAAATCCCTGCAGGTGAGGCCCAAATTGTGTTGTAAATGTTGCATACAGAATAGGTTTATTATTCCCTTTTTTAGTATTTTCAGAATGCTATAATAAAATATCTTAGTCTAGGAATGTTATAAACAATAGACATTTATTTTTCAAAGTTTTAGAGTATGAGAAATCTAATATCAAGGCTCTAGCAGATTTGATATCTGGCAAGTACTTGCTTTTGGGTTCGTAGATGGCACATTGGAATTAACATATGTCTTCATATACACGAAGGGGTAAGATAACTCTCTGGTGCCTCTTTTTAGGGAAACTTTATACAGGGTTCACACTCATGAATGCAATCATTCCTGAATGGCTCAGCTTGTGATACCATCACATTGATGATTAAGTTATCAACATGTAAGTTTTGGGGTGAAAAAAACATTTACATCATAGAATTTTCTAACCAAATTGGTGTTGATAAATCACAAGAAAGTCATTATATTACCTTGTACTCCTTAAATTCCACAGTTCCACAAATCTAAGAAGAGCATTATTTTTAGGATAAAATGTTTTAAAGTGTTCAAATCAAAGAGAAGATTTCCTTAAACATTCAATAAGGTGAGAGGCATAGTAACATTTAATAAGCAATCCAAGAATCAGCCTTACATTTCTAATTTAGTGAAATCACAGGTGATGTGAAACAAAGCTCTGTATCTGATATAAAGCCATATTCTTTCATATGAATTACAGAAAAATAATTAGGGAAATTTTCATAAACGTTTGTCTTACTCTTAATACATTGACATTATTAAATTTAATTTTGAAGCAATAAAAACAATATTTATAGTTACTTATTGCTGAACCATCCAATTTTTTCTGAGGAATATATTTTTGGTGATTTTGTCATTGTGCTAATAGCATAAAGTGTATTTATATAAACTAAGGGAGATATGCTGTCATTAAGTGATATATAGAAACACCATTCTTCTGTAGGTTATTTATTATTGGGTGAAATATAATTAGGAATTTCATATCTTTACTAGTAGTATAGTGTTAATAAGCTGTTATATTATTAATAATCAGAATATTAAGGGACTCAGTAGAGAATAAATTTCAAGAAGCTTCTTCCATTTAAATATTAAAATGAAAGAAAAAACATGATTGAGAAATACCATTGTTATTTTTAGTACCTGAATTATTTAGTACCTAAATTGTTATTGACCTTCCAATGTTCCAATAAGTTTTTTATGATCATTTCTTCTCTTCTCAGCCAAACATCTAATGGATATGAATACCAGACAAAAATTATTTTGCCCTCTTCCATGCCTTGCAAGATGACATTTATACTAGTGTTATCTCTGAAACAAAAATGCCTGTTACTTTCATCAAAATATTATCTAATCTCATAGGAAAAGATAAATACTTACAACATTAGGATATGACTTAGGTTAGTTTATGAGATTTCATTGGAAAAATAGCCCCAAGAGAGTAAATAAAGTACTGATGTTGTAAATTATGAATAAAATGAAGAGAACAACTAGAGATAGAAAGGAGGACAATAAACACCTAAATTAGGAAGGTCTAAAAGGACTTCAGGATATCCTAAAAGGCAGTGCCAAAAACTGTAGATGACCTGTTACCATACTGCATTTATGAATGTGATACAAAGAGTGCTCTACTGGGACTTTTTGGTAGAGCACACCTTTCCTTTCAAAAAACAGAAACACCCATTTTATATTTGTGTGACTACATGCAGGGATTTATGACTTAACTGTTTTTACATTCTGTTCATCTGTTGATTAATCCCTCTATCCAACTATTAATTTTTCCATCCTAAAGCATCTTTTCATAATACAATATAACCATTTAATATGAGTCATCTTATATAAAATAAAAGCTATTTGGAGAATCTCGAGGAAGTGTTCAATTACCCTGTGGAAGATATGATGACGGTAGCAAGTGTAGGGGTAGAAAGTAATTTTTTTCCCGAGGTCACACTATGGACTGAATTGTCCTCCCCAAAATCAATGTGTTGAGACTCTAACCTTCAGTGTGATTGAATTTAGAAGATAAGGCTTTTCAGAGGTAATTAAAATTAAATGAAAACATAAGTAGACTCCTAACTGGATAGAATCAGTGGCCTGGTAAGAAGAAGAGAAAGTCTTTCTCTCTCTTTCTGTCTCATTCCTGTAAGCCAGGAAGAAAGTCCTAACTAGAAGCCCACAATGCTGGCACTCTGATTTCAGAATTTCAGCTTCCTCAACTGAAAATGTATTTTTTTATTTTTAAGACACCCAGTCAATTGTGAATTTTGTTATGGAAAGCTGAGCTAACTAACACAAAACAGAACTCAAATCACAATTCTAGGGCTATAACCCCTAAAGTAAATTTTTCTCTGCCTGAAATCACAATCTGTGTGGTTACATCACCCATTTTTACATTATAACCAACTGGTTTACCCTATTCAGTGGTGAAGATTAAGTTATTCACTTTTTGTTTCACTCTTTCTTTCCATGAGTCTCCCTGTGCTTTCCATTACTTTAATGCTGAAAAAGGATATGTAATCTTCTGATTTTTAACTGATTCCTGAATTAATTTATGTATACCAAGTTCCACTATGCTCTCTTTTGTGTATTTATAATTCAGATAAAATGTTTTTAATACCTTTATTTTGTGTATATATTTTTATATGGTGCTGATGTTGAAATCCAGTGCTCACTCGTGCTAGGCAAAAGCTTTGCCACTGAGCCACAACCTCAGCCCAGAAAAAATGTTTTATGACAGAAATTTTGATACATGTTGAACTGTGGAGCCATGAATTCTGATAGTATAATTATAGGTGAGGATTATGAAAATAAAGCCCTCATTTATGAAGCTTTAAGCAACAAGTTGCATAAATCAGATTACTGCTTATGTACTTTTCTGGCAATTAATTCTGTTGATAACAAAGCTGAATGACAGTAATCTTCCTCTAGCAGGACCAAACATGACAACAGATTTTTATTTTAGAAAATAAAAAATGTGCTATCACTCATCCCCTCTATCTGCTGTCTGAGAGATTAAAAGGAGAGCACAGAATGAGACCTGCTTGACTATTCAAATTCTGGTTTGATTTGCTATGAAAGGAATTAATATACATAGTTCTCTCATAAGTCTAATTATATTTATATTTTTGTGATGTCGTTCCTAGTATCCAGTAAGATAGAAATAAAACAAAACAGATATTTCTTCTGAAGAGCAGTCAGAAAAATCTGGGTTTAAATCCAGGTTCTTATATTCAGAGTTGTATGAAAATGGACAAGATCAAGCTCTTTGTTACCTCATTTTTTTTGTCTGTAACAATGGGAATATAATCCCATCTCATATTGATGTAAGAATTCAGTATGAGGAAATCATATTATAAGCTAAAAGCAGTAACTCAGTGTTAGTATTTTTCCCATTACATATCTGTCTAATAATTTTGTGTACTCTGTCTCCTGCTGCAAGACAAATCCAATGTCAACTGTGCTGTAAGATATTTTTGGACCATCCTTCAAGATCTCTTATTCAGATTTGATGCTACAAAGCCTGGGATGAGATTCCCAGAGATACCCAGTTCCCAGAAGCACTGGTAAAATAGTTAAATAGCTTCCTGCATGGTCTACACACCATGAGAAAATGAAATGGATTGAACTCTGAATGGATTGTTTGCCAGAAGACATGGCAAAGTATAAATAGGCAGAGAAAATGGACATAAGGGTGACAGTTTAAGTGCGAGTATAATACATTGCAGATATAATGCTTTTCATAAAACACAAAATTTTCTAAATAAATCATAGGACCTAAGCCATTGAAAACATATAATCTTGCATTTATGTGGTTTCTGCACAATTTTCAATAGAAAGTTATTCTTTTAAACTTTACATGTTGACATCTAGTTGCCATAAATATATAGGACAACAAAATCTTGTGTGCATTGAGTTCTCACCAAAGATTCTTATTCATACTTATATATTTATGCTTTCAGCTGTTAATTTGAGGTACTTAAGTTTTACTGATTATATTCTATGGTGGTCTGACAGGCTGGCAATGATAGAAATGATAGTCAAAATGTTATGTTGAGCCAAGAGTTTAAGTAAATATATTTGTTCCATGCTTCAGTAAAATCACAGTATGGAAATTATGATATATCTTACTCTGGAAAATTCTAATGATGCAGACTGAAATTTACCTTAGTGAAAATTTACCTATATGCAAGAGACAAAATGTCTAGTGTTAGTTTAATTTCAATGGCAATATTTATATACTTGACAAAAGTGTTTTCTATCACTTCTGAAGATGTCATATGTATAATAAAATTGCAACACAGGCAATCCCTTTCAAAAATCATTAATTAAATTATGTTAATTCTTTGCTTTGAAACATGCAGTGGCTTTTTAGCTCGCTCAGAGTAAGATTCAACAACTTTATAAGGCTCACAAGGGCATATATAATCCTATCAACCTCTCACACTACCAAGTTTACCTCTTTGCTATTATCTCTTAATACTCACCCCCATGTTTCTTTGTTCAGTTACACTGACTTCATCACTAATTCTTAAATATATCTGGCAAGCTCCTCTCTCAGGTTCTTTGCATGTACTCTCTGCTAGAAACTCTTTTGTAACAATTACATACCTTGTTCTCCTCACCTTTTTCAGGTGTAATCCCCAATATGCGTCTTATCAGTGAAGTTTTCACTAAAAATTATCTAAAAGGCAAACCCTTATACTTATCACCCTACTTGCCTGTTTTACTTACATTTCAGCACTTTTTGCACACTAGCAGTATAGTCATGCATCAGTATCACCATGGGATTTTTCTAGGCCCCAAGGGACACAAAAATCCACAGATATCCCTGTAATTTATAAAAATACTGTAGAATTTGTATATAACTTAAATAAATAGTCCCAAGTAAGATTATTCATAATGCCTAATAAATGTACAAAGAGTTCAATTAGTTGTTATGTTATTTAAAGAGTAATGAGAAAAGGCTCATTGTACAAGTTAAGTACAGATGCCTTTTTTTTCAAAATATTTTCAATTCACAGTTATATGTATCCATGGATGTACAACCCACAGTAGTGAAGGGCCAACTGTAAATGTGGTATTTATTTTTATCTTCCCCCCATTAGAGTGTAAGCTCCATGAGAACATAGATATTTGTGGTTTTATTATCATTGTTTTGTTTTGCTTTGTTCCCTGCTTTATCCCCAGGACTGAAGTAGTGTTTTGGCACATGTTGTTTGCCCAATAAATCTGTTGATTTAACCAAATAAGTAAGTGTTGGTTAAGTTTTAGTTAAAACTTCTACTACAAAATCATGGTCAGTCTATTTCAAATACTTATATAACACTTAAAGTAAAAGGTTTCTTACTTTAACATTTTAAGAAATTCAAATAATTCATAAAATCTTATATCCCTTATCTACTTTTAAAATCACACTTGTTATCCAGTTCAAGTTATACTCTGTAACTGCGTGTTACTGTTTCGAATCATAAGCTCTTCTTATATCTCATATAAACTGTATCCAGACCAGTCTCCCAGTATCCAGTTTCCAGCATGGAGTAATACAATGACCCATCTTTTCATGTCCTCCGTTCCAACATACACACTGAAGTTGTCCATGTGATCTTTGTTTTGTTTTGTATTTGTAGTACCAAAGATTGAGTCCAGGAGCACTTTCCCACTGAGCTACATCCTCAGCCTTTTTAATATTTATTTATTTATTTATTACTATCAATATCACTAAGTTGCTTACGGTGCTTGCTAAATTGTGGAGGCTGGCTTTGAACTTGTGATCCTCTTGCCTCAGCCTCCCAGGCCCCTGGGATTATAGGCAGCATCTGGCCCAATGTGATCTTTATTACTCTATCAAGAATTTCTTATAAAACTTTTAATTATTACTACCATGATGAGAAAATTTGAAAACCTTAGTATAACCTATAAGACTTTCTATATTTTGGTCTGGGGTGCTCAAGATTTCTAGATAATCTTTCAGAAATACGCTGCAATGTATTCTTAGACATTTCTAATATGATTATATTTCACCTGTGAGCATAGGAAATAATTAAACTATTACTGGGAAAGTAGGGTACAACAAGGTTTAAGACATTTTATTCCTATGAGATAATGTATTTTGGGTGCAATAAGTTATTCTTAACTGCCTCTGCAGTGATGCAATAAAAAAAGAGAAAAATTTTAATGGGTTGTATCACTGTTAATCACTTTGGTATTATCTTGGACTTGTCCACTGTGATTAACTTCAGACAACCCTTGTTTTTCTCTGCTTTTGCTGAAGTTTGTTATTAAAACTCTGTTTGTAACCTTGAAAGAGTGTGTAATGGCTAATTACAAAAAATAATAGCTATTGATCGACCTTATTTTTATTTATTTATTTGTATGTGGTGCTGAGAATCAAACCCAGTATCTCACACATGCCAGGGAAATGCTCTACTACTGAGCTACAACCCCAGCCCTATAATGGTTGATTTTTATGTTTACTTGACTAGGCCATAGTATAAAGTTATTTGGTTAAATATCAGTCTTCTGCTTCTTTCTCTTTTGCATTCTCTCTCTCTCTCTCTCTCTCTCTCTCTCACACACACACACACACACACATTAAATTAGTTCTGTTTTGTTTAAGAATTCTAATATATAAAATTAAAGAGTCAATAAATAAACTTCATTATTGAAAGAACAAGAATTTCATTTGCGTAACATATGACAATCCTTCATCTTACCCTTGGTAGGAAGTTGAGGAAATTTACTGACAAAATCTTTCTTATATATGCTTTGGTTGTGAATATTTTATTCAATGACCTCTGCAAAAATATAGTCTACCATGTTTTCCCCAAAATCAGAATCAAAAGTTATTATTTGAACAAACATCTGTGGGGACAAGTGCATAGAGTAATGCATACATGACATACATTAAGGGCATCTGAGTGGCAGGCAACTCCCCTCTTGCTAGGCGCTTGAGTAGCAGGAAGCTTACCACTTAGGCACAGCCTTGAGCATGAGGACATGAGTTGCAGTCCCTGTGCTTGCTCCACAGCCCACTCTTTGATTGGTTGCTGCAAGGACAGTTAGCAGAAATTACATTGGTGGCTACCTGTAATCTGCTTAACTACTGCCTGAGTATATATATATATATATATACTTGGTAACTGCACAATAAAATCAGACCTGCTTCCTGCTTGGTCTCTGGAGGTCTTGATTAGCAACTCCTCAGCCACACTTTTCTCTACCTTGTTCTGTGGACCTCCTCGATGGTAGAGAGAGAGCCCATGCAAATATCTCTTGATTTGAAAATATCAATTTGCTGAAATTTTCAAACAAAACAATTTGAGGACTTTCCAATTCATAGTAATATGTATTTAAACATCTAAATTTAAAGTTCATCATGTGGGATATCAATTTTAATAACTTACCTTGCTTTGTCATATAACAACAAAAAAAAGGTGAGAGCTGCAGTACCACATATAAGGTAGCATGAAATTGCACTTCTGTTATCTTTTTAGCCATAATAAACTTGACAATACAATAGGACAAATTTATTCTAATAACCTCCTTTTAGAAAGCAAAAAGAGCATGAAGAATTGTTTCTACAAGTACAAAGAGAACAAATAAATTATGTCTCTGGCTTCCAGACCAGTTGACATAAGTACCTCTTAGGAAGCATCTTACCTAATCTAGTAGTACTTGGTCACATGATAAATTTTAAGACTTTTAATGTCCCTAAAATATTACATAAGATTTAATAATGTTAGCTAAAAATGTAGAGATTAATTTTAGTGATTTTTCTCTAATTAAAAGGTATTATGTGGTACCTCCCAGTATAAATATTTGAGAACTTTTATTTAATCATTTTCCTCATTTTGAGATTCATCTTGCATTGGATCTGAGATTTAATTTTTTCCCTTTATTTAAATTTATTTGCAATAAGTAATAATAGAGGATAAAAGTACTGAGCAGTCCAGTATTGAAGGAAACAATAAAAACAAATCAAAACCAAAATTTAAAAAAGTGATATTTCCCAGATATAAATTAGAATTGGCATTTTTAAAATGCACAAGTCACAAATCTGATATCCTTAAAATATTCTTTTAAAAATTTGACTTTAAGGAATATATTTATAAGAGAGAAGGATTGATTAATATCAGTGTATATAAATCTCAACTATTCTAAAAACAATTTTACTAATGTGAAACTATTATCTTGTTCTTTTGACTTTAAAGGTTCACTGCCTTTTTCCAGAAAGAATGGCCTGAAAACATTTCATCTTTCTAAGCCATGATGAATGAGCTTCGATTAAAAGTAGCTTAAAGAAGAAAAGGTACTAATGTGTTTTATACAGTCACTGATCAGTTACTGACATGCAACATTTCATTTTCTTTAGGATATTAAGTGATGTTGTATACCGAAAAACAACAGCTTATGTGATAGTTCGTCTATCATTACATGCATCATAAAAGCAAGAAGGACATAAATTTGTTTCTTCCTTTTGAAGTCTAATTATTTGTAAAATCATTACTTGTCTCTTATTTACACAACAAAATTAATGATCCTCAACATATTAAAATTTGCAATGTGGTTTTGCTCCCTGAATTCCTAAACCTTAGTTAATGCTTAGTGATATGGGTGACATCCTATGGATGATACTATCTTAAAATTCTCTGCAAAGTGTTAGTAGGGGCACTTGTATTATTGACGACCTGTTTTTGTACAATTTGATGAAAATTAAAAAAAAAACAATACTTCTAGGTCAAAGTTCATTTTCCTTTCATTTTCTATCTTCTGATAATAAATCTTTATAGGCAATGACATTCTAAACTATAAAATAAAATGTTATATTGACTTGGAAAATAGCCAAAATATAAGCTTATTATAGAATACTATGAAACAGGTGTTTTTAATATCTTACATTCATTTTGAGACAATACTAACTTTGAAAGACAACAGACACAAATGTAATGTTAAAATATGCAGAGTATTAGTAAAATGTACAGTATCTGTTTAATGTAGAAGTTATAGCATCTTGTCATGTAGATTTACTGTGTTTGCAAGTTCCAAAAACTCTTTCACAGTTAATGACTATATAATTGATCAAAATCTATCTGATTGTAACAAGTGTCCTGGAATATAATTATGACTGATCTGCTTAAACATATACAAAAGATATATTTCAAGATTAAAAATTTTAGATAGTGCAAAATATACCAGTGATGTTCTCAAGCACCATATTGTCTCAAATGTTTAGATTTCTTTCAGTTTCTGAGATGGTATGGTTTCAAATCTAATAGAGGTTTAAGTAATTAAATACTTAGATTGATATGGAATTATAGACGTATAGAGAAAAGTAAAACTGTTTTCCTGTATTATGAAAAGGTAACATGGAGTAGTTCACAAAGCATAGGTGCTGTAGCCAGATGCCTAGGTTCACATCCTAATTTTGACACTTACTAGCTATGCAAATTTGGTGAAGTTATTTACCATCCCTGTATCTACATTTCTTTATATGTAAAATGGCAATGAAAGTATTTATTTCATAAATTTATTGCATAAATTAAATAAATTATTACAGTCAAGTTATACAATGTTAGCTACTGCTATTTTGTAGATGTGTCCTTTTGGATAAATGACAATTTTTCAATATTTTCATTCATAAAGTTTTTACAATAAGGCATAAATCTTTTTGAACAAGGCAAAATAAAATATGGCAAGTCTATGAAATAAAAAAAGATCTCTATTTTGTCATATGGGGATTATTTTGGGAAGTAACTGGAAAAGAATATAATTATTTTTAGGATTTATATAGTTATTCAGGATTTAGGGAATCATTAATGATTTCCTAAGTTTGGGCCCAAATCCCACTACCCTTAACACATGTGATACAAGTCTCCCACAAACAAAATAGTCATAAAGTAGTCAGAGAATTCATCTCAATTCTTCTTAATATCACTAATTATCATTCTCTCTCTCTCTCTCTCTTTCTCTCTCTCATTTTTAAATTATTTTTATTTTTATTTTTGGGTGGTGCTGGGGATTGAACACAGGGCCTTGGGCATGCAAGGCAGGCACTCTACCAACTGATATAGCTCAAAGCCTGGATTAAGGGTTCCAGCCCCCTAATTCTCTCTTATAGAATTTTATATGTAAAAATATAATAGTATATCTGCCAATTTTCATCAATCCATTTAGAACCAGCCAGTAACAGAATATTGCTTCATTTTGCCCTAAATGTGACATTTGCTTACTGATATTTCAATTATTGAATTTTTTTTTAGCTCTTAACGTTATCCTACCTTAAACATGCAAGAAAAGTCAAGGTTTAAACTACTTGCATGGATTAGAAAGCAAAAGTTTAATACAAAAGATAAGTAGTAATAGACCTAAAGAAACTTGGTGCTTTCACAGAAAATAATGAGCACTGCATCCAATTGGTTGTAGTTGAACATACTGATTTTAAAATAAACCCACAAAAGTTACAGAATCTAAACTCCAAATATCTCCAAGCTATTAGAATTGTGAGCCCATATATTAAAAGATTTTTGTTGTTGTTGTTTTACAATCCCATTTCCCTTCTCTCCTAATGGGCCTGTGAGCTGGAAAGTAGCCTAATTTGCTTTTGTGAGGGGCTTTTAGGGATCGGCACACCAGTCCAGATATTTGTGGTCTAGAACACAGACCAGGATCAAACCCCATCTCCATGGTAACCTGGCCACCCTCAGGTGCACAGCATGTACCTTTTCCTTCAGCTTTTTGCCACTGACCTTGTAGCCCATGGTTGGTGGTCATAAGTGTGCTGCTAACTCATTAGATTATTATGGCCCTCATCTAAATTTGCCCAGTAACAGGTTATGCTTAAAAAGTTTGCCTATGCAATAATAAAGAAAATCGAGTTCTCTGAAACTGGTCTCCAGAGGTCTTTTTTGGACTCCGTCTTCATACCCTCCTCAGCTATTTTGTGGGCTTCCGCTGGACCCAGTGAGCCCATACAGTCCCAAATCTTTAAACAGAAAAAGAGAACATACACACACACAGAGAGACACACACACGCAGACACACACAGATAGGGCATGCTCACAAAATGAAAGGGAAGGAGAGGAGAAGGGGGAGGGGAGGCAAAGGAGGAAGGGAGAGAAAAAAATGGAACTGGGATAGGGACTGGAGAATAAGGTATAAGTGGGCCAAAGTTCAACCTAGACTAGCTTTTCCATGCCCATAGATATAAAGGCACCTTGCAAAGGGACTTCTATATAATTGCCATGTCATCAAAATCTACCTGCATGTTTCCCTTACTTCGATGCCTTGTGCCTACACCTAAAGAAATAGCAATGTTGAACAATGAATTGCATTACAATCTGAAAACTCAGGGTCTACCAGGCACCATACACGACTCTGAGATATTGACAGTTTCTGATCAGACTCTACTTTGTTTATGCTCCCTCTGTGACAGCAGCTACAGCCTAGCAAAGCACTGTGGCTTCCTATACTTATTGATTGACTCTGTTCTCAGAAGAGAGAGGTCAGATCCTCAAGCCTGGTCAGAATATCACTCCAGAGTTGACTTAAGATATAGTTTAATATGAGTGTTTTGCTTCCAAGCTTCAAAATGAAATGTTGTCATTTTACTTGGGAGACCTGCACCCCAATGTGAATGGGCAATACTATATGAGAAATTCGCACTGCTAGGCTTATCCTGTCCATTCTGATCTGCAGCTACTTGTCCACATACCTTTTAGAATATCCCTATGTGAGCTTTTGGCTACAGGGTGATATAGAGTGGTCTCTGGACACTGAACTTTGGCATTATTAATGACAGGCCACTATATATTATGTGGTCCCACTTTGTATGAGTGGAGTAGGCAATACATTCATCAAAATATTGTAAAGTCTATTAATAACAAATTACCTTATGATACATTTTCTGTCTTTGGAACAATTTTTTTAATACAATGCTAACTGATGAACATGGGTCCAAGGGCTAGGGGTTTGTGCATTTTGAGAAATCAGAACTCACTAAAAGGGCCATTGAATTGATGAATCATATTCTGCTAAAAGATAGCCAAGTTTTTGTTGGGAAGTTTAAATTTT
Source organism: Ictidomys tridecemlineatus (assembly GCF_052094955.1). Lineage (NCBI taxonomy): Eukaryota > Metazoa > Chordata > Mammalia > Rodentia > Sciuridae > Ictidomys > Ictidomys tridecemlineatus. The sequence goes on from NC_135493.1 coordinate 44,897,332, forward strand.
TCTAAGAAAGATAAGCAGAATTCTAAATTAAAGTAAAGCTAATGGTTAACTAAACTTTTTTGGAGATGATTTATACAATACAGAGAAGACCCACTGGGTATAAAGGTGTTAATCTCTGTGTCAAAACTCTTGAAGATGATACTGATTATAAATGACTGAAAAAAAGAATTTTCACTCTTTGGTAAAAGATGCATGATAGAGATTTGACACACCATCGGCTTTGGTTTTATATCATTGTATGCTTTATATTTCCTGAGGAAGAAAATAAAGCTGCCTCAGCAATAAATCAAAGAATTCTGGTTATGGTACAATTGTATGTGGCTGTTGCACAAAACAAAGAGTAGCACCAGACACTTTTCACCAAGAACTAAGTGAATACATGAGACTATACAGACTAGACGTCTATTTACTACATTTAACTTTCACCATGTGGCATCAACATCTTTGAGTAACTTCATGCCAAATATTACTCAGGTTTAACATGGCAGTGCACATCTTTGCAAGTCTGTAGTCTGGGCTAAACCTCTTCTGTCTCAGAATATACCTAGTGTTATTCATTCAGCAACAGCACAAGAGTCATCATGTAGCATTTTCACACTACCACAAGTCCCACAAGTCAAGTCAGCCTGGAGGACCCAAATGCAACACTGCATATGGCTGTTCACTGTGAAACCTCAGTATCACATCCAAAGCAAAGATTCAAAAATTTGCAGGTGTTGCACGTTTTCATAGCCATTTAAAATTTAATGTACACTGACCAGCTTTCATTCAGAAGACTGTTACTGTTTGTAAACTCAGAAGAAAATCTTAGGTGAAATTCTGCTTTCTCTGGTTCAATTCATTCACCCAACTCTGGCTACATAAATCTCTGGCATGCTATTGAAGACAAATTATATAGTGAAAATTTCTATTTGTTAAAATATCCTGAGACTCTTTTTGAGACTTGGTTGATGAAGCTATCCTTATTCTGAAAGCTAACCAAACTCAAGGTACTGCACCAAAATCTTCTAATAACATTCACAAGTATTCATTTTTAATAAGATTAAATTCCTGTCTGCAGGAATGAAAGTTCCAAACATTGAAAAATAAAAAAAACTGTAGAAAAATGATAAAAACTAGAAAATTAAAAAAAGAAATATAAGTTTATCTTTTACAAAACAAATGTGAAATTTTCAAGGGTGATATTTGATTATTTTGGTGCTTAAAAATGAATATAAAATATAACAGAAAAATAATTTCAGAAATAAATATAATTAAAATATAATTTGAAAGAAATGAGGTTGGTTTAGACAATTTTGCAGAAATATAAATTAAAACTTTTTTAACTTTTATTTATTTATTTATTGGCTATAAACTGTGCAAACTGAAGCACTCATTTTACATTCCAGAACTGAAAGCTTACCAAGTGTTTTAGTCAGCTTATTTTTTGCTTTTGTGACCAAAAGACTTGAAAAGAACGATTCTGAAGGAGGAAAATTTTATTTGGGGCTCATGGTTTCAGAGGTCTTAGTCCATTGTTCTGGGCCTGAGGTGAGGCAGAACATCATGCCATAAAGGTGTGGAGGTGGAAAGCAGTACAGGATGTAGTAACCAGGAAGCAGAAAGAACTCTGCTCACCAAAACCCAAATAATATATCTCAAAGGCATTGCCCCAATGACCCACCACCTCTAGCGACACCCTACTGGCCTACAGTTACCACCCAGTTAATCCATTCAAGTGGCTTAACAGCACTGATTAAGAATCATAAACCAATTATTTCACTTCCAAATTTTTGGAATTGTTTTATACTTGAGCTTTTGGGGGACACGTCATTTCTAATGCATAAACCAAGGAAAGGTAATTTGGATTTAACATTCTTGTTTAATAAAGAGTGAAAAAAATAGTTTTGGCAGAGAGAATGGTGAGAAACTCACAGTGTCCTGCCACTTCTCCCCAGGGGCCTTTTGAGTCCTTTTGGCCTCAAATAGGCTGGTGAGCTGGAGACTTGGAAAGAGGCCCTGGCCTTGGTCCTGCAGACACCTGGAGTCCCTGCAACTGCACATGGCTTAGGCCTCCATACATTGTCACACCTACCCTGCAATGCCTCCATTACCTGATGGTGGTAGCCTGTTCTTTCCCAGCTTGAACCCTTTGGGCTTCTGAGTCTTGTGGAATAATCCTTTAAAGTCACGAGAAGCTGCCTCTGACATCTTGGCATCTTTGGGTGGCAGTGGCCACCAGAGTGACAAGAAGGTCATCAAGGTCTTCAAGAGTCCAAGATGGTGAGCCGACACTGGAAAGCTTAACCACTTGTTGGACAGCAGGACCAAGCAGATCAAGGCCCTGGGTGAACACTCCCTACTGGTTGGATAGAGACCTCACCTCCTCCTGCAAGGATGAACAAAGGCCTTAACCATCTTGGAGGGTGAGAGAAGCCCCAGATGATGGTGGGTGAAATCATTAGCTGCTGACTGACTGGGAGAAGGTAAGGAGCTCATGGGTGGAAGGGCTAGTGCTGTACAGCTGTCTTCTGGAGACCAGAACATGAGGACTGTCTTGTCTCCTGCCATAGCTCTGTCCTGTCCTGCAGCCACTAGAAATAACAGATGCTTTCAGGTGCTTGGAGGGCCAGAGAAGGCAGGTAGATGACCCAAAGCTAAACCACAGGTTAGAGAGCAGACCAAGATGATCAGTGCCCTGGGCAGACAGCTCCTAGCTGGTTAAAAGATACCTCAATGCCTCTTCCAATCAATAAGAGATAAAGGCCTTAAGTTCCTAGAAAGTGGAATGGGAAGTGTGGTAAACTGTACACTGGGGTAACAGCTGCCGATAGCTGGACTGGACAATGGGGGGAAAGGATAGTGGCTGACAGGTGAAAGTCTTAGCATCTATTGGGCAAATGTTTTCCCTTCTTCCCAAGAAAGAAATGGCAGATGAACACTGTGCTTTGGGCCAGTTGGAAGTACCCATCCCCTTTGGGAAGATTTACTGACCCTTTGTAGAAGACCTCTGAATAAATATGAAAAAGCTGCTCTCAATTACCCCAAACTTTTTAAGAATATTTTTAGTTGCCAATGAACTTTTATTATTTTTATTTATTCATATATGATGCTGAGAATCAAACCCAGTGCCTCACACTGCTAAGCATGTACTCTTCCACTGAGCTATAACCACAACCCAAACCCCAAATTTTTAAAAGAAAACTTTTGCTCTCTCCTGATATTCTAAATGTAAAGAGGTTGCCAAAGTATGATAGAGTTAGAAAATATCACATCTTATAAATATTTATTTGTTTTTAAATAATTAGAAAAATGTCTGAAAGTGATTCTTCTGAATGGAGTTGTTACACCATCTCTAGAAGCTATACCAATGAGCAACACTTATCCACTGGTGTGTTCAGTGGTTACAGGACATGAAGCAAAGGATCATGCAAAGAAATAAAAGGTTGTCCTGTGCCAGGCTGATGAGATGTTTGATATGTGCATTTCATTCCTTAATGTTGTATATGTATAGTTGACAATGCTAATTTTTTAAAAATATCAGTTATTGTAAATGTTCTGAAATGCCTGATGAGATGTTAAAATAGAAGTAGAAAAATATAATACACTTTATAATATTCATTTTATTAAAATTCATATTCAATTTTATTGGAGGGCGGAAGCCAAACACCCTTTTAGTAGTACACATTTTGATTATGCATTGATTCTCCAGAGAAGAAGGAAATGCAAAGATCTATGCCAGCATGCTTATGAAGCAAGAGTAAGCATTGCTACTTATGTCTATGAGGTTTTTTTGTTTTGTTTTGTTTTGCTTTACTGTGTATATAGTGTATACATGGGAGAAACAAGATCTAATCTATAAGATTTAGTCTTTCTAGATGCTAAATAAGTTGCCAATGTATGGCAAAAGTAAACTAATAAATTGTGTATGTTTTGCTTTCAAATTCCTAGGAAAGATCATATTCTGAAAATTTGAGCATTGTAGCCCACTGGATTAGATAATGGTCCAGAATGATCATATTTTGAAAATGCTTTCAAATTAGAACTATTGATATATGTTTGCAATTTATTCAATACTGTTTTGTATATAGCATGAAAACTGAGTCCTTACTTGAAACACCTAATCTATCTAGGTGCCCAATGTATGTTAAATATAAAGGTAGTAAAATAACACTTTGTAAAATATAGTTTTGCTAAAAAAGAAATTTAGAAGTAGCAGAATAATCCTTATTTATATTTCATTTTGTTATTTTAGGAAGAACTGTCTTCTGGGAATGATTCTTTTAATATACTTCTTGGAGCTAAGGTTTGTGTTGAACTTACTGGAATGGTGAAAAGGGAGAAGAGGAAGTGTGAAAGCAAGAGCTCTTTGATATTATCTCTGTATCTAAAAGACTGTTTTAGATTATATCCATAGATTTGTATGTGTACTTTTGGTTAAATGCTTATTGTGCACAAAGTTCATACTTTATTTCATAACATTAAAGCTTTATTGGTATCCTGAGGTGACAGCATATGGTAAAAGCAGAACTAGTGAATTATCCAACTTGTAAATACATATTTGTCATAATTTATATAAAAGATCAATCTTGGACATGGAATTGTTACAGCTCTTGGCAGTGTATATTATAACTTATTCATAAGGCCTAAGTGAGGCAGAAGAAAGCACACAAGGACAAACAGGAGCAAGGATGCTCAGGTTTACATTATGATGAAAACCACTGATGTGTGCGCATCTTCTGGCTATACTATAGGAATAAAGTAATTCACTGTGAACACGCTTTTTTGCTAATATTTTACAAATAGAAATCATATAATTAACTCTGAGATTATGCTTGATGTACTCTGTTGTTTTATATCTTATTTTAAATTGAGCATTAAGGGTATACAATATTTTAATTGTAACTCTGTTAATATATCTATCCACAGGCCTGTTGCTTTTTCTATTTTGGTTTTATTTTCATTCCTAAGAAAGACAGGATTTCAGTTTTTTCTAACTGATTGAGTTGGTTATCAAAAATATTTTTATAGCTGTTCCAGAGGCTGAGGCAGGAGGATCACAAGTTCAAAGCCAGCCAAAGCAAATATGAGGCACTAAGCAACTTGGTGAGACCCTCTCTTTAAACAAAATAAAAAAATAAGTCTGGGGATGTGGCTCAGTAATCCAGTTTCCCTGAGTTCAATCACAAGTAGCAAAAAGCAAACGAACAAACAAACAAACAAACAACAACAACAACAAAAAACCCACCACCACCAACAACAAAACTTATGTAGCTTGGTACAGTGGTACACACTTGTAATACTAGCTACATAAGAGGCTGAGGCAGGTGCCGCAGTCGGGCTGGGCGAAATAACCAGGAGGTGACAAGAAACTTGAAGGTTGAAGCGGGAACTGCTTTATTGCAGGGAAACTCAGTGGGAACTGATTGGGCACTCAAGGTAGTGAAAGCCCTTTATTGCGGTACAGCAGAGATATATATACCTTACTGATTACACACATCTTGTTTCAATTAGCATCATCTAGATACAGTAGTCAGCCAATAAGGAATCCTCATCATCTTAATGGCTCGGTGGCGTTGCCTCACAAACCACTCCTCCTGGCAAACTGCCAGGCGCCATCTTGACCTGATCGCAGCCCTCAACAGGCAGGAGAATCAGAAGTTCAAGGCCAGCCTGGGCAACTTAGTGAAACCCTGTCTTAATATAAAAAGGGTTGGGGATATAGCTTAGTTGAGGGCACCCATGAGTTCAGACCCAAATAGCAAACAAACAAACAACAAAAAACTCTCATGTAGCATTGGGATTTTGAATTTGTGGTTATCCTTGATGTGTGTAAAAGCACAATACACACTATTATTTCAGTCATACAAAAATGGGAGCCATGAAGGACAGAAGAAAACATTCAACTAAGCTGCTTGTGACTGAATGACTTTTTCTTTCTTTTGTCTTTCTCTTTCCTGTAATGTACATTAACTTTTTAAAAGTAAAAATTATTTTAAAACCTGTAAAAAAGTGACCAGAAAGTAAAAATGAGTGATCCTTGAATGTAAAAATATTGAATTATTTTAATAATAGTTTCACAAACTACAAAACTGGAAAATTCAAATATGAAATAAAATATAAATATTTTGCATTGACCTAAAATTATACTGCTTTTTAGGAAAAAAAAAGGATAAGTTATTGAGACTAGAGATTATACTATGTAAACTTTTTTCAAATTTTTTATTGTTAACTTATAGTCAGCTCAAACTATTGGCCAAAGATAAGAAAAGATTGTCAGGTATATGTTTTTAAATTGTTTTTTAGTTGTAGATAGGTGCAATAGCTTTGTATTATTTATTTATTTCTGCGTGGTGCTGAGGATTAAACCCAGTGCCTCATAAGTGCTAGGCAGGCACTCTACTGCTGAGCCACAACCCCAGTTTCCACTTTAATATTTTTACTAACACTTTGTAGTAAAAATTGCTGTTCCAGTTTGGTGGAACAATCCCACCAACTTGGGAGACTGAAGCAGAATGATCAAAACTTCAAGACCAACCTGAACAACTTAGGGATACCCTATCTCAAAATAAAATTTAAAAGGGGCTTGTTATATAGCTCCATGGTAAAATAGCCCTGGGTTTAACCCTCAGTACCAAAACAAACATACAAAAATGCTGTTCTATACAAAAGATAAGACTTAAGAATTTTTCATGAAGAAGTTGTTTGGTATAATGTGTTTCTAAGATGAGATATTTGACAACTTTTGGTTTCATAATTAGCTAACAAATGGCATTTGACAAATACTACTCTTAACAAATGTTACCGTTAACTGGTAGACTTTTGTTTTGAATTATATTTTCTTCATTTGCTGTGTTCAAAATCTCTATTACTAAGATTTCATATATTGTTATGAATAACATAGCATAAACCAGATGAATGAATAGTTAACATCTTTTGTAAGTGAGAAGAACACATGTACCTCACAAATGAAAAGAGAAAATAGTCATTTCAATTTAAAGTTGCATTGTTTTAAACTTGGATTGTTTCATTATTTCAGGTATTTCTCTAGGTACAAATGTATAATTCATATTCCTTAATGGAGTTTTGTGCTAACCTTCAGTATCCCATAGGACTTCTCATTTGGGCATAATCCAGCATAAAATTTATCCCATACATTGGCAAATCTTTCTAGATCAATTTCAAGTCTTTTTTTGCTTCTTTGGTCAACTCCATCTTATCACCTCATAAGAATGATTTTTTTGGGGTGATGTGTATTGACCTCTAAGCACAGATTTATTTAAATTAGCTTTAATTATAAAGGGAGAAAGTGCTGAGCAAGTTGTGTTTTAAAAAATGTGTGCTTGGAAATCTTTCATCAGTTCTCTGAACCTACTCCTGGACCCATCTCTGCACTTCCTTGTAAAGTGAAGTTTTAGCAAATGGCCCTGCTACGTCAGTGTGGAAAGAATTCTGGCTCTCAATATCTGATCTGAGTTGATATGCTTTCAGATTTCTTATATTAACTATGCTTAACAAATGTCAATGAACACTTTTTCTTTAAACCCGTTCAATTGGTAGACAAAAAAAATAAATAGAGATAAAAATTGGACCCACAAATAAAATATTAATCTCTCATGGGGTGGGGAAAAACTTATAATTTTATTTTTAACTTACCTGAGTGAAGCTGGAGTTGAGTGGGGAATTCAAAGATATAGTCAGTCCCTCTTGGTTTTTTATTTTAGGGTTCTTAGAGTAATATAAGAATAGGCATTGTGGGATTATTATTGATGTTGTTGCATTTATTTTTCCTGCCTTTTCAGATATTAGCAAGAGAAAAATGAGATAGAAGATACTAAGGGAAGTAAGTCAGGAAATCTAGAGACACAGGGATCCAGAGGAAACAAGAAGAGTCACCATAATGTGGTGTATTGAATTGTCAGAGTCTAGGAGATCAAGAGAATCTATTTGTATATGTACCTTAAATAGTAGCTTCCCATTGAATCAAAAGGTCCCATAGTAATAAATGACTAGGAATGGAAGGAGGAGGAGAAAATAATGTTGAGAAGTAGGGGGTCATAAGGAGATAGGTAAAGTGAAAGAGGAAGAGGGCGAGACATGAGAAAAATGAATTATCACCACTAAGACCATTTTATATTTTTCTGAGGAAAGCTGGAAAATTGGAAAGAATTATTAGGTGCAGAAAGTGGGTTTGTTGTCTGCTAAAAACAAAATTATATGATTATCTACTAACTAATATATTCATTTATGTTTTCAGATCAAAGGCAACTGGAAAAAATGGAGGGCCTTTCTCAAAGAGGAAGTAGTTTGTTTCTGATTGAACAGCCCTGTTGGGTGGCTTTTTACTGCCTGAAGTAAGACAATACTGAGTTAGTTAGCCTTTTTTTCTCCCAATATCTCAATCTTCATGTATCTTTGTTTATCTGTGCTGTGTCTATGGAGCTCTGTAAGTTGCAGTGTCATAATTTTGTGATCCTTAAAATTCTATGCTTTTTTTTGTAACTCACGAATTCTATTCATTCTATTTTATGCTTCTGAGTAACAGCCCTTTCAGCATTAAATGCCTGTTCTGAGGTACAGAGTGTGCCTTGCTGAACTTAACTCAAATAGGCACACTCAGAATTGTGCCCAGTGGGATCTCTACTGGGGATATTACTTTCCCTTTGTCTCTGGATGCTCATGCAACCACCTGGAGAGAAACCAGAAGCTGGTCAGGCAGGCCCCTTTGGACTCTGGGTCTGAGCCTATGAAAGCTGCATTCACTAATTGTGGAATATGTGAGACCGGCAATGGATTAGTTTCCCTACACTAAGTGGAATTTTCAGAAGCACCCTGAGACCCAGACATCCAGCTGAGAATGGTATCTGAAGAGCAACAGTGGGTATGGATCTAATCTCTCTGGAGTAAATACCACCCCCAAAATTTCCAAAAAAGTCAGAACTAAATCCCAGCCTCTGGAATTTCCCATTTAGGGCACTGCATTAGCCCAACTCTAAAATTTTTGACCTAGTGTTTGCAGATAAGACCCCAATTTTCAGTACTCCCTAGTCTGTTTTGCCTTTTACTGTGAGATGGGAAGATGAGAGCTGTTACATCTAGCTTTGATTATAATCCACAACACCTGGCAGTTTGGTGAGACCCACATAAAGGTCAGATTTAGTATCTCCAAACATTGATCTAAGTGGTACATAGATCAAAAAGAAATGGAATAAAAGGGTATAACAGCATAGTCAGTTAACATCCATCCTTGTCAATTGTTCTGATAACCTCTGTGTGAAAAGCCCTTCATTTATAATTAAGAATTTTTTCCTGTGTTTCTTTTGTAACTCATTCCATTCTCTGTAAGTGGGTGTGTGTTTTTTCTGCGCTAATTTTTCTTTCATTTTACTATTTTTTCTTTCACTCATTATTATTTAGCCTTAATTTGACTTTGAAAAGGTAGGATTTGGGGGAAGTTGTTTTGGTTTTATTTTTTTTTCCCTTTTTTTTACTTTTTTTTCCTTTGGGTAGGGGGGAAGCAGGGATTGAACCCAGAGGTGCTTAATCACTGAGCCTAATCCCCAGCTATTTTATTTATTTTTTTATTTTGAGAGACAGTCTCACTATATTGTTTAGGACCTTACTAAGTTGCTGAAGCTGGCTTTGAACCTGATATCCTCTTGCCTTAAGCTGCTGGGATTATGGGCATGTGCAACTGCACCTGGCTTTAGTTTTTTTTTTTTATTTTTATAATTCCTTCTCCTTTTTCTTCCCCATCAGCAGTCAAATTCTCTTGTTATCACTTGATCTGTTTAATACTTTTCTTTAGATTTGTATTTTCTCCTTCTTTATAGCTGTCACTGTACCTCTCCTGCGTCCTGTTTACTTTTTGAATACTTCAAATTTTCTCTTGCCTTCATACTTCATTTCTTTTAAAGAACAGCAAGTTTAGTATCATTAGAACCATTTAATTTATATAGTTCCCTCACCTCACCATTCATGTTTTTGAGATTACTAGTATGATATCATAGTTGAAACCTGCTATTTAATGCCAGATATAATTTATGACCATTCATTGCTGTCACTGATGTTAAATGCTGACACTATCATTACATTTCATATGGAAGTTAATGTTATAGGTGGCAGAGTAAGCATACATAATGATTTCAAGGCTATACATTTGTCAATACCATTATTGCTGTTGTTTGCTCTTTCTTTTTCTTAAGTTAGGCTGGGAAGTTGTCTGGATACTATAAGTTCACAGAATAGAGTACCACTGCTGAACTACACCAACAAGTCAGCAAAATGAAAGCAAATCTCACTTCATTCATAAACTAGCCCTTTCAAACTCCAACAATATTTTAACAAATAGGATAATGTAGATAAAAGAAATGAGATGGACTTCCTCATAGCACAGGCATATACAATAAAAATAGACAAAATCAAAAGAAAACCCTTCAAGACATGTTATCATCAAAATTTCTAACAGAGAATAAGGAATGAAAATTAAAAGCTACAAGAGGAAAAACTTCATTTCACAATGAGTGGTAAAGCAGTGAGTCTCACTCATCTCAGACCCTAAAAATCAAGGAAAACCTGTAATGAGATATTTCAAACTCCACAGCAGAACTGTCACTCAGAATTTATGGAGAAATAAAAGCTTTCCCTGATAATGCTAAACAAAAATAATTCATGACCTCAAACCATCACTATAAAAAACCCTGATAGACTGATAGACTACACACAGAAGAACAGAAGAACTAAAAACAAAACTCAGAGCTCCCAAATGGATGACTCTCTGGAAGAATGATTAGCTAAATAAAAATTAAGACAATTAAATATAGAAAACAAACCAAAATGACAGGAAATTTTAAAAAATATTGTCCATAGTAACAATGAATGTGAATGATCCCAACTCTCCTATAAAAGACATCAATTGGCAGTATGGATTTAAAAACAAGATACAACTCTGTCTTTTTCAAAAGACTCATCTCATAGGCAAAAAAAAAAAAAAAAAAAAAAACACAAAAAACAAAAAACCAAGGTTGAAATCAAAAGGATGGAAATTTTTTTCATGCAAATGAAGTCTGCAAACAAGCAGAAGTAGCTATTCTCATGTAGGCAAACAAAAATTAATCTGAAGACCCAAAGAAGGTCACTGCATGCCAGTAAATGAAATAACCCAAAAAAAGGATATAATGATGGTAAATATTTATGTCCCAAATGTCAGTATACCTAATTACATAAGACAAACAATTGACCTTAAATTCCAGATAGACTCCAAAATAATAATTCTGGGCAGTTTCAGCACACTCCTTTCACCAATAAAGAGGTCATCCAGACATAAAATCAATAAAGATATTTCTGACCTCAGTAATATTACAAAATAAATGGACCTAACAAAAATCTCTATGATAGTTTATCTACAAACAGCTGAATTCACTTTCCTCTTTGTAACTCATGGAAGCTTTTCCAAAATAGACCATACTTCAGGTCACAATATAAATTTTAGCAAATACAAATTAACTGATATAAACTGATGCATTTATCAGTTCATAATAGAATGAAAATAGAAATTAAAAGCAAAAATAATTATAGAGAGCACATAAACATATAGAGGGAAAATAATGTGTATTTTTTTTTACAAGAGAAACGGATCATGGAAAAAATGAGAGGAGAAACTAAAAAATTCTTATAATCATTATTTATGTACATGGAGGATTCCAACATGGCGGCGGGCGCGGAGAGATCAAGTCTCTGACCTCTTCAGCTGTGCAGGCATAGGGAGTCGTAAACAGCCTAATTCTGTTTGCTCAGGATCACTAGGCAATGCTGAACTGACGTGGATCTGGGGCGAGCTGTTTGGGCCTCTCAGAACACACACTGAACCTGGATGGGCTGAATTCAAGCTCCCGTTCGCCTGCTTCCCGCAGACAAACAGCTGTGACTCAGCACTACTCCATCCGGCTGAAACAACCGGTCAGCCCTTCTGATCCTACGGAGGTAAATGCCAACCGAGCCTTCATAGGTAGTGGCCACAGGTTTGAAACGGGGCTTGGGAGAGAAAGTAAGGACCCACCCGTTGCATTGGTCACCCGGCAAAGGGAAACAAACTGTCGCCATTTGCAAGAGATACCACATGTAATTTTTTTTAAATTTTTTTTTTTGTACTAGGGATTGAATTCAGGAGCACTCAAGCACTTAGCCACATACCCAGCCCTATTTTGTATTTTATTTAGTGACAGGGTCTCGCTGAGTTGCTTAGTGTCTCGCTTTTGCTGAGGCTGGCTTTGAACTCATGATCCTCCTGTCAACAGCCACCAGAGCCGCTGGGATTATAGGCGAGTGCCATCATGCCTGGCCAACATCATGCCTGGCCAACAATAACATAATTATTTCATTATGTTTTACTTTAAGTTAATTAATAGATGAATGATTTATTATTATAATAGACATAACTTATAAAAAGAAAAGGTCTTTGTTGTCCTCAGTGATATTTAAAAATAGATGTTGAGTTAAAACATTGGAGGCTCATTGCATTAAAGAAAGCTTGTTGGTATAGAAATGTTATTTTTCACTTTGTTCCCTTATTATAAAATCAAGGTATTAAGATATTTGCTTTATCACATGATATTTTTGTAGCATAGTTCCTGCCCACCCATGGAGCTGCATTTTTGACAGATCCACTGAGTCCTAGAAATGGCCAGTTTTTCGTCAACTGGCAGGAAGGGTTTTGAGTGGGTTGCGCAGAGTTACATGGATGAGCTTATTTGGAAAAATAAAATAAGAGAGATACATGTACAGTATGGCCTGGAGTGTCTCTGTATAGGACAATGTATTTTTCACAAAATCAGAGATTTTAACGGGGATTGAAAGTAGTTAAATTTGGAAAAACTTTCCCTTCTGAAATCAGGATGTTTAGATGATGGCCCCAGGAAGTCTTGTTCCCTTTTGATGTGATAAGGAAGTCTTCAGAAATTAGAAAGGAGCTCAAACCTACCCAAGAAATGCTATCTTTTGGAATCTGTGGTCTTATAAAGTTCATAAAAGTCCCCACTTCACAGTAACTTGTTTTCATTTTATTGGTGTCACAGGAGAGTGGCTAGCTGAAATTCCAAACCTCAGTTCTTTTTGTGTCCTGACAAAAGAAATTTTATTCAGACATTAAAAAGTCAAGCAAGATAACTTTAATTTATGGGAAAGTAAAGAAAGGCTCAAGCAAAGAACACTATGGAGAGAGATGGGTCTTCTCAGAAAAGAGAAGAACAAAGGAAACATAATGTTATCGCCAAATTTATTACTGTTGATGTTTACCAGGAGATTTGGGTTCTGCCTTCTTAAGTATTCTCCCATCAGATGTTTAATTTCTCCTTCATGACCAACAGGGGAGTTTTTTACCCCAGTTGGTTCTCTTCAGAACTGTCATGGCAACCATCCAATTGAGGAAGCTTCATCTATAGCTCAATTCCATGTTAATGACTGGGCAAACTTCATCTTACTGGAACTGCTCTAGTAGAGAAATGTCCCTTGTGAAATACATGGAGAAACCTGTGGTGGTAAATCCTAACTTGACAGTGACCTCAGTGGACACTGTTAGGAGTTAGCACCATTGTGTTTATTGTTAGAGTTAATACACCTGTTCTACAAGTTATGTGATTGTTCATTAAAGGCAATTCAAAGAAACAAAAAAAAAAGAAAAAAAAAAGAAAATATTTTGAAAATTTATACTCAAATAAATTTGAAGATTGAAGATATGGACAAATTTCTAGATACTTTTGACCCACCCAAGTTTGAAGAGGTAAAAGCAAACCTAAACAAAGCAATATTAAGCAACAGGATAGAAATACAGATAAAAAGCCTTCCAACATAGAAACACCCAGAAACAAACAAATTCTCAGTTGAGTTAAATCAGTCCTTCAAAGGAGAAATGTCATAAATCCTCCTATAATTATTCCATGAGATAGCAAGGGAGAGAACCGTTCCAAATTTATTCTATGAAGCCAATACCACATTGATACCAAAACCAGATAAAATACATCAAAGAAAGAAAACTAAAGACCAATATCCCTGATGAATCTATAGACACAAAAATTCTTTAAAATATTAGCATTTAACCTGCAAATACACGTTAAGAAAATTATATACTATGAATAAGTTGACTTCATCACAGGGATGCAAATGTAATTTATCTTACAAATAGAATCAAGTACAAAAATCACATGATAATAGCAATGGATAGAGGTAAAGCTTTTGACAAAATCCAGTAACTATTCATCTTAAAAACACAGAAGAAACTAGGTATAGAAGAAACACTTGAATGCCATAAAGGCTATATATGACAAAATCATAACCATCTTCATAGTAAATGGAGAAAAACTGAAAGCATATCCTCTAAAATGAGGAACAACACAAGAATGTCTAAACTCACCACTATTGTGTAATACAGTTCTTGAAACAAGCCATGACAATCAGACAGGAAAAAGAAATTAAAGGCTTATAAATAGGAAAAGTAGAAGTCAAAAATATCTGTTTGTTGATGACTTGATCCTAAAATTAGAAGATGCAAAAATGAAAGAAGGTTTCTAAAGCTTATAAACACATTCAATAAAGTTGCATGATTCATGATCAACCCACATTAATCAATAACTATCCTACATTTCAATTATGAACTTGCTGAAAAAGAAATCAAGAAAATTATTCCAGTTGTAATAGTCTTAAATAAAATCTTTCAAATAAGGTTAACAAAGGAAGTAAAAGACCTGTACAATTAAAATCATAAAAGACTGAAGAAAGAAATTGAAGAGGACATTAGAAGATAGAAAGATCAAACTTTTCATGGATAGGTCGAAATAATATTATCAAAATAGTAATATTACCTAAAACAATCTATAGATCCAATACAATCCCTAACAAAATACTAATAATACTCTTGACCAAACTTTAAAAAATGTCCTAAAATTTATATAGAAAAATAAGACTTAGAATTGCCAAAGCAATATTCAGCAACAAGAGCAAGGCTGGAAGCATCATGATACTGATCCCAAATTTCACTACAGAGCTTTAGGTGAAACAGGATGGTATTATCTTAAAAGTAAATATGAAGACCAATTGAATATACATGAATACAGAGACAAATTTACATAAACACAGTTAAGTGATCCTTGGAAAATTTGCCCAAAGTGTAAGTTAGGGAAAATACAGCCTTAACAAATATTATTTGGAAAATTGATTACCCATATGTTCAAGAATAAAAGTAGATCCATACATCATCCTAAACAAAGGCAGGTGAAAGTAGATTTAAAGAGAAAAAATTGACCAGAAATAGTGAAAATACTAGAAAAATCATACAGGCAACATTCAAACACATTGTCATAGGCACTGACTTCCTTAGTAAGACTTCTAAAGCTCAGGAAATAAAACCAAGAATCAACAAGTGAGATAGCTTCAAATCAAAAAGATTATACACAGCAAAGGAATAATTTGAGATTATAAAGAGAGGAGCCTATAGATTGTTGAAAATCTTCGCTGGCTACTCTTCTGAAAGGGAATAAATAACTTGAATATATAATTAACTAAAAACCCCTTAACATTAAAAAACTTATTAAACCATTCAATAAAGGGGCAAAAGATGTAATTAGACATTTCTCAAAAGAAGAAATACAATTGGTCAAATAATATGTGAAAAAAATATTTAACACTCTTAGCAATGAGGAAGATAAAAATCAAAACTATATTGAGATATCACCTCACACCCTTCAGAGTGTGATTAAGAATACAAATAGTAATAATTGGTGGTGAGAATATGGGGAAAAAGGTAAACTTATATATTGTTTGTGGTACTTAAAATTAGTACAACCACTTTGGAAAGCAGTATGGAGTTTCCTCAAAAGACTAAGAATGTAACTACTACATGGCCCAGCTATTCCACTCTTTATTATTTATCCAAAATATTATAAACTTAGCATATTATAGAAATACATGCATACTAATATTTATAGCGTCACAACCCACAATAGCTAAGCCATGGAACAAGATTAGGTGTCCATCACAGATGAAAAATAAAGAAAATATGGTATATATGCATGAAGGAGTTCTACTCAACTATAAAGACTGAAATTCTGTCATTTGCTAGTAAATAGATGGAACTGGAAAGCATCATTCTAAATTAAATAATCCAGACTCAGAAAGTCAAGGGTTAAATGTTTTCTCCCACATGCAGAAGCTAGAGAGAAAGAAAAAAAAATTTAAAAAATGGATCTTGTGAAAATACAAGAGAGAGTAGTAATGTAGAAGCAGGTGACCATGGGTGAGGGAGAACAGGAGGTAAATCAGCAGAAATGAAAAATAAAATTGATCAAATTATGCTTATGCATGTAAGAATATCATCTTATATATATGTAAAATACACTTATTAAATATAAATAAAATGGAGTTAGACCAATATAATAGTGGAAGTGAATCAGAGGAAGAGAGAAGGGGAGGGCAATAAACAGTACTGAAAATTTAAATGGAGAAAAATATATGCATTTATGCTTATATCAATATGAACCCCATTATTAAATAGAGCTGAAGTGCACTAAAATAAAAGTGTAAAACACATAAACTATTTTTATAAACCAGTACTTTTTTAGTCAGAAGGTAAAAAATAAGGCCTAATTTTAGGAAGTTTATTGGCCTATAATATTATCCCAGCATAAACAAAGATATATGAAGCCAATGTTGATTATTATTATTATTATTATTATTATTATTATTTAATGGTGTTGGGAATTGATCCAAGAACCTTGTTCATTCTAGGCAAGCACTTTATCAACTGAGCTATATCCCCAGCCCTGATGTTATTTTTGCCTTCATCTGGTTGAAACTAAAACTAGATGGTCAATGATTAAGTGTAGGTATCATAAAACTAATTAAGCTTAAATTCATACTTTTTCTACATGATATTTTCTGATGTTTTGTTTTTTGTGAAAAAATGTAATAGCTTTATCACTTTTTTATAAAAAGTGACATTTCAAAAAGTAAAAGCATGTTTTCATCTATAGCATCTTCTTTGTAAATGTTTCATGCTTATTTAAGGCTAGAGGTATTTTCAAAAAATGTGTTCACATATTACAAATGGAACACTACATATATATTTTTTTTCTTTTTATACATTTAAATTTTATCACTTAAGATTTACATTCAATAGGTGTTAGTTTATTCACAGAGTTGTTTTACACTACCACTATCTAATGCCAGAGCACTTTTATTACCAATAACCCAAGTACCCACTAATACTCAGTCTGCATTCTTCTTCCCTCACTAGTCTTCTCTTTCTCATCAGATTTTCAGCTTATAATCAACTGTTCAAAATTTTGTGCAAATATTTTAAAAAAGACTTCTCAGCAAATAAAAAAGGCTCCAATGGTACAGAATAGAAGATACAGAAACAAAACCATATAGATGCAGTTATCTCATACTGGACAAAGACACCATAAACATACATTGGAGAAAAGATAGCCTCTTCAAAAATTGTGTTGGGAAAACTGGTAATCCTTATGTAATAAAATGAAATTAGACCCCTATCTCTCAATCTGCACAATACTCAACCAGAGACCCTGCATCTACCAGAAGAAAAAGTAGGCCCAAATCTTCATCATGTTGGATTAGGAACTGAATTCCTCAACAAGACTCCAAAAGCACAAGAATCATTAAACTGGACTGTATCAAACTAAAAAGCTTCTTCACAGCAAATGAAACAATCAAGAACATGAAGAGAGGGCCTACAGAATGGGAGAAAATAATTACCACCTATACCTCAAACAGAGAATTAATCTCCAAGATGTATAAAACAAATTAAAAAAATGTAACACCAAAAAAAAATCAAATAGCCCAATAATAAATGGGTAAAGGGACTGAACAGACATTTCACAGAAGAAGAAACATGAATGGTCAACAGATATATGAAAAAATGTTCAACGTCACTTGCAATTAGAGAAATGCAAATTAAAACTACACTGAAATTTCATCTTATTGCAGTAAGAATGGCAATTGTTAAGAATACAAATAACAATAAATGTTGCAGATGATGTGCGGAAAAAGATAAACTCATACATTGCTGGTGAGACTGCAAATTGTGCAACAACTCTGGAAAGCAATATGGAGATTACTCAGAAATCTTGGAATGGAACCATCTTTTGACCAAGTTTTTCCACTCCTTAGCATATACCCAACAAGACTCTGGAAGCACAAGAACTTAAAATTAACATACTATAGTGATGTGGCTACATCAGTGTTCATAGCAGCTCAATTCACAACAGCTATGCTAGATGAATTGATAAAAAATATGATACATATACATAATGGAATATAACTCAGACATAAAGAAAAATGAAATGATGGCATTTTCCAGTAAATGAATAGAACTGGAGATTATCATACTAAATGAAATAAGTCACTCCCTACAAACCAAAGGCCATATGTTCTCTCTCATATGTGGATGCTGACTCACAATAGGTGGGGGGTGGCAAGTGTAGGTGCACCAGATTGGACAAGGGAGAATGGGGGAAAGTGAGGTTGGATGGGAAATGGACAGACAGTAGAATGAATTGGACATAACTTTTCTATGTTCATATATGAATACATGACCAGTGTAACTCCACATCATGTACAACCACAAGAATGAGAAGTTATACTCCATGTATGTATGATATATCAAAATACCTTCTACTCTAATTTATAACTAAAAAGAACAAATAATAAAAAAAACAGCTTGTCACAAATAATTTACAGGCATCATATGATATTTTAAACAAGTTTTATTACCCGTCATTAAGAAACTTTGAGAGCTCTGAGCATCTTAGTGATACCTGTCTTAATACAGATGAATTATCAAAAAGATGAATGAGAACATTTTTCACTTTTAATGTGGTCAACATGTAAAAGTGATTGTAACTATGAAGTATTAGAGGCTTAAAATAAAATGCATTACTTCCGTTCTGTTAATAATTAACTGCCTCATAAAAAATAAACACAATACCAGCAAATCAACATAATTTTTCTCGTTATTTTTATTCATGACATTGTTTCCCAATGTTCAAGGCAAAACACAAAGACAATTGTAAATTTCTCTTGTGAACCTTAAATAAATTCTAGTCATTATAATCTAAGATATAATTTCCTAGAATCAAAACTGAATAATAGTTATAATCTCATCTCACTACTCTGAATGCCTTTTTCTTCCTTAGTGAAAATGAATGTATATAATATGTGGTATGCAATATATGGCTATTGACAAAAATATATTATCAAAGATTTATTGAGGAATATTTGTTCCAGGCACTGATGTGAGTTTAAAATACTACAGTGAAGGTCTCCCTTCATTTCCATGCAATTTCCCTTTTCTCTCCCTTTCCCTCCCATCTCATGTCTCTGTTTAATGTTAATCTTTTCTTCCTGCTCTTCCTCCCTGCTCTGTTCATAGTTGCTCTCATTATATCAAAGAAGACATTTGGTATTTGTTTTTTAGGGATTGGCTAGCTTCACTAAGCATAATCTGCTCTAGTGCCATCCATTTCCCTGCAAATTCCATGATTTTGTCATTTTTTAGTGCTCCGTAATATTCCATGGTGTATAAATGCCACATTTTTTTTTATCCATTCATCTATGGGGTAAAATTGGGAGTTCATAACCCACTTCAATCTAATGTATGAAATATGATATGTCAAGAGCTTTGTAATGTTGTGAACAACCAATAAAAAAATACTACAGTGAAGAAAATATTCATGATACCTACTAGAATATGGTTCCCCAAATCATGAGGGAGATGGACAAAAAATAAAATAAAATAAAATAAAAAAGAAAACAAATACAATTTGTTATAAGTGCTAAAATCAAAGTGATTGCTGCCACAGTCATTGATAGAGGATTGCCTTTGAGAACGCTATATATCTGGGTTGTGTTAATTCTAACTTGTGACCTTTGAATTTTCTGAAACTAGATATTTTTATCTTTACATAGAGTTGAGAAGATTTTATGGCAAATATCTCATTGAATTAGCTTTCTATACTTTGGGCATTTTCAATTACTTCTTGGATCTTAATAACCTAAATATTTGTTCTTTGAATATTGCCCAAAAGTTCCTAGAAGTTTTCTTCATTCCTATTATTTCCATTTTCTTTTTTCCTCTGTAACTAACTAACTAACTAACTAAATATATATATATATATATATATATATATATATATATATATATATAGTTAAATATAAATATATATAAATAAAAATTTAAATATATATATATATATATAAAACTATAAATATACTGCCTCTTTTCTGTTTAATCTATCCTGCTATTGATACCATATATTATATTTTTAATTTCACTCAGTGTATTTTTCAACTCTATTTTCATTTGATTCAAACTCTTTTAAGATTCCCAGAGCATTTGATCATTTATCTGTCTTTTCAGTTCACTGAGTTTTCTAAAACCAGATTTTAAAAAATTTCTCTATTTAAGATTTTGCCCATATTGGCTACTATGTGATAAGTATTTGGCCCCTTATTTTGACTTTTAGGTTATGTTTTGTTTTCTTGAACCTCTTGATGTTTGGTGCACCATGCTGTTTAAGTAGTGAAGGGTTCTGTATTTATTCCAGTCTTCAGAATCTAGTTTTGTTTGTGTTTTTCATTCCAGAAACTGTAAGAAGGCTGCTAATTTTCTGAGCCTGTATTTAGTTCTTTTTTTCTGGGGTGAGAGTGTAATGGGGATTAAACCCAGGGGCACTTAAGCATTAAGGCATATTCCCAGCCCTTTTAAAAAAATAAATTAATCAATCAATCAATCAATAAATTAATTAATTAATATTTTGAGACAGGATCTCCCTAAGTTGCTTAGGGCTTTGCTAAATTGCTGAGGCTGGATTTGAACTTGCAATCCTCCTGCCTTAGCATCACAAGCCATCATACATGTGCCATCAGATCCAGCCAGCTTGTATTCACTTCTGTTATTTCAGCATTACATGTCACTTACATCCAGGTTAGCTGAGTTCATTGTTGGTATATTATTGCTGTTTCAGCACTAGAGGGCAATCCAAGCTTAGGGTTGTCCTATATACATAGTTGGTGTATTCAGCATAAATCAGGGATACCTTTAATAGGGTACTCAATCCCCCTCAGCCTCTCCTTAGAGTTAGTTTAGACCCAGATGCCTTACCTTGTCAATGGCCTCTAGTGACACTGTGGAATACTGCTCCATTCTAGGAAGAATCACTATAGAGGTAATGCCAGAATTAGGCAGTCAATATAGATAGATAAATCAATTCAGGTTGGATCATGGAGGCCAAGTTTGAGTCCAGCAAGTTGAAGACTGTCTCCTGAAGGATTCAAATGTTAATTCCTTCAGAACCCTTACTTAACCCTTATCCCTTGACTACCAATGATAACACTAAACTGTGTAACACCAAATTTCACAGCCACAGGGAGATTCATGGTCTGAAAACGGGGTGTCCCAGATGCACTCTGATGCTTAAAATAATACAGGCAAAAATTTGAGTCTTTCCTACTAGTAGAAAAAATTCCCCTGAAATGGAGCAAAACTAGTTTACATCTGTAAATTCTCTGCTATGTATGGGACTTTGGTTTTTGTTTGGTTTTGGGTTTCAATGCTCCAAGACAAAGGCATTCATACCCTATTCCCCTTTGAGTGTAATCTAGCTCCCCCCTCTGCTATTCATAGTTGGGACATGGAAAGTACAGACAGTCATTCTCCTTGGTAACTCAGTTCACTTTGCGGGTTTGGAACTGTGTGTAGGGATCATGGTATTCTGCCTGACACTAGGTTTTACCATCTTAGGCCTGATACTGGATTTCAAATTTAAGAACTTCTTATGGTTTGGATATGAAGTGTCTCCAATAAGCACCTGGATTAATGTAGGAATGTTCAGAGGTAAACTCATTGGATTGTGAGAGCTGTATCCTAATCAGTTTATCCAAGTTTGAAAGGACAGCTGGGTGATAACTTTAGGCAAGTCAGGCATGCTTGCAGGAGGTGCATCACTGGGTACATTCCTTAAAGGGGTCTATCTTCCCTATAGCCCACCCTGCTTCTGTCTTCTGGACACCATGAGTGGAAGGATTTCCCTCTGCCATGCCCTACCGCTATTATGTTCTATTTTACCTTTGTTGTATAGGAATTTATTCAGCCAACAATGGGCTAAACCTCTGAAACCATGAGCCAAAGTAAACTTTCCATCCTCTAAGTTATTTTTCTCAGGTATTTTGGTTATACTGATGCAAAGCTCACTAACATAGGCCTGTAAATAATGCCCTCTTCTCTAAATGGAAAAGTAGTCTCTCCATGCTATTAAGATATAGGGAAGAATGCTACTAGTAATGTTTTCCATCCCTCCTTCTTCAATGTACAGTTTAATTTGGAAGCACAAGCTAATGCATTTGTTTCTTTCTCTTGTTACAACTACAGATTGAACAGCCACTTCTTATCCACTGACCCACATCCCCATTTTATTTTAATATTTGACAGGGAGACTGTTTCTCACTAAACTGATTAGGGCCTTGCTAAGTTGCTGAGGATGGTTTTGAACTTGTGATTTTTCTGCCAGAGCTTCCTAAGCTGCGGGGATTATAGGAGTTTGCCCCTGCATCGGGCTGCTAATTGCATTTCTTGATGCTTCCTATAAGAATATGTTTTCCCCTTTCTTTTAAGGTCAGATGCACAGAGTGAAGATAATCACTTTCTTTAGTTCATGGAAATCATCATGGTACCCTGTGCAAAAGACTTTCCTTTCTCTTGTAAATTCAATAATGAAGCCCAACTTGTCAACATTTGACTTTATAGATCATGTTTTTGATATTTTATATAAAATGCAAAGCCTAACTCATATTCTCAACATATTCCTCATATTTCATTACACAAAATTAATTTTTTTAATATTTATTTTTCTTAGTTGTAGTTGGACACAATACCTTTATTTTATTGATTTATTTTTATGTGGTACTGAGGATTGAACCCAGGGCCTTGCACATGCTAATCAAGTGCTCTACTGCTGAGCCCCAAGCCCAGCCCTCAAAGTTAATATGCTTATATTTTGTATCTAAGTTTATGATCCATTTTACATTATTTTTATATAATTTTTGAAGTATAGGTAAAAGTTTTTTTTTTAACATATAAGTTTTCAAGTTTTTTAATACAATTTGGTCAGAAGACTATCCTGTGTCAGCTAAATTACCTCTTTGTCAAAAATCAGCTCACTCACACATAAAAATGTGCATACTTTTAAAGGGTGAGTAGTTTATTATTGTAAGCAAATTATATCTCAACAATAATTAAAGATGATAAGAAAAGTAGCTGGCTCTGTGTCTGTGGTTCTATTTTTAGGCTCTTTGTTCTATTACATTAATATATGTGTCTGCACTTACTCCAAAAGTGCACTGGATTAATTAATTTTAGTTTCATAGCAATTACTAAAATTACATCTGTATTTCAAACAACTGACTTTGATTTTCATTTATTTTTTTCTACTCTTTATGTTTTCAATTTAATTCCTATTTACTATTGGTTATTTTCTTCTTTCTCCATGCTTTGGGCTTAGTTTTCTCTTTGCAGTTTAGAATATTACTGATTGAGGGTTCCTTTTTTTCTGATATAGTCACATAGCATTTCAAATCCCTTTCAGCATTTCATAAGTTTTAGTGTGTTATATTTTGCTTTAATTCAACACAACTTTTTAAATTTTTCCTTACAAATTTCTATTTTGACCTATGACTTATGTAGAAGTATGATTTTTATGTTTTAAAATATTATGGGATATTGTAAATATCTTTTTGTTATTGAAATCCAGTTAAATTTCACTATGGTATAAGAATCTACTTTTATATGTTTATATTGTTTTAAATTTGTAGAGGCTTACTTTATTGCCCCCAAGTTATTCTTATTGGTAAATGTTTGATATATATTTAGAAATAAATTATAATTTGTTCTTGTTGTATAGTATTTGATAATTATCAATTAGATTAAGTATTTTGATAATGTTGTTTAGGATTTTTATATACTGTTTCTTTCTTTCTGCATGCTCTATCAATTAGTGAGAGGAAGGGAAGAAAGTTCCCAAAAGTACCTGGATATTGGTCTATTTCTCCTTTCCATTTCATCTCAGGTATTTTGAAACTTTGATTTTAGTTGCATGCACATTTAATATATAACTTCCTACTAAATAATTAACCTTTTAATCAGTGGTTAAAGTCTTCTTTAGTCTTAATAATATTTTTCTTATTAATATGACTATTCAGATTTCTTTGGTTTAGAGTTTGAATAGCATATAATTCTTTGAACTTTCACAAATAACTCATCCATATATTTCTAAAGTGAGCTTGTATCCAATATATAGTCCAGTCTTTTTTTGTCCTATCTAAAAACCTATTATAACTGGGGTGGTTACTCTATTCAAATTTGATATGTGTCATTGGTAAAATAAAATCAACATTCTTCTGTTTTAAATCCCTTTTTTTTCTGTTTTCATATTTTTTCTCTTCCTTCCTTTTCTCTCTCTCTCCTTCCTTCCTTCCTTCCTTCCTTCCTTCCTTCCTTCCTTCCTTCCTTCCTTCCTTCCTTCCTTCCTTCCTTCCTTCCTTCCTTCCTTCCTTCCTTCCTTTGTTTATTTGTTTCTTCCTTTCTACCAAGGATTGAACCTGGGGCACTTAACCACGGAGCAACATCCCCAGTTCTTTTTTTAAAATTTTCTATTTTGAGACAGGGTTTTTCTAGGTTGCTTAGAGTCTTGCAAATTTGATGAGGCTGGATTTGAACTTCCAATGCTCCTGCCTAAGACTCCCAAGCTGCTAGGACTACAGGGGCATGCCACCATGATGGGCACCTTTTCTTTATTTTCTTGTGCTCATGAATATTTTTCTCATGTCATCATAGCCTCTCTATTGACTTGTTTAAAATTCTTTACAAAATTAATTTTAATGGTTTCCATTAGTCTATGAAATATCTCTATAGAAAATATAAAATGGATTTTGGGTTGGAATTGCGGCTCAATGTTGGAGTGGTAGCCTAGCATGTGTGAGTTTGAGCCTCAGAACCACATAAAAATAAATAAATAAAATAAAAATATTGTGTCCATTTAAAACTAAAAAAAAATTAAAAGAAAAGAAAAATATACAATATATTTTTACACAAAATATAATATTGTATATAATATAAATTTATGAATATATAGATAAATATATTTAAAATATATTGTGTACTATGCAAAAATATATTATAATTATAAATTATAATTATTTATCAATATATATGTTTAATATATGTTTATATACTATAAAAATGCAACTGCACTATTTTGCTTCATTTTTAATAATATATTAACATATATATTTGTGATAACATTTTTCTATATGATAAATAAATTTATAGTTCAAATTTTTAAAAATTATATAAATATTTACAAAAATTCAAATCTGATCTTTTAAAATCTTTTGTTCTTTTCTTTCTATAATAAATCTCATATTACACCACATCATATATATTGTTAGTAATTTACAGTAATAAATTTCTAATTCCTCTTTTCCATCACTTGTGTTATTTTTGCCATACCCTTCACTTTTATTTATACTATAAAAAATGCAACTCCACTATTTTTGCTTCATTTTACTTCTACAGCAATTAAAGTCTAAGAAAAATATGAATATCACTTTATTTTCATTTATTTCAGTTTGTAGTATTATTTTATTTCTTTGTTTAAATTTAAGTTTCAATTTGAGATTCCATTATTTCTCCCTGAGGAATTTATTTTAATGCTTCATGAAGAGCAATTTGGCTACATTTAACATCTTCAGTTTTTTTTTTCCAGAAAAATCTTTATTCCCCACCCATTTTGAAAGATATTCTAACTAGGTATAGAATTCTTGGTTGAATGGTCTTTCTCTCAGTTAACAGTTTAAATATTCTTCAATACAAGTTCCATCATCATTTAATTTGTGTATTTTATGTTGGAGACTTGTTGAAGTTCTTGGGTTTTTTCCACTGTGTGTATTCAGTTTTTCCTTCATCAGCAACCTTTGGGATTTTTTTCTTGTCTTTTACTATGTGTGTGTAAGGAAGAGAGAAAACATGATACCTTTCTTGGTGTTCTCTGAGATTCTTTGCTCCTGTTTGATGTTTGAATTAATAATGGAAAATTATTAGCCATTATTATTTTTGAATAATTTCGTATACTTCCTTCTCTTTCCTTTACATTTCTTGGCAAATGTGTGTGTGTGTGTGTGTGTGTGTGTGAACACATTTACATATACATATATACACATATACATGTATACATACATATGCTAGAATGCTTGATGTTTTCTCAAAATTTAATATTTCTATTAATTTTTCATTTATTGTTTCTCTATGTGAAGCAGTTATGGTAGTGTCTATTGACTTATTATTTAATTTACTTATTATACCCTTTAGTGTGTCATTTTTATTGAGGATCATGTCAAATGTTTATTTTGTCTGTTAGTATGTATGTCATGTCTAATAGTTTCAAATGATTCTCATAGAATATTTTCTCACTAAATTTACCAAGATGGTTTTGCATGTGGCCCAAGTAACAAATTTTAAGTTAAGTCACAGTTATTGAAAGTTCCTTATCAAATTATTCTCTCTCTCTCTCTCTCTCTCTCTCTCTCTCTCTCTCTCTCTCTCTCTCTATATATATATATATATATATATATATATATATATATTCTGGTTCTGATAAGTTCTTTATATTTTCTCTTTTCTGTTGCCTATTTTTACATGTCATAATCATCTTCTTGACAAGTGGACATTTTGGATAGTACTATAGAAAGAAGTAAGTAGCTTTTATATCTGGATATAGACATACTTTTCCTTTTTTGTGCCTTTGGTATGGTGTTTACTTTTAAATGTCATCAGGAGTGAGGTTAATTTTGAGTGTTGTTCTTTCTATGATAAATCCTCAGTATACATATATTTCAAATTCTTGTGAAATTACCTTGTGTTTACTTTGGGAGTTGGTGTTCCGGAACAATGTCTGCTTGATTTTGAGTTTTAAGTCTTTCTTTTTTCCTGTGGCTCAGAGAGTGTCTCTTTTCATGCTCATGTGCCCTCCTGTTCCATTTAAAACAAAATTGTCTATGACATTTTATTTGAAAATTATTAGCTTAAAAGTGGGAAGGGTGAGATATGTATTGTTCTTACTAAGTCTATGTCTTAGATTTGGAAGACTGGGGTCTAGTCTTCTTGGTTCTTCAATATCTTCTAAATTCATAGCTATGAGCTCTGAACATAATTCTACCCCTTTCCTTTTATTCTTCTTTTCCTTCCTCCAAATGTAATGATTTTTCACAAATGATCTATGTATTTTGCTCCACAGATTTGGCTTTTGTTCTTTTGTACAGATAGGGAGGAAAACTCCAATCTTAGTTCTTGTCATTCCTTTAGGGATACTGTTCCTCTTTGTTGAATCTAAACTACCATATAGGCTTCTTAGGATTGTATCCAAATTTGTGTGTGTCCATTGAATTTTATGGAGAAAAATGCATGCAAAATATAAAAAGATGTTCATTTTCTCTTGCTCCCTTGGAGTTTCCAATTGTATTTTACAAGTTTGTGAGGAGGAACAATACCAATATGGTATCCATCACCTAGAAAAATGGAAAGACAGATATAAATAGATAGATGTGTATATATATGTATATATTTATGCATACATATATATGCATGTATATGTATATATATACACACTAAGTATAATGTCAAAAGTTTATTTTGCTTGTTAATGTGTATTTCATTTCTAATATTTCATATGTTTATCATAGAATATTCTCTCTGAAGTTATCTATTTGGTCTTGCATGTGACCAGCTTATTGTATAAGAAATTTTATATATTGTATATGTATGTTGTGTGTGTGTGTGTGTATATAATATATATATATATACACACTATATTATGTATATGTGTAAATTGTATCAATATATGTTTCAAAGAATTGGCTTATGCAATAAGATGAATCACAAGTTCAAAATATGCAGGGGAAATCAAGAGGATGAGATAATCAACTTGAAAAGTTTATTATCACTCACATGCTCAGTTAACATCTTATCTTTTTGTTCTCTAGTAAATTAGTGTACTATTGCCAGAGCACATGGTGAGGTAACCTGTTCACCTCATGGCCAGGAACAAAGAGAAGAGCAGTAATAGACTGAGGTTGGGATCCTATTATCCTCTTCAAAGGCATGCTCCAATTACCAAAAGACCTACTATCAAGTCCACCACTTAATATTTCCACCACTTCCCAGTAATGTGAAGGTGGGTACCAAGCATACAACACATGGACCTGTTAGGAACATTCTAAGTCCAAAGTATAGCAAATGATTACACATAGATTATTGTAAGGGTTCTGTGTTTGGGATTGGGATCTCTGATGACTTCATGGCTGTGGCATGTTGGGTGGCTGGGAAAGTTTCTGTACTAAAGTACAGGATGCCTAGCTGCTAGGAAAGTTCTATGCAAAGACACAGGATGCCTAGCTGCCATAGCAATGCCCTGCATGAGGAGGCTCTTTGCTAGAGTCTTATCACCTTGATCTGAGGCACACAGCTCCTAGGAATAAATAAACTCTCTTATTAGACAACCACAGTGTTACATCAAGCTCTGCTGAATCTGAACATGCCCTCATAACATTAACTTTAAACAATGGACTTTCTTGAGAGCTACACAAATCTCCTAGCATTGCACATTGCAACACTAGTATGTAACTGGGGAATAAGCTGCATAATGTTTCTAACTCTGTAACCTGCCCAATGATACAAAGAACAATAATGTACTAGTAATGCCAGTGACTTAATGTAAGCTACTGATATGAATAAAGCTGGGAGCTTGGACAAGGGGCCATTCTGCCATTTTACCTCTGAAACTTGCTTCTGTCTCCTTTTGTTTTCTTTACAGATAATGGCAGGGTTTTGCTCCCAAGTCAAAAGGGCACACTATGTGATTCACATATAAGAGACTGCTAAAGGCCAAAGACACACTTTATCTTCCACTTATAATCCAAGCACTGTTGGAGTGGATCACATCTCAAATAACAGAATATTGTCCAAGTTAGTCTGGATCTCTTGAAAAACCTTAACTTGGCCTGGGTTTCAATTGAAACTAACAGCTCTTTGGATAATGTGGTAAATGGGCCCAAGTATTACTCATATTACTGTCAAAGGAGAATTATATTGCTTACAATACTTAAAGTGGTCTAATATATAATTCACCACTTTTTACATTGAAACAGAGGCCAGGTACAATAACTTATTCTTTGCATTAGAAATGATATCAGGACATGTCCACCCATATTACTGGATCTTTGAAAATTTTGCTGAGGTAAAAGACACCTAGATTTTATGGGATTCACATCTCACCTTTCACACACAAATCATGATAATAAATCTAGAGAAGTTATTACTTTTTTCTCCCCAGAACTGAATATTAAAATGTCAACAATGTAATTAAACAGTTTGATGTATTATGGACTACAAAGATAAAAATTATTTCTGTGAACTAATAGCACATAGGAATGGAGAGTTGATATGCATCAAGGTAGATCAGAGATGGTGTGTTTCCAATCCTGCCAAATACAAGCAAACTGCTTCAAGTATTTCTTACTAGTAAGGTATAAAGAATAAAAAAAGCCGCAGCTCAATAGCTGTGTACCAACTATCAGGCATTATGTTAATTTGCAATAAAACCAAATCTGGTGTAGCAGTAATAATTTGAGTCAACACCTGTCTAGGCTTGGAATAATCCACTGTCATTTCCCAATATCCATCTGTTGTCAAAAGTGCCAAATACATGAATTGAATGGCAGTATGGTGGGTAACACCACCCCTGAATACTTCTTTATGGTGGCATTTATCTCTGTGTTCTCCCCAGGAATTCATTATCACTTTTGATTTACTACTTTTCATGTAGAGTAGGTTCCAGTGGCTTCTGCTTTGTTGTTCCTACCCAAAAATTCCTTAATTTAGAGGTTTAGGAATGTATGAGGGTATTCTGCAAATTTATCAGTATGCTTATTTCAATTTTCACATTCTGGAATAGGAGATCAGAAAAAAATAGTTAAACATTCGGTTTGAGAACCTACCAGATCCTTTGTGAAATGAACCTAAATTAAATGCTATCAATCAATTGATCTTCTATTTTAGTCAGCATTTTTGTTGCTACAACCAAAAGACCTGACAGGAACAATTTTTGAGGAAGAATAATTTACTTGGTGCTCAGAATTTTAGTGGTCTTACTTCAAATATGGAGAATTCCACTGCTCTGTGCCTGAGGTGAGACAGAATATCATGGCAGAAAGGTGGAACAGAGAAAAGCAGCTCAAGACATGATAATCAAGAAGCAGAGAGACCTTGTTCACCCAAGGCAGGTCCTCAAAGACCCATCTTCTCAATTCACACTCTACTTGCCTACAGTTATCACACAATTTAACCATTCAAGTGGGTTCATGCACCAATTAGTTTAAGATTTTCAGAAACCAATAATTTCACCTCTACACTTTATTGCATTGTCTCACACATGAGCTTTTGAGGGATACTTCATATGTAAGTCATAACACCTACATAAACCCCTATACTAACTGGTAGACTGTAGTGATGTTTTGGCTCTTCTGAAATTAGTGCTAGTAAAGTACCAATTTCTATTAATTCCTGAAAGGTATAATTATTTCTTTTTACCATGGGCTGAATTATGTTCCTCCAAATTTTATGTTAAAATACTAATTTCCAATACCTCAAAATATGACTGCCTATAAAGATAGGATGTTTAAAGGTATAACTAAATTTAAATGATGTTATTAGAGTGGCCCTAATCCAGAATGACTGGTGTTATTATAAAAAGAGGTGATTAGCTCATACACAAAAAGAGGACACCTTGGGTAATGGTGGAAAAAGATAGCCATTTCCAAAGGAAGAAAATCACAGAGAAATCAATACTAGTGATATCGTGTTCTTTGATTTGTAGTTTACAGAATAATGAGAAAGTAAATTAATGTTGTTATGTTGTTTGAAGTACTTAGTCTGTGGTACTTTGTTGTGGCAATCACAGCAAGTTAATGCACTCCGCATGGTATTTATTTTTATGATTTAACTTTGCTTACCCCAGTATCAAGATCTTTCCTCAAATACCAGACACTGCTGAGAAGTCACGTTTTATATGAGATTAATATTTAACACTGTAGACTTTAAATAATTAAGTTACCTTTCTTATTGTAGGTGATTAATATCTGGTCAGTTGGAGTTTCATTTTATTTGCCTATACTTTTATATTTACATTTATTGTTCAATTTTTTAAGGATTTGATTGCTTTCTTATCATTTCAGCCTGAAAGATTCCCTGTACCATTTCTCATAGGTTTCATCAGTTACTGAGAAACTCTTGATTTTTACTTTTTGAATATTAATTATTCACTTCTGAAATATAGTTTTGTCATTTCAATAATTCTATTTTGACAGTGTGATTTTCCTTTTACCACTTTGAAAATCTCACCCAATATCTTATGACCTCCATGATTTAAAATAAAAACATCTGTTCCTTATTTTAGTGTGGATATTGGTTATTTTAGTGTGGATATATGGTTATTCACTGCTCTCTTTCTGCTTTTAGAATTCTTTCTTAATTTTTGATGCTTGACAGTTACATTGTGACTGTGAAGAACATTTTTAGCTTAACTTTCTAAGAATATGTCTTCTTAGAGATATGAGTAATGGTTTTATCAAATTTGTAATTTTATTTTATCATTATTCATTCAAATATTCTTGGTGTTTCTTATCTGTCAGTTCCTTCTGGGATTCATCATAAGCATATTTTGGCATACTTGATGATATTGAACAGAATATCATTAATGTTTTTTTTTCATTCTTGTTTTTTAAAGTTATATTTCATCATACAAATATAGCATAGGATTTTAAAAATTATTAAATTGTTAAATATTTAATTTTTTATTGGTGCATTCATTTGTTTAATTTTTCTTTTCTTCAAAGTAGATATTCTGAATTGACTATCTTCAAATCTTTTGCTCAAAGTCTTTGTTCATGTAATCTTGTTAGCATTTCATTTCAGATTTATTTTTCAACTCCAGAAATTATATCCAGTTCTTTTTGATAATCTGTATTTTTTAAATTAATCATCTCAGTTTTATAGTATATTAGTGCCATACTTTAACTTAATTTTTAAAATTTGGCTTCTTTCAGCTCTTTGAACTTATTTATAATAGACTTATTATGTTATTTGTCTAATATGGCTGACATCTAGGCTTCTTTAGGTATGGTTTCCATTGGCTGCCTTTTTCTTTGAGTATGAACCATATTCTTCTTTCTCTTCAGGGTTTGTACATTTTTTAATATTATGATTTCTTTCTTTATTTCTAAATTTTTAACCAACACACCAAAACTTAAAGTTTGTACATACTTTGGGTAACATGTAATACTCAAAACTTATATGCATTACATAACATTTAGTTAGGTAAGCATATTTATCTTCTCATTTATCATTTCTTTATGATGAAAATTTTCAAATTTCTTTCTTCTACATTTTTAGTTGAAAATTTTAAGACAAAAAAATGACATTCCCCAAGAAGTGCAGTTTCCTGTTGCTACATCAGCTATTTCTTAGATCTCTAGCTAATCATCTTACTCTGAAGTTTTTAACTTGCCGTACTTTCATCCTGAGAATTGTTCTATAGAAACATAATCTTTTGAATGAGTTTTCTGTAATATTTCTGGAGTTTGGGGTGTTGGTTCTATAATCATTTATTTGTAACTGTTGGACCTAAAATTAAATGCAATTATATTTAGAAACAATAATGACTCTATTTCTAAGAGTAAGGAGATCACTGATAGTCCATGGTGTGATATACAACTAATCAAAGAGTTGTAAGAAGTAAGACTCCGAGGAACCAAGAATATGACAAGTTTGAAAATTTTTGATGAATCATAAAGTACAATGATTTTGGTGGCTTCCTCACAATTAAGCTAGAAAAAGCAGAGAAAGAAAATGTTAGGCTCTAGGATTAGAATTCTTAGGTAAAACATTGTGTAAATGTCCTGAAATTCTCTAGGTCTGCAATGAAATAGGTTATTATCTCCTGAAACCATAAAGCCCAGAATGCTAAAAACTATACCAAGAATCTCTGGTAGTGACTAATTAAGATACACATTGTATCTCTAAATTCAAATGGTTCTATAATTAAAGTTTATTGCCAAGGAATGGTCCCTGAAAATTGAAACCAATAAATCTGGTAACATGGGTTCCTTAAATTCTGATGCATCCTTTTTGCTAGAAGCAGTAAGTTCTCTACCCCCATTCAAAGAAAATATCCATGCTATGATCAACAAAACTAAAATGACCTTCCCTGAAGTGGTTGTTTTATAAGACACTGTTCAATTTTCTCAGGGCCAATGCCAACCATCCCTCTTTGCTAATAGACCTATAATTAGAGTCAAGAACCATAAAGACCTCAAATATGAGGATATATAGTAACCTAAAATAGAACTGCATGCTTTTTCCAATTTATACATACCCAAATCAGAGGAATATATGTGGCAATTGATGTGAAAACTGTGGGACAATGGTAGAAAGAAGATGAACTTAGATCAGGTTGAATTTATTGTTATAAGCCTGTCAGGATATCTGTTCAGCTATTAGAGCAAAACTGTCAGATATTTGAGTAGGTGATTAAAGCAATAGGCCAAAATAATTAAGCCTTTAATTATTTATTATTATGGTATAATAAAAATCTAAAAGCAGAAGAAACTGACTCTCCTTGAAGTTTCTTCAGTAGAACTGTGTATTGTTGAAGGGTCAGGTAGATCAGTATAGATGTGTGGGTTTTCTCACAGTTGACGAAGTAGTGAACAAAATATGTCTGTGACATTTTTTGGACTCTGAGGCTGGAGAGAAGAGGATGAAGTAAGAGTAGAAAGTTACTCAGTTCTGTGTAGGAGTGGTGAAAAGTATTTTCAAGATTTCTTCATAAGGAGCACGCCAAAGAGGCACTTGAAGAGGACCTCTATCAAAATACTTAAATAAAGAAACCTGGGAATAAAGGTGCCAGGATCCAGGGATATAAATATGTAAAAACCTTGACTATCTACAAGGTCCTGATGGTTTGATGGCAAGTCCCTCCAGAAACTCCTATTCATTGGCAGTACCCCAAGTCTGATATGAAGAAGGCAGATTTCCCTGAAAGGCCTTCCAGGTAAAGCCTTCGTTAATCACCTATGATCAGGCCCAACAAATCACACATAGAATTTTACCAGGAATTGGTCTCTTCAATTTCATCTCTTGATTGTTCAGTACCTAAGAAAGTAATATAGGCTATCTTATCATGAAACTGAATTGGTCAGAATTTGAGGGCCTGTGACAATAACTGGGTAATCCGTTTGCAGTAAGAGGTGAACAAGGCTATATAAAGACCACTCCAAGCAGGATGATCTGGCCTGCCTGGAAAATTGAGTGTAATTATGAGTTTAAGTATTTACCAAGCCAGAAAATAATTTTTTATAGCCCATGAGAAACTACATCAGAGAACCATTTTTAAAAAAATTTTTGTATGGACTTTACTTTTTACCTGGCCGAAAGCATTAGTTTATATATGACACAGCTTTGGCCAGTAATTTGAAGCTTCTTTGAGTATCTACCTAAACTAAAGTAGTATTATGGTGAGGGAACATACATGTAAAAATATAATTTCTGAGAACACATATGATAATATTGGAAACAATGAGTTTACAATGTTTGGTCAGTCAAAGTGGACACACATTAGTCAGGAAGTTCAACAAAGATCTCAACATTTGCTTTCATCCTGATACCTCCTTCCCTGGCATCCTCATTCTAGTATGGATAGTTATAGATTTATGAGGGACTGCCTGAATCAGTTTTAAACATGTTTGTCTAAGACATCAGTTTGTTGGCCTCATGAATCTGAATGACATGTGGAGGAGTTTGCCATTACAAGCAAAAAAGCCAAGACTATTCTCTGCTGCCTCATACTTGGCACTGTCAAATATAGTTGTAGGCTCAATGGTCTGCATTCAAAGCAATCCCAGTATCTTGGAGAGGCTGTAGGGAGATTTCATTTTATTTTGGTTTGTTTTTAGGCAGTAAAGAAGCTTTCAGGAGTAGTTATAAAACATAAAAGTTTTTATTGTCCTCCCAACCTCCCTTGTGCCTTCCCAGGTATTAGGGTTTTAGATTGTTATTGTTATCAACATGTCCCACACAGTAATTAACATCTTATAATTTTAAATTGTTCTCATTTTTATCTAGTCATGCTGTCAGAAAGCATTTGTGCAAGAGTAATAATAACATTTTAGAGGAAAAAATTTCATATAGTTACTCAGAAAGATGTCATATTTAAAATTTAGTTAGAACAAAATCCTGAGTTATGAAATGAGTTTATATAACTTCCCTCCCCTTGGTGTTTAATATGAATTTTAACCTACCATTTACTAGTCTTTTGTGAGAGGTTAAAGGGTATATGTGGCTCTTTCAGGATCCTCCACAAGATTGAGGTGTCTATAAGTGTAAAATTTGAGTGTGAATTTGAATGAATGGAACATGAAGTCGAACAAAATTAAGGAGCAATTGAGAAGTCTCCCTTTCAGGAATTGCTAAATGGGAATCCAATGCTGCTTCCTTGAAACCAACAGACTGGACTGGGGTTATTTTTCCTTTTCCATTAGTTTCTTGAGCCTGTATTTTAATTGTCAATTAAAATACAATTAAAATACTCAACTCCTGCTTCATGGTGATGTTGAGCTGGAGAATCCATTGTCTGTCTCATGATTGGACCCACTGATATATAGCTTTGGTCATAAACCCAGGACTGTTATCAGAAGCAAAATGCTCAGAAAATCTGAAGAAGAGACAAATATGGTCCTTCAGATCCTGGATTTCATGGCCTGAATCAGTGGAATTCATGGGGAATTCTAGGCATCAACTGCAGTCAGGATCACACCAAACCTTCTGGAAGGGATGAGAAGACTTTCAAAAACATTATTTTCTATACATTATTTTTAGACTTGGTTAGGGTCTAGCAGACAGGATAGCCTTTCATTCTGTTTCATGTATGTAGATACAGTTTAGGATGAGGTTAGAATTTCTTTGTGCCATCCTATCAGGTATTTAGGAGATTGTTGATAGTACATCTATTTACTCTATGATGGAAGTCAATATAGTCTATGCATTTAGCTGCCAAGCACAATCTGCTTATAGATTATGTTTTCCTTTGTCATCTAATGAGCATTCACATGGATAACAAAATATTTATTAGGAGAAGAACTGATTTTTCATATTATCTTATCCTTACAAGATGGCTTTTTGCATCAATCTGAAGATTTTTTTTTTAAAGAGAGAGTGAGGGGGGGGGAGAGAGAGAGAGAGAGAGAGAGAGAGAGAGAGAGAGAGAGAATTTTTAATATTTATTTTTTAGTTTTAAGCGGACATAACATCTTTGTTTGTATGTGGTGCTGAGGATCGAACCCGGGCCTCACGCATGCCAGGCGAGCACACTACCGCTTGAGCCATATCCCCAGCCCCAATCTGAAGATTTTAAATAGCCTTGTCAAAAGCTTTATCCCATGAGTCAAGTAGGATTACATATTATTTTTTCCCATTATGATGAACCTAACTGCAGCAGTTTTCATAAGGGTTTGAGTAAAAAGGTAAACAAAGGTATACATAAATAACTGATCTATTCCAATATTAGATTCTGTAATG
This sequence comes from Ictidomys tridecemlineatus, assembly GCF_052094955.1. Taxonomy (NCBI): domain Eukaryota; kingdom Metazoa; phylum Chordata; class Mammalia; order Rodentia; family Sciuridae; genus Ictidomys; species Ictidomys tridecemlineatus. Next base: position 44,934,059 of record NC_135493.1, read on the forward strand.
CACATGATAATAATGAAGGTTTATAGGGAATGGGAGATCCACCCATAGCTGGACTTGGACAAATGTCCTAGGGTTAGTAGCCTTAATAGCTTTGGTCATAAACCCAGGACTGTTATCAGAAGCAAAATTTATTTTGTTTACAGCCCCTGTCAGAAAATTATGAATATGGGGATCTTTAGTAATTTGTCCCATTATCTGTTGGATCCTAATCAGACAGGGAATAAACATGACTAAAGTGAAAGACCAAAATTTTCATCAAATTTGAAAAGATGATGTAAACCATGTGCTAGCATCCTTAAATGCTTAACACATGGTTTATATAATTTTTGTTAATGCATCTCCAGAACCATTAGCATGGCTGGAGAAGAAACACATAGAATCTGCAAACATTTTCAAAATTCATTGACGAAGTATCCTTAATGAGTTCCAGATCATTCACATATCTTCTAGGACCTTTGTAGAATGTTCTAATAGCCTTTTGCAAAAATATGGGATATTTAGACTACTAGTTTTTCTAGAATTACTTTGTGTTTAAATGGATATCTTGTTCACAATTACAGTTTGCAAGAAATTTGGCTGAGCAAGTAGAGAAAAAGACTGATTATCAAACTGATTAAATCACCATGCCAAAAATGAAAATTCAGCTGTTTTAAAGAATTATTACCATGGTATAAGTAACAGTCTAAAAACAGAGAAAACATCTTCAAGTTTTATTTTTCCCTATGTAACAGTGCACTAGTTGAGGGTCAGGTGGATTAAGTACAGATGTATGGATGATCTCAGTGCTGAGGAAGACTACACAAAAGGACAGAAAAGAAGGACAAGGGGAAGTTTAGGAGTGGGAAAGTACTAAGTACTGAGTCAAAGTAGGGAAAAATGTCCTCAAAGTTTCTCTGCACATAGGTGCCTGAAGAGGACCTCTGCCTAAGTTCTTTGATTAAAAAAAAATTACTTAGGAAAAAGTTTCACAGCTAAGAATACAAATATGTGAAGAATATAACTTGCCAGGAGGTCTGAGACCTTGACTGAAACTCCCTTCAGAGATTTTAATTCACTAGCTATGTCTCAATTCTCATGTGGAAGGACTAATTTTCACTGTTAAATCTGCCAGATAAAGCCTTTGTAATTGATAACAACTATGCCTTAAAAAGCCACTGATACGTTTTTTGACTTAGAGTCAGACTTCAAGTTTCACATTATAACTATTAACAGTTTCTTTGATTGACTGCAAAATGGACAAAAAATAGTCCATAGTAAATTAATTCAAAATGCGCTCCTGTTTTGCGCTTTAGTATACAATAGAGAAAAGTCTTGAAGCCTTAAGAAAAAGGAACTTCAGAATAGAATTTTAATTTACAATCTGCTTATACATCCAAGCAGAATACAGGGGATACACGTTTTGCAATTATTAGTAGAAGTAAATCTCTGATGAGAACCTCAGAATCCCTGAAGATCTCTATGGTTGCTCTTCCATTTAAATTGTAGAGAAACTGCTGCCACCAAATTGGAAAATTTATGTGCCTTTGGGGTAATTAGATATTTGGTTTGCAAGTGCCAAGTGGTAGAAACCAATCTCCAAAGCTCAGGAAAGTGTGATGATCACAATAGACAAAATTCAAAGCACCAATCATAATAATCTGAATTAAAGAGATCTAGAACATAGGCTAAATATTGTGTTATAGAAGGGATATAGATGGGAAGTCTACTAATTTCATAATAAATCTGAGTAAACAGAAGAGTTCTAGGTCCAGTGAACAAAAGTAAATTTTGAATAATAATTTTAAATAATGGACCATCAACAAATTCACAGACTTAAGCCAGTTTATAGCCCCAAACTCTTAGAATGAAGGGGAATCTGTATACTCTGGAGGAACTCTGGTACTTTTTAAAAAACTTACAATATTAATCATATTATTACCCTTGCCTAAAGGGAAATAAAAGGCAAACATGAGCTTTGCAGTGTGAATAGAATATGGAAATAATCAACTCTTCAGGGATTACTGGATATTGTCTCTTAATGTCACTGCACAAAACTCAAGATATCCAAATGTAGGAAATTTAGAGGTTATGTGATAAATAGATTTTTAGATCATGTTTATATCATAGTGTGTCCAAGTGCTCCCCAACAGAATTCTAAGGCTACTACCTCAGTGATGAAGTATGTATTTGGAAAAGATTATAAGTTGTTTCCATGAATATGGAATGGAGTTATTGTGGTCGCAAAGACTGAGCACAAGCTGATAGAACTGCCTCTATCTAGGCAATAGTTAAATCAAAAACAATAAAAAGTTCTTGGAGGAATTCCAGAGATTATTACTACCATAAATGACTTGAAAGATGCCAGAATTATGATTCTAATTATATCCCCATTAATCTTGTCTATTTAGCCTAAGCAGAAGTGAGATGGATTTGGAAGAATGGCAGTGTATTATCATAAGTTTATCTTTGTCCTGACTTCATTTGTAGCTTGTGTACAAGATGTGGATGGATTGCTTGAGCACACTAACACATCTCCTGAACTTAGTATACATCTATTGAGGTGGAAAATACTTTTTTCTCTATACCTATTAGTAAAACCTACCAGAAATAGTTTGCTTTCAGTTAACAAGGCTGGTTATACACCTTTTTTTTTTTTTACCAAGGGGTGTATAAATTCTCTAGCCCTATGTCATAATTTGCTTCACAAATGTCCTTTTTTTTCTTCAACATACTTAAAGCATCAGACTGGTATATTAGATTGATTTAATTGGACCAATTTGGTTTAGTAAGAATGAAGTAGCAATTATTTTAAACTTATTCTTAAGATTTCTGTCCAAGAGGGGAAAATAAATCTGAAAAAAATATTTCCTCCTACTCCAGTAAAATTTCTAGAAGTCCATCAGTATGTGGCCTATTGAAATATTACTTCTAAGGTGAAGAAAGTTTTGCTGCACCTGGTTACTCCTATAACAATAACAACAAAAGAGTAAAGTGCCTAGTTGGTGTCTTTGGCACGATAATGCAATATAATCCTCAATTTAGTACATCACCTTTAACCCTTTATGTTGTGACCTTCCAAAAAAACTAACAGTACTGAGTGGAATATAGAAGAACATGATAGAACAGAGATGCTCACCTCATGGCAGCAGGGAAGCTGAGAAAGAAGAGGACAGTGAGGAGATAAAATCCCCAAAGGCATATTCTAAGGACCCAAAAATTATTTCATTCAATTACAAGTTAATGATGACACCTTGGTATTTGGGGCTCTTCATGTGCTGATTACCAAGGAGAAATTGAACTACTAATTCACAATGGATGTAAAGAAGAGTATGCCTATAACTCAGAAGAATGCTTAGAATGTCTGTTAGCATTAACATGATCTGTCATTAAAGGTCAATGGATTACTACAAAAAGTGCTATACAGATTTCATGTAATTCCTACTAAGGTCCAATGACATTCTTCATAGAAATAGAAAAAGCATCCTGAAATTTATCTGAAAAACAAGAGGCCAAGAATAACCAAAACAATCATCAGCAAGAAAAGTGAAGCAGGAGGTGTCACAATACAAGACCTTAAACTATAATATAGAGCTATAGTAATAAAAATTGCATGGTTATCGGGACCAAAACTGACATGAAGTTCAATGATACAGAATAGAAGACACAGAGACAAACCCACATAAATACAGTCATCTCATACTAGACAAATGTTATGTAAACCTACATTAGAGAAAATATAATCTTTTTAACAAACTGTGCTATGAAAAGTGGAAATTCACATGTAGTAAAATGAAATCAGACCCCTATCTTTCACTCTGCACGAAACACAACTAAAAGTGGATTTAAGACATGGGCATTATAACAGAGAATCTGTGAAAAAAAAAAGAAAAAAGAAAAAAAAAAGCAGGCCCAAATATCCATCATGTCAGCTGAGTATCTGACTTCCTCAAAAAGACTCTGAAAGCAGAAGAGGTAAAATCAAGAATCTATAAATGGGATTGTATCAAACTAAAAGTCTTCTTTACAGCAAAGGAAACAATCAAGAACTATGAGGAGAGATCCTACAGAATGGGAGAAAATCTTTGCCACCTGTATCTCAGATAGAGCATTAATCTCTAGGATATATAAAAAAAACTCAAAATAGTTGCCACCCCCCAAAAAATAACCCAATCAATAAATGAGCAAAGGAATTGAATAGACCCTTCATAGAATAAGAAATATGAATGGTTGAAAAATATGTGAAAAACTGTTTAATGTCACTTGCAATTAGAAAAATGTCAATTAAAAGTGCACTGAGATTTCATCTCATTCCAGTACAAATGGCAATTTTCAAGAATACAAGAATCACTAAATATTGGCAAGAATGTGAGGGGAAAGGTGTGCTGATAGATTGTTGGTGAGACTGCAAATTGGTGCAGCCACTCTGGAAAGTAGCATGGAGCTTCCTCAGAAAACTTGTAATGAAACCACCATTTGACCTGGTTTTCCCATTCCTCAACATATATCCAAAGGAGTTAAAATCAGCATACTCTAGTGATGCAGCCATATCAATGTTCATAGCAGCTCAATTCATAAAAACTAAGCTAAGGTATAACCTAGGTGCCCTTCAATAGATGAATGGATTAAAAAAGTATGGTAAATATACACAATGGAACATTACTCAGCCATTAAGAAGAATTAAATTATGGCATTTGCCAGTAAATGGGTGCAACTGGAAGCTATAATGCTAAGGGAAATAAGCCAATTCCCCCCAAAAACAATGCCTGAATATTCTTTCTGATATGTGTATGCTGACTAAAAATAGGTTGTGGGGAGGAGTGTAGGTTCACCAGATTGTACACTGTGGAATTGGAAAAAGTGAGGTGGAATGAGAATGGGAAAGACAGTAGAATCAATTGGGCAGAACTTACCTTTGTTCATATATGAATGCAAAATCAGAGTAATTCCACATTATGTACAACCACAAGAATAGGAATTTATACTCCATGTATGCATGTTATGTCAAAATACATTCTACTCTCATGTATAACTAAAACAAACAAAAAAAATACAGCTCAAGAAATAGTCAATGGAAAACTACAAAAACCCAATTCAAGCAGGGCTACTAATTACCGAAAGTTTTCAGTTGTGAGGTTTTGCATTACCCTACGTGACAAAGAATCGCAGCCACTTCAGTTACTTTCTGGTGGAAAATGGAATATATAATGCGGAGTAAAAAATGTAGTGCTATATCTTCAATGACCATGTGACCAGTTATAGACCTTATAACTGTAATTGCTATAGGTATTTATTTCTTTTTTATATCTACCTAATCTATCATCTATCTTTTCTTTTAAGTTTTATTTTACAGAAGAGTATAAATATATTACCTTTATATCACACTGTATTTAGTTATAATTAACTTTAAATCATAGTATTTTATTCATAGGATGTCAAGTCCTATGCAGTCCCTCAAAGAGTTTGTATCATCTTCTTGGGGAAGAGTGTTTCTGGTTCTCTACAGGTTAGTTTAATCATGTTAGTCATAGTATGACCTGGTTATTGTCTTTATTTGTAAATTAAGTATTGTTTTAGTTGAAGTGTATATGTGCTAATTTGACAAGGATAGAATTTGAAATAACTGCTTTTATGTGTCAGTTTGACTAGGCAGCATCATTCAGATATTTATTTAAACCCTAATCTAGCTGTTTCTGTATTTTTCAAATTAACAATAAATCAATTGACTTTTATAAAATATATTATTATACATAATATGTGGATAGTTCCTACAAGTTGAAGGATTTAGAAAATAAAATACTGATATCCCCTTAGATAGTGATAAATTTACCTTTGTGCTGGAAGTGCAAAGTCATTTTTTCCCAGAGTCTCCACCCTAATTTACACCTCTGCTGATTTTCAAATTGCCAGCAGCCATACATATGTGAGCCAGTTCCTTCACATCAATCAATCTGTATTTCTGGAAAACACTGATTAGTGCCCATAGCCACAATGACAAAAAGCTCTAATGTAGATTACTTTGCTTATGACTTGAGAAAATAGCATTATAAATTTTTGGCACATTATAAACTTTGGAAGTATCATTTATCCCTTTGGGTACCCAGCCTCCTCTTCATTCAAGTGTACTGGTTTGTAGTCTGATTGAAGTCTGAGAATTGTTTGTGTTTTGTAATTTAAATTAGCATTTTGCCACTTACCATTTAGTTTTGCTTAGGCAGATAGAACTATAATTTAGTAGAATTCACTTCTATCCTATCTCTAGGAACAACATTATCAATTATTCTACACCTTAGATCTCAAAATGTCAGACTATTCTGATTATAACCTCAATTTTTTTTCTCATTCCAGTAACCATGACCTCCTTACCTTTGGCAATGAAATGTCACCTCTTAACCAATGCAACAGATGTATTTATTTGCCCAATCTTATTTAAGGTTTCCAATGCAATGGCCTTAGTACTACTTCCCATATTTTCTGACCTCCCTTTCCTCCACATGGTATTTTGACATATTGAGAATAAAGATTAAAGAGTTCTCCAAGGATCCTGGAATTATAATTACATATTAATATATTGTGTTTACGAAAATCATGTTCTCTAATCCTTCTGAGAATGAGTGAGTAAGTCTTAAATGAGAATTGACTAACTTTTTTTTTTCTTAAGCCTTTATATCCCTTCCTCTGTGGTATATCAAGGCTGATCTGTACTTCAATTTAATTTAGTGTAAGGGCACCTTTCAGTTCATGTTTCAAACAGATTACAGATTTTTTAAATGTTTGAACCCATATAACTGTAAAAGTAAACCCAGAAGTTATATTTAATTCAACAAATTAATACATTTGGTCATATCTAATTCTATGTTCCTTCCATCAGTATGTCACAACCTTAATATCAATTCCCACAGGTATTCACTGATTTATACTCATGAATTGGAAAAAAAGCATGCAGTTTTCTTGGTATATAGCATTCTCCAAATTAATAACAAATTTTACTTCCCATTTAGAGACATTTTGTGACTCGATTCTCAATGTAGGTCTAACACCAAACAAGGATGTTAAAGATGGATTCTAAGGAGTAATATCAATCTTTTTAAAGTAATTACCTCTGGGAAGCCTATTGGGGTTTCCTCAGAAAAGGTTTAATCTTTCAGACAAGGATGAAGCAGTTACATCTACTGGCACAGAATACAGATCAGAATCCAGGAGTGAGGACTTGAGAAGATGGTGGAGTAGAGGAGGTCAATTTCCAGGCTGTGCTGTGGCATGAAACCAAGAAAGCAGGTAGGCAGCTAGTCAGTAAGGACACCTGTGGTATGTCTTGGTATGGAAACATTAGAGATCATGGAAACTTCCAGAATGACCCAGAAGTGTGCTGAAAATACCTTTGTGCATCAAAGAAACCATGTCTCTCCAGGTTGCCCACAGAGAATGGAGGAAGAAGCCATCTTGAAGCCAAATGGTAGGGGCCAGTGGCTATGGGTGCCAAGTCTTGGCAAACCCAAGTTTGGCCCAAAAATTTGGCCTGAAAAACCAATGCTGCATATCATAGACAATGAACAAGAGGCCAGGAGAAAATTAGACACAGAGAGGGTTTTACACAGGGGAATATGGGTCATGGAAACCCATGTGGTTTTCCTTTCTCCCATGAGTTTGGTGGCACACATGACAATCTTGGAGGGCCATACCTGGCTGGGAAATTGAAAGAGTGGGGGAGACTGACTAAGTTTGGGGACTGAACCCAAGAGTTTAGGAAAGTTGGGGGTCCATGGTTGACAAAGGGGAATTGGCTCCTCCTTTATACGAGTGGAACCCAGAGTAGATTCCTGGGGTGTCATCTCCTGGTATGGAGGGACAGCTGCTGAGCCCTGGAGGTAAGCTGATTTAAAATCTTCATACAAATTTTCATTCAAACAAGTATCTGGAGCCTATGTATACCTAAACCTTGCCTTAAGAAGCTCTACCTTTAGGAACTCCTCACAGGGAACACTGCACAGACCCCATCCTTATGGTAGAACATACATCACAAACTCCTCCTACTCTACCTAACATGGCCACGAAGGGAAACTGAGAATTTCTGAACTCCAACTGTCAATGTGACAAAGCAACTCCAAAGAAGGAAGGATTTGACAACCTCTGGCCAATACTCTTAAACATAATACTTACCTCAAGAAAAAATGGAAAGGAAGACATTTGGGAATAAACAATGAACATATATTCTTATTGACAAATTTTGACGATTACAAAGAAAAGAAAATTCTTAATTTTTTATCAAGAATTTTTTTCCTGCTTAATTAAGTAAGTTTGGACACATATAAATATTTTTTGTGTTTTTTTTCTAATTTCTTGTATTCTTGGAAGGCAGTTATTTTTATTACTCAGTCTTTTAAGGCCTAAGAGGTTTTTATTCATTTATTTTGGTTTTGTTTCATTTTTTAAATTTTTCTTTTTTCCCTATTAATTATCTGTTTCCATTGATTTTCTTTTCTCTTTTTCTTTTTCTCTTTTCTAGTAATAACCAAACTCTATTGTTCTCTATTTCACTCTTCTTACTTTTATTTTCTTCATCCCCCATAATCATCACACTTGACATATTTTCTGTTCTCTCCCTGTTCACCTTTCAAAATTGCAAGAACTTTTGAAAACTTACTGGGTTTACTCTGGGTAATAGCTGGTCATATCATTTCTCTTTATTGGACTAGTAAAAGTCTTAGCAGAGATTATTTGGCTGCATATCATTTGTATTTGCTGTTGTTATTATTTGTTTTCCCCTAAACTGTGAGTTACTTCAAAAATTTAGGGACACTATAAATTCATAGAGCAGAAGCTATGTCACTTCAGATTTTTTCTGATACATGTGTCAATTAACAAACAGTATGAAAAAGCAAGAAAACAAACCATCCCAAACAAAACAAAAGACCACATTAACAGAATCCACTGATATCACAGTGGAGGAAATGTCAGAGAAGGAATTAGAAATTTAGAGTTAAACTGATTTGAAAGGTAAAAGATTATGTGAGAAATAAAACTAGAGAGAAAATTCAAGAGTTAAAAACATCACTTCATTAAGATAGAAGTCCCGAAGCAGAGTCAATCAGAAATCCTTGAAATGAAGGAATCAATAAACCAAATTAAAAACCCAATGAAAAACATCACCAGCAACTAGATCACTTGGAATACAGAGTTTCAGGCCACAAATACAAAATATAAAATCTTGAAAATAAAGTTGACCATAGGGAAAATATGTTAAGAGATCATGAAAAAAAAATGTTCAAGAGTTACGGGATACCATGAAAAGCCAAGTTTATGATTTATCAGGATAGAGGAAAGCTAGTAAATGCAAAACAAAGAAATCCACAAACTTTTCAATGAAATAACATAATAATACTTCCCAAACCTTAAGAATAAGGCAGAAAATCAAATAAATGAGAATTCAATGCCTCCAGATATACAGAGAGACCCACACAAAGGCACATTGCTATGAAACGCCTAACATGCAGAATAAGGATATAATTTTAAAGCCTTCTAGTAAAAAAATGCCAGGTCAATTAGAGGTAAACCAATGTGGACTTCTCCTTATTTCTCAAACCAGATCTGAAAATCTAGATCTTGGAATAATATTTATCAAGATCTGAAAAACAAATGGATTCCAACCAAGAATACTACACACAAGATAGAGCTTTGTTTATTGAGGGGAGATACTGGGCATTGAACTCAGAGGCACTAAACCACTGAGCCACATTCCCGGCCTTATTTTGTATTTTATTTAGAGAGCGGGTCTCACTGAATTGAGGCTTTGAACTCATGATCCTCCTGCCTGAGCCTCCTGAGAGCTTCAGTTTGGATAATGAAATAAAAACCTTCCACAATAAACAAAAGTTAGGATCCAAGATGCTGCCAGAGGAAGGCAGCATTCTATGTTGCTCTGTGGCCTGCGTCTCAACTAGTGGCAATACTGCTTCTCTGAGAGTGACCATCAGAAAATGTAAACCATTTTACAAACCTACTGATTTGTAATTTATAATAGTATAAATAATAGTCAAATTCAACAATTCTGTTCATTGTGACCAAACTGTAAATGTTTTAATAGCTACAAATTGTTTATAGGTGCTATATTGTTTATAATGGGGTCTGTTAACATTGTCCTTCCCCACAAAGGAGAGGTACTGGAACACTACAGGAGCACTATAAGCCTATAGGGTAAATAAAAAATAAAAAAGTAATAATGCCTCAGACCCACAGCACTAGAAAGAAAGACACATGAGCAACATGAAAAGCCATGGGAAGAAAGTGCCACAAACAAATCAAGATACCACATTATTACCATGCATGGTCAGCACAGTGGAAGAAATTATGCAGAAGGAATTCAGGATGTACATAATCAAAATGTTCTGTGAGTTAAAGGATGATATAAGAGAGCAAATACAGGAAGCAAAAGATCATTTCAACAAAGAGCTACATAAACAAATAAAAGAAGAAAAAGATTACTTCAATAGGGAGATAGAGGTTCTAAAAAAAAAAAAAGAACACCAGATTCCTTGAAATGAAAGAAACAATATACCAAATTAAAAGTTCAATTGAAAGCATCACCCACAGAGTAGACCACTTGGAAGCCAGGACCTCAGACAAGAAAGACAAAATGTATAATCTTAAAAAGAACATAGACTACACAGTGAAAATGGTAAGAAAACCATGAGCAGAACATTCAAGAAATATTAAATATCATAAAAATATCAAATTTAAGAGTGATTGGGATGGAGGAAGGTGTAGAGATCCAAACCAAAGAAATGAACAATTTATTCAAAGAAATAATATTAGAAAATTTTCCAAACATGAAGAATGAATTGGAAAACAAAAATATTTAAGAGTCTTACAGGACACCAAATGTACAACATAACAACAGATCCACAACAGGGAACATTATAATGAAAATACTGAACATAAGAAATGAGGATAGAATATTAAAAGCCATGAGAAAAAGGAATTAGATTACATATAGAGGAAAAACAATTAACATAACTGCAAATTTTCAACCCAGACCCTGAAAGCTAGATGATCCTCAAACAACATATATAAAGCTCTGAAAGAAATTGGTTGCCAACCAAGAATCTTGTATAAAGCAAAATTAAGCTTTAGGTTTGATGATGAAATAAAAAAACCCTTTCATGATAAACAAATGTTAAAGAATTTACAAATAGAAAACTGGCACTACAAAACATCCTTGGCAAAATATTACATTGAAGAGGAAACAAAAAAATCAACAATGAAAATCAGCAAAGGGCAGTATGACACTAAAGGAAAAACTAATGAAAGGAGAAAACAAGTCAAATTAAATTAAAAACAAAAATGAACAAAATGGCTATGAGTACAAATCATGTCTCAATAATCCCTGAATGTTAATGACGCACCAATCAAAATACATAGGCAAGCAGATTGGATTTTTAAAAAGACCCAATAATATTCTGCCTCCAGGAGATTCATCTGATAGGAAAGGACATACACAGACTTAAGGTGAAAAATTGGGAAAAATCATACCAATCACATGGACTAGGCAAGCAAGCAGGGGTTTCCATCCTCATATCAAATAAAGTAGTCTTCAAGATAAAGTTAATCAAAAGGAAGAAAAAAGTACTACATACTTGAGCACTACATACTGCTCAAAGGAACCATACACCAACAAGATAGAACAATTATAAATATATGTGTCCCAAACAATGGAATATCTATGTTCATCAAACAAATTCTTTGAAAGCTCAAGAGTAAAATTGACCACATCCAAATAATATTGGGTGACTTTAACATACCTCTCTCACCACTGGATAGATCTTCCAAACAAAAGCCAAAATAAGAAACTATAGAACTCAATAAAACAATCAATAACATAGACTTAACTGACATGTATAGAATATTTTATCCTTCAACAAGCAAATACACTTTCCTCTCAGTAGCACATGGATCTTTCCCTAAAATAGACCATATAGTATGACAAAAAACAACTCTTAGCAAATAAAAAATGTAGAGATATTACCTTGAATTTTATCAGATAATAATGGAATGAAATTAGAAGTCAATGACAAAATAAAAAACTAAAATTACCCCAACACCTGAAGACTAAACAATATGCTCCTGAATGCAAAATGGGTTGCAAAAGACATCAAGAAAGAGATTAAAAAATTCCTAGAGGTAAATGAGAACACTGACACAACATATCAAAATCTCTGGGACACCATGAAGGCAGTACTAAAAACAAATTTTATTTCATGGAGTTTGTTTATTAAAAGAAAAAAAGTTAAGAAATAAATGAACTAACATTACATCTCAAAGGCCTACAAAAAGACAAGCAAATAACCACCAAAATTATTACAAGACAGAAAATAATTAAAATTATATCTGTAATCAATAAGTTGAAACAAATAAACAATTGGAAAAATTGACAAAACAAAAAGTTTCTTTGAAAAAAATACATAAAAATTGACAGCCCCTAGCTATGCTAAAGAAGAGAAGGAGAGAGAAAACTCAAATTATTATCAGACATGATGGAAAAGGTAATATTACAACAGAAACTATAGAAATACAGGAGATAATAAGAAATTAGTTTGAAAATTTGTATTCCAATAAAATGAAAATATTGAAGGCATTGAAAAATTTATTGAGTCACATGATTTGCCAAAATTTAATCAGAATGATATACACAATTTAAACAGACTGATATCAAGTGATGAAATAGAAGACACCATTGGAAGCCTACCATCAAAGAAAAGCGTAAGACTGGATGACACATAAACAAGATTTTCAGGACCTTTAAAGAAGAACCAACACCAATACTCTTCAATTTATTTCAGAAAATTGAAAAAACAGGGAGCACTTTCAAAATCATCCAATGAGGACAATATCACCCTGTTTCCAAAACCAGGCCAAGAAACATCAAAGAGAGAAAACTTCAGACCAATATCTCCAATAAACATAGATGCAAAAATTCTCAATAAGAGTTTGGCAAATCAAATATAAAAACATATTAGAAAGACAGTGCACTGTGATCAATTGAGATTCATCCCAAGGATGCAAGGTTGATTCAACACACAGAAAACAATAAACGTAGTTCATCATGTCAATAGACTCAAAGATAAGAATCATATGATCATTTAAATAGACACATTCAATAAAATATAGTACCCTTTCATGTTCAAAACACTAGAAAAATTAGGGATAACATAAACATATCTATATATCATAGATACTAGCTATGCTAAGCCCCAGGCCAACATCATTCTAAATGGAGAAAAATTAAAGGCATTTCCCTTTAAAAACTTGAATAAGACAAGAGTACCCTCTCTCACAATTTCAATTTAACATAGTTCTTGAAACACTGGTGAGAAAAATTAGAAAGATGAAAGAAATTAGGCAGATGAAAGAAATTAGACAGATGAAAGAAAAGAAGAACTCCAACTATCACTATTTGCTGCCAATATGAATCTATACCAAAAAGTTCTACCAGAAAAAAATCTAGAAATCGTAAATGAATTCAACAAAGTAGCAGAATATAAAATCAAAACCAATATATCAGATGTATTGCTTTATATCAGTGACAAATCTTCCAAAATGGAAACATGGAAAACTACCCCATTAACAATAGCTTCCAAAAAATAAAATAAAATAAAATAAAATAAAATAAAATACTTGAGACCCAACTTATGAAAAGAGGATAAAGACTTCTACAATAAAAATTACAGAACCCTAAAGAAAGAAATCAAAGAAATCCTTAGAAGATGGGAAATTCTACCTTGCTCTTGGATAGGCAGGATTAATATTATCAAAATGACCATATTACCAAAAGAACTATACAGATTTAATGCAATTCCAATCAAAATCCCAATGGCATTCTTCACAAAAATAGAAAAAGCAGGTATAAAATTCATCTGGAAAAATAATAGACCCAGAATAGCTAAAGCAATACTTAGCAAAAAGAGTGAAGCAGGTGGTATCACTATACCAGACCTTACAATATACCATAGAGCAAATGTAACAAAAACAGCATGATATTGGCACCAAAACAGACAGGTACACCAATGGTGCAAAATAGAGGACACAGAGACTAACCCACAAAATTACAATTATCTTATATTAGACAAAGGTGCCAAAATCATACATTGGAGAAAAAGTAGCCTCTACAACAAATGGTTCTGGGAAAACTGAAAATCCATATGCAACAAAATGGAATTAAACACCTGTCTCTCACCGTGCACAAAATTCAACTCAAAGTGGATCACAAACCTTGGAATTAAACAAGAAGCCCTGCATCTTATAGAAAAATAGTTGGTCCTAATCTCTATCATGTCAGATAGATTAGGCTCCAACTTCCTTAATAAGACTCCTATAGCACAAGAAGTAAAATTTACAATCAATAAATGGATGAATTCAAATGAAAAATTTCTTCTGAGCAAAAGGAACAATCAGTGAGGTGAAATGACAGCATATATCTTGGGAACAAATTTTTACCCCTCACACATCAGATAGAGCACTAATCTCTAGGGTATACAAGAACTCACACACACACACACACACACACACATACACACACACACACACAATAATAATAACAATCAATAAATGGGCCAAGGACCTGAATGGACACTTCTCAGAAGATGATATACAATCAATCAAAAAATATATGAAAAAGTTTTCATCATCACTAGCAATTACAGAAATTCACATCGAAACTATTGTAAGACTTCATCTCACTCTAGTCTGAATGACAGCTATTAAGAATATAAACAAAATAAGTATTAGCAAGGATGTGGGGAAAAAGCACACTCATACAGCGCTGGTAGGAATGCAAATTGTTGTAACCAATATGGAAAGCAGTATAGAGATTCCTTGGATAACTGGGAATGGAATCACCATTTGAGCCAGTTATTCTTCTCCTCATTCTATACCCAAATTACTTAAAATCAGCATACTATAGTAACACAGCCACATCAATGTCTACAGCAGCATAATTCACAAGAGCTAAATTGTGGATCCAACCCAGATGCCCTTCAGTAGATGAATAGATTAAAAAAATGTGGTATGTATACAACAATGGAATATTACTCAGTAATAAAAGAGAATTTTATTCTCATGGTATTTGACGATAAATGGATGAATTTGGGGGAGAAAATAATGCTATGTGAAGTTAGTCTACCCTGAAAAACACAATGTTGAATGTTTTTTTTTTTCTGATATAAGGAGGCTGATTCATAGTGGAGTATGGAGGGGGACTATGAGAGAAATAGATGAACTCTACATAGGGTGAAGGGGTTGGAGGAAAAGGAAGGGAGCAAGGGGTTAAAAATGGTGGTGGAATGAGATGAACATCATCATCCAAAGTATATGTATGAAGACACAAATGGTGTGAATATAATTTGTATACAACCAGAGATATGAAAAATTTTGCTCTATATGTGTAATATAAATTATAATGCATTCTGCTGTCATATATAACAAATTAGACTAAAAGAAAATTTAAAAATAAAATAAATAAATAAAAGTTAAAGAAATTCACATCTAGAAAACCTGCATCACAAAATGTACTCAATGAAATATTTCATAAAGAAGTAATAAAAAATCAGTTTGAAAATAATCAGAAGGCAAAAGTATACTATAATCATCAATCAAAAGGAGAAACTAATTCAAATTAAAAACTACAAATAAATCAACAGGGAATAAAAATCATCCCTCAATAATAACATTGAATATAAATGGCCTAAAATCATCAATCAAAAGACAGAGAAATGCAAATTGCATTAAAATACATGACTGAACAATATGCTGTCTTTGAGGGACTCACAGGCAAATATATCCACTGAAGGTAAAAGGATGGCAGAAAAAACATATTACCTACATGGATATTGTAAATAAACAGGGCTTTTATCTTCATATCAGATAAAGTGGACTTCAAGCCAAAGATAATCAGAAGTGAAAAAGAAGGTAATTTCATAAGATTTAAAGAAATTATACAACAAGAAATAACAATTTTAAATATTTATGCCCCAAATAATGGAGCATCCATATATGTCACACAAAGCCTTCTCAATTTTAAGAATGAAGTAAATCACAACTAAGTATTACTGGGTGACTTTAACACACATCTGTTACCACTGGATAGATCTTCCAAACAAAAACTAAAAAAAGAATCTATAGAGGGGCTGGGGTTGTGGTTCAGCGGTAGAGTGTTTGCCTTGCATGTGTGTGTTCCATTTTCAGCACCACATAAAAATAAGCAAAAAAACAAAGGTATTATGTCCATCTACAACAACAACAACAAAATAAAAATCTATAAAACTAAACAATGCAATTAATAATTTAGACTTAACACACATATATAGATTATGTCACCTATTAATGACAGAATATATTTTCTTCTCATCAGCACATGTATAATTTTCTAAAAGAGACTATATCTTAGTTTACAGAACAACTTTTAGAAAATACAAAAGTATTACAGATAATGCCTTGCATTCCATCAGTTCATAATGACATGAAAGTAGGAATCAACAATTAAACAAGAAATAGAAAATACTATATCACCTAAAGACTAAATAATTTATTACTGAATGATCAATGGGTAATAGAATAAAGCAGCTGTGAAATAAAAAAATAATAGAGGTAAATAATAATAGTGACAGAACATATGAAAATCTCTGGGCACCATAAAGGCATTTCTAAAAGGAAAGTTTACAGCTTGGATATCATGCAATTAAAAAAGAAGTCAACAAGTAAGTAATCTAATACTACATCTTAAGTCTCTAGGAAAAAAAACATTAAATTAATACCCAAAGCAGTAAAAGGCAGGAAAGAATTAAAACTGGAACTGAAATCAATGAAATTAAAACAAAAAATTACATCAATAAAAAGTTAGTTCTTTAAAAAAATAAATAGAACTGATAAAACCTTAGCCAAGCTCACCAAGAAAAAAGGGGAAAAACTCAAACTATTCAATTTGTTAGGAAATATCATCACAGATAGCACTAAAATACAGAGTATAATCAGAAACTATTTTGAAAATTTTATATTTGAACAAAATAGAAAAGTTTGAAGACATCAACAAATTTCTAGAGACATATGATCTACCTATATTGAACCAGAAGTACATAGAAAATGTAAACTGATCAATTTAAAACAATAAAATTTAAGATGCCATGAAAAGTCTACCAACAATAGATTGGAAAGATTCTGAGCCATGTTCTACCATACTTTCAAAGAAAAACTAAGACCAATGTTTCTCAAAATATTCCATGAAATAGAGAATAAGGAAAAACTTCCAAACTCATTCTATGAAGCTAATATCACTCTGACACCCAAATCAGACAAATATACAACAAGGGAAGAAAATTGCTGAGTAATATCTCTGATGAACATAGATGTACAAATATTGCATCTCATCCAGCACCTCATCAGGGTAATTTTTCCTGTTCTGGGGGAGATAAGCCACCTGAGAAAATAGAGTCTGAAATAATTAGTAAAGGATAAAAGACAGAGTCAAATAATAGGTTTTACAAGTAGAGCACCTGATAGATTCTTCCAGTCCTGGTAGGAGCTGGAACAAAACAATTAAAAAATGGCTCCCATGGTGTATTTAAGGGGGTACATCAAAGGCAGGGATAAGATTTCAGGGGTAGAGTCTTATTTAATGATGCCTTCCAGTTAACAGGTTGATTGGCATCTTGGCAGGCGACACCCATCTCTAGAGGCTGTGTGGCTATATGGCTACAGCAGGTCACCCAATCTCTAGAGCTGTGTGGGACCCTTTTGAGCAGAGGGAGTTCACATGTAATGGGTGATCCTATTAGCGGGATTGCCTCTATATTTTCTCAAACACCAGATTTACCCCATCAATGTCTCTAATGCAGAGGAAGTCCTCAGGTATAGTCCACAGATGGCTCTCAATACAAAAATTTTAATATGGGAAATCACATAGAAAAACATCAAAAAGATAATGCACCATGATCAAGTGGGTTTCATCCCAGATATGGCAGGTTGGTTCATACAGACATCTATAGACATAAATACAAGAATCAGATGGGTATCTCAATTGATGAAGAAAAAGAATGGGTAAAAACAAAACATCCCATCATATTGAAAGCACTAAAAAAGTAGGAATAATAGTAACATATCTCAACATTGTAAAAGCTATATAAAATAAATCAAAGGTCAACATCATTCTAAATGGAGAAAAAACTGAAAGTACTCCCTCAAAAAAAAAAAAACAGAACAAATCAGAGGTTCCCTTTTTTGTCATTTTTATTCAACATAGTCTTTGAATCTCTAGCCAAAGCAGTAAGGCAAACGAAAACAATCAAAGGGCCATAATAGGAAAAGAGGAGCTTAAACTATCTGTGTTTGATGATAACATGAGAATATATTTAGAAGACCTAAAAACTCCACCAGAAAACTTCTAGAACTCAGCAAAGTAGCAGGATTTAAAAATAAAACCCAAAATCAATTGCATTCCTATAAAGAAATGATGAGTTAAAATAGAAATTACAAAAATAATACCATTCACTGTAGCCTCAAAAAATAATTGGTAATCAGTCTAACAAAAGTTGTGAAAATATGTCAGATAGAGCACCAGTATCCAGAATATATAAAAAACTCAAAAAACTTAACATCAAAAAGAAAAAAAAAAACATGGGGCTGGGGTTGTGGCTCAATGATATTGCTCTTGCCTAGTGTATGCGAGGCCCTGGGTTAGATTCTTAGCACCACATAAAAATAAATATAAGTAAATAAACAAATTTATAAAATAAAAACAATCAGTAAATGGGCTAAGGAGCTGAACAGACACTTCTCAGAAGAAGATACATAGTTGATCAACAATATCTTCAGTAACTAGAGAAATGCAAATCAAAACTATTTTAATTTCATCTCATGCCAGTCAAAATGGCAGTTATCAAGAATACAGACAAAAAAGTAAAATTGATGAGGATGTGGGGGAAAAGGCACACTCATACAGTGCTGGTGGGAATGTAAATTGGTGCAATCAATCTGGAAAGCAGTATGGAGATTCCTTAGAAAACTTGGAATGGAACCACTAATTGACCCAGCTATCCCACTCCTCAGTCCATACCTAAAGGACTTAGAATCAGTATACCATAGTAACACAGCCACATCAATGTTCATAGTGGCTCAATATACAAAAGCTAAAGTATGGAAGGAAACTAGATACCTTTCAATAAATGAATGGATAAGGAAACTGTGGCATATATACACAATGGAACAGTACTAAGCATTAAAAGAGAATAAAATCATGGCAATTTCAGGTAAATGCATGGAGTTTGAGAAGAAAATGTTAAGGAAATTAAGTCAATCCTCAAAATCCAACGGCCAAATGTTCTCTCTGATAATTGGATGCTGATCCATAACGTTAAGGGGGGATGCATGGGAAAAAATGGAGGAATGTTGATTTGGCAAAGGGAAGGGATAGGAGGAAGGCTGCACTGAGTCAGAAAAGATGGTGGAATGAGATGGACATCATTACCCCAGGTACATGTATGACTGCACATATGGTGTGATGCTACATTGTGTATAACCATAGAAATGTAAAATTAAGCTACAATTGTGTACAATGAATCAAAATGCATTCTGCTGTCATATGTACATAATTAAAATAAATTAAAAATGAACATATTAGTAATTTGCTAAATTACTTATGAAAAATAATGTTTGAATAAACAAAATTAATGCAAATAAGAAAACTGGTGAAAGATCTCTACAATAACATGACAGAACACTAAAGAAAGCAATTAAAGAAGACCTTAGAAGATGAAACATCTACCATAAGTGCTATACAGATTTAATGCAATTTCTATTAAATGCTCAATGAATTTTTTCATAGAAATAGAAAAAGTAGTCAATGAATTTATTTGGAAAAATAAAAGACCCAGAATAGCCAAAGCAATACTTACTGAGAAAAGCAAACAGGAGGCATCAAAATACCAGATCTTAAATTATACTACAGAGCTATTGTAATAAAAAATGGCATGGTATTAGCACCAAAGCACACTTGAGGTCCAATGGTACATAATAGAAGACACAGAGATAAAGCTATATAAATACAATTATCTCCAACTAGACAAAGGTGGCATAAACACACATAGGAGAAACGATAGCCATGGTGGATAAACTGGAATCCATATGTAGCAGAATGTAATTAAATACCTATCTCAAGCGTCTGGGGTTTTGTCTCAGTTGTAGAATGCTCGCCTTCTGCATATGAGGCACTGGGTTCAATCCTCAGCACCACATAAAAAATAAATAAATAAAATAAAGTTATTTTGTCCAACTAAAACTAATAATAATAATAATAATAATAATAATAATAATAATAATAATAATAAATTCATAGCTCTCACTCTGCACAAAACTCAACTCAAAGTGAATAGGGACCTAGGCATTAGACCAGAGATCCTGTTCCTACTAGAAGAAAATCTAGGCCCCAAACTCCAGCATGCCAGTTTATTCCTCACAAGACACCTAAAGTATAAGAAGTAAAATCAAGAATCAATAAATGGATTGGTATCAAAATAGCAAGTTTCTTCATAGCAACGAAATAATCAAAAGCATGAACCTACCGAATGGGAGAAAATTTTGCCATATATCCCTCAGATAGAGCATTGATCTCCAGGATATACAAATAACTCAACAAACTAAACACCAAAAAAACAAATAACCCAATCAATAAATTGGCAAAGAACTGAACCTACCCTTAAAGAAAGAGAAATAGAAATCCTCAGCTAATATATGAAAAAATGTTCACCATTGTTAATAATTAGAGAAAAGTAAATTAAAACTACACTGAGATAATATCCACTCCAATCAAAATGACATCCATCAAGAATACAAGTAACAATAAATGTTGCTATGGATATGGGGACAAAAGTACTCTCATACACTGTTGGGCAGACTGGAAATTGCCCATACAGCTATAGCTCTGGAAAGCAGTATGGAGAGTCCTCAAGAAATTAGGAATGGAACCACCATTTGGACTGGTTATACCACTCTTCGGTATATACCCAAAGATGTTAAAGTCAGCATAATACAATGATGCAGCCACATCAATGTTCATAGGAGCACAATTCACAATATCTAAGCTATGGAACCAATCTAGGTATTCTTCAAAAGATGACTGGATAAATAAAATAAGTATTTGTAAATTGTGGAATATTGCTCTGCATAATAAAATTACTTTACTTTATGACTTTTTCTGGTAAATGAATGAATCTGGAATCTATCTTGCTAAGTAAGCCCATCCCCCAAATGAAAGATTGAATATGCACTCTGATATATAGATACTAACACACAACAAGGGGGAATAGAAGTGTATTAGATAAAGGGGAATGAAGGGAAGTGATGTAGGATAGAAGTAGACACAAAAGTAGAATGTATCTGGCACACCTTTCCTATGCACATGTATGAATATACCACAATGAATCTCCACTTCATGTGCAACCAGAAGATTGGGATTCTAATTAAAACGAGATGTAATCCATGTGTTTATAACTATATCAAAATATTCTCTACTTTCATGTATATAAAAAAATCCAAATGAAACCATTTAGAAAATCACATTACCTTCCCTAAAAAGAATTAAAAAGAAAAAAAAGGACTGAAATATCTCTAGTTATGTCATGATCTTCCTGACTATTTTAAGAACAATTTTCAGCTTCATATTTTTTCCCAAAATTGATGCACTGACTTTGACAATACATATCCTGTTACTTTGGGAATTCAATTTGTGTTGTAATTCAGCCACTAATAATGTGAAAAATTCTGGGTTTGAGTTTTGTCTATCTCATCTCTGAATCTATAGAAGATGGAGATTTCATTCAGCAAAGACCTAGAAGTATTCTTGCTAATTTATACCGCAGTTGAACTTATCAACTAAATCTCTGAGATCTTCCTTTCTCCACTTTATTCATCACAATTAGAAGCAACCAGTCAGTCATACTCATTTGCTTAACAAATGTATTTTTGGGCATTATACACTCAGAACTTTCCTAATGCATATTTCATTAGGTTTATCTGATAAAAATACATTTATGTATCTCTACTGCCACATCATGACATATATCATTAATGTGCTTTTTTTGGGGGAGGGGCAGGTGCTGGAAATTTAAGCCAAGGGAATTTTACCACTGAGCTACATCCCCAAACTTTTTTGGATTATTAATTTTTAGACAGGATTCATTAATTTGCTTATGGCCTTGTTATGTTGATGAGACTGGCCTTGAATGGGCAATCCTCCTGCCTCAGCCTCCCAATTTAACAATCAATCCTCTTTTTTTCTGCTGGAAATAGTCAATTATGCCTTTAAAGTAAATTAGATTAGGAAACCAATAAGGGAATTTCCCAAACCAATGCAGACAACACATCATGCATTTCTGTTCCTCTGTAACTACTCTCAGTAATTAAATTTGTTTCTCAGGGTTCTCTAGAGAAATTCAAAAAATTGTTTGTGTGTGTGTGTGTGTGTGTGTGTGTGTGTGTGTGTGTGTGTGTTTTAAGGAATTGGCCCACAGAATTGTGGGGCTGGTATACCCAAAGTCTGCAGAGTAGTAAGCTCACCTATACTGCAAAGCATATCTACTTTGCTTAATGTGTATTATTTAATCTTATCTTAACCTTTTCAGAGTTATTTAGATTTGCATTTGTTCAAAAACTTGCTTGGTACATTTTTCTAACCAGTTAACATACAAAATTAACCATTACCCATATTCTTCTTCTAGCCCATAATTTGCTTTAGGATATTTTCCAGTTATTTTAGCTCGATTCTTCTTGCCAGTGTCAGCTTGTGTTCATCCCAGATGAAAATGTGATAATACCTTGCATTTCTTGATGGATAATGCTGCAATTTTGATTTTTGTTCATGTGGCTTCTTTACAACCTGAACACACTGGTGGATCTTTTTTTAAAAAAATCATGAATTTGATGTTAATGCAGGACCAATTGTGAGCTATGCTTCTTTTGGCTGTCCTATGAAGAAATGGAACTCATATATCAACACTTTAAAAAAATCCATCTATACTTCTACATATCATATTCATTACTTCTTCTATCTGTTACGTAAGTCTCAATAAGGCATATCCACTGAAGTTTGCATAACTACCATAAAAAACATTACAATAGGTACCTTGTATGTTTTTGAACTTATAGACCTATTTAAAAATAGAATATAAAACCAGGACATTTTCCCAACCAAAAAGCATCTTTAGAGACATAATTTGAATGGAGAGATGAAAGAGTTTAGAAATACTAAAGTTTTTTGTTGTTATTGTTTTCTAAATCTCCTATTTTTTCCCACTACTGGTGCCATTATTAATCTGGCTAGTAAAAAATAATGGCAACTCTCTGAATGAAATTATAGTTTGAAAGTAGCATAAGTTGCTACCAGTGTTTATACTAGAGAAAAAAATTTAAACTGTAAGTTTTGTTCCATGTCATGACCTGTGAAAGATCTAAGATATTGGCCTAATTGCTATATAATTATTTAACCTACCACATTATTATAAGAGTTGACATAATGTCGTGAGATTTCTGGTATTTCAATTAGCTTTTTGTCACTGTGATCAAAAGACATAAAAAGAACAATTTAGAGGAAGAAAAGCTTACTTTCGTTCAGTTTCACAGGTTAATGTCATCGTCAGGAGACAATGAAAATGTTCACCATTGTTAATAATTAGAGAAATGTGAATTAAAACTACACCCACAACTCTGGGTGCCAGATAAATTAAAATATCATGGTTAGAGCATGACACTGGAAAACAGCACAGGAAATGGCAATTGGAAGCAGAAATAGTATTCCTCACCAGGGACAAAATATATACCCCAAAAGAAAACCTGAAAGACAAAATATATACTCCAAAAGTAAACCCCTAGACACTTCTACTTCAGCCACATCCTACCTGCCTATAGTTACCACCCAGTTAATCTGTATCAGTGAATTAATCCGAATGATCAGGATACACCTCTTAATCTAATAATTTCACATCTGAATGTTCTTGCAGTGACTCATACCTGAGTTTTGGAGACACCACATATACAAACCATAACAATGAATGAATACAAATAAAGTTATTGATAGTAGCACAATGGACACCATGAGCTTGACATTTGCATCAGTTCTTGCCAGGAAGTCTCATGAGAGAAATACATAGCACTATATAGAAAACTGCACACACAATGAATTTGTGTCATATTTGAGAAACCAAGAATTTATGAATCTCCAGTCTTATAAGGAGAATGTCATAATCTTGTCAAGTATTTAATCCAGAGAAAACATTGTCTTTATAATCCCCATCAGGAATCAAATTCTCTCTCCCCTGAAGGGTAATTTTATATGATTTTACAACATATTTTGGTTCATGATCATAGTTCACAAGATAGTTTAGAACAATGGCCATTAGTACCTATGCTCACAGAATCATAAAAGATACATGGGGACTTGTTTTTAATGATCTATTGCTTTCATGAAACCTCTTCAGTGGGTGGCATCCAGCACATTAAAATACTTTCAAAGGGTTTGAGGTGGTTTCTCAGTGGTAGAGCACTCACTTATCATGTGTGAGACACTGCGTTCAATCCTCAGCACCATATACAAAAAAAGAAAATAAAGGTGTTGTGTATACCTACAAATAATGTGCTCACTTAGCATATGTGAGGCACTGGGTTTGATCCTCAGCACCACATAAATTAATAAATAAATAAAGGTATTGTGTCCATCTAGAACTTAAAAAAATAAAAATCACTATGAAATAAATTAGTACATTTCAGGTAATATGATTACATATTGCTTTCTGACACTTATTTCTCTTATTAATTCATATGTTTGGGTCTATATAATAGATCATGATATATGATGTACTTCTTAGTCTAGGTAGTGCCAGACAAGTTTGAAAGCCACTTCCATGGAAGAGTTTAAATTGCAGAAAGTATAAATAGGTAAATGATTTATGAAAGAATTAAGGATCTGAAGTGATATTTAGGAAAACCGTCAAACACATTTAGATACTTTTGTGAATATCCTGTAGTTTCATGAATGCCATGAGTTAGAAGATATGAATTAGACCTAAATATTCTATGTGCATATATGTGTATATTACAATGAAGTCTATTATTATTGTATTTGCCAGATTTTAATTCCTGTGACAAAAAAAAAATACCTGACAAGAACGACTTAGAAGTGGAAAGATTTATATTGGCTTACAGTTTCATAGGTTTTAGTCCATGACACCCAAATCCATGGCAGAAATCTCATGCTATAGGGGAAAGGTAGAGGAAAATTTCTCAGATCATGGCAGCCAGGTGTGTGTGTGTGTGTGTGTGTGTGTGTGTGTGTGTGTGTGTGAGAGAGAGAGAGAGAGAGAGAGAGAGAGAGAGAGAGAGAGAGAGAGAAGAAGGAGCTTAGGAGAAGACAAACCCTTCCAGGAAACACCCCCAGTGACTTACTTCCTTCAATTAGGTCTCATCTCCCACTTGTCAATCTCCCAGGTTTTTTAACGCACTGTATTTCCTACCTTATTTTTTCCCGTTAGAGAAATTTCTGAGCAAGAATCTGTTTCAACACAAAATAAACAAAATAAAAGTGAAGATATAGCTCTATGATAAAGCACCTCTGGGTTTGAGGTAAGGGATTTAGCTTAAGGAGAGAGAAAGAATCTTAAGGGAAACACCATCAAGCCATTAAGATGCAGAAAACGCAGTTGTAAACCTTGGTTCATGCCCTGCTCATGCCATTGTAAAATGCGGAAAATACTCAAGCACAGAAAACTCATTCGAAATTGTGCAGCTCCACCCTGTATTCACCTCTAGTCCACCTCCTGATATAGCCTTTCTATAAATATTGGACCCCTAGACCAAGTGAAGGCTGCTTCTCACTCTCAAGACAACCTGAATTCTCCTTTGAATGATTTACCTAGCTTCCTAAATAAACATCTATCTATTCCTTTGTCTGGCTTTTGCTGAAATTCTTTTTCACCATGTATGACACTAACCTCACTGATTCAGAGTTGACTTCCCACTCTCCTTTAGGAACTCCTTGGAGCCCTCTTTGGAGAAATCTCTTCTCCTGTGACAGATTTATTCACCAGGACTAAAATAAAATAAAATAAATCGGTGGTGGGAAGATGGCGGGGAAGGGAGTGCATCACCCCCGTGTACCGCGTCACTGTTCGGGAGAATGATGAGCTAGAACAGCTAAAAACTATCTTGTTAGGAATTTCTAACAAAACTGGGGTGCTCCAAAACCTAGTGGAAGGATTTTCAATGCATGAGGATCAGCTACAGGGGCTCAAATGTGAGCGATTTGTCCGCACGGAGGGTCACTGTGCTTATTCAGCAAATCGCCCCGTGGCTAGAATCTGCAGCACGAGCTGGGAAGCAACGAGATAGCAACGCAAAGATACAGCGCTGCGGATTCTGTGGACTCATGCCAGCTGTGCAATCACGGTACTCAGTGCTGAATTCTGGGTTTGAGACGGGGAAGGAAGCAGTCCAATTCGGTTCTCCACACCGGTCAGACCACAGAGGAGGCCAGCGGCCACCATCTTGGAGAGCTGATGTCACAATCCCTGTTTTTGAGTGATCGCAGCTCATTCAACTATAGAACAGGTAATTTCAGACTGCCATTCACCTGCGTCTTGCAGACAAATTACTCAGGCTCAGTGCTAAAGAACCCGCAGAAACTGCGTCTTGGAGCCTGCTCCTAGCAGAACATACACCAAGCCCGGAGTGGCTGAATTCTGGCTCCCAGAACTACAATGGCCCAGGGCTAAAAAACCCGCAGAAACTGCTTCTCTGTCCAGATCCTACTGAATACTCTGGAGGCCAGAGGGGCAGAGCAGAGCCGCCGCCAGCGCCTGGAACAGCCCCAGCGATCCGCCCGTGTGGTACCACTTCACCCCAACTGCAGTAGGGGCTGAGCAGAGCCACCGCCCAAGCCTGCAAAGTAGGCAGACCAGCGACCGATCAGCGGAGCAGGCCCAGCGGCTGGCCGGCCTGGTAGACACGTCACACCAATTGGAGTAGGGGCAGAGCAGAGCAGCCGCCTGCGCCCGGAACAGGCCTAGCAACCCGCTGGCGTGGTATCACTTCACCCCAACTGCAGTAGGGGCTGAACAGAGCCACCGCCCGAGCCCGCAAGGTTGGCAGATCTGCGACTGACCGGTGGAACAGGCCCAGCGGCCTGCCAGCATGGCAGACACATCACACCAATTGGAGTAGGGGCAGAGCAGAGCTGCCACCCGCATCCGGATCAGGCCCAGAGGCCCCCTAGAGTGGTAGTCACGTCACATCAATTGGAGTAGGGGTAGAGCAGAGGTGCCGCCCACGCCCAGAACAGGCCCAGCGACCCGCCGGCGTGTAAGTCACGTCACCCCAATTGGAGTAAGGGCAGAGCAGAGCTGCCGCCCGCGCTTGCAAGGTAGGCTGATCCGCGACCGATTGGCAGAACAGGCCCAGGGGTCCACGGGCGTGGTAGACACATCACACCAACTGGAGGAGGGGGCAGAGCAGAGCCGCCGCCCGCACCTACAAGGTAGGCAGACCTGCGACCGACTGCCATAACAGACCCAGCAGCCCGCCAGCGTGGTAGACAGATCACCCCAATTGGAGGAGGATCACAGCCGCTGCCCACCTTGCAAGGGAGACTTTTCAACTATACAAGAGCAATATAAATATATAGGGGGAAAATTTCAAAAACACAACAGTTTCACCAAGCAGAAAGAAACGTGAGCAGTATGAAATGACAAGGAAAGAAAGGACCACAAGCAATGCAGGTCAACTCAACTTTAGAAGAGGTAATAACTGCAGCAGATGGAATGTCAGATAAAGAATTCAGGATATACATGCTTCAGATGATCTGGAGTCTCAAGGAAGACATTAGACAGCAAAATCAGACAATGAAAGATCACTTCAACAATGAATTACATAAACAAATCCAAGAAGCAAAAGATCAACTATACAGGGAGATAGAGGTAATAAAAAACAAACAAACAGAAATCCGAGAAATGCAGGAAGCAATAAACCAACTTAAAAACTCAATTGAGAATACTACCAGCAGAGTAGAACACTTAGAAGATAGAACATCAGACAATGAAGACAAAGTATTTCAACTTGAAAAGAACATAGACAGCTCAGCAAGACTATTAAGGAATCGTGAGCAGAATATACAAGAAATATGGGATAACATAAAGAGACCAAACTTAAGAGTCATTGGGATACAGGAAGGTATAGAGGTCCAAACCAAAGGAATGAGCAATCTATTCAATGAAATAATATGAGAAAACTTCCCAGACTTGAGGAATGAGGCAGAATCCCAAATCCTAGAAGCCTACAGGACGCCAAATGTGCAAAATCATAAGAGATCCACACCTAGACACATTATAATGAAGATGCCCAGCATACAGAATAAGGAGAGAATTTTAAAAGCTACAAGAGAAAGGAAGCAGATTACATTTAGGGGTAAACCAATCAGGATAACAGCTGATCTTTCAACACAGACTCTGAAAGCTAGAAGATCCTGGAATAACATTTCAAACACTGAAAGAAAATGGGTTCCAACCAAGAATCGTGTATCCAGTGAAATTAAGCTTCAGGATGGATGATGAAATTAAAACCTTCCATGATAAACAAAAGTTAAAAGAATTTGCAGCTAGAAAACCATCTCTTCAAAACATCCTTGGCAAAACATTTCAGGAAGAGGAAATGGAAAATAACAATGAAAACCAACAGTGGGAGGTAGGACATTAAAGGGGGGAAAATAATCAAAGAGGAAAACAAACCATGTTTAGTAACATAAATAAACAAATATAGCTGGAAGAACAAACCATATCTCAATAATAACCCTAAAAGTTAATGGCTTAAACTCACCAATTAAGAGACACAGACTAGTAGAATGGATCACAAAACAAGGCCCAATAATATGCTGCCTACAGGAGACGCATTTGATAGGAAAAGATATACATAGACTGAAGGTGAAAGGTTGGGATAAATCATATCACTCATATGGACTTCGGAAACAAGCAGGAGTGTCCATATTAATATCAAATAAAATAGATTTTAAGCCAAAGTTAATCAAAAGGGATAAAGAGGGACACTACATACTGCTCAAGGGAACCATACACCAACAAGAAATAACAATCATAAATATATATGCCTCAAACAACGGTGCAGCTATGTTCATCAAGCAAACTCTTCTCAAGTTCAAGAGTCTAATAGACCACCATACAATAATCAGGGGAGACTTCAATACACCTCTCTCATCCCTGGATAGATCTTCCAAACAAAAGTTGAATAAGGAAACTATAGAACTCAATAACATAATTAATAACCTAGACTTAATTGACATATATAGAATATATCACCCAACAGCAATCAGTTACACTTTTTCTCAGCAGCACATGGATTCTTCTCAAAAATAGATCATATATTATGTCACAGGACAACTCGTAGACAATATAAAGGAGTAGAGATAATACCATGCATCTTATCTGATCATAATGGAATGAAACTGAAAACCAATGATAAAAGAAGGAAGGAAAAATCATGCATCACTTGGAGAATGAACAATAGATTACTGAATAATCAATAGGTTATAGAAGACATCAAGGAGGAAATTAAAAAATTCTTAGAGATAAATGAAAACACAGACACAACATATTGGAATCTATGGGACACACTGAAAGCAGTTCTAAGAGGAAAATTCATTGCTTGAGTTCATTCCTTAAAAAAGAAAAAAACAACAAATAAATGATCTCATACTTCATCTCAAAATCCTAGAAAAAGAAGAGCAAAACAAAAGTAAAAGAAGTAGAAGGCAAGAAATAATTAAAATCAGAGCTGAAATTAATGAAATTGAAACAAAAAAAAACAATTGAAAAAATTGACAAAACTAAAAGTTGGTTCTTTGAAAAAATAAATAAAATCAACAGACCCTTAGTCATGCTAACAAAGAGAAGAAGAGAGAGAACTCAAATTACTAGCATACAGGATGAAAAAGGCAATATCACAACAGACACTTCAGAAATACAGAAGATAATCAGAAATTATTTTGAATCCTTATACTCCAATAAAATAGAAGATAATGAAGGCATTGATAAGTTTCTTAAGTCATATGATCTGCCCAGATTGAGTCAGGAGGATATAGACAACCTAAACAGACCAATATCAATTGAGGAAATAGGAGAAACCCTCAAAAGACTACCAACTAAGAAAATCCCAGGACTGGATGGGTATACAGCAGAGTTTTACAAAACCTTTAAAGAGGAACTAATACCAATACTTTTCAAGCTATTTCAGGAAATAGAAAAAGAGGGAGAACTTCCAAATTCATTCTATGAGGCCAACATGACCCTGATTCCTAAACCAGACAAAGACACTTCAAAGAAAGAAAACTACAGACCAATATCTCTAATGAACCTAGATGCAAAAATCCTCAATAAAATTCTGGTGAATCGCATTCAAAAACATATCAAAAAAACTGTGCACCATGATCAAGTAGGATTCATCCCTGGGATGCAAGGCTGGTTCAATATACAAAAATCAATAAATGTTATTCACCACATCAATAGACTTAAAAATAAAAACCATATGATCATCTCGATAGATGCAGAAAAAGCATTTGACAAAGTACAGCATCCCTTTATGTTCAAAACTTTAGAAAAACTAGGGATAACAGGAACATACCTCAACATTGTAAAAGCAATCTATGCTAAGCCTCAGGCTAGCATCATTCTGAATGGAGGAAAATTGAAGCCATTCCCTCTAAAATCGGGAACAAGACAGGGATGCCCTCTCTCACCACTTCTGTTCAACATAGTTCTCGAAACACTGGCCATAGCAGTTAGACAGACGAAAGAAATTAAAGGCATAAAAATAGAAAAAGAAGAACTTAAATTATCACTATTTGCAGATGACATGATTCTATACCTAGCAGACCCAAAAGGGTCTACAAAGAAACTATTAGAGCTAATAAATGAATTTAGCAAAGTGGCAGGATATACAATCAACATGCATAAATCAAAGGCATTCCTGTATATCAGCGACAAATCCTCTAAAATGGAAATGAGGAAAAACACTCCATTCATAATGTCCAAAATAAAATAAAATAAAATAAAATACTTGGGAATCAACCTAACAAAAGAGGTGAAAGACTTATACAATGAAAACTACAGAACCCTAAAGAGAGAGATAGAAGAAGATCTTAGAAGATGGAAAAATATATCCTGTTCATGGATAGGCAGAACTAACATCATCAAAATGGCAATATTACCAAAAGTTCTCTATAGGTTTAATGCAATGCCAATCAAAATCCCAACGGCATTTCTTGTAGAAATAGGGAAAGCAATCATGAAATTCATATGGAAAAATAAAAGACCCAGAATAGCAAAAACAATGCTAAGCAGGAAGTGTGAATCAGGCGGTATAGCGATACCAGACTTCAAAATATACTACAGAGCAATAGTAACAAAAACAACATGGTACTGGTACCAAAACAGGCGAGTGGACCAATGGTACAGAATAGAGGACACAGAAACCAATTCACAAAACTACAAGTATCTTATATTTAATAAAGGGGCTAAAAGCATGCAATGGAGGAAGGATAGCATCTTCAACAAATGGTGCTGGGAAAACTGGAAATCCATATGCATCAAAATGAAACTGAATCCCTTTCTCTCACCATGCACCAAAGTTAACTCATAATGGATCAAGGAGCTTGATATCAAATCAGAGACACGGCGTCTGCTAGAAGAAAAAGTTGGCTATGGCCTACATACTGTGGGGTCGGGCTCCAAATTTCTCAATAGGACACCCATAGCACAAGAGTTAATGACTAGAATCAACAAATGAGACTTACTCAAATTAAAACTTTTTTTTTCAGCAAAAGAAACAATAAGAGAGGTAAATAGGGAGCCTACATCCTGGGAACAAATCTTTACTCCCCACACTTCAGATAGAGCCCTAATATCCAGAGTATACAAAGAACTCAAAAAATTAGACAATAAGATAACAAATAACCCAATCAACAAATGGGCCAAGGACCTAAACAGACACTTCTCAGAGGAGGACATACAATCAATCAACAAGTGCATGAAAAAATGCTCACCATCTCTAGCAGTCAGAGAAACGCAAATCAAAACCACCCTAAGATACCATCTCACTCTAGTAAGATTGGCAGCCATTAGGAAGTCAAACAACAACAAGTGCTGGTGAGGATGTGGGGAAAAGGGTACACTTGTTCACTGTTGGTGGGACTGAAAATTGGTGCAGCCAATTTGGAAAGCAGTATGGAGATTTCTTGGAAATCTGGGAATGGAACCACCATTTGACCCAGCTATTCCCCTTCTGGGTCTATTCCCTAAAGACCTAATAAGAGCATGCTACAGGGACACTGCTACATTGATGTTCATAGCAGCACAATTCACGATAGCAAAACTGTGGAACCAACCTAGATGCCCTTCAATAGATGAATGGATAAAATAAATATGGCATTTATACACAATGGAATATTACTCTGCATTAAAAAATGACAAAATCAGAATTTGGAGGGAAATGGATGGCATTAGAGCAGATTAGGCTAAGTGAAGCTAGCCAATCCCTAAAAAGCAAATGCCAAATGTCTTCTTTGATATAAGGAGAGTAACCAAGAACAGAGTAAGGATGTAGAGCATGAGAAGAAGATTAACATTAAACAGGGATGATAGGTGGGAGGTAAAGCAAGAGAAGGGAAATTGCATGGAAATGGAAGGAGACCCTCAGGGTTATACAAAATTACATACAAGAGGAAGTGAGGGGAAAGGGAAAAATAATACAAGGGGAAGAAATGAATTACAGTAGAGGGGGTAGAGAGAGAAGACCGGAGGGGAGGGGAGGGGAGAGGGGATAGTAGAAGATAGGAAAGGCAGCAGAATACAACAGACACTAGTATGACAATATGTAAATCAATGGAAATGTAACTGATGTGATTCTGTAATCTGTATACGGGGTAAAAATGGGAGTTCATAACCCACTTGAATCAAATTGTGAAATATGATATGTCAAGAACTATGTAATGTTTTGAACAACCAACAATAAAAAAATAAAATAAATCAAAATCTACATATTAAAAAACTCTCAAATTGAATTTTGTGTATTTTGAAATTTGCATTGGTAAAAAATTGGTGAAATATCTTGTGTGACATTCTTATCAATGAACTTTTTCATGAATTCCTGAATTAATTTAAATCACTGACAGACTCTTTCAACCCTGCCTTCTCCCTTAGCCATTCCAGTACTATGTGAAATACAAATTTGGTTATGGTAGTCATTGAATAATTTGTGAGTAATAAAAATGTTTAAAGAGAATTATGAAACTATACCATTATTGGATGTATATTCAATGGCACTGGCTAGGTCTTTTTCACACATCTTCTTATTTTTTAAATCTATAAAATATTATATATACTATTCTCATCTAAGAGTTGAAGAAACTAGAATTCTTAGAGGATAAGTAACTTGTTCAGAGGTACACATGACAGAGTCTAGAAGAAACAGAGTTTTTTTTATCAAAATATTCACCACATAAAAATAAATAAAGAAAATAAAGAAAAAAAATACTCATCTTTTCCTACAATGTGTCAATCATAAGAAGAGAAATTAGGAGAAAAGATCAATAAAAAACATGTGGCCAGTCCATCCAAATCCTCATTTTCTTTCATACTAAGTAAAGAATCAGTCTTTTAGGACTCTTTTGCTATCTTTACTTCAGGCTCTCTTGACTTTTCTGGGATTCTCAAATCCTGATAGATCACATGATAAGTTCTTCCATCTTTGGTAAATCATTGACATCAGCTATATCATTGACACTCTAAATTGCCCTAAAATCAAATACTGATACATATTTTTCTACATTATGAACAAATTTTATAATTTAATATCCACTCTACTTGCTGGGTATGGCTTTTTAAATGCAACTTCTACACTTTATTAATATTTAATGTAAATATTATTAAAGTTAAACAAAAAATTCAGTTGCATGCTTATATTCACCAAGTTTGGAGTGGTAAATGGCCAGCTGCATGAGGCATTTGGCTAATGTATTGAACAGTACAGCTACAGAATTTTCTTATTTGGTAGCATTGGCTGAACAGGTAAGGGAAAAAAAAGCAATGTTTAGGTATTAGTACCATTGGTACAAACCAAAAATTTATATTTATAATATTATGAAAAATGTTAACTAATCTTTTTTTATTCTCCAATCAGTCTTTTTAATTTTTTTAAATTTATTTGTTCTAATTTGTTATACAGGGCAGCAGAATGCATTTCAATTCATTTTACACATATGGAGCACAATTTTTCATTTCTCTGGTTGCACACAAAGTAAAATCACATTATTCATGTCTTCATAGATGTACCTAGGGTAATGATGTCCATCTCTTTTCACAATCTTTCCTACCCCATTCCCCCTGTCTTCACCTCCATCCCCTGTAGTCTATCCAAAGTTCCTACATTCCTCCCATGATCCCCACCCCCATTATGGATCAGCATGCATTTATCAGAGAAAACATTTGTCTTTTGTTTTTTTGGGGGGATTGGCTTACTTCACTTAGCATGATATTCACTAACACCATATTTTTACCTACTAATGGCATGATTTTAATATCATTTAATGCTGAATCATAGTAAGTTGTGTATATATATATATATATATACCAGATTCTGTATCCATTCATTTATTGAAGGGCATCTAGGGTGGTTCCACAATTTAGCTATTGTTAATTGTGTTGCTATAAACAATGATGAGTCTGTGTCACTGTAGTATGTTGTTTTTAAGTCTTAGGGTATAAACCAAGGAGTGGGTTAGCTGGGAAAAATTGTGATTCCATTCCAAGTTTTCTAAGGAATATATATACACTGCCTTACACAGTGGTTGCACCAATTTGTAGTCTCACCAGCAATGTATGAAAATGCCTTTTCCCCCCACATCCTTACCAATACTTATTGTTGTTTGCATTCTTGATAAGTGTCAGTTTGACTGGAGTGAGATGAAATATTAGAGTAGTTTTGATTTGTATTTCTCTAATTGTTAGAGATGTTGAACATTCATATATTTGTTGGTTGATTATATATGTTCTTATGAGAAGTGTTTATTTCTTTGTTCATCTAATGATTGGGGTTTTATATATATATATATATATATATATATATATATATATATATATATATATATATATATATATATACTGGAGATTATTGCTGTATGTGATATGGTGTGGTAAAAATTTCTCCCATTCTTTAGGCTCTCTCTTTACCTCAAATTATTTCTTTTTCTGAGAAAAAGCTTTTCAGTTTTAATCCATTTCATTTATTGATTCTTATTTCATTTATTACACTATATGAGTCCCATTAATGAATTCAGGGCCTAATTCAACACGATCAAGGTTTGGGCCTATTTTTTCTTCTATTAGTCACAAGGTGTCTGGTCTAATTCCCTTTGTCATTGATCCACTTTGAGTTGAGTTTTGTGCATGGTGAGAGATAGGGGTTTAATTTCATTGTGCTGCATATGGATTTCTAGTATTCTCAGCAGCATGTATTGCAGAGGCTATCTTTTCTCCAATATGTTTTTGGCATCTTTGTATATAAGAGATAACTGTGTTTATGTGGGTTTGGGTCTATGTCTTCTATTCTCTACCATTGGTCAACAAGACTATTTTGATACCAATACCATGCTGTTTTTGTTAGTATTGGTCTGTAGTATAATTTAAGTTCTGCTATTGCTTCACTCTTCTTGTTAAGAATTGCTTTGGTTATTCTGGTTCCCTTATTTTTCCAAATTAATTTCATGATTGCTTTTTCTGTTTCTATGAGGAATTTCATTGTGATTTTGATTGGAATTGCATTAAATCTCTATAGGGCTTTTGGTAGTATGGTCTTTTCACAATATTAATTCTGCCTATCCAAGAATAAGGGATATCTTTCCATCTTCTAAGGCCTTTATAATTTCTTTCTTTAACATTCTGTAGTTTACATTGTAGAGAACTTTCACCACTTTTGTTATGTTGATTCCCAAGTATTTTATTTTTTTGAGGCCACTGTGTATGGGTTAGTTTTCCTAGATTCTCTTTCAGAGAATTCATCACAAAATGATGTACAAAAATATATTCACAATAATCACATGATTCTTTACATTTATTCATGTGATGAATTGCATTTATTTGTTTCCATATGTTGCATCCCTGGGATGAATCCAACTTGATCATGGTGCATCATTTTTTTTAAATATGTTTTTGTATTTGATTTGCAAAAATTTTATTGAGAACATTTGCATCTCTGTTCATTAGAGATATTGGTCTGAAGTTTTCTTTGATTTGTCTTTGACTGGTTTTGAAATCAGGGTGATAATGGCCTCATAGAATGAGTTTGGAAGTGTTCACTCTTTTACTATTTCATGAAATATTTTGAGGGGTATTGGTATTAGTTATTTGAACATCTTGTGCAACTTAGCTGCAAATCTGGTACTGGGCTTTTTTGACTGGTAAGCTTTTGATGTTGTCTTCTGTTTTATTGCTTTAAATTCATCTGTTCAATTTGTGTATGCTAACTTGTGTATTCTGCTTGGGTAAATCATACAACTCTAGAAATTTGTCAATGTCATTGATATTTTATGTTTTACTGCAGAAAAAGCATTCAACTAAATATACTTTTTTTCCATTTTTTCACATTCAGTCTATGGCTGTCTCTTTCTATGAGATGAGTCTCTCAAAGGCAAAATATTATTGGGTCCTTTTTTTTAAAAAATCCAACTTCCCAGGCTGTGTTTTTTGATTGATGATTTTAGGCCATTAACATTCAGGGTTATTAAGACATGATTTGTGTTCCCGATCATTTTGGTTTATTTTTGCTTTTTTAACTTAGCTTCACCTTTGATTAGTTTTCCTTTAGTGTAATACTTCCCTTTGCTTATTTTTATTGTTGTTTTCTTTTCCACCTCATGGGATATTTTGTCAAGGATTTGCATATTTCTAATTTTATTTTTTTAACTTTTGTTTATCATGGAATGTTTTTATTTTTTCATTAAAGCTAAAGCAAAATTTTGCTGTATACAAGATTCTTTATTGACATTCATTTTTTTAGAGCTTGGTATATGTTACTTCAGGCTCTTCTAGCTTTGAGTGTCTGGGTTGAGAAATGTGCAGAGTTCCTAAATGGTTTCCTCTCTATGTAATTTGATTACTTTCTCTTGTGGTTTTTAAAAACTCTCTCCTTATTCTGTATGCTAGTATTTTCATTATAATGTGCCTTTGTGTGTAGATCTGTTGTGATTTTTTACATTTGGTATCCAGTAAGCCTCTCATATTTGATTTTACAATTGAT
Source organism: Ictidomys tridecemlineatus (assembly GCF_052094955.1). Taxonomy (NCBI): domain Eukaryota; kingdom Metazoa; phylum Chordata; class Mammalia; order Rodentia; family Sciuridae; genus Ictidomys; species Ictidomys tridecemlineatus. Next base: position 44,971,415 of record NC_135493.1, read on the forward strand.
TATTCTGTTTTCAAAAGCTTTCTGATATTATGTCATTGAATAGATTGTTCATTTTTTGATTTGTAACTCTATGCATTTATCTTATACCAGTAATTCTTAAATTTGGTCTTTTCATGTTATCCTATAATTCGTGTATATTCTTCTCATTATTTCTTACCATCATCACTGTGCACTCAACTTTATTTTCAAAATAATATATTTTATCTTCATTTTCTGAGGTTCTGTCTTCTGAGTGATCAAATCTGTTGGTGATGCTTCCTATTGAGTTTTTAATTTGTTTTATTGCTTCCTTTAATTCAAGGATTTCTGTTTAGTTGTTTGTTTGTTTCAGAATCTCTATCTCTTTATTGAAGTAATCTTTTTTTCTTGTATTTTCTTATATGTTGCTATTTATCAAAATGATCTTTTGCTGCCTGTGTTTGCTCTCTTTTATCATCTGTTAGTTCAAAGACCTTTTTAATTATGTGCATCCTGAACTCCTTATCTGACATTTCTTCTATTGTGCTGACCATGGATTCTAATAATGCAGTATTTTTGTTAATTGGATTCTAATAATCTAGTATCTTTGTTTGTTTGGGGCACTTTCTTCTCTTGTTTTTTCATGTTGTTCATGTGTCTTCCCTTCAAGCACTATGAATCTAAGCTGTTACAGTGTTTACCCTACAGGCTTATAATGTCTCTTCTAGGTTCCAATGTCTCTCTTTAAGGGGGATATCAATATTAACAGATCCCAATACAAACAATATACATCCTTAAACCAAATTTGTCCTATTAACACATTTACTGTATTGTCACAATATACAGAACTAGTGAGTTCAAATATTATCTACAATATAAATAGTAGGTTTTTAAAAGAGTATACAGTTTCTGGTGGTGAACAAAGAAAGAAACATTGGTGGGGTACAGGATGAGATGTTAAGGAGGTAGGAGGTGAGGATATAGAGTTGTTAGATCTTAGGAAGCATGAAAGAAGAATCAAAAGATGTTGGTTTGTAGCAGAGAGAAAGAGATTTTTGGTAAACAATTAAGTGGCAAGACAATAGCAAGAGTATAAAAGCATAAAAATTAAGAAAAAATGTAAAAATATAAGATGAAAGATTTTACAACAGGAACTAGAGTTGTTGCTCAGTGGTAGAGAGATTTTGTAGCATGTGTGAGGCACTGGGTTTGATTCTCAGCACCATATATAAAAAAATAAATTGAATAAAGTTCCATTGTCAACTTAAAAAATATTTAATAAGTAAGAATATACAACTCAAGTGTAATATGCCTTTCAGACAACCCAGTCCTCAATAGCCTAATGCATAAAAAAAATCTCAACGAAAAAATTTAAAAAAATTCTATTGGAGTATAGTATCTTTCTTGCTAAACTTCTCTTCAAGTAGTTTGGGTTGTCTGTAGTTTGCTGGTATCTCCACCTTCAGGATGGTGTAGTTTATTAGGGTTGGAAGATGGTTCTTGAAGGTAGAACTGGTGGAGGTGGAGCATAGCACTTTCCAGTCCCCATTAGAAGACTGCACCCCAAGGATTTCCTTTTGGGCCTGGTTGTATGATGTGGGTGGCTAGTCTTATATCCTTATATTGCCTGTAAACCTCGCAATTCCTAATCTCTAATTTAGTCTCTTAACTGTATCTCACTCACCCTCCTCCTTTCTACCTCCCAGTCAGGAACATATCTCTCCACAGATCTTCTGGGATGTGCTCTGGGGTATGCACACCAGTCACAGAGAGCTGTTTTATATTGGGCAGATCAAGACCAGCTTTTGAAATCTAGGGACCAGCCACATGGCTGCAAGCACTGTGCCAGGGTAGTGGCTGATAGGAAAAGGGGAGAGTTGGGTGACTATAGTAACTTGATATTTCTTTTAGACCCCAGCTGACATCTGAATCTGGGAGTTACCACAACTAAAGATCATGATTTTGGTAGCAAGCATAACCCAAAGTGGCAACAAAGGTGTTCCAAAATGGAGGTGATTGCTTTCAGAGATGGGGTGTTGGAGTGGGCTGGGTCATGGTTTTGGGCTGCATGTTCAGAGATGCAGCTCTGTGACATGCAGTATTGTGGTAGGGTGCTGTCTCCAGACTCTGTCTGGTGTCCCCAGGTGCAGATAACTATGGCAGTAGTTGCAGTGTCCCAAGATGGAGGTGACATGGGGAGCCCCACACTGGTAGATGAGGTTCCACAGGGGAGCAGTGGCTGGGGTTCCTTTAATAACTCACAGAGAAACAGTATTCCCAGCACATGAATCCCAGGTCACAGAGTGACAAAAAATGCAGCTTCCCTCTAGTCCATCATATTGGATCCCCTAAAAAAATTTTTACTACATACATATTTTCATGCTTCTAATAAAATAATAACTCATCCATTTTAGCCCTTTAATTGCTATAACAAAATACCCGAGACTGGGTAATTTTATATATATATATATATAAATATATATATATATAATTCTATATATATATAATTTTATATATATATATATTTTGTATATATATATATACAAGGAGGAAGGGGTGACATGACTAAAAAGAGAGGTAAGCTATGTCTGGAGAAGAGCAGAAGAGAATAAACATACTAATTATTTCAAGCTCTTTTATAAGGATACATGTTCCTTCCATGAGAATCTTGGGATCCACCCCCATAACTTAATGACCTCCTAAAGACCCATCTCTGAATACTATCACACCCACTGGTGTCTAAATTTGGGGAAAACAATTTTTGGAGTTATTCAGATTGTAGTATTTCCTCACTTCTTACAAAAAGTACATCATTATGGTGATTTAAAGAGTAATGATGGTAGTAGTTTGCTTGTAACTTGATTAGACATTTCCAAATTTATAATTCTACAGGAAAAATTGGGATTTTTCAATACACGGAAGTGTTTTATAAAATTAAATTTTACTTTTATAATATAATCATATAGATCCAATCAGCTAAATTTATCCAGGTTAAATATTCCATTTGTGACATGCTCTCCTACCCAAACCCAAAGAATAGATGTGGATAAACCAGATAAGAAAAAAGATAGATATCAAGTCTTTAAGGATCGTCTTGCAAGATCAGGTGCCCGATGGTCAGGAAACCCCAGAATAGTTATAATCATTATTTTGTACCCTGAGTACCTTGTGGTACACAGTCTTCCAGTATGTTGGCTAGGTAATACTGTCTCACATTGGTTTACTGAAAGAAATATATTTTTAATCGTTTCCACCTCCCTTTTTTCTTTTGTGTCAGGAAAGCCTTGGGATGAATGCATTTTGATGAACAAGGAGATCTTACTTCTTTACCTGAGTTACTATTTTTTAACAGGGAGATTGACATCTGTTTTGGTTATGCCAACCCCTTCCCCCTCTCCTGTTTGTCAAGGGGATATTTAGGTGCATAGACTTTTTGGATCTGCCACATCCATAGACTGTAGTGCTATTGTATGAATTAACTGCTTGTAATTTTCCATTCTGATCTATTTTCCCTCTGACTGCCTTTCTTATATCCTAATTTTACATTTTAGGTGAAATACTGTATTCTGAAAAAAGGAACACCAGACTCTCTACTTCTCACACATAATATTTCTACACACCTTGGGACAAAATTGATCTTTGACAAAGATATTTTTAAATTTAAAATAATATTGGGGCTGGGGTTTTGGCTCAGCAGGAGAGTGCTTGTGTAGCACATGCGGGGCCCTGGGTTCAATCCTCAGCACCACATAAAAATAAATAAAATGAAGACATTAAAAAATTAAATAATGTAAATTTACTTACAGATGTACTTGCTCTTTATTTAATTATGGATTTTTCTTGTTAACATGTTAAAGGAAAAACTGAAAAGAAATTTAAACTTGTGCTGGTAAAAGAGGATTATTAAACTTTTAGTATTGTTTAGTATCTTCAAAGGAGAGCAAGGAGCTGAAGATCTAAGCCTCAGTTCTTGTGTTCGAATGAAGAAAAACTTAAAATCAGACACTAAATATAGTAAAAGAGAATTTTATTTAAGTGAAAGTACATTGTAAATGAAGTAAAAATAGGGTAAAATTAGAATAAGACTCAAGCAGAGAGCCATCCCAAAACAGAAAATGACAAAGGGAACAGTGACATTTCCACATTTATTACTGTTTGTTGTTTACCTTGAGAACTGAGGTCCTCCTTCAGCAACCTTTGCCAATCAGGTGTTCAATTCCTCCTTCATGTCTGGTGGTGGAGTTTTTGACCTTAGTTGATTCTCTCTAGAACTGTCATGGTGGTTATCTCAGGAGGGCTTTTCTTGGAGACAGATAGATGAGGATAGTGGAAACACAAGGTAAAAATAATAATTATTTTATTATGCAATTTGCCTGCAGCCTTGCCTGGCCTAAGTAGACTGGATATATAATATTCCTCAGCAAAATACCTGTTATGTGCAAGGAAATGCAGGCAGGATATAATGTTGACAAGAGTAACATAAGTTACTTTGGAGGGAGGGAATTTTGTGACCATTTTACAGATCAGGATAGTACCTCCTAAAATATAATCTGTAAAAATGAGCTGAGGTTGTGGCTCAGTAGTAAAGTGCTTACCTAGAATGTGTGAGGCACTGGTCTTGATTTTCAGCACTGCATAAATGTAAATAAAATAAGAAAATATCTTTAAAAAATAGTAAGGATGTATGATTAAGAATCCATTGGGCTGTGGATGTGGTTCAGTGGTAAAGTTCTCACCTAGCAAGTGCAAGGCGCTGGGTTCCATCCTCAGCATCACATAAAAAGAAATAAATAAAGTTATTCTGTCCAACCATATCACATATTATATATATATATATATATATATATATTCCTATTAAAACCAGTTGTATATTCATTCCTATTAAAACCAGTTGGCATGGGTCAAGGTGATCTAGAGTTTCCATGGAATTGAGGACTTGAAAATCTGATGGCCACTGAGAACGTGAAAGTCTGATGTCACCCTGCTGTCAGTCAAAAGTCAAGAGGTGGACATGAGCAGGACTCTCTAGATTCTTGGGGATCCCCCCAAAAAATAGAGTGCAGGAGGCATATTGTGCCTCACCTCTTTTATAGGACCCAGTGTTTCCCTTGAGATTTCCCCCTTTCCCTTCTCCTATTCTTTCAATGAACTCGTGCTTATTACTCTGAGCAACATGTTTGAAATCTTTCTGAATTGGTTGCAATAAACGGGGTTTGAACAGGAGGTCTTTGCACTATCTGAGTTTCTCAGAAGGCCCCAGTGCTGTTACTGCTTCATCTACAAATTAATTCTATGTTATTGTGGGTACTGGGGTGAGTGAGTGTCAGAAGTTACCTTACAGTACCTGCACCACTTAAGAATCCCTCCTTTTGAGACAGAAGCAGACATATGGTGCTGTAACACATGGTTTTACTATTTTAAAACATTTTTTAAATTGTTTTTTAGTTGTGATACCTAGTTTTATCTTGACCTTTATGGGCCCCATCAGGAGTAAGTCCTACAAATCCTTCTTTTTTGATGTTTTTTCCCCAGATTATCTCCTTTTATATTTGTTTACCTTCAAGGTTTGCGTAAGGATGTTTTCCTACAAGTTATCTATTTATTCATCTTCCTTGGCAGTAACTTAAAACTTTGAGTAATTTAAAGTAAACTTTAGACTTTGGTATGCATTCCAGTGCCCATTACTACTACCTGACAGTATCATAATGAATGTACTATTTTCTTCTTTAAATTGATTTATTAAGTCGTATTTGCACAGCAGACAGCCTTGGAAGATGGAATGCCCTTCAAGGAAGAAAGTAAATTTGTTTTCTGACCAAATTAATTGAACATCTCCCTCAGAACAAAGGAGGGGCACACTTACTGGCTGTTCCTTGAAAGAGTGGGGCTACCCACTGTGTGTGCAGCAGCCACCTGATCTGCTACACATCTCCCCCTTGGGATTTTGGGGAGCAAGGAGAACCTACATCAGTAAAACTCATGCGGCCTGTTGTGCCAGGACTAATAAAGGCCTTTTTTCTAACACAAGACTCCCTGTCATTTTTCTAGCCTCCACCTACAAGTTAACTTGTAATCTTGAAAGCTGAGTAAAATCTCAATACTGTACATGGTACTTGTGAGAAGACAGTGGAATGAATCTGAAATACATTTTTATGTACATATATGAATAAACAACAGTGAATCTCTACATTATATACAACCACAAGGCTGGGATCCTAATTAGAATAAAATATACTCCATGTTTGTATAAATATGTCAAAAAGTACTCTATGGTTGTGTATAACTAAAAAGAGCAAATAAAAAATATTAAACAAATAAAAAAAGACAAACCCCAGAAAGTAAGTCAAGAGAAGCCATGTTCAACCAAGATGATGGGGAAAGGTGAAGCCCCATAAAGGGTGGGGATACAAGCCATGAGAGATGAGAAATATGGAATCAATATATTGTATTTAGAGCCACTCCTAATCCATTTTCATCTTTGTTTCAGTTGAACATGGACCTCCAATTAAAGAATATAGGTTAATATTAATCTTGATCAAAATCAAAACACCTGAAGGCATAAATTCTTCAGAATCAAACAGATGCTTAATTAGCTTCACTCAGTGTTTCCTAGTTGTTAGTTCTATAAGACTCCATAGTTTTCCCACTGGTAGGTGGAGGTGGAATGCTCTCTCATTCCAAAACCACAACCCTCTTCATCTCCCCCCCCCCAAAATCCTAAGGCAATAAATGTCTTTGGTCAAAACTAAGTTAAAACAGGTCTTATATTCTTTCTTGCATCTCCACTTTCCTACTCCCCAGACATCTTCCATCAACTTAGCACTTTCCCCTCTCCCCTCCTCCTCTGTCCATCCTTCTTCCATATTCCTTCTCTCCCTGCTCCTCCTCTCTCTAACCCTGCCCCTCCCCTTCCTTTGTGCCAGACTTGAAAATTGTACAAAGATGGCCCAGAAGAATGGGGCCAGAGGGAAGACCTCACTCCATAGAAAGTAATCAAAAGACCACTAATTAATTGAATTGCCAATTTTGGATTTATTACTTTGGCATTGGCATTATATTTGTAATTCACATGGCATATTTTTCGGTCCACTCTTGAGCGACTCTGTCATACTTTCTCCTGTCCTTTAGATAGATCTTAGCAATTTCAGGAACCAAAGGATCATCCGGATTAGGGTCGCACAACATAGAGCAGATAGACAACAGCACTTTAGAGATTGTCAGCGCTGGTGACCACTCAGATCTAAGGATGTCTAGACAAATGTTTCCGCTTCTGTTGATATTAGGGTGGTAAATTCGGGTGATGAACGTGATCCTGGGTGGTTTGAAGGGATAATCAGATGGAAACTGTATGGACAGGAAAAAGACCCCTCCCTGGTAGGGACTGTCGTTGGGCCCCATGATGGCAGCTTGCCAACGGAACATGTCATCTCCCACTGGTCCTGCTGAACACTGGGCAGGGGGATCACGGGCCAGGTCAAGGAGCTCCTTGTGAATGCGTTTCAGAGCCATCGCCGGGAAGTGATTGCTTGGCACTGGTGCTGGCGACTGGTGGAGGGCTTCCAAGATCTCGACCGTGGGGTGCGAATAGCAGCAGGCCAATGGCAGGACTGTAGGTGCTGGGGCTGGTACAGGGATCTGAGCCACGCGGATCAGGAGCCTAGAGTGGGGCTGAGACAGGAGAGGGAAAGGGGGTGCTCCCCTGCACCTGAGGCTCTGCAGAACACCTGTGGTTCAGAGCCCTTGTGGATGTCCTTTTTGGAGCTGAATCTTCCTCTGCAGGGAGGCCAGGATGCCTTAAGACACCACTTCCCTGAGTAGCCCACGCTCCTGTTCAGGGCAGCCTGCCACTTGCTTCTGGCTCCTGAAGCCCACAGGGGTGCCCTGGCAACAGGAGGGGATCCCTCTGTGAGGTCATAGAGGCAGCCCTGATGAAGCTGTGCAGTGTTACCCAGTGTGATTCCGGAGGGACAGGGGCAGGAGCAGGGAGGGAGGGGGGTCTGAGGTGTTTGAGGGGATGGTGGGGGCTGCTGCGGGGCTCATCCAGGCTCTGCTCTATCGCTTGATCTCCAGGTTGGCTAGGTGGGCCACAGCACACTTCCTTCCACTCAGTTTCCAGAATGGGTACAATCAATTCAATGCATGTGCCCTTCCTCTTACTTGGCTCACCTACCTTGCACACAGTTGCTACTGCTTTGGCTTGATCCTCATCTCTATTCTCTCTGCCTGCCTCTAAGAGTAAGCTACCCATGCTAAGGACTGTACTTCCATGTGTATTTCTTAACACAGACAGTCTCTTGTACACACAACTTTAGCAGTTATAAGTTTGAGATAATATATTTTACAGTAACTTTGATAATGTTTTGGTAAATATATTTTATGAAAATTTAAAGCCTTCAAAATTTCAATTTGGAATTGAAGTCAATTTAATCTTTAAAGAAATACTGACAGGACATGGTATGAGGGAGGAAGAAAGGAAAAGAAAACATTACTTTATCTGGCATATAAAAGCAGTAAATTTAACACTGATATAGAGGTTATATCTAATATAATACTGTATCTGTAGTCTGTTAGCTCAGTACAATTTCCCACTACCTTCCAAAATTTATATCTATACCATGTACAAAATACATTCATCATGTTCTACTATCTCCTTAATTCTTAATTACAGCATTAACTCTAATTCCAAAATCTTATCTTAAATTAACTAAAAAATTCAAACCTTATTATTTTAATCATCTAAATCAGGTATGAGAGAGACTCTTGAGTGTCATTCACATTGTGGCAAAATTCATCTCCATTTGTAAAACTAGGAAACAAATCTGCTTGTACACTAAAATGCTATTGGCATAGGATAGACATATCCACTATGAAAGGGTGAAAATGAAAGACATAAAGGATTCTTTGTTCTCAAGCAAATGTGACACCCAGCAGGGAACATTCCATTTGTTTTCATGGTCCTTAAAACAATACTCTATTGCTCAACACCATTCTCTGGGCCCAAGAAGGCCTTACCCAACCCTACTTCTTTTCCTGCTCATCTGGTTTTTCCCTTAAGATCATTATTCCTTTTTCTTGAAAGATGCACAGGTTTTTTTCATGAATAATTATGCCTATCAAATCCCTGAAGTCTGATGGCCTTGTTTCATTTTGTCCTAATTCTGTCCCCTTCAGTTCAAGCTTGCAGTGTTTTTTTCCTAATACAACATTCTCAAAAATTGTGGTCAAGAAGATCAATACTATTACACAATAAATTTCTGCATAGATGCAACCTGGATTAGCCCATCTGTATTCTTGGCTTCTACTGACATGGTTAATTGCATCCATGAGTTCCATGCCCAATCTCTTCAGTGACAGATTGTGCAGCTGTATGCAGATGCTACTCAATTTATGATTGGGTTATATACTCATAAACCCATATCAACTTAAAAATATCATAAGTTGAAAATGCACACACCTTACCTATAAAAAATGTCATTGATTTGCAACATAGTATACTGCAGAGTATTGGTTATTTACCCATTTAGTCATATGGCTGAATAAAAGCAGGGATTGTTGCCACTGCTCAGTATTTCACTAGTACCATGCCACATATTGTTAGCTCAAGAAAATAATAAACTCCTAAATTTGTTGTACAATTCCTGCCTTCTGAATGTTTGTCACTTTTTCACAATCACAAAGTCAAAACTAGTAAGTTGAATCATAAATTAGAAACTATCTCTACTTTGCCCTATTTCCAGAGCATGCTATCTGTACAAGCTGAGTATTTTTAAAAATCATTATTTTATGAGTTTTTTCTTATTATTTAACAGTTCTATTCCCAATTTATTTTTCACTCTCACATTTTGCTACAAGTAGGATGTATAAATCAGGCTGCTTATTATATACATTACTTGGAAATTTCACCTAAATGTATAAATTAATCTTTTATAATTTATCCTTTAGCACAATAGGTGAATAAAGCTAAGGGTTCTGCCATTTTGAAGCAAAGATTATATTTCTGCTGATGTCCAAAATTACTCTCCCCATTTAGTTCTGATATAGCACCAAAAGAGTCTTTAACATCATATTTCTACCATAATTCATTTCATGGTGATATATGTTTTTTTTTAATTTTTTGTACTGGGGATTGAACTCAGGGGCACTCAACCACTGAGCCACATCTCCTGCCCTATTTTAAATTTTATTCAGAGACAGGGTCTCACTGAGTTGCTTAGTGCCTTGACTTTGCTGAGGCTGGCTTTGAACTCAGGATCCTCCTTCCTTATCCTCCGGAGCCACTGGGATTACAAGCATGAGCCACCATGCCTGGCTGTATCTTATTTTTCATTTCCTTCTATGCCTTCACTGTAATGACCTATAGTGTATGTGTGTGTGTATATGTGTGTGTGTGTGTGTGTGTATGTGTGTGTGTGTATACATCCAGTAATAATTTTAATACAATTTAGAGTTTATTTATTTATTTATTTTTGCATTAAAATTCTTAATACACCATTATGACATAATTTATCATATCTCTGATTATATATAAGGTATGTTGACACCAAATTTACATCTTCATACATATATTTTGTATAATGATGAGGATCTCCTTTCACCATCCATACAATTCCCCTTCTCCCTCCCTTTCCCTCCCACCCCTATTCCCTATCTAGAGGTAATTTTCCTCCCTTGCTCTTCCTCCCAACTCCATTTTGAGTCACCCCCCTTATATCAGAGAAGACATTTGGCATTTGTTTTTTTGGGATTGGCTTACTTCACTTAGCATAATCTTCTCTAATGCCTTCAATTCTCCTGCAAATGCCAAGATCTTATTCTTTTTTATTGCTGAGTAATATTCCATTGTGTATAAATGCCACTTTTTAAAATCCATTCATCCTGTTTTGGTTCCAGTACCATGCTGTTTTTGTTACTAATGCTCTGTAGTATAGTTTAAGGTCTGGTATAGCGATACCACCTGTTTCACTCTTCCTGCTTAGAATTGCTTTTGCTATTCTGGGTCTCTTATTTTTCCAGATGAATTTCACATGCCCTCTAAAATTCTCCCAACCTCAACATATTACTCAATTGGAAAGTCACTTTCAGAATTTGAGGCATGACTTACAACAGGACCTTTATTCCCTATTACAATAACAATGCTACAATACTACTCACCCTATATGATCAATTATATGTGTCAATGTGACCGAGTCAAGAGGTGGGCAGACACTGAGTAAAATTTATTCTGGATGTGTCTTTGAGGGTGTATCTGGATGAGATTTAAAGTTATACCAATAAAATGAGTTAACAGATTGTCCTCCCTAATGTGGGTGGGCATAATACCATCAATTGAATGCCTGAATAAGACAAAAAGGCTAATACTTCTCTGAGTGTGTGTTTATGTATGTGTCTCCTACTATTGTATTGTGTTTTTTACCCTTTGGAGAACTCTAATACAGATTTTGGTATCAAGAGTGGTTCTAGAGGAACATGATTTTAGACACCAGTATCATGAGATGATTCTGGGGTTTCTGGACTTGGCTTTCTAGTCAAAGTACACTCTCCTATAAGCAAACTGAAGGTGAGAAAGAGTGGACAGACCCTACAAAAGAGGAATTGTATTTCTTTGATCCCTATAATTGAGTTTTAAACACCCAGAGTAACTATATTCAACCTACTAGTTACCTGTCCTAATTATGTAACTATTTTGGAAATACGCATGCTCATTACCCATAATAGCCCAAGTAAAGCCCACGAAAGAAGCAAAGCTCAATTTCAATGAGATGTAAATGACATTATAATAAGGAAAAGGCAATTGTCAGCCACCTAGACTGGTCAGAACTAGCCATATTTTTACTGACTGAAAGGGAACTCTTCTCTTACTGCATTCATCCATCTTTTCTCCTGAGTCTAAAAGTCTGGATTCTCCCTTTGAAGCTACTTATCTCCCATATCTTTTTTTTAAGAGAGAGAGAGAGAGAGAGAGAGAGAGAGAGAGAGAGAGAGAGAGAGAGAGAGAGAGAGAGAATTTTTTAATATTTATTTATTTATTTTTGTTTTCAGTGGACACAACATCTTTATTTGTATGTGGTGCTGAGGATTGAACTCAGGCCGCATGCATGCCAGGGGAGCGCACTACCACTTGAGCCACATCCCCAGCCCCTCTCCCATGTCTTAAAGACCATTTGTTCCATGCAGGTATAGAAACTTGGTTATCAACCCAAGTGTAGCATTTACCATAGCCCTTCCATGTTAATACTTACTATTCCATGTCCATAGCTAACTGCTGCTTAACACTTCAGAATATATGTTTTTCATTACTGGAGATGAAACCCAGGGGTGCTCTATCTCTGAATTATGCCTCTAGCTCTTCTTATTTTGTTTTGTGATAGAGTTTTGCTAAATTTCCCAGGCTGACATTGAACTTGTGATCCTCCCCTGCCTCAGCCTTCTAAATACCTGAGATTACAGGTGTCTGCCACCACATCTGGGTACTTTAGAACATTTTTGGCAAACGAATCTGTTATACTAAAACTGGTTAGTTTATCCTAGTGGCATTTAACAAAAGGTAAGTTCAGGGATTTTAACTCCCTGATCTGGTGCTGTATAAATGACTTTAAAGTTTTGATGTGGCCTAAAAAAGAAATTTATGTCTTGTAGCCACAGGACTAGGATTGCTAAAAACCAAATTGAGACTCTTGTTTTGCGAATGGCTTAATTATTGTAAGATCAGGCGAGGCGGGCAGCAACAAAAGGAGGCAGATTTAAAGTGGCCACCAAACTAGTCTTTATTGAGATTTCACTTCCAGGTGCAACTCAATCAGACCAACAAAGTGGATAGGAGAAGAGTCTGAGAAGAAACTGCATGGAAGCTTGACTGGACTGGAAATTTATGGGGGCTTAATGAAGGAAGGGAAGTGCTTGGAATAGGAAAAGGTGTTTTTAGAGTCCCTTGTCCCTTTGGAGTTGGTCAGGGGAGTTGGCTGAACTCCGGGATTGGCCAGGGGCTCCTGATGATTGACAGGATATCTCACTGATTGACAGGCATTTCTGTTGGCGCCTGATTGAGGTTTCTTTCCTGCAAGTCACCGCCACCAACCTAACAATTATAGTGTAAATTGAACTCCTAGTGTTGTAGGTTATCTACAGTCAAAGTGATTAAAATAAGTGGGATGTGAAAGTTAGAATAGAGACATGGGGAGGGAATTATGAAACTGGGATATAAATCTCTGAATTCTAATGAATCCTCTTTGCCAGAGGGAGAGATCTCTTCTTCCCCCAGTGGAAGTAGCTCATCTACTTGCTCATTTAAATCTTATCACCTCTTATTTGGAAATATTAATTCTGACTTGCCTGAGGAAAATTTTACTGGCCTCCTCTGAAGTAGTTGCCATAAGAAATAATGCTGAGTCTCTTTGGGACCCTCCTGTTCCACACATACTTTTTAAATTCTGGACTTGACATGAGATCCAATTCTAGAAGGCTCCTAAAGTTAAAGTATATAATATGAACCACTAGAAGGTGTACTAGACTCCATATATCAGTTTTCTAATTCTTAGTTGAGTCTGGAAAATATGTCTTGGAATAAATACTAAGGATGAATGTTTTAGTCACCTTTGTATTAGTGTGACCAAAACACCTGACAAGAACAATTAGAGGAAGGAAGGATTATTTTATAAAGATTAATTAATTAATAGGCTAATTAACTTAATTTCAGAGTTTTGGTCCATGGTTGACTGACTCCATAACTAAAGATGAGGTAGAATTCCATGAAAGAAGGATGTGGTAGAGGAAAGAAGCTTGGAACATGAAAGCCAGGAAGGCGAGAGAGAGACTTCCACTTACCAAGGGCAAAATATAAACTCCAAAGGCATAATCTCCAGTGATCAATTTACTCCAGTCACACCCTACACATGTACAGTTACCACTTAGTTAATTCATATTGGTATATTAATCTACTGATTAGATTATACTTCTCATAATATAATCATTTCACATTTGAACATTTTCATCTCACACATGAGCTTTTGGGGGTACCAAACATCCAAATTGTGAAAGTATGGCATAATGCTGAGAAGAGCATGAAGTTTGATAAGGTTGAATTAATTGCTATAAGCTGCATAAGCAAAGACTGTTATTTTAATATTGTATCTTTAAGAGTTCAAAAGGGCTCCAACAGTTAGTTTGGTGTTAAGTTTTCATATGTAATATCCTCTGAAAAGCTCATGTGTTATGTATTTCAGGAATGTTCAGAGGTGACATGATTAAATGATGAGAGCTGTATCCTCATCAAGCCCAAATAAAATCCTGGGTGGTAACTATAGGCAGGTGGTATGTGACTGAATGTAAAAAGGTTATTTGGGACATGCCCTTGGATTTCACCTTGTCTCAGGCTCTTTTCTCTTCCTCTCTGCTTTACAGCTGTCATGAGCTGCACAACTTTCCTTGGTTATACTGTTATATTATGTTTCTGTCCTGGAGCCAAGCTCCAAATCTCTGAAACCATGAGCCCCAAATAAACATTTTCTACTCTATGTTGTTCTTCTCAGGTATTTTGTTAATAGTAATGAAAAGCTGATAGACATAGTTTCCTCAAGCATAAACCAAAAGTGGCCCATGGTGAGTTAGCAATGCTAGTTTTGCCTTGGTTCAATGTGAAGGAAAGAATTCAAAAATTAAGGGGGATTAAAGTGTTAGAGAAAACTTTTCATTGGTCATTCAAGACATGCTTTTCCACCCTGGGAAGGTCCAGAAAACATGTGACTTTCACTATGACTATGAGAAATATATTTGTGATGAAAGTCCTGTCATCACTCTTCTCTCTAGCCTGGTACTGATTGACACTGAATTAAGAAGTCTAAATGAAATGGACTAATTGAATCCTGCATTGAAAGAGCCAATTGGTGGTACTTAATGGCCAAAGTACATTTGGAAATGGTTACTATAATGGACAATAGAGTCAAATAAGTAATCAGACTAGTCTGACTTGCAGAAACTTAAGATGTTTGATAGTTGATCATAGTATTCCTCAAAGGGTAATAAATACCTAGCATATGTGGGGCTCTGAGTTCTATCCTCATGCCTGAACAAAGGGTACCCTGGGATCTTTGAAACTATCCTAGCATTATTTTTGGCCAATTTCAAAAAGGATGATTGAAGTAGGCATACCTAGCAGCAGGCAAAATTCTGGCATTGGTTACCTGACGTATAATATGATTATTATTATGGTGGGAAAAACCAGTGAGAAACATCAGACACTGCCTCTGTCTAGTAAAATAGTAAGCACAGAGAAATATCTTAGTCCTGGAGGGAATGAAGAGATTATTGTCACTATGAGGGACTTCAACAACTCAGAAATGCTGATTCCCACCAAATCCTCACTAAACTTACTTACTTGGCTTGTGTGGAAGGACAAGATATTATTATTATTATTATTATTATTATTATTATTATTATTATTATTGTAAACCTAACCATGGGTTGACTCAATTTGTAGCTACTATAAAAGAAAATACGGTTTAATTGCTGGAGCAAATTAATACAACTTGGTATCTGGTATGTGGATATTCATCTGTCAAATATTTTATCCCTCAATATCTGTCAATAAAAGTCAGCAGAAGTATTCTTTTTAAGCTGGAAAGGCTAGTAATAAATATTCACTGACCTGTTTCAGGATTTATTTCCTCTCTAGTCCTATGCTATAACTTGCTTTTCAGGGAATTTGATTATTTTCCCCATCCACAAGACATAACATTAACCAACTACATTATGCAAATTGGACCTAGCAAGCAAGAAGTAGCAACTACTCTAAACTATTTATTAGAAAATTTACACAAAAATGTATGGTAATTTGGGAGGAAAATTTTGGGGTCAGAATCAGAACCATCAGAACCATCTTAGATGTTGAGAGAAGTTATTTATAAACACTAGCTACCATCAGGTGACAAGTTGCAAAAATGAAGACATTTTTCTGTGTGTATGTGTGTGTGTACATTCATAATAAACATCAACCAGGGGCTTTAATTCCTCTTTTGAGGAAGAAAGATAACATGCTTTTGGCTGTATGTGAAATAGTTGCCAAATTTGAGTCAGAATAATGACTGATGTTTTCTTTATTCAGAAATTAAGCATGGCCTAAGTAAATGGGTATGTGTGAAAAAGGAAGGACTTGTGGTATTAAATAAATTGCTATAGGTTGCCAAGCCAGTTGGTCAAACATTATTCAAGGTGTGTCTATGAGGTTGTTACTGGATAATATCATCATTTAAATAAATAAAAGCATTAAACCAGACTACCTTCCCATATGTAGGTAGACCTCATCCAATCAGATTAATGCCTGAGCAGAACAGAAAGGTTAACTATTATTTGGGTAAGAGGAAACTCTTCTTGCCTTATTGCCTTTAACCTGGGACATTTGCTCCCTGTTTTTATGCTTCAACTGGGACAATAATTTTTGTTTTTTGTTTGTTTATTAGTTTGGTTTTTGCCTCTATTAGCATTAAGAAAATATTCTTCCTTTCATGCATATGCATAGATCCTATTGTTTCCATTCTCTGGAGAAACTTAACATATATATATATATATATATATATATATATATATATATAGAGAGAGAGAGAGAGAGAGAGAGAGAGAAGAGAGAGAGAGAGACAGAGAGAGACAGAGACAGAGAGAGACAGAGAGACAGAGTCATATGTTTATTAGGGATGAAGATAATTTCATAATTATGCAAACATCAGGTTAAACACACAAAAATTTCAATAATATTGATAAACTCAGCCTAATTCCCTCTTAAGATTAGGAGCCACCTTGTCACAAAAGCATGAAAAGCTAATTTTGATTTTATTATAAATTACTCCAATTTATAATCTTGCTTAGAATGCCTTCCAGTGCCTTGAACTCACCCATGCCTGGCTTTCCATGACCAGATAACAACCCTCTGAAAATTTAGTTGCACCTCATAAATTCTGGCTTTCCCTGGCCAGATAATGATCCTCTCTGAAACTCTAGTGGCGCCTCATAAAGTCTGATGTTGGGACCTAAATTTACTTGCTAAGTGCTGGACCTTTAACATACTACCTGCCTTTGTGTTATGCTTGTCAAAATCCTGTTATCTGTAAGTTCTCAAGACACCCCCTTTTCGCAACTTTCTGTGCTTAGTTTAATGTCTTACAGTAAACTTATAAGTAGGGGTGTGCTCTAAAATCATGATAAAATATTTTGTAAAGAATACACAAACCAGTAGCATAACATAAAATAAAGCTGTGTTCCTAGAGAGCTGCGGTGCTATCTTCTTTTCCCAGGGGTTTCGGGAGAGACAGCCCCGGCTGGTTGAAATTACAAGCTAGCTTTAATTTGATTTAAATTGGAGTCAGTAGTCTTTCTGTTGAGTTGTAGTTTAACAGATATTGCCTGCTACAAATCTAGGTTATGTTGGTATATCTTATTTGTCTGAGGGTCATAATGAGCACAACAATATAAGTTTAAATCAATCACAAAAGAAAGTGATACAATCAATAATCATGGCGAGGGGGCTGTGGTTGTGACTGAGTGGTAGAGCACTTGCTTAGAATGTGTGAGGCACTGGGTTTGATTCTCAGAACCACATATAAACAAACAAATAAATAAGATCTATCAATAACTAATATTTTTTTTAATCATGATAAGCACAAGTTGGAAAAAAACGTCTGTTAGTTTAATACAGCATTGTGTCTTACAGTAAACTTATAAGTAGGGGTGTGCTCTAAAATCATGATAAAATATTTTGTAATGAATATATAAACCAGTAGCATAACAATTTATTAGCACTATCAAGTATTACATACTGTACACAATTATATGTTCTATGCCTTTATATAACTGGAACCACAGTAGATTTCTTTTCATCAATATTTCTACAAACATCAATAATGCATTGTGCTATGATTTCATTATTTAATTATGACTATAACATCAATAGTATGGTTCAGATTCATTATAATCACGTTACATGGATATTGTTACTATCACCATGTAATAGATATATATTTGTGTGTGTATGTGTGTGTGTGTGTGTGTGTGTGTGTGTGTATAATCTACATTTATATAAGGAACATTTGACTTTAAATGTTAAACATCTCTAACATCTAACTAACTAAATGTCATCCACCTGTACAAAATATTTTTCTAATAGTACTTAATGGTAGATTAATTATCTCAGTACAATAGCCAACTCAATTTGACACACAATAAAATAATTTCTATACATTCCACTACAATGCTTCTCTCTTTTAACCAGTTAAATTTTTAAGAGACATAAATGTTTTACTGTTTTTATACTCAAAAATAAGTATTTTAAAATTTTTAAAAGATAAAAATAGGCCTTCATGTCTTTTCTAAGCTACAATGTCCTTAATGACATAATGTGGGAAATCATGCACCATTACTTGCAATACATTTTATTTGTCACAAATATAACCATGATTCAATGTGAAAGTGGATCACAACAGGATATAAATATCAGAAGTCATGGGTGATTTGGAACCATCTTAGCATCAAACAATCATCCACAATGCATCCTCAAACATCTTGATCATTATAGGTTGTAAAATATGTCAGAAATTCTGATTTCTGGTGAATGGCACACCCACACTTAATGCATTTATAGTGCTTTCCTATTGAATGAGGTCTATAATATTGATTGTTAGTGCTTTATCACAAAAGGGTTTCCCACATTCATAGAGTCATATGATTTTTTTTCAAGTAACACAATGGAATGGCACACATGGCAGCAGAATACCAATTTATCAATCTTAGGTGTAACCACCTTGAAAGTTAGTCTGTCAAGTCTTCAGAAGGCTGAAGCATCAGGGATCATATAAAAACAACTGGGTCATGTTCTGGGGGTGTGGATCAGCAGTACAGCTCACTTAGCACGTGTAAGGCACTGGTTTCGATTCTCAGTACCACATAAAAATAAATAAATAAAATAAAGTTAAAAAAATGGGTCATATGGAGAAATATTATGTGTGAACTTCCTATCTAAAATTTCTCCCAAATCCTAACAGAAGCCATCATACATAATTATTGTTGTTATAAGCAATTAAGTTTTGCTTTGATTTTGTTATGAAACCTTATATAATAAGAATACTGTGAAAGATATTATTCTATCATATTAAATATGAAAATTTGTGATTATTGGAATGCTTTTAAAATTTTTAATTTCAATGAATGTTAGACAATTCATTTTTTAGAAAAAGCTATCACCTAAATAAATTTGGAGTAAAATGGTTTTATCAGACAACATTTATGTAAAAAACATATAATGAGTATATGTGAAAAACTACAATGAGTGAAAGTGTACATCAAATTGTACTTCTATATATTTGAACAGTGTCAGTGAAAAAGAAGTCCTGGTTAAAAATATTTTCTTTCTTCCTGAATCCATGTTTAATGTGGAAAAAAATGAAAAATAAAACACTGAATCTAACTTTAAAAATATTAAAACTTTAACGTGGGTATGGGGGCACATAAAACTGTAATCCCAGCCAATTGGGAGGCTGAGACAAAATCATCAGAAGTTGGAGGCCAGCCTCAACAATTTAGCAAGACCCTGTCTCAAAATAAAAATGAACTGGGGGGAGGCTGGGCTTGTGGCTCAATGGCAGAGTATTTGCCTCACCCATATGAGCACTGGGTTCAATCCTCAGCAATAAAATAAATAAATAAATAGTCAAAATAAAGATATTGTGCCCATATATAACTGAAAAATATTTTTTAAAAATGGACTAGGGATGTAGGTCATATTTAGAGTGCCCCTGTTCAATTCCAGTAAAATAATTAATACAATTTATTAATATTCTAATTATTTAAAGCTTAATAATATTGTGATTATATGCCTTTAATGAAAATAACACATTGCAAAAAAGAAACAGCTACACATAAATCATTATAGTAACTATTATGGAAATAATCCATTTGTACTTCCCACTTAGGCACTGAGATTAACCTCTTTACTGATTGATAGATACTGATGAGCTATAGTAATTGTTAAAATGCAATAAAAGTCAAAGATAAATGCATTTCCTCTTTTTGAGCCTGATAAAGTTAATTTTTATCATTTCCTTTCTATTCCACTCTCACTCAAGGGAGAAGAAAATAACTTCAATTTAAAAAACAAAACAAACAAATACTGGATGTATTTGTACATGCCTGTAATCCAGCTGTTCTGGAGGATAAAGCAGGAGGATTGCATAGTTGAGGCCAGCCTTGGCAACTTAGCTACCTTAGCTGACCCTGTCTCAAAATAAAAAATGAAAAGTATCAGATGTAGTTCACTAGTAAATCAGCTCTGCATTCAATTCCCAATGCTACAAAACAAAACAAAGCTAACAAGCCTAAAAGAGCAAGCAAAAAACAAACCAATAATCAAAGAAAAACTGAGTCATGTTGATGCATTACTGGATATTACCCAATAGGTTTGACACAAAAGGAATTCATATAATTTATTTGTCTTTATTGATTTTTAAATGAAATATTTTACATTGTGGGTATTAAACTGTTATGCTACCCTACTCAGGCTTCCTCCAGTAGAAATAAATTCAGGCACATTTGTCTAAAGACAAAATGGATCCATGTACTATGTGCTCATTGATCATGATAAATTTTTATTCTAGAATTTACAAAACAGCTATATTCATATTAAATTGATTAGTTATAAACTTTAAAAATGTTCATAAGCTGGTGGAGCTGAGGGGGTCTTGATTGTAGTGCCATTATGGGTATGGCTAGATGGGGAGGACTGACTTTGCAAGGACAAGGTTGTGACAGGGGATCTTATAGGAGGGGTAGTATGAAATAAGAATCAAACTTTACAATGACAACCTATTTGGAATTCATCCAACAGCATGAAGAAGGAGTGGAGTTAGACTGAGTTGAAATGTTTGGCCTTCAATTCAACTGGAAGGTAAACAAGAATGGTTGTTTCAGTTGCAGCCCTCTTTACACCACTGAAGGAAAGGCCTGATTTACCACCCATTTGATATGAACATATTTTGTGTAGTAGGAATACTTGCTGCACAATTTTGAATCCTTACATATCTCGAGATTGGAAAGGCTATCTACACTAAGCCTCAGGCCAACATCATTCTAAATGAAGAAAAAATGAAGGCATTCCCTTTAAAAACTGGAACAAGACAAGAATGCCCACTTTCACCAATATATTCAACATAATTCTTGAAACACTGGTCAGAGCAATTAGACAGACGAAAGAAATTAAAGGGATATGTATAGGAAAAGAAGAACTTAAATTAGCACTATTTGCTGACGATATGATTCTATACCAAGAAGACCTAAAAAACTCCACCAGAAAACTTCTAGAACTAATAAATGAATTCAGCAAAGCAGCAGGATATAAATAAAGTCAATTCCTATAAAGCAAAGGCTTTTCTGTATATCAGTGACAAATCCTCTGAGAAGGAATAGAGGAAAACTACCCCATTCACAATAACCTCAAAAAAAAAAAAAAAGATACTTGGGAATCAACTTTAAAAAGAGGTGAAAGATCTATACAATGAAAACCATAGAACCCTAAAGAGGGAAATCAAAGAAGACCTTAGAAGGTAGAAAGATCTACCTTGCTCTTGGAGAGGCACAATTAATATTATCAAAATGACCATACTACCAAAAGCACTATACAGATTTCAATGTAATTCCGATCAAAATTCCAATGGCATTCCTCATAGAAATAGAAAAAGCAATCATGAAATTCATCTGGAAGAATAAGAGACCCAGAAGAGCTAAAGCAATCCTTAGCAGGAAGAGTGAAGCAGGTGGCATCACTATACCAGACCTTAAATTATACTACAGAGAAATAGTAACAAAAACAGCATGGTATTGGCACCAAAAGTGCTTGGTAGACCAATGCTACAGAACAGAGGACACAGAGACTAACCCACAAAATTACAATTATCCTATATTAGACAAAGGTGCCAAAAACATGAACTGGATAAAAGATAGCATCTTCAACAAATGGTGCTAGGAATACTGGAAATCCATATGCAACAAAATAAAATTAAACCCCTGTCTTTCACCATGCACAAAACTTAACTCAAAATGGACCAAGGACCTAGGAGTTAAACCAGAGACTCTGTGTCTAATAGAAGAAAAAGTAAGCCCTAATCTCCATCATGTGGGATTAGGCTCCAACTTACTTAATGGGACTCCTATAGCACAAGAATTAGAACCAAGAATAAATAAATGGGTTGGAATCAAACTAAAAATATTCTTCTCAGCAAAAGAAATAATCTGTGAGATTAACAGGGAGCCTATATCCTGGGAGCAAATCTTTACCCCTCACACATCAGATAGAGCACTAATATCTAGGATATATAAAGAACTCAAAAAGCTAAGCACTTAAAAATCAAATAATCCAATCAACAATGGACCAAGGACCTGAACAGACACTTCTCAGAAGAGGATACACAAGAAATCAAAAAATATAAAAAAAAGGTTAACATCTCGAGCAACCAGAGAAATGGAAATCAAAACTACTCTAAAATATCATCTTACTCCAGTTAGAATGGCAGCTATTATGAAGAAAAACAACAATAAGTGTTGGCAAGGATGTGGGGAAAAAGGTACACTCATACATTGCTGGTAGGACTACAAATTGGTGCAGTCAATATGGAAAGCAGTATTAAGATCCCTTGGAAATGTGTGAATGGAACCACCATTTGACCCAGCTTGGACTATACCCAAGGGCTTAAAAACAGCATACCACAGGGGCACAGCCACATCAATTGTGCACAATTCACAATAGCTAAACTGTGGAGCCAAACTAGATGCCCTTCAGTGAATGAATGGATAAAAAAAATGCAGCAAATATATACAATGGAATTTTACTCAGCAATAAAAGAGAATAAAATCTTGGCATTTGCAGGTAAATGGATAACATTGGAGAAGATAATGCTAAGTGAAGTTAGCCAATCCCCCCAAAAAACAAATGCCGAATGTTTTCTCTGATATAAGGAGGCTGACTCATAGTGGGGTAGGGAGGGGGAGCATAGGCAGAATAGATAGATTCTAGATGGAGAATAGGGGTGGGAAGGGAAGGGAGGGGGCAGGGGGTTAGCAAGGGCAGTGGCATGTGATGGACATCATTATCCAAAGTACTTGTATGAAGACATGAATTGGTGTGAACATACTTCATATACAAACAAAGATATGAAAAAGTCTGATATATGTGTAAAAATAATTATAATGGAAAAAAAATAGAATCTGATACTCTGGATGGTCAGCTCTCTACCCTGGTTTGTTGAGTGATAGTCAAGGGGCAGTGTGCTCTGTCCTCAAAACCTTGATTTTCCTTTAATGGTTCTAAACTGGACTTGCCATATATGAGATTATCTAGGCCACTCACCCTTTAAAACTTTTTAATTTTATATTTCAATTTTATTATTTTATATTTTACAAACTTTCCACTTCTGTTTAATATCCACTCTTTTTTCAGCTTAGTACCTCTTCTACAACAGTGATTTCAATAAAT
Source organism: Ictidomys tridecemlineatus (assembly GCF_052094955.1). Lineage (NCBI taxonomy): Eukaryota > Metazoa > Chordata > Mammalia > Rodentia > Sciuridae > Ictidomys > Ictidomys tridecemlineatus. The sequence continues at coordinate 44,994,873 of NC_135493.1, forward strand.
ATTAGTTGGATGAATAAAAAAATAATTTTGAATCTTTTGTGTCAAGTGGATTATTGAGCAAAGCTCTGGTCTTGCAACTTTTCTTATCAAAATATCAGTTTCTAACTACTTATGCTGGGATATCTAAACTGAATCAGTATGCTGAACATTTGCCTCAGTTCTCTCGCATTGAATATGTAGTTCTGTGTGGTCCTCAGAAACCTTTGATATTCCTCTATGTGGTTGATACTTGCATGGAACATGAAGATTTACAAGCCTTAATAGAATCCATGCAGATATCACTAAGTCTCCTATCACCTAGAGCTTTGATTTGCCTTTGGGGAGGAATGTGCAGGTTCATAAACTTGGATGTGAACGTATTTCAAAAAGCTATGTCTTCAAGGGAACAAAAGATGGTTTTCCAAACAACTGTAGGAGATGCTGGGACCCTCTAGAGTACCACTTACTCAAGCAACACATGGTCCTCAGGTACAGCAGCCACATGCATCCAATAAATTTTTTATAGCCACTACAGAATATAGACATGAATCTCCCATATCTTCTGGGAGAACAGCAGTGAGACCCTTGGCCTATATTACAGGGAAAGGGACCTTTGTGTACCTCAGAAATGGCACTTTGCATAGCTGTAGGACTAATCAAGTGTATTTTCCCCAACGCTGGTGCTCATATTATGATGTCCATGGGTGGTCTTGCTATTCAAGCAGCTAGAATGGTGGTTGGAGATGAATTGATGATGCCTAGAAGATCATGGCATGATATTGAAAAAGACAATGTCAAGTATGTTTAAAAAGGACCCAAGCATTTTGAAGAACTGGCTAATCAAGCTGCTACAACTCGTCATGTTATTGACATCTATGCATGTGCATTAGATCAGACAGGTCTCTTGCAGATAAAATGCTGTTCCAACCTTACTGGTGAAAACATGGTAATGGGAGATTCTTTTAACACTTCCTTATCAAACAAACTTTTCAAACAGTCTTTCCCAAAGATATTCATGAACAGTTTAAAATGAGCTTTGGTGGTGCATTAGAAATAAACACTTTAAGGGAAATAAAAATTTCAGGAGCAATTGGACCCTGTGTGTCTCTCAATTCAAAAGGACCCTGTATGCCTGCAAAATGTGATAGGAATGTGTGGCATTTGTCAAGGTAAGTTATGCAGATTCTATCTCACTACAACCTTAGCTATGTATTTTGGTGTTGTTAATCAGCATAATGCTCCAATTCTTCATGGTGGACATTGTGCAATCCAGTTTGTGACATGGTATCATCATGCAATGGGCAGAGATGCATCAGAGTGACCACCATTACTAGGAACTGGGCAGATACTCAAACTCAAAACATTTGTGCATCTTTTGACCAGGAGGCAGCTGCCATTCTTATGGCCCACTTAGCAATATGTATAGTGGAAACAGAGGAAGAGCCAGATGTGTTCAGATGGCTGAACAGACAGCTCATTGGACTGCATTAGATATTTAAAGAGTATCATAAAGACTATCAATTTCATTCAGATTTTCACAAACTTTCTTTATCCACAGTGTATATTTCTTTTAAGATCTCCTTTCTTGCAAGTTTTTAACAATATTCCTGATGAAAGTTCATGCTATCATCATAATTTGATGTTTCAAGATTTGACCTAGTCTCTAATCATGATTCAGTCTATTATATATACATGTTCTTTTATTGAACCACCATAGCTGGTTCTTCTTGATAGCAGCAGCATTTTTGCAGATTGTATTCTTCTTATTGACACATTCTTCCAGATTTTGATTTATTATGATGAGACCATAGTATAGTGGTGGAAGTCAGGATACCAGGATTTGCCAAAATATAAAAATTTCTATCACCTTCTGCAAGCCTCAGTAGATGATTCACTCCATATTTCCAATACCAAGATATAATGACACTGAATACAGGGGCAGCTAGGCTTGTTTCCTGCTTTCAAAATACAGCCCAGCCCTTCATAGACTCAAAATAATATGTATGCTTGGGGACAGGAGTCTGAAACACCTATCCTCACAGATAATGTTAGTTTACAGGTGTTTATGAATAGCTTGGAGAAACATGCTGTGTTAAATGCTGCTTGGCATGCTAAACACACTTAAAAAGATAAAATATTTCAGTTTAATTTTTTCCCTTTTTCAATTTGTCTATGGAAACCAATAGAACTCTCTAGACTTTTTTGTATCAGTATAGTTTGAGAAAACATGGAAAATGTTCATGTTTGTAGATAAAACTGGAATATATGAGAGCATTGAGAGCAAATTTGTTTTGCTTGCTACAGTATTATAAGTGGTTTTAGAATTTAAAAGTATTTATAACTTAATTATGCTTAAGAGAAAAATAGAGTCTGCCTTGTACAGCAGATAGAATTTATTTGTATATTAGAGACAAATCTGAAGTGGCACTGAATGTCCTCACTGACCTTTTAATAACTTATTTAATTTTATTCAGAAAGTAACAATTCAACAGTAATGATAACTGTGAATATTTTTGCTTAGTTTTTGAATATTTTTAGCACTTGTATATACACCTTTTCCTGCATTTATTCTATTAAGACAAATTAATTTAGAAATTATCTGACTTTATAATGGTAATTTTCATGAAGATAATTTATTTTTTGATTATTTGGAAAAATTATTTAGAGATGAAAAACCAACATTCCCACAACTGACATTAAATGTGAAATGCCTACAAAGTACCTAACTTATGTGACTAACCACAATAATATATTTTTAAAAAGGAGACCAAAAATAAAACACGTGGTCAGAGTGCATAAAGAAGTCCTTTGCAAAAATATTATTGCTATAACTACTAAACCAAATTTGGTTTTCACTACATCATTTTGTTGTTTCCCATTCTTTTTCAGCATATCCTTCAGTATTTTAACATTGTTTTTGGAGTTTACACTTCTTGTTTCTCTTTCCTTTGTGTGGACTTTATTAAGTTGTAGTAATTATTGAAACAGTATTATATAATGTTTCATTATGTCATGTGACAATTCTCAGTTCTGTTTGAGTTATTCATTAGTAAGATTCACTTTTACCTTTTAAAGTTTACTTATGGCATATGTTTACATTGCTAAAGTCAAATATGTTTTGATGATAAAATTTACATATAAAGAACTGCAAATGAATGGTGGTGCTCTGTAATATGCTTAGAAAGACAGTTTTGATGATTATTACTTGCATGAACACAATCATATGATAGTAAAACAGAAAACTTATAATTGTTATATTCAGTTTTCTTAAGTAAGTTCCATTTTATATGAATTGAACTGTGCTAAATCAAATCGCCAATAAAATAAACTATTCTCTGTGGAAAAAATGAACTTCAGCACATTACATACAATTATAAAATTTAACTATCCCACGATTCACATTTCAAACAGTCACCAAAGGTGTTGTGCATATGTAATATATACTGGCAGGGTTAAAGACTAAGAAATATGAGACCAGAACTAAAAACAAATGGTTTGTAGAACACAGTTTCTAGCCTTGTTCTACTATTTTTTCTTTCTCAACTTATTCTTGATCATTCCCATTAAATGTGTCAACCCTGAAGTCTTGGGAAATACAATTGACGGGTGCAAGTTTTTTAGCTTGATAGACTTTTGATGCAATATTGATATCAAGAAAGTACCTATCTTTGTGCAAGTTAGATAATAAAGAGCCTCCTTACCCAAACCTAATACTTGTGAGGCTAAGACAAGAATACATACTGCCCTGGTTCCAAATATTTAGAGGTTGTAAATAATATTGTAAGGTATTAACTATGTTATATTAAGTAGATAAATATATTCATTACAAAAAATATTTGTTTCTACTTCTTTTTATTTTTTAAAAATTTTATCTCCTTTTATTTTTTAAACCTTTATTTCACTTATATAGTTTTGTGTGGTGCTGAGGATGGAACCCAGGGTCTCTTGCGTGCAAGGCAAATGCTCTACTGCTAAGCCACAACCCCAGCCATTTGTATTTTTTTGATACTGGAGATTGAACCCAGGGGTTCTTAACCACTGATCCACACCTCCAGCCCTTTATATATCTATATCTATATCTATATCTATATCTATATCTATTATTTAGAGGTAGGGTATCACTGAGTTGCTTAGGACTGTGTTAAGTTTCTGAGGCTGGCTTTGAATTTGTGACCCTCTTGCCTCAGCTTCCAGAGCTGTTAAAATTATAGGTGTGAGTCACCACACCTGGCTTTTTCTCTATTTCTTACAAATGAAAATTACAAGTCAGAAAATATTAACAAGTAGATTAAATAAGCATTGTATATTTATAGGTGTTCTGTTCAGATATTTCAATGTTTACATAAGCAATAAAATAATGATATAAAATTTTAGATAATTTTATGTTCACTCCAGAATTTTTTTCAGAAAATTTTGTTCTTATAATTAGATTTTTACATGATTTATATTCTATTGATAATACTTTGAAACTTAACACTTCCAAAGGTACAAATAGTTTTGTAGATAGTTTTTATTAGCTATATGTTGTAAATCACTGGAAATGGCATCACTTTTAAAATTATAATGATAATATTTCAGTTTCAAAATAATACCTGATTTTTTGCTATTTACATTTAACCATTGTAGTGGAACAAAAAAGTTGCAAAATATTTTAAGTTTATCTTATAAATTAACACTTGTATTTCACAAATATAAAAATCAATCTCACTCTTCAAGTAGGTTGTATTTAGAATTACATTAACTAATAGCTTTGAGTCACAAAAATTAATGGACATATGCACCTACCGTAATTAAGAATTTAACATGCTATTGAATTAACAAGAAGAGTAAAATGTGAGTGTTTAATGTATCTCTTGTTTAGTCATTCAAGTGTACACTTACACACCACCAATAATGTATGTGTATCTTATGTTCTTTTTCTCCATGGGGTACTTTCTTAAAGTACTGCTATTGTTTAAATATCCCATTCAAAACTCATAAAGTTAAATTGCTACTCTTACAGTGCTGAGTGGCAGATTTTAAAAGGTGGTTAGATTACAAAACAAGGACTCCTTCCCCCCTTTCCCTCTTATTTTAGTGCTACTTTGCCATGTGATGCTTTTTTAAATTATTTTATGTTATGACATAACAGACAGGCTCTCACCAGATGGAATCCCTCAATATTAGCCTTCTCAGCCTTCAGTGCAATAAAATATTCAGTGCCAGAAAATATTCTATTGTTAATAATTTACACACTATGTGGTATTCTATTTTAGCAATGAAAATGACTAGACAGCTATTGAAAGGGTGTCTTTCCTATAAGTATAATTTACAATGAGTATATCATATATGTTGATCTCTCATCTCTTCCAGGTATTTGCCAAACTTAGTATATATTCCATATAGAGGTTACAAACAATAAATTCTGGGTGTTGACAAAAGGGGGCAAGGATACATTTTTGTATATTTCTGACGTGCACAAATGAATGACTGAAAAGATGAATGATTGGAATAAATTAATTCTCTATCACCAGTCTTAAATGATATGGAAAAAATGTTCTGTAAAACTACTGCAGCCCTCAATATGATTGATTTCTTGACAATTTCTTATCAGTTCTGTCCACTCTACTTCAAATAATTTCTAGACAGTTATTCTCTACATGTTATAACAGTTTTCCTTCACCTACTTATACTACAGTTTTTTCTACTCATTTTGTCATAAATAATACAGTGTCAAATATTCTATGCTATAAAAAATGAATGTTTATTTCTTGTCTTACCTTTTTCTCCAAACTATTCAAATTAAGATTAATTTTATCAGATTCTAAGTTTTTTTTTTCACTTTTTCATCTGTGGGAAAATATTTAGATGGCTGAGTGGGAACTAATGGGGATAATGGTACTTTTCTTTGGAGTATCAGATGAAATAAAAGACAATACTTTCAGAAATATGTTCCCATTCTTGCTGTCTTTCTTTGTACTAGTAGATATCAGTGTGGTCTCAGCATGTATTGCAATGAAAAAATATTAATGATAGGATGAAACTTTTTCTATATCATATAATAATGTTTACCAAGTGTCTTCCTTCACTTGGATGCTTTACATGATAACAACAAATACATGGTATAAAAATAGTATGGGCTATAATTTTTCATGAAGAGCAACACTGGTAATGTTAAATACATTTATGTAATTCTAACGTAAAAGTGAAACAAACAATTATACTTAAAAATGGAGGAAGATGTAGGAATATAATACATATGCTGCCACAATCTCCTCATGTTGTGATGGTCTTCTGAGATAGAAATTCTAGTTGCTTCATTCTCCAATAATAATTCAGTTATATTAAATTTATTTTTTAACAAATTATTAGTGGTTTTAATAATCAGGTAATTGTAAAAGCAAACACTGGAAATTACAAAGTAGCATCCCCATTATCTACTACATGTAGCTCAATCAATCTCTCTCATTTTGAGTAATCTATTCCACAAAACTAATATCTCCTTCATTATTGTACCAGGTTGCTGTTTATTTGATTATTAAGTCAGTGTAGAAATCTGATAACATTTCTTGAAGGTGGATTTTGTGAAAGATACCAGGTTTAGCTATTGTTGGATGAAAATTTTATTAATAAAATGATGTTAATATATTCTCACTGAAAATTAGACTTACCAGCATTTGTGGTTTTCTTTTCTTTTTTCTTTTTCTTTCTTTCTTTCTTTTTCATTTTCTTGGTACTGGGTATTGAATTCAGGGGCACCTAAAAACTGAGCTACATACCCAGCCCTATTTTGTATTTTATTTGGAGACAGTGTCTTACTGAGTTATTTTGCACCTCAATTTTGCTGAGTCTGGCTTTGAAATCCCAATCTTCCTCCCTCAGACCCCTGAGCCACTGGGATTACAGGTGTGTGCCACTGTAACCAGCTGTGGTTTTTTGTTTATATATATATATATATATATATATATATATAACAGACTATAAAATATGGCAAACATGGAAGAAATCTTGTTATATTAGTTAGAATTTTGCAAGTGTAAAACATATTTAGAGCAGTCATTCAAATACTACATTAAAACTGCTGATGAGTAGACATGTAAGGTAAGCAGAGTTGAGAAATAGAAAATAACTGTCAGGTTCCTGGCTGGAATAAATAATTGGTGGATGAAGCTATACTAGTTAACATCCATATGAGAATCATATAACTATCCAGACTTGCGATGAACCTGAGAAAGACAATATATTTACAAGACAATGAAAGATTGTCCTTTTTATTCAAATTTAAAATGGAAATTGAAAAATACTAAACCCACCTTTAGATATTATCTTTAGAATTAATTGAATAAAGGACTAGTATTTACACGAGTAAGTAAATATTAGTTAGGGACTTGTCTCCTGAAAACTAAAATAGAAGAAAAATTATTATTTAGTAAATATATTAATTAGAAAGAATAAAGACTCAATATTTAAAGTAATGGTCATTGGTGGATTAAGGAAATTTGTGTAAATTGTGGAGGGTGGGGAAAGATTGTTCAAGAGTAACTTTGCCTACATGTATTCTTAATTTATTTAGGACTAGTTTTGTGTGAGTTATAATTTTCAGGAAACAATTTTGATTCATGGTGTGGCTGAATTCATATAACACATAGTAGTAAGAAAGAGTTTTTGCATTTCTGTCTTAATTGAGATATTTGTTAAAAAATGGGAGATTCCTAGATCTCACTATAAGTCTCATGAAAAAGACTCTAGAATGTAATTTTATTCAGCTCCTGGATAATTTTCTAAGTATTTTTTTGTAGTTGGACATAATAACTTTATTCCATTTTTATTTCTTTTTTATGTGATTCTGAGGATTGAGCCCAGTGCCTCACCATGCTAGGCAAGTGCTCTACCCCTTAGCCACAACCCTGGCCCCCCTGGCTGCTTTTAATGTATTACACCAACCAAAGAACTCAGGACCAGACTCTGGTAACTAGGGTAACTGAATTTAAATTGCAGTGCTATTTCTATTACTCAGTTGATACATTTGTAATATGTGTAATCCAATGATCAGTCTATTCATCTTACACATTCTAGTGACAATGATAATGTCATGCAGGATCATTTTCTGCTTCAAAATAATTCATTAATTCACTATTAGGGAAGTGTGTATCATGTACTCCTGGCTGTTCCACCTACAAATACTGTAGGTGCATATGCCAGGAAAACTTAAATAGATAAGTTTTACTTACTTAAATTATAGTTTTCAAATAATGAGGTATTTTGAATAGTAGTTTATGGCATTGGAATGTTTATAGGTTTCATAATAACTTATTTTTAAAGATTTATTGTAGAATTATTATTTATTCTCTTTTTTAGTTTGCAAGAGACATGTATTTAACAAATATTTATTACAATCTGATTTAATTATGTTTTTTTTTTGTGAATGGATTACAAAATTGCCTCCACATTGTATTGAAATAAATCCTTACTGTTATTTTGTTTGAATTTCATGTAGGAGGTCACTCCCAGAAGCTCCAAGCTTAAGTAATAACTTGTGCTTGACACAAAAGAAATTCATGTGTTGATATATATATATATATATATATTTCAGTTATATCATGTGGAAACAATCAGTTATCTGCATAAGAAAATCAGGATTGATCCTAGGACCTGAAACATGTTAGGCAAGTGGTCTACCAGTAAGCTTCACTCCAGCTTCCTATTTGCTCTTATTAGTTAAGAAGAACAAATGAACTACAAGTTTTCCAAGTTTCAATTTAAAAATGATTAAAGTTGTTAATGATGTAATACAAAAACTTTGAGAATATTTGATAATTAATTTGAAATTTTGGAAACTAAACTGATAATAGAGAGATTGAAATTTCAATTCTTTCTAATTATACTATACACATTTTGGATAAAAATGTTCTAAAACAACTCAGAATAAAAGTGAACCTGTAAGACTCTAGAAATACTTATTTTTATATATATACTTGCACCACCTGTCTTATGGAAGTCTCTTTTTTGCTCATAAATTCTTTCATAAGCTATCATTTCATACAACTAATGATTAAAAAACTGCTCTGTGTATTTTTACATATTTTTGCTGCTGCACAATTCAAAATAAAAATCATTTTAATTTCTAAAGGGGCATAAAATGTGGTTTGTTAATAATATGTTCACATGTCCAATAAATGTAGGAACAAATAGTATTGTTTAAATGAAATGAATAACCATAATTTAAGGCTCAAATGGAATCATAAAGTGGTATCCTTTTTTCCCTGATTGGGATTAGAAATACACTAAGGTCTTAAACAGTGAATGATCTCCAGTATAATCAGTCAGTATTTTCAGTGAGGAATTAAATGTTTTTGCTTGGAAAGACAATAAGAGAGCATTAACTCTATGAGCCTTTGTATGTATTGAGCAAGTAAACCCCATTATGCCATTGTTCCAAATAATTCATAGTTTAGTAATGGCAATCAGAGCCTAATAACTTGGACTTTTTTGGTGGGGGACAGTGAAACCATGGTTTGCAAAAGATGGGGAAATTAGAATTAGTAGGCAAGGTGTAAAAGGGTGGATTGAGAGAGTGCTAATCTGGCTGTTTCAATTACCAAATATGTCACTATTATGAGATCATTTCACTTTTCCATGACATGGTTCCCTCACCTATTGTAATGTCTCTTGAACAAGACCTATGGAGCTGGCCTGCTTAGGTTGTTTCAGTTCTAGCTATACTACTGACTAGTTGTGAGACTATGAGTAATTTCTTTGAAGTTTCTGTGCTTCAATTCTTTCATTTGTAATAGTAATAAAATATATTTCCTATTGCCTGTAGTATTAAATCAATTTATAGGAAAACCAGTTTAAACAGTATATAATACGTGTTACATAACTATTAGCCATTATTAATATTATTAATATTTTTAGTTGTAAATTGATACAATACCTTTATTTTATTTATTTTTATGTGGTGTCGAAAATCAAACTCAGTGCCTCACACATGGAGGCAAGCATTCCACTAGTGAGGTACAACCCCAGCCCTATTAGCTATTATTAATATAGGTAAAATTAAAAAGTCATATTAACAGTATGACATAAAACAATGAAAGACAAAATAACAATTATGGGCCAAATAAACCTATGACCTATTTTTGTACTGCCTACAAATTAGGAATGGTTTTTACATTTAAAAAAAACTCAATAAAACAAAAAAATTATGTTTGTAATGTGAGAATTATATGAAATTAAAATTTCATAGCTAATAAATGAAGTTTTATTGAAACAGAGGCATGTCTATTCATTTAAGCATTGTCTGTGGCTGCTTTCTCCTTTAATGGCAAAGTTACATATTTATAACAGAAATTCAATGGTCCACAAAGTCTAAATTATTATTATTATTTGGCCCTTCCAAAGAGAAATTTTACCAAACTCTGCTCTGTTGAATGCTTTTCAGAGTATTGTGTATGAACCAACAATTTCAAAAGCAACTGGAAACATAATATAAATAAAATTTTTTAGGTCCCAATGCACAACTGTTTAACCAGATCCTCTGGGAAAGGAAATCAGAAATATGTAGGTATGTATGTTGTTGTTATTATGGTAAGAAACACACAACATGGTCTATACTCTTAACACTTTTAGAATATACAGTATAGTATTGTTAATTATCTGCACATACTTGTACAGAAAGTATCTAGAACATTTTCATATTGCATGACTGAAGTTCTATACAACTTAAATGAAATATTCATAGTTCTCCCTTCAACTAACCCCTGACAATCACCAGAATGGTTACTGCTTGTAGTGTCTCATAACATTGGAATAATTTAGTATTCAACATTTGGTGACTGTGCTATATCACTTGGCATAAATTCCAGAATGTTCATATAAGTTGTGATACATGGAGTATTTTTTGTTTAATTTTTTTATTATTTAAAAGTGAATATGTGCATTACAGGAAATAGAAAAACATTAAAAAAGTCATTCAGTTACAAGCAGCTCAGGTGGACATGTCCCTCCAGGTTCAAGCATATATATTTACAAAAGAGCCCATTTTGTGTGATTGAGATCATAGTTATATCATGCTTTTCCACACATCACAAATATTCACCAATTCAAAATCCCTACGCTACATGAGTATTTTTGATAACAGGGAACACATTACACCAGCTTAATCTGTTACAAAAATCTATAATCCTTTTTGGGAACTAAAAATTCACTGAAGACAGAAATGGCAACAGGCCTCTAGATAGACATGTTGGCAGATTTACAACTAAAATAATGCATTCTCTTAATGCTCAATTTAAAATGAGACAAGCAACAGAATGCACCAAGCATGTTTCTAAGAGTGTTCATTACCAGATTTCTACTACTAAAATATTAGCAAGAAAACTTATTCTCAGCAGAAGATGCACACACACACCAATGGGCAACATCAAAATGTAAATTCTTGAGCACTTGCTCCTATCTTTCCCTGTGTGCTTCCTTCTGCCCCTCTGTTGCTAGCCTAATGAACAAGTCCTGATACAAACTGCTCAGAGATAAAACAATTCCATGTCCAGGATGTATCTTTTCTATTGTTTTAAATCTTTTTTGGTACTGGTGATTAAACTCAGGGGCACTCAACCACTGAGTTACATCCCCAGCCCCATTTTTAAATTTATCTTATTTTTTATTGATTTTATTCTTTTTTTTAAATACACGACAACAGTGGAATGCATTACAATTCTTATTACACATATAGAGCACAATTTTCCGTATCTCTGTATATAAAGTATGTTTATGTCAATTTATGCCATTATACATGTACTTTTTTGCATTACTATTCTTAATACACATATATACCACAATTTTTCATATTTCTGTTTGTATATAAGGTATATTGACACTCAATTCAAGTCTTCATACATGTACTTTGAATAATGATGACCATCACATTACATTCCACCATCCTTGCTACTAAATATATATATATATATATATATATATATATATATATATATATATATATACATATATATATATATATATTTGCAATTTGGCTAATCCACTAGTTCTACTTTTTATGATACACTGTCACTTCTGGACATCTAGAAAGCTTAGACATTGTGAAATAAAGTATAAATTTTGTGCACAATAAACACGAATGCTTTCTCAAAATTACACACATAGATCTATGGTTATGACCTACAACTGTTTTCCTGATATTGTGATACTAGCAAAGAGACCTTCTCCCTATGATTTCTCTTATTCTTTACCATTCCAGTGACTAAATTCAGGATTACCTGTAGCTCAAAGAGGTAGGACTTACAAAGGTCATTCCCAGAAGACAGTTCTTCGTAAAAGCTAACCAAAGTATATTTATGCAGATTATTTTGCTTTGTCTAACAAACTTTGGGCAATAGGACCTATCCTTTAATAACCAAAAATATTATCAAAAATACTCATATAACAATGGTTAGACAATCTGAACTCAACTAAGGGGCACATATTGCTTCTGTATGCCTACTTTCTCCTTCCACACCTACCACCTGGAGAACCTTTGACATGCTCTCCAAGACATCAAGTTCAAAAATTCCATTCCAACAAATAGCAACCATTTCTATGTAGTAACAGAAAATACTTAAAGGTTATTACATTAGCCGTCTACTTTTACCATGTGTTTTGCACGTTTAAGTATCTAGAACAACTAGATGTTTCCAACAAGGACTTATGTTTCCAATTATACATACAGTAGCACTGAATAGACTACACACACTTACTTAACAAAGGCTAGATTTTGAAACAAAAAAAAAATCTAGAATTTGGAAGTGTCTTCAAAAGAGAAACAGCATTCTGGCCTAAAACCCTTCCCCTTCTGATCTCTTATCAACTCAGGGAACATATATATACAACTGTAATGCTTGGAGATGACTTTAACAATTTCACTTCCTACGTGGTTTTAAGAACAGTCTTTCCTATGGATTTTTACACGAAGTATATTCAGTGTGTTAGTTAACTAAGTGTACGTTTTTCATACACTGGTGACCACTTTAACATCTAGTTAGAGTAGATGTAAATTATAACTCATTTGTCCTTTACATACACTATATATAAAGCACAGTAAAACAAAACTCACAGACATAAGCAACAATGGTCATTCTTTCTTCAAAGAAACCACTTTGGTATGAAGCCCTTTCCTTTTTATTTTCCTTCTTCCTCCTGGAACTAGCACAAACATAATGTGTAGTGCTCACAGAAGTGTTTTGATCATCCTATTTCTAAAAGAGAGTTACTTCATTATGAATTTTAACAAAAAGATATCTACAACAAGTGTTATTTACTATCTCTACTTTTAATATAATTTTTGTACTTCTAAATATCTAAAAAACTAGATGTTTCAAAGAAGGACTTAAATTTGTCCACTAGGTACATAATAGTGTTGAATAAACTTCACACATGTAACAATGGTTATATCATAAAGTGCCTTCTAAGTGGATCAATCTGCCCTAGAATCTTTTATTTCTTTCATTTCCTTGTCTCCTTGGTCACATGTGATATACGTGCATGTGTCACTCATATGGCATGTTACAATTTCCCTTCCAAAAGTCCTGTTCAGAAGACCAGATTTCTATGAATGTTAACACAAAGTGTACAAAATGTGTTGATTTACTAATTCTACTTTTGTCATACATTGGCAACCTCTTTAATATCTACAGATTAAAGATATTCTGAAATCAGAAGGAGTCCTTTGACCAGTATAGACACATTATATACAGTACAGTCTATTAAATAAAATGCACATTACAGGGCAATGGGTAAACTGAAATTTTATAGCACACTCTAACAAAACACCTCCTGCAACTTCAGCCCTCCAACCTCTCTCAACTCAATAAACATGTACAAACAGTATCCTTTTCAGAGGTGGTTTAACAATTCTAAACACAATATTTCCCATCAGCTTTAAAAAAATATTTATATATGACAGTGGAATGCATTACAATTCTTATTACACATATAGAGCACAATTTTTCATATCTCTGGTTGTATACGAAGTATATTTACACCAATTTGTGTCTTTATACATGTACTTTGGATAATAATGATCATCACATTCCACCATCATTTATAACCCCCTCCCTTCCCCTCCCCCCTCTTCCCTATCTAGAGTTTGTTTATTTCTCCCAAGCTTCCTCTCTCTATTCCACTATGAATCAGCCTGATTATATCAAAGATTTATTTGATATAATCAAATAAATTTACCTGCAAATGCCACAATTTCATTTTCTTTTATTCCTGAATAATATTCCATTGTATATATATGCCACATTTTTTTATCCATTTATCTGTTGAAGGGCATCTAGGTTGTTTCCACAGTTTAGCTATTGTGAATTGTGCTGCTATAAATATTGATGTGGCTGTGTCCCTGTAGCATTCTGTTTTCAAGTCCTTTGGTTATAGACCAAAGAGAGGTATAGCTGGGTCAAATGATGGTTCTACTCCCAATTTTCCACAAAATCTCCATACTGCTTTCCATATTGGCTGCACCAATTTTCAGTCTCAACAACAGTGTATGAGTGTACCTTTTTCACCACACCCTTGCCAACATTTATTGTTGTTTGTCTTCATAATAGCTGCCATTCTGACTGGAGTGAGATGATATCTTAAAGTAGTTTTGATTTTCATTTCTCTAATTATTAGTAATGGTGAACATTTTTAATGTATTTGTTGATTGATTGTACATCATCTTCTGAGAAGTGTCTGTTCAGGTCCTTGGCCCATTTATTGATTGGGTTATTTTTTTTTGTGTTTAGCTTTTTGAGTTCTTTATATACCCTAGAGATTAGTGCTCTATCTGATGTATGAGGGGTAAAGATTTGCTCCCAAGGTGTAGGCCCTCTATTCACCTCACAGGTTGTTCCTTTTGCTGAGAAGAAACTTTTTAGTTTGATTCTTTCCCATTTATTGATTCTTGATTTTTAATTCTTGCACCACAGGAGTCATTAAAGAAGTTTGGTTCTAATCCCACATGATGCAGATTAGGGCCTACTTTTTCTTGTATTAGACACAGGGTCTCTGGTGTTATTCCTAAGTATTTAATTAATTTTGAGTTGAGTTTTGTGCATAGTGAGAGATAGAGGTTTAATTTCATTTTGTTGCATATGGATTTCCAGTTTTCCAAGAACCATTTGTTGAAGAGGCTAACTTTTCTCCAATGCATGTTTCTGGCACCTTTTTCTAATATAAGATAATTTTAATTTTGTGGGTTAGTCTCTGTACCCTCTATTTTGTACCATTGGTCTACAAGATTATTTTGGTGCCAATTCCATGTTGGTTTTGTTACTGTTGCTCTGTAGTATAGTTTAGGGTTTGGTATAGTGATGCCACCTGCTTCACTTTTCCTGCTAAGGATTTCTTTGGCTATTCTGTGTCTCTTATATTTCCAGATGAATTTCATGATTGCTTTTTCTATTTCTATGAGGAATGCCATTGGGATTTTGATCAAAATTGCATTAATTCTTTCAGATCATAATGGAATGAAATTATAAATCAATGATAAAATAAGAAATGAAATCCACTCCAACACCTGGAGACTAAATAGTATGCTACTGAATGAACAATGGGTTACAGAAGAGATTAAGAAGGAGGTTAAAAAAATTTAGAGATGAATGAGAAGACAGATACAATAAATATACTGAAATCTCTGGGACACTGTGAAAGCAGTTCTAAGAGAAAAGTTCATTGAATGGAATTCATCTCTTAGAAAGAAGAAAAGGTAAATAAATAAACAACTTAACATTACATCTCAAAACCCTAGAAAAAGAAGAAGAAATCCACACCAAAATCAGTAGAAGACAGAAAATAATTGAAATCAGAGCTTAAATCAATGAAATCAAAACAAATAAACAACAACAAAAAATGAAAAAAATCAACATAAAAAAGCTGATTCTTTAAAAAAATAATTAAAATTGATAGACCCTTAGTAATGCTAATAAAGAGGAGACAGAAAATTTAAATCACTAACATATGTAATGAAATGGTAATATCACAAAAAACACTATAGAAATACAGAAGATAATTAGAAATTCTTTTGAAAACTTATACTCCTATAAAATAGAAAATATTGAAGTCCTCAAAACATTTGTAGAGTCACATAATTTGCCCAAATTGAACAAGGACAATATACACAATTTAAACAGATCAATTTCAAGTGACGAAATAGCAGATGCCATCCAAAGTCTACTAACCAGGAAAAGCCCAGGACTGGATAGATAAATAGCCAAGTTATACAAGACCTTTAAAGAAGAACTGATACCAATACTCTTCAATTTATTTCAAAAAATAGAAAATGAAGCAGCACTTCTAAACCCATTCTATGAGGTCAATAACACTCTGCTTCCAAAACCAGGAAAAGACACATCAATAAAATAAAACTGCAGACCAATATCTCTAATGAACATAGATGCAAAAGTTCTCAATAAAATTGTGGCAAATCGAATACAAAAACATCTCAAAAAGATCATGAACCACGATCAAGTGGGATTCATCCCAGGGATGCAAGGTTGGTTCAACCTATGGAAATCAATAAATGTAATTCATCATATCAATAGATTTAAAGATAAAAATTGTATGATAATATCAATAGATACAGAAAATGCATTAGACAAAATACAGCACCCCTTAATGTTCAAAACACTAGAAAAACTAGGGATAACAGGAATATATCTCAACATCATAAAAGCTATCTATGCTTAGCCCCAGGCCAACATCATTCTGAATGGAGAAAAATTGAAGGCATTCCCTCTAAAAACCGGAGCAAGACATGGATGCCTTCTTTACCCTCTTCTATTTAACATAGTTCTTGAAACAGTGGCCAGAGCAACTAGATAGATGAAAGAAATTAAAGGGATACACATAGGAAAAGAAGAACTCAAATTGGCACTATTTGCTGATGATATGATTCTATACCTAGAATACCCTATAACGCTCACAGAGGTGGTATACCGTTTTCTTTCCCAAAAAGCAATATTTCATATGGATATCATAAAATAGATATTTACAAAGTTGTATTTAACTACCTCTACATTTAATATACATCAAACACTTATAAACATCCAGATTAACTAGATTGACTAGATGTTTCAAGTAAAGACTCAATTTGTCCATTTCAATTTGTTTCAAGTAAAGACTCAATTTGTTCATTCTGTACATGACACTCTTAAACAAACTGAACATATACAAATAGGTCTAATTTGAAAATGTCTTCAAAGTATGAGCATTCTGGCCCTTTACCAACCTAGTGAGTTATAATACTCATTTTTTCAGAAGTTTATCTTGTCAAGGAATTTTAACACAAAACTTCCACAATTTCTTTACTATTCAATTCTACTTTTGTCATACACTGGCAATCTGTTTAACATTTAGAAAGACTAGATGTAGATTAGAATTCATTTGACCTTTATATCACTATATACACAGCAATGTAAAACATAATGCACAGATATAAGAAACAATCATTACTCTTGCCTCATTTTAAGCACACTGGCATGTTGCTTGGGAGAACCAGTGCTCGATGTGCCCTACTCAACAGGGGGTTTGGCTAGCCAAAATATTTCATAAAAATAGCCAAAATATTTCATAAAATTATTAACAAAAGAAATTTTACTAAGTATATTTTACTGCTTCTACTTTTAACATATATCAGGCACTTTAGAAAGTCTAGAAAGCCTAAATTTTTTTAAAAAGTACTTAGCATTGTTAACTAAATCTACAGTAATGAGGAATAAAATACACACACAAAACAATGGCTATAATATGAAAAATGTCTTTTATATATAACCAGTCTGGCACAGATCTGCCTTCTCACAGTGAGTCTTCTCCAAGTCCTCTAATCCACTGAACAAACTTCAATGAGTGTTGCTCCTAGAAGTGGTTTAACAACTCCATTTCAAAGTCACTTCCAGGTGATAATCTCTTTTCTGCTTTTTAAAACAAATGGTTCTTAACAAAATATGTTATTTTATATTTTATCATAATTTGGTAACCTTCATACATCTAGAACATCCAGACATAATAAAAGTTTTCTTTTATAGGTATGGGGAAAAGTTGAGAGTGGCTTTCTCATATTATATTACAGGTCTTCTACTAATAGCCAAGTCATGGACCTTTTCAATAGGCTGAATATAATGTTGTGCTCTACTATTTCACTTTGGTAAAATAAACACCAACCACCATTGGCCAGCTACCCAACCTCTTCAACCACCCATATCTGGTGCTTTGTGCTCACCTTCCAGGACAGTTAAGGCCTTAGTTTGTGGTTGTGTGATTTCTTGTTGAACAGCCACAGAGAGATCCCCACAGAGCCCTGATACACTGGGTCTATTCTCTAATGTGTGACAAAGTGTTTGAGTGTTCACTTACAATCTTGAGTGCTAGAAATTTCTTCAGGCCTCCACAGGCATTAAAATGGTCACCAGTATTCTCCCCATACCTCCGCCTGCCCCAATCCAAAGATTCCATATCCTCAGCAGCACCTTGGCCTTGGCAGAACATAATTGATCTGGGAGATAGGGCAGCCTGTGGAATTCAAGTTCCAACATGTCAACAAGGCTCTCTCTTGTTTATCCTCCTCATGGGTTAACCTGCTCTTTTACCTAAGTCTCTCACAAGAAGTTGAGCATAGACTTGTACCATGCCCTTGGAACTTGGCTATAATCTGGACCTCAATGTGCATATTCACACATGATAAAGTATACAGGGACAATGTCAGCAAGATAGCAGACCAGGGACATCCAGGACACATCTTTTCCATGGAACAACAATAAAAACAACATATTATATAACATAATTTTATCAGAATTATAAAAATTCTAGAAAGATATGCAGAATACAAATGAATGTTCAAATATGAAAAATCACACAGAAAATTGTACTAAACTTTGTGGTATTTTTGTTCATTCTTCTACCACCTCCTCCCCAATTTGGTATGTCACTGTTGAAAGAAAGATGCACAATGCCTGATTTTTTCGTAAGAACTTCTTTGCAACATTATAGCTTATCTACAGACTACCTGAGGTAACAGTTTCTGCTTTACCTTAGTTAAGAGTGGTGTGGGCATGATAGCATAGTTTGAGTATCAGGAAGAAGTTTGCTAAAAACAGGTGTGGGTTCTATAACATTTGAATACTACAGAGGGATGACAAACTCATGGGTGCCTAGGGCAAGTCATTATAGACAGAGGAATATAATAAAATACTTAAAGACCTTAAGAAGAAACAGGAGTAATACTTTTAAAGATAGTAAGTTATTCAATGTTGTTATGTATAGAGGAAAATTAAGGAGAAACTACATATGCATACCCAGGAAAGAGTTCAAGAAGATATTGAACATTCATTTTGGGCAGATTATTGAATGTCTTCCACTTTTCAGAGCAAGTTTACACATACATGAGTATATTTTCCAAAGTCCAATTTTCACCAGAAGATCAAAAGGCATACAAAGACATGAAAGCATAACCCATTCAAATTGATAAAGTGAATCTCCAGAAGCCAACCATTAGGGGACACAGGATGTTGAATTACTTGACAGAAAATTTTAAACTGTTTTAAAAATGTTCAATGTCTTGAAAGATAACATTGACAGATAGTTTAAAGGAAATCAGGAAACATATATATGTATAAAAAACTAGAATATTAAGAAAAAGATAAAAATAACAAAGGTAAGTAAATAAACACATTCTGAAACTAAAAAATACAAGAACTGATCTTAAAAATTCAACAGAGAAGTTTGATAGCTTAATTGAAGAGAGAACAAAGAATAAAGAAATGTGAACACCAGTCATTTGACATTTATACATAAGATAAAATGAAACAAAAATGAAGAGAGTTAAAAGCACATAAAAACTTATGATATATCATACCTGACTGATATACATTATGGAAAAGAGGATGAATGGGAAGAGAAAAATAAGAGAGCACTGAAGATTTAAGAAAAAAAGAAGGAAGAAAGGTATCAATAGAATGAACAGAATTTTAAAGCAAATTTTATAGCAAATCAAAATTGTCCTTATAATATGAAGGAAAATTTAAGAATTAAGAATTACCATATAAATAAAATATGAGAAAGCTCATTTTCACTATATCTGACATATAAGAAATGCTGAACGAATTTCTTCAAGTAAAAACAAAAGGGCACAAGAAAGTAACTCAAAGCCATGAGAAAAGAAAAAGTTGATCAGATAAAAACACGTAGACAATTATAAAAGTTACTATTATAATTTTAGCTCATAATATTACTTTTTATTTGAAAAATAAACCATAAAATAATTATAAATTTGTGTTACTTGGTAGAAAACAAATACAGATGTAATTGTGGCATGAAGCATATAAAGTGTATGGTACAGATCTTTGGGGGAAAAGAGTGTTTTTACAAAAGTGAAATAAATTTGTATCTGAGTCCATTTCTCTTCCATAAGAGAATACCTGAGAGTGGGTAATTAATAAATAAAAGCAAATTTTTGCTCAAATTTTTGAAGTATAGAGCACAGTTTTTTTCATCTGCTCCACTTCTTGCATGGTTATCATAAAGAAAAATAGAAGTGATAAATGTTTTGTACAGAAACATGTATGTAAGAGGAAGCAAGAAAGTGAGTAAAGTGATTTTACATTAAAACAAACTGCTGTCATGAAAACTAATTATATTTTGATTAAGTTATTTATTTGTTATAATTAGTAATATATGATAGCAGAATGCATTTTGACTCATAGTACACAAACATAGAGAGCACTGAAGATTTAAGAAAAAAAGAAGGAAGAAAGGTATCAATAGAATGAACAGAATTTTAAAGCAAATTTAATTGAAGAGAGAACAAAGAATAAAAGAGCACATTTTTAAATTTCTCTGGTTGAGAAGTAGGTAGAACCACACCATTTGTGTCATCACACATATATGTAGGGTAATGATGTCCATTTCTTTACAACATCTTTCCTACTCCCATTCCCCTTCCTTTGTCTTACCACTCCTTTGTCCTACCCAAATTTCCTCCATTTCTCTGGTGTCCTCCAATTATAAATCAAAATTCACTTAAAAGAGAATTGGTGTTTGGGGATTTACTTATTTCAGTTACCATTATATTCTCCAACTCGATCCATTTACTTGTAAATGTCATGATTTTATTCTCTTTTTTTAAGAGAGAGAGAGAGAGAGAGAGAGAGAGAGAGAGAGAGAGAGAGAGAGAGAGAGAATCTTTTTTTTTTTTTTTGTAGATGGACACAATACAATGGTGCTGAGAATCGAATCCCGGTTGCGCCTGTGGTAGATGAGCCCACTAACGCTGAGCCACAATCCCAGCCCTTTATTCTCTTTTAAATCAGAGAAATACTGTGTTGTGTATATATACCAGTTTCTTTATTCATTCCTATATTGAAGGGTATCTATCTTGGTTCTACATATTAGCTATTGTGAATTGTGCTGCTATAAACATTGATGTGACTGTGTCCCTGTAGTGTATTGTTTCTAAGTCCTTTGGGTATAGACTGAGGAGTGGGATAGCTGGGTCAAATGGTGGATCCATTCTAAGTTATCTAAGGAATCTCCATACCACTTTCCAGAGTGGTTGCACCAACTTGCAGTTCCACAAGCAATATAAAAGTGTGCCTTTTCCCCCACTTCCTTGCCAACACTTATTATTGCTTGTGTGTGTGTGTATGTGTATATATATATATGTGTGTGTGTGTGTGTGTGTGTGTGTGTGTGTGTGTGTGTATGTTGATATTGGCATTGAACTCAGGAGTACTTGACCACTGAGCCTCATCCCCAGCCCTATTTTGTATTTTATTAGACACAGTGTCACTCTGAGTTGCTTAGTGCCTCAACATTGTTGAGGCTGGCTTTGAACTTGTGATTCTCCTGTCTCAGCTTCCCAAGCTGCTGCGATTACAGGTGTGCACCACTGCACCCAGCTTGCTTGCATTCTTGATAACTGCTATTCTGACTGGAGTGAGATAAAATATTTGAGTAGTTTTGATTTGCACTTCTGTAGTTACTGGATATGTTGAACATTTTTTTCATATATTTGTTTATCCATTGTATATCTTCTGAGAATTGTCTGTTCAGTTCCTTAGCCTTTTTTAATTCTGTTTTTGGTTTTTTGGAGTTAAGTTTTTTGAGTTATTTGTATATACTGAAGATTAGTACACTGATATGTGTGTGGTAAAAATTTGCTCCCATTCTGTAGGCACTCTCTTCACCTCTTTGATTGATTGTTTACTGAGAATAAACTTTTTAGATTGAATACATCTCATTTATTGATTCTTGATTTTATTTATTGTGCTTTAGGAGTCTTGTTAAGAAACTTGGGGCCTAATCTGGAGTGGTGAAGAATTAGACCTACTTTTTTTCTATTAGGCACAAGGTTTCTGGTCTAATTCCTAAGTCCTTGATCCACTTTGATTTAAGTTTTGTGCATAGTGAGAGGTAGCAGCTTAATTTAATTTTGCTCGATGTGCATTTCCAGTTTTCCCAGTGCCATTTGTTGAAGAAACCATCTTTTCTCCAGTATATTTTTTGACACCTGTGTTTAGTATGAAATAACTGCATTTATGTGGATTTGTCTCTATGTCCTATATTCTGTACCATTGGTCTATAAGTCTATTTTGGTGCCAGTTCCATGTTGTTTTTGTTACTGTTGCTCTGTAGTATAGTTTAAGGTTCAGTATAGTGATGCCAGTTGCTTCACTGTACTTGCTAAGGATTGCTTTGGCTATTCTGGGTCTCTGGTTTTCCCATGTGAATCTCATGATTGCTTTTTCTATTTATATGGGGAATGTCATTGGGATTTTGGTTGGAATTCCATTAAATATTTATAGTGCTTTTATTAGTATGGCCATTTTGACAATAACAATTCTGCCTGTCCAAGATCAAGGAAGATGTTTCCATTTTCTACAGTCTTTTTAATTTCTTTCTTTAGTGTTTTTCATTTTCATTGCAGAGGTCTTTCATCTCTTTTGAAAGTTGATTCCCAAGTAGCTTACTTTTTTTGAAGATATTATAAATGGGGTAGTTTTTCTAATTTCTCTTTCAGAGGATTCATGACTAATGTAAAAAAATGCATATGACTTATGGATGTTGATTTTATAACCTACTACTTTGCTGAATTCATTTATTAATTCTAGAAGTTTTCTGCAGTAATTTTTAAGATCCTCTAATATAGGACCATGTCATTGACAAATAGTGATAATTTGAGTTCTTATTTTCCATCTGTATCCCTTTAATTTCTATAATCTTTCTAACTGCTCTGGCCAGTGTTTCAAGAACTATGTTAAATAAAAGTGGTGAAATAGGGCATCTCTGTCTTGTTCCAATTTTCAGAGGCAATGCTTTCAATTTTTCCACATTTAGAATGATGTTGGCCTGGGGCTCAGCATAGATATCTTTTATAATGTTGAGATGTTTTTATTATCTCTAGTTTTTCTAGTGTTTTGACCATGAAGGTGCTGTATTTTGTCAAATCGTTTTCTACCTTTATTTAGATGAATATATGATTCTTATCTTTAAGACTATTGAGGTGAGATATTACATCTATTGATTTCTATGTTAAACCAACATTGCCTCCTTGGAATGAACCCAACTTGATCATGGTGCACTATCTTTTTAATATATTTTTGTATTTGATTTGCCAGAATTTTATTGAGAATGTTTACATTTCTGTTCATTAGAGGTATTTGTCTGAAGTTTTCTTTCCTTGATATGTCTTTGTCTGGTTTTTGGAATCAGGGTGATTATTGGCCTCATAAAATGAGTTTGGAAGTGTTCTCTCATTTTCTATTAGGTGAAATACTTTGAGGAGTATTAGTATTAGTCCTTCTTTGAATGTCTTATATAACTAAGCAGTGAATCCATTTACTCCTGAGCTTTTCTTGGTTGTTAGGCTTTTTATTTTCCAACAATTTTTTAATTGATTTTATTTTTTTAAATACACAATAGCAGAATGCATTACAATTCTTATTACACATATAGAGCACAAGTTTTCATATCTTTGTACATAGAGTATGTTCATGCCAATTTATGTTTTATATATGTACTTTTTTGCACTACAATTCTTATTACATACACGTATATACTACAATTTTTTATATCTCTGTTTGTATATAAAGTAGGTTGACACCCAATTCATGTCTTCATACATGTACTTTGGATAATGAAATCCATCATATTCCACCATCCTTGCTAATCCACTGCCTCCTCCCTTTCCCTCTCTCCCCTCTTTTTGATCTATAATTCATCTATTCCTCCCATGTTCTCCCTCCCTATCTCACTATGAGTCATCCTCCTTATATCAGAGAAAATATTCAGCATTTGTTGTTTTGGGATTGGCTAACTTCACTTAGCATTATCTTCTTCAATTTCATGATTTTACTCTCTTTTATTGCTGAGAAATAAGATACTTGTGAATCAACTTAATGAAAGAGGTGAAAGATCTATACAATAAAAACTACAAAACCCTAAAAAGAGAAATTAAACAAGACCTTAGAAGATGAAAAGATCTACCTTGCTCTTGGATAGGCAGAATTAATATTATCAAAATGACCATACTATCAAATTTAAAGCAATTCCAATCAAAATCCCAATGGCATTTCTCATAGAAATAGAAAAAGCAATCATGAAATTCATTTGCAAAAATAAGAGATCCAGAAAAGCTAAAGTAATCCTTAGCAGGAAGAGAAAAACACATGGCATCCGTATACCAGACCTTAAACTATATTATAGAGCAATAGTAACAAAAAAGTATGGTATCAGCACCAAAACAGACTAGTAGACCAATAGTACAGAATAGAGGACACAGAGACTAACCCACAAAACTACAATCATCCTATATTAGACAAAGGTGCCAAAAACATGCACTGGATAAAAGATAGCATCTTCAACAAATGGTGCTGGGGAAACTGGAAGTCTATATGCAACAAAATGAAATTAAACCCTTATCTCCACCATGCACAAAACTTAACTCAAAATGGAACAAGGACCTAGGAATTAAATCAGAGACTCTAATAGTAGAAAAATTAGGCCCTAATTTTCATCATGTGAAATTAGGCCCTAACTTCCTTAATGAGACTCCTTTAGCGCAAGAATTAAAACCAAGAATCAATAAATGAGATGAAATCAAACTAAAACATTTCTTTTTGGCAAAAGCAATAATCTATGAGGTGAAAAGAGAGCCTACATCCTGGGAGCAAATCTTTACCCCTCACACATCAGATATAGTACTAATGTCTAGAGTATATAAAGAACTCAAAAAGCTAAGCACCAAAAAAACAAATAACCCAATCACAAATGGGCCAAGGACCTGAACAGACACTTCTCAGAATAGAATAAACAACCAGTCAACAAATATTTGAAAAAAATGCTCATCATCTCTAGCAACCAGAGAAATGGAAATCAAAATTACTCTAAGATATCATCTCACTCCAGTTAGAATGGCAGCTATTATGAAGAAAAACAACAATAAGTGTTGGTGAGGATGTGGGGGAAAAGGTACACTCATACATTGCTGGTGGGACTACAAATTGGTACAGCCAATATGGAAAGCAGTATGGAGATTCACTGGAAATCTGTGAATGGAACCACCATTTGACCCAGATATCCCTCTCCTTAGTCTATTCCCAAAGGACATAAAAAACAATATACTACAGGGACACAGCCACATCAATATTCATAGCAGCACAATTCACAATAGCTAAACTGTGGAACCAACCTAGTTGCCCTTCAGCTGATGAATGGATAAAAAAACGTGGTATATATACCCATTTTTTTTAGTTGTAGATGGCCATGATACATTTATTTATTTATCTTTATGTGGTGCTGAAGCTTAAACCTGGGCCTCACACCTTTAAGGCAAGTGCTATACCACTGTGCTATGGTCCCAGCTCAGTTGGTAAGCTTTTGATGATTATTTCTATCTCATTGCTTGAAATTGATCTGTTTAAATTGGGTATGTCATCTTGATTCGGTTGGGTTGATCATATGACTAGGAATTTTTTGATGTCTTTGATATTTTCTGTTTTATTGGAGTATAAATTGTCAAATTTGTTTATAATTATCTTCTGTATTTCAGTAGTGTCCATTGTGATATTTCCTTTTTCATCACAGATTTTAGTAATTTCAATTTTCTGTCTCCTTATCTTTGTTAGCCTGGCTAGTGGTATATTAATTTTGTTTATTTTTTCAAATAACCAACTTTTAATTTTGTCAACTTTTTAATTGTCTCTTTTGTTTCAATTTCATTGATTTCAGGTCTGATTTTAATTATCTCCTATCTTCTACTATATTTGGTGTTGATTTGTTTTTCTTTTTCTAGGGCTTTGAGAGGTAATGTTAGGTCATTCATTTGTTGATATTTTCTCCTTTTAAGGAATGAATTACATGCAATGAACTTTCCTTAGTCTGCCTTCCTAGTGTCCCAGAGATTGTGATGTGTTATGTGTGTGTTCTCATTTACCACTAAGACTTTTTAAATATCTTTGGTGAATTCTGCTAGCCATTGTTCATTCAATACCATATTATTTAGTCTTCAGGTTTTGTTGTAGCTTCTATTTTTTATTTTATCAATGATTTCTAATTTCATTCCATTATAATATGATAAAATACTGGGTAGTATCTCTATTTGTGTGTGTGTGTGTGTGTGTGTGTGTGTGTGTGTGTGTTTGCTAAGTGTTCCTTCATAGCATAACATGTTTTGGAGAAGGATCCATGGGCTGTGAGCAGAAAGTGTATTCACATTTTGATGGATGAACTATTCAATATATATCAGTTAAGTCTAAATTATTGATTATATTTTGGAGTTTTATAGTTTCTTTGTTTATTTTTTGTTTGGAATATCTATCATTGGTGAAAGAAGTGTGTTAAATTCATCCAGTATTATTGTGTTGTGATTTTTTGACTCTTGAAATTGAGGAGTTTGATAATAATAGATGCTCAATTGTTTGGGGGCATATATATATATATATATATATATATATATTTATAATTGTTATGTCTTGTTGATGTATGTTTGCCTTAATCAGTATGAAATGCCCTTCTTTATCCCTTTTGAATAACTTTGGCTTGAAGTCAACTTTATCTGATATGAAGATGGAAACCTCTACTTGTTTACACAGTCCATGTGAATTGGTATGTTTTCTCTGAACCTTTCACTTTCAGTTTGTGAATATATTTTCCTATGAGATGAGTCTCTTGAAGGCAACATATTGTTGGGTCCTTTTTTTAATCCATTTTGCCAATCTATGTCTTATGATTGATGATTTTAGGCCATTAACATTCACGGTTATTAATGAGACATGGTTTGTATTTCATCATTTTGGTTTATTTTTGGTTTTTAACTTGACTTTGTTTCTCCTTTGATTGTCTTTTCCTTTACTGTAGTTTCTCCCTTTACAGATTTTCATTTTTTTTTCTTTCTCATGGAACATTTTGCTGAGGATGTTCTGTAGTTCATTCTTTCTAGTTGTAAATTCTTTTCACTTTTGTTTATCATGGCAGGTTTTTATTTCATCATCAAATCTGTAGCTTAATTTTGCTGGATATGAAATTGCTGATTGGCATCTATTTTCTTTCACAATTTGGAATATATTGTTCCAGTACCTCCCAGTTTTAAGGGTCTGTGTTAAGAAATCTGAAGAGATCCTAATTGTTTTCCTCCTATATGTAATCTGATTCCTTTCTCTTGTGTTTTTTTTTTAAATTCTCTCCTTATTCAGTATATTTTCATTATATTGTGCCTTGGTGTAGATCTGTTATAATTTTCTATGATTGGTGTCCTGTGAGCTTCTTGTATTTGGCTTTCCAATTCATTCTTCAGGTTTGGAAAACTATCTGAAATTATTTCATTGAATAGTTTTTTTTATACCTTTGGTTTTTAACTTTATGCTTTCCTCTATCCCAATAATTCTTAAATTCTGTTTGCAATTTTGTCACAATAGACAGAAATGATGAGTTCCATTATTATCTACAATATAAACAGTAGGTTTTTTTTAAGGGTCAACAGTTTCTAATGGTGGACAAAGAGAGAACTGAGAACAAGTAGGATGAGATGAGATGTTAAGGATGTAGGGAGTAAGAATATAGAGTTATTAGATCTTAGGAAGCAATAGAGAGGAACCAAAAGAAGTTGTCTGGTAGTAGGAGAAAAGAGAGAAAGATACTTTGGGGAGACAGGTAAGTGAGAAGATAATAGAGAAAGTACAAACAAACAAACAAAATATTATTTTTTTTCTTTTACTGTTTTTTTGGGGGGTATGGGGTATTGAATTCAGGGGCACTCATCCACTGAGCCACAACCCCAGCCCTTTTTTATATTTTATTTAGAGTCAGGGTGTCATTGAGTTGCTTAGCACCTTGCTTTTGCTGAACCTGACTTTAAACTCATGATCATCCTGCCCCAGCCTCCCAAGCCACTGGGATTCATGTGTGCACCACCATGCCTGGCAACAAAAATTAATTAATAAAAAGAAAAAAATGTAAAAATAAAAGAATATACATCACAACTGTAATATATTAGGAGAATATATGATTCAGATATCCCAGTTCTCAGTAGCCTAATGTATGAAAAGTACTCAGCAGCCTAATGTATAAAAATTACCTGGTTTCACAAATGTTGGAGATGTGAGGGAGGAAAAAGAGAAGGAAAAAAAGAAACATATTTTGAAGGAGAATTAAAGACTTATTTCTGTTGGAGTTCAGTATCTTTCCTACTCTCCTTCTCTTCCACTAGGTGGAGTTGTCTTTGTTTGTTAGTATCCTCACCCTCAGGATGGTGAAGTAATTAGGGTGTGAGGATTGGTGTTGGAGGTGGAATTCCTAGAGGTGTGATATAGCACTTGCCAGTCCCCATTGGAAGACTGCACCACAAGGATCTCTTTTGGGCCTGCTTGTGTAATGTGGGCATCTGGTTTTATCACCTCATATCACCTGTAGTCCTCACAATTCCTCGTATCTAATTTCATCTCTAAACTGTATCTCATTCACTCCTCCCTTTCTGTTTCCCACTCAAGAAGCACTCTTTCTGGAGGTCTTGTGAGCTATGCTCTTGAGCCTGCACGCACCTGTCCTGCTCTTTTGTATCAGGCAGATCAGTAGCAGGCTTTGTGAGCTACAAGCTGGTCATTTATCTGCAAATGCTATGCTGGTTTCATGGCTGTGTGGGGGGAATTGGGGGTCTACAGGTACCTTGATATTGCATTGTGGCCTCATCCAGTGTCCCAAGATGGAAATTGCTTCAACTAAAGATGGCAATGGTAGTAGCAAGGAAAATTCAAGACGGCAACAAAGGTGTCCCAAAATGCAAATGACTGCTCTCATAGATAAGGCATTGGCGTAGGTTAGGTGGTGATGTTGGGAAGTATGTTCAGAGATGCAGCTCTGTGGCCTGCAGTGCTGCAGTGTGTAGCTGTCTTCAGACCCTGTCTTGTGTCTACCATAAGGCGGGGACTATGGCAGTGGTTTCAGTGTCCCAAGATGAAGAATACTGGGGGAGCCCCACATTGGTAGATGGGGGTTTACACAGGTGTAGTGGCTGGGGATCCTGTGAAGATTCAGCTGTCGCACATCCTCTAATAACTCACAGAGAAACAGTATTCCCACTGCTTGAATCCCAGGTCATGAAGTGACAAGGAATGCAGCCTCCCTCTAGCCCACCATCTAGAATTTCTTAAGTTACATTTATGTGGACTAAATTCCTTCATAAATGCAAAACCCCAATGTCTTAATTACCTCTCAATGTTCCACTACATCTCTGTACCATTATATTGGGGACAACACTTCATCATCAATTTTAGTGCAGATATACTATTATTAAACCATTACAAGTTTTTATCTGTTTGAAAGAGATTGTTTCAATTTTACAAAGTTGTATATCATACTTATTATTTATACAAATAAAATTGACATATATACAAATGTGAAAATAACATAATCAAAATGTTTTACTATGAAATTCAACTAAGACCTTTGTAAAATGGAGGATCAGAGGTGCCAGAAATTTTTTTCATCTCTACAAGACTGAATGAAAACAACCAGAATAAGGCAGTTCATTGAGTTGGGTAATGGAAGCAAAATGCTGGGGATCAACAGTGGACAGAGACTTACAGAAATACAAAGATGTTGGTTAGCAGTATAAGGAGTAGATATAGAATGCACCTACAATGCATGGAAATACCACAAAGGGAGATAGAGTGCCTTTTTAGAGGGAATAGAAAGAAGATAGAGTGCCTTTTTAGGGGAGAAAGAAGAAAATCCAAGTGAATACTAATGATACAGATTCAACATCCTGCAGAAATACAGCCTATATATGTAACATCCCTAAGATTTTCATGGTAAACCATCTTGAGAGAGAATTTTCCTGCACTCCCTAGCATATGGTTGTGGTTCTGGAACTGAGTTACATAATGAGAAAGTTCCTATTCTCTGAACTTGATGTTTTGGGAATCAGCACTTGGGGAAAAACTGAAGGCACTTCTCTTTGAAGTTGGAAGTTTGGCAGATAAGCTATTGGACTCTGTGGAGTGATAAGTTCCACATGATGGAACATGAGGAGCTAGGAATGGGAACACCAGAAAAAAACATGGATGGCAGATTACATAGAACTGACTGCCATTACCCATACAATTTAAATAGAACCTCAAAGGTCCCAAGATAGTCAAAACAATCTTGAAAATGAAGAAGAAAACTGGAGTTCTCACACTTCTTACTTTAAAATTCACTTCAAAGCTGTATAATGAAACAATGTAGAATTGGCACAAAGATAGACATATATATCAATGAGGTGTTTTGCTATATTTGAACTATGACCATAATATACAATGATTTTTGACAAGGGTGCCAAGAACATTCAATGGAAATGGATATATTTTTCAATAATTGCTTTTGAGTAAACTTGATATCTACATGCAAACACTGAAGTTGTATATGTTGTATAAAAACATCAACTCAAAGTAGATCAAAGACCCACTCTTAAAGCTAAAACTACAAAATTTCAAAAGTATATAGGCATGCACAACATTACAGCTTTGGGCTTGGGTTTTTTTTAACTGTAATAACAAAATCATGGACAACAATAACAGAAATTTTATGTATCAAATTGTACCACCATATAAGTCACAAGTCAAATTATTAAATGAAAGAATATATTTGCAAATAATATATTTGGCAAGAATTATCATGTATGAAGAATGTAATAAAGTGGGAGCGATTTGGCCAGTTCAGGGGTATATGGGAAGACACTTGTATATCTGGGTAGTAGAGCCTCACCCTTCTTCATGTCATAGAACAATCTATTTAAAAAAAAAGTAACTCAACTTAAAAATGGTAGAAGGACTTGATAGACATATGTTTTATGAAGATATACAAAGAGCCAATAAGAACATGAAAAGTTATTCAACACCACTGTTTTAGTCAGTTTTTCCTCATTTGTAAACAGAAGACTTGGCAATAATAACTTTAGAGGAGGAAAAGTTTATTTGGGGGCTCACGGTTTCCGAGATCTCAGTACACAGACAGTTGGCTCCATTCCCATGGGATACAAGGTGAGGCAGTACATCATGGTGGAAGAGCTTGGAGGAGGATATCAGCTCAGAACATTATCATCAGGAAGCAGAGATAGACTAAGCTCAGCTCACCAAATATGTACCCCAAAGTACACCCCCAATGACCCACCTCCTCCAGCCACATCCTCCCAGCCTACAGTCACCACTCATTTAATCCGCATTAGAGCATTAACACACTGATTAGGTTAAGGTTCTTAAAACCCAATCATTTCACCTGTAAGTTTTCTTGAATTGTCTCATGTATGAGTTTTTTGGGACCCCCTCATGTCTAAACCACAACACTCATAGTTATTAGGAAGAAGCAAATATAAGTTATATTTATATAACATGTATCATCTGTTACAGTGGTTACAATAGAAATATAATAAGTATCCTCACTTATTTACTGAAATTTGAACCCTTGTGCAGTGTTGGTTGGAATGTAAAATATTGTAAAATGCTAAGTTAGTTCCTCAAACAGTGAAAAAGAGAATTACTACCATGTTTCTGTAATTTCAATTCTGTATTATAATAAAACATTCAAAGCCAAATCATGAAGAGATATTTAGACACAAATGTTCATAACAACATCATTCACAAAATTCAAAGGGGGGCCAACCCCAAATGTCCATCATTCATTGAGTGGATATACAGAATATGGTATATACATATGTCAAATATTTATCTGCCTTAATAAGGAAGGAAATTATAATTCTAGAACATGGATTAATTTGAGTATATTATCTAATGTGAAATAAACAAGTTACAAAAAGACAATTTTTTTTATTTCATTTATATGAGGTTCTGATAATAGTCAAATACATAGATACAGAATGTGGAATAGTGGCTGATGAGGGCTGGGAGAAAGAGCAAACCAGGAAATTGTATTTAATGGCATAATCTCAGTTTTACAAGATGAAAAAAAAGCTCTTGAAATAGGTGATAGTGATGGTTGTACAATAATGTTGATGTACTTAATATCACTGAATTATAAATTTAAAAATAATTCATATGGTAAATTACATTTTATGTATATTTTAACACAATATTTTGGAAAAATATGAATTGATTTTCTTAACACAGGATGGAGAAATTTCACTAGTGTCTCTCTGATATGTTCATTTAGTCTTTTGCAAATATTATATTTTACCTAAAGCATTCTATGTAAGAAGTTTCATGGGAAGTTCACTGAGGTTATTTATGCCAGAAAAATAATTGTTGATATTCAATTGATTATACTAATGCCACTGCTACACAGGTTTTGGGAATGCTATTAAGGGTATCCATATAGCCCAACAGATCTGTCAGGCTCTAAGACCTCTCTCAAACAGGTGTTTGATATTTGAGTAAAGCACAAGTAAATAGCATATAAAATATGAGAAAAATGTTTGCAATGTTTTCAAAACCTGCGTCTTTTATCCAATAACATTGAAAAAACTGCCATTAAAAAGATTATGTCAAGATCATTGTAATGTTTTGAGCAACTAATAAAAAAAGATTAGGCAAAGTTATAATGGAGCAAAATGGAAATTTAGCTCTTTTTTAATTACATTCAATCTGAAATTCCTATTTATTATTCATACTCTTCATTTATTTTTCAAACATCATAAAAGAAAAACTTCTAAAAAAGAAAATTTCCTCAGTTTTGTATCTTTAAATTTCAGTTATGAAAATTCCACTTTAGTAACTTAGTACTTCAAAGTCTTTAACAAAGAAGGAGCCATTTGGCCAGTGCAGTGGGGTGGGGTGCAGTAAGAAACTTGTAATTGTGGGTAGTAGGGCCCCAACCTTCCTGAAACATTCCTGTCAGTTCCTAGTCCACATGTGGAACAAACATGAACACCTTTATCATTATCAAGACACAAAATATGTAGAACCTGAAGAGTACAAAATGTATTAAAATAAGTTTTGAAATGAAAAAAAGTTTAATTTTGATTTATAATTCAATAATTGAAAAGACAACTATAAGGTACAAATAGATCCTTATTTATGGAACATATAATTTGCAATATTTTGCTACTAAAATATATCTATAAATCTAAGAATAATATGCTTTTATTCATATGATCATTTAATTTCACCTAAAAAATTTATTGAACTGTTTTATTAATCATTCATAAAATATTTATTACATAAAACATTTTTCTAAAGTTCACATACATTATGCATTGTTTAAATATTATAGCTAACTTTTTAAATTTATGTATTTATTCTAATTTGTTATACACTACAGCAGAATGCATTTCAATTCACATTACACATACAGAGCTCAATTTTTCATGTCTCTGGTTATACACAAAGTATTTTCACATCATTCATGTCTTCATACATGTACCTAGGGTAATGATGTCCATCTCATTCTAGCATCTTTCCTACCCCCATTCCCTCTCTCTTCCCCTCCATTTATTTTGCCCTATCTATTGTTCCTCCATTCCTCCCATGCTCCCCCCAATCCCCATTATGGATCAGCATCTTCATATCAGAGAAAACATTAGGCCTTTGGTTTTTTGGGATTGGCTTACTTTGCTTAGCATAATATTCTCCAACTCTATCCATTTAACTGTAAATGCCATAATTTTATTCTCTTTTAATGCAGAGTAATATTCCATTGTGTATATATACCACAGTTTCTTTATCCATCCATCTACTGAAGGGCATCTAGGTTGGTTCCACAATTTAGCTATTGTGAATTGTGCTGTTATAAACATTGATGTGGCTTCATCGCTGTAGTATGCTGTCTTTTCACCAGTGATTTGACAACATAATAAGTGGAAGTAGTACCTTACAAACAAACAAGCCAAGAAAACTAGCAATAACAAGAATATTGGCTCAAAGTTGAAGAATTTATTTAAAATGTAGTATTTATTTTTATTTTGAGGAAAAGTGAAACAATGTTGCACATTGTATGTGTATACAAATAAAAATTAAACTAAAAAAATTAAAGGCAAAATGGGAGGAGTTTTTATAAGTTAGGAACTAATAACTAATATTTATTGAATTTTTACTATGTTGCAGTTACTGTGATGAGCATGTTGCATGCGTTATTTCATAATAATAGGCAGCATTATTATCTACATTAAGAATGTGACAATCAAGGCAGAAAGATATGAAATTACTTGACTAATATTACACAACCCAGTATTAACTATAAATGGATAATCTGACCTATAGTATTAATTTCATAGTGCAAAGAATTACTATTCACAAGTATCTGTTCTTGTCATACATAATAATTACCCCTTAATCTAAAATTATCAAAGTGATTTACACACAAACACACACATATATACTATTTATTTATTGCAAGGGTTGAAGGTAGAAAAGGGGTGAGCTTGGGGTAATCAGACATGGTTCAAATTCTGATTTCACTATTTATTAACTTTTACTTTTGGAAAATATCATAGTCTTTTTGAGCCACACTCTCCTAAGTTTGACAAACATTAATAAAATTTCCTTGTACAATATTTTTCAAGAATAAAATGGCATAACATATGTGAACTGCTTTACACAATTACTATGATATAGTAGATAATGTATAGATATTTCTGTCTTAACCTATTACATGGACATATAAAGTGAGTAGAATAACTCTAAAAATATTTGAAAATATTCTGTTCTTGTCAACTCATCAAGGGTGTAATGCCTTTGCAGCTGATCAGCATTATATTATTGTATCCTGCATCTTGTATGACACAGGCCTCATGACCTTAGTCATAGTCCTGTACCTTATCTGTACAATGTTCATAGTTTATAACAAAAGGTATTTCTCATTTTAAAAAAATAAAGTGACACACACAGCTACAGCCAGATGGTATAATGGTTATCTTTATTAGTTATTTATGGAGACATCAAAGGTAAAAGATATTTCATTTCACTCTAAAAATTATGAAATCCAAATTTTGAATTTATTTTTATTGATAAATTATCAGAATTCACTCCTGTATTTGATATTGAAATAAAATTTTGAACAATGAAAAGCTTGACATTTCTTATTGGTCAATTTCCTTCAATAGTCTAGTTCAGGATTTCTTTTAATATTGTTTATCATTCTTTAAGCCTCACATTTGCTTGAGGATTCTAAAAAAAGTTCTGACAGCTTGGGAAAGTTTCTGTCACATTTTTTTAAGCACAACAGAAATAAATGTTGATCTACTGTAAGAAAAAAGAATAGTGCCTTGAACTCCATGTGTTGTGATCAATGACTTAGAACTTTACTTATTGCAAAATTATGTGAAATGTCATATGTAGCACTTAGAGGAATTTTAAGAGAAAGGGTAAGGCACTATCTGGAAGTTCTTTTCACAGAACAATCCTGAAAATATAACTGATATTTTCGTCATTTTACAATAATTGTCTTTTGCATGTGTTCCGAATTTCTTAACACATACCATATTGTCTTATTATGTTTTAAATATTGGACTTCGTTCTAATTTATTATCTTAGAGATTCTTAAGCCATAGTTCAAACAGAAGCTTCAGAAACTGGATAAAACCCTAGAAACCATATGTAACAAAGGTATATAGGTACACATAGATATTTTTTCTACATTCTCTCTCCTCTTTTTTTTTTTTTTTTGGTATTGGGGATTGAACCCACAGGGGCTTTACCACTGAGCAATATTCCCAGCCAGCCCTTTTTAGTTTGAGATGAGGTTTTGTGAAGTTGCTTAGAACCACGTTGAAGTACTAAGGCTGTTGCAGTGAAATAGAGAATATTTGGTTATATTCCAGGCTCACACTCATGAGCAGGTTATAGCCTTAAGTACAGATATAATTCACCCTTGACCTGTAGTTTTCCCCCTAGACTGCACTTCTAAGTTCTTGGAACAATATGAAGGACACATTTTTCTATTTTCTGTAACAACAAATTTACTCTCCCCATTATTAAAAAATGATAAGCAGTTTATTTTCAGATTCTTCATTAATTAAATGAGAAATAGCAGGCATACTATGACTCACAATATTATAGGAAAACTAAGCAGCTGCCACTATAATACTCTTTTATATGTTGGAAAGAATGCTTCCCATCCCTCTAAACATTCCCAGAAACAAGGGCATTCTTAAATTACATGATAATAGCAGGTCTCTTCTGATAAGTGCATGTGTTATCTTGATGAGCAGAACAGATGAGAAAAAGTATACCTTTGAAACGCTATAATTTATTATGCTTTAAACTATTTAAAATACTTTGACATTCTAAGTTTTTTTTTTCTTATAATTCACATGCTTGACATTCATGTGAATGAATTGGATTGGGTTTAAAGCCTATTTCTTCTTGGCAATGGGTAGAAACAAGCATCTCAGTTCTTCCCTGCTGATG
Source organism: Ictidomys tridecemlineatus (assembly GCF_052094955.1). NCBI lineage: Eukaryota > Metazoa > Chordata > Mammalia > Rodentia > Sciuridae > Ictidomys > Ictidomys tridecemlineatus. The sequence continues at coordinate 45,031,691 of NC_135493.1, forward strand.
AGTAATTGAAAGTCTGGACGCACCAGGGTCATGTAGCCATGAATGAGGCAATTATGATGCATGATTTGTCTCAAAGTACTTATTTTCTCTGAAACATAAAAATATCTCAAGAGCAGTCAAGTTTTCCAGCTTTAAGGTGAAACCTGCCTATCACAACAGTGTCTTTCATATGTGCAGGTACTAATGATTTGTTTACTGGCTTTCAGAAGGGTGATAAAGTTGGAAGGTACCATATCACCCATTCTAAAGACTGAATTTTGAATATATATATATATATATATATATATATATATATATATATATATATTCTGTTGAGCTCTCAGTAATTATAAATAAATATTTTTAAACAGAAAATATGAATTTTAAAATACATTTTTGTATAAGAAACTTTATAATTTTTGATCATGAATCTTTCTTTACCCTAATTTTTTTATTTTTGATATTACTAATACTATTATTATGAAGAGTGTGGATAAAATGCCAAGGATTTGGAAAATCACTCTTTTGATCTCCTTATACTCCTTATTTACTTAAGAGAATAAAATTAATCAAATTTCAAGTCTTGAAAAACATCTTGCATTTTCATACTTAAATTTGTGAAATTAATCCATGGATTGTAACTGTCAAGATTGAATTTGATTTCATTTCCTTTGGATGTAAATCTAATAGTGCAGTGTTGTGTCATATAGCATTACTATTTTTAATTTCTTGTGGATACTCCATAATGTTTTCCAGAATGGCTGTAACAATTTAGATTTCCATCAATAATGTTCAAGGGTTTGATTTTCTCCACATTCAGATCAACTCTTGTTATTTTCCATCTTTTATCTATAATTATTATACTAAGTATGAGACAATCACTAATTTGATATTAAATTATATTTCTAGGAAGATTAGTGATATTGAAAAAAATTTAAATATGTCAGTTGAACATTTGTATATTTTCATTTGAGAAATATCTATTCAAGTCTTTTGCCCATATTTTATTTTATTTTTTATTATTCTTTTTTATTAATTTTTTTAAAAAAATAAATGACAGCAGAATGCATTACACTTCTTATTACATGTATACAGCACAATTTTTCATACCTCTGGCTGTATATAAAGTTTGATGACACCAATTCATGTCTACATACATGTACTTTGGATGATGATGTCTATTACATTCCACCATCCTTGCTAATCCCCTGTCCCCTCCCTTCTCCTCCCACCCCTCTGCCCTATCTAGAATTGATCTATTCTTTCTGTGCTCCCCCTCTGTACCCCACTATGAGTCAACCTCCTTATATCAGAGAAAACATTCAGAATTTGTTTTTTGGGGATTGGCTAACTTCACTTAGCATTATCTTCTCCAAAGTCATCCATTTACCTGCAAATGCCATGATTGCCCATATTTTAATCAGGTTATTTTTTTCTTACTATTAGATAGTTTGGATATTTAACCCTGTATCAAAAGCATAGCTTGCAAACATTTTACCACAATCTGTAGGGTTTTTCTTCACTCTGTTGTCTCCTTTTCTATGCAGAATCTTTTTATATTGATATAATGTCATTTGTCTATTATATTTTATTCTCTGTGTTTTTGGTATCATATACAAAAATAATTGTTAAAGTCTACATCATTGAGATTTCCTGATATTTTTTACTTCTAATATTTTTACAGTTTCAGATATTATTTTAAAGGATTTATTCCATTTTTATTAAAATTTCTATATGGTGTCAGACCCACTTTCATCAATATGCATTTGGATATCTAGTATTTCTAGTGACAATTTGGTGAATTGATTGTCTTTTACCCATTGTGTATTCTTGAGGCATGAATGTAAAAAAATGACTGAATTGATTATGAAAGCATGAGTTTATTCTAGGGCTCTCTATTTTGTTCCATAGCTCTAAGTATATGCTTATATACCAGTATGATTTGTTTTGATTACCATCATATAGCACAGATTTTGAAATCAGTATAATATTTGTACCTTTTTTCTTTTTTCTCAAAATTGCTTTGGCTATAAGATTTTTATTATTAGTTTCATACTGCAATACAACATTAGGAATATTTTCTCTTACTCTGGGAAACATCATTAAAAAATTTGATAGGGATTTCCATAAATTTATAGACTGCTTTTGATAGTATGAAAAATTTAATGATATTTTGTATTTCTAATTCTTGAACTTGAGATAACTTTTCAATTTTCAAGTGTGTCTTTCTGAATTTCTTTCAGTAATGTTTTGTAGTTTTTCGTTTGCACATCTTTATATCCTTGGTTAAATTTATACCTAATGATTTTTATTTTTTTGTTGCTGTTTTAGGTGGAATTTTTTTGGTCTATTTTTCTGTTAATTCATCTTCAGTATTTAGAAATATTGTTTATTTTTATATTTTTTAGTTGTAGATGAACAAAATATCTCTATTATTTCTTTTTATGTGGTGCTGAGGATCAAACCCAATGCCTTACAAATGCAAGGCAAACACGCTACCACTGAGTTCCAGCTCCAGCCCAATATTGCTAATTTTTGTGTATTGATTTTATATCTTATTAACACTACTGACTTTATTTATTAGCTTTAGCAATTTGTTAGCATAGTCTTTATGGTTTACTATTTTGTATATAAGGTCTTGTCATCTAGATATAGAGACATAATAAGTTATTTCCAATTATGTTATTTCCAATTAAGTTATTTCTCTTATCCAATTGATCTATTTGGGACTCCAACCATTATGCTGACTAGAAGTAACACGAGTGTGCATTCTTATTTCGTTCCTGATCTTGGAGGAAATTTTCTGTATTTTTCATGATTGAGTATGATATTAGGTATTACATGTCATATGTGGTCTTTATTGTATTGAGACACATTATTTCTATCTAATTTTTAAAATTTTATCATAAAAGCATGTGATATTTTGTTGTGTGCCTTCTTGGCATCTATTGATATAATCGTATGGATTTTTGTCCTTCACTCTGTTAATGTAATATATTACAATTTTTGATTTGTGTGTAATTATTCTTGCATGCTGGGTATAAATCTCACTTGAACATATGGAATTATCATCTTAATATGTTATTGGATTCAGTTTGGTATTCTGTTGAGGATTTTTTCACCTAGATTTATCACTGATATTGGCCTGTAATTTTATTTATTTATTTGTTTTTGTTAGCTTTTTTGGCTTTAGAACCAGGTAATGATGGCTTCATAGAATGAGTTAAGAAAAATTATTTTGAATTTTTGGAAATAGTTTTATAATAATTGGTATTCATTCTTTAGGTGCTTGCTAGAATTCAGTAGTAAAATTATCAGGTCCTGGGATTTTCTTCTATGGTAAACTTTAATACTGATATAATCTTATTATTCATTATTGCTCCCTTCAAATGTTCTCACCTTTCATGATTCACGCTTGATAATTTGTATGTATCCAAGAACTTATCTATTTATTCAAGTTCATCCAATATTTTGTTGTAGAATTGTTCATAACAGTTTTATGACCCTTTATATTTCTGTGGAACCTGTGTAATGTCTTCCCTTTCAGTTCTAACTTTGAGTATTTTCTCTTTGTGCTTTTTACATAACTTAGCAAAAGTTTTACCAATTTTGTTTTTTTTAAAAACTACTTTTTGAATATTTTTTAGGTTTCTAGTCAATATTTTATTTATTTCAACTCTAATCACTATTATTTCCTTCCTTCTTCTAACTGTGGACTTACTTTACTCTTTTTCTATTTCATTGACGTATAATTTATTTTGTTTATTTTAGATTTTTATTACTTTATTTTGCAAGCATTTATTGATATAAAATTTCCTCTTACAGGATCTGAGGTTGTGGCTCAGTGGTAAAGTGCTCACCTAGCATGCATGAAGCACTGCGTTTGATCTTCAGCACCATATAAAAATAAAATAAAGATACTGTGTCCACCTAAAATTGAAAAATAAAAATTTCTTCTTACGTTCAACTGTTCATACTGAATCCTATAAGTTTGACGTGTTGTATTTCCATATTCATTTACCTCACATTATTTTAAAATTTGCCCATTATCATCATCTTTTTTTTATTTAACCCATTGGTTGTACAGAGGCATGCATTTCCCTAAAACCTATTCAAGAATTTTCCCTAATATCTCATACTATTGATATCTAGTTTCATATCTTTGTGGATGGAAAATATTTTTGGTATGAATTCAGTCTTCTTAAAATTCTTGTCTTGTTTGTAGCCTACAATATATGTTGAGAATTGTCCAAGTGCATTTGAGAGGAATGCATTCTGTTGTTATTAAGCAGAATGTTTTGGATGTTAAATTTATTTGGTCTAGAGAGTATTTCAAGACGAATCTTTATGGACTGAGTGCTCTGTCAGTTGTTAAAGATGGGATATACTAATCTCCTACTATTAATATATTGCAGTCTCTCTCTTCAAATCTTTTACTATTTGCTTTATATGCTTAGAGTTCTAAAGCTGTATACATAGACACTTACTTTAGTTATATACTCTAAATGAACTGACACCTTTATTTTTATATAATGACCTTGTTTGTCTGTTTTATAAGTTTTGACTTTTTATGATATAAGTAAAGTTACTTGTGTTTTCTTTTATTTTTGAGTGAAACATCTTCTTCTGTCTTTTCACATATGTTCTGCTTGTGTCATTAAATGAGAATTGAGTTTCCTGTAGCTAACACATAACTGACTTTTTTTTCTGTTATTTAATCCATTTAACCCCTCTGTGCCTTTTAGATAATTGAATCTACTTATATTCAAAATGATTATTAACAGTATGAATTTTTCTTAATTATTTTCTAGATGTTATTAAGATTTGTTTTTTCATCCTCAATTGATGTCTTATTTGATTGGATAATTTTGTCTAGTGATGTTTTAATTCCATACATTTTAATCTTTGGTTTGTTACTTAAGTACTTTTTTTGTGTGTTTACCATGAGGCTTACAGAAAACATCTTATAGTTAAATTGATAACCACTTGTGTTTGATTGCAGTAAAAGCTTCTACAATTTTATTTCATCTCACACATTTTTTTCTTTGGATGTCAAATTTATGTTATTTTATATTACATATCCCTTTTCAAATTATTGTGGAGACAAGTTCATTGAGTACTGCATATGTGGCATATGTTAAGGGTATCTGAGTGGCAAACCACTCCCCTTTTGCTAGGTGTGTGAGCAGCAAAACGCTTACGCCATAGGCACAGCCCCAGGCATAAGACTACATGTTGCGGTCCCAGCGCTTGCTCCACAGCCTGCTCCTCGATTGGTTACCACAAGGACAGTTGGTCAGAAATTGTACTGGTAGCTATCTAAAATCTGCTTAGCTACTGCCCGAGTATATATGCATGCTAACTACTCAATAAAATCAGACCTGCGTCCTGCTTTGTCTGCAGAGATCTTGATTTGTGAGTCTGCAGACACAGTCTCCTCTACCTTGTTCTGTGAACCTCCTCGCTGGATGAGAGAGAGAGAGCCCATGCAAATTATTATCGCTATTATTCATTTTAATAGCTTTATCTTTTAACCTTTACACTAAAGATGTGTGATTTCTTACAACAAATATTCTATTAGATTATTCAGAATTAAGGTGTTTATTTAATTTTATGAATGAGTTTTATATTTTTATTTTACTAATTGGCATACTTCTTTCTGCTTAAAGAATTCCTTTTAGCATTTCTTATGGGACAGGTCTGGAGGTAATTCATTCATTTATCTTTTGTTTATCTGGGAAAGCATATATTAATGAAGGACAGATGCTCCAGTTAAAGAATTCTTGGATGACAATAGTAATTTTTTTTAGCATGTTGAATACATCATCCCAAGTTCTCCTCTCCTATAAGGTTTCTTTTTTGTTGGTGGTGTTTATTTATTTTTTTATTTAATTTATTTTTTAGTTATACATGACAGTACAGTCTATTGTGACATATTTGTGCACACACAGAGTATATCTCATTCTAATTAGGATCCCAGTCTTGTAGATGTACACAATATTGAGATTCAATGCTAGTTTAAATATTAACTTTTAAAATTCCTGCTCTGACATTTCTTCCTCTGTGATATTAATGGATTACATTATTGAGGTATTTTGGTTTATGTGGGATGGCTTGTTCTCTTGCTTTTTCATATTGTTTGTGTATTTACCCATTAATCCATATGAATATATTACAGCTGAGCTCCTATCCCATGAACTTATAGTGTCCCTGAAGGTTTCTGGCACCTCACAGTTTAGGGGGACACAATAATAACAACCAATGTGAAAAATATACAGAAATAAACTAAATATATATTTCCTATATACCATGTTATTTGGCTCAATTAAAAATGGTATGGTGAGCAACTGCAAAGAGTAAAAACAGTAAGTTTGCAAAAGGGTTTGCGATTTCAAATGGTAAACAAGAAAAAATGCAGAAGACATGTTTATGTGATGATTATAAGGGAGAAGGAAAGAAAGTATAAGAAAAAATTAATAGAGTGAAAAAGAAAAAGACCATGTGGCTCTTAGCAAAATAAAAGGAAGAAAGAGAATGAAGATAAATAGGTGAGAAAACAATACAAACAAAACCAAAATATACTAATCAAAACTCAAAAGACAGAATCACGAAAAATACCTGCCCTCAAAAATGCTGGAAAAAATTAAGAAAATTCTTTTCATTACAGTGATCAAAAAATTGTCAATGATAATACATGTTCTTTGTCTATTAAAGTGTCTTTCTTTCCGTTTTTTTTTCTTGAGGTATGTATTACACAAAATAGTATTCCCACAGGCACTGAAGACCTCCCTCTTTTTGTGTTTCTCCTCCAGTTGCTATTTCAAGTTCAAATATTATTTGATTCCTTTGTCAGCAATATGAGAAGGGATGGCTTGAAGAGTGTTGTCTTCTTTATACTCAGGGTGGGGTCACAGTAGAGTTCTGTGAGAGGAGTTCTTGGAGGCAGAGCTGCTGAAGGCATTGTTTAGGTCTAGTTACTCCCCCAGTGCTTTATTGGATGGTGATTGGTCTGAAGATTTTAAATCAATGTACATCCAGAGCCCCACTGCTGATCCTTGCTGGGAGTCTGCACCTCAGTAGTATCCCCTGGGTTCCACTAATGTGGTTGAGGAGCCAATCCATTGCATCTTCTACCTCCCATGGGTCTCCTCCTTCTTGGTCTCCTGGGCTCAGTTTGCAAGCTCACACTCACTCCTATTCATCTGATTGAATTCCTGGCCTGACCCAGTTGGTCCTGAAAGCACCCAGACTCAAAGGCTGAGAGGGAGCTGGGATTTCTCAGGTGTGAATAAACCATTTCCCTGAATATCCCCAGGTAAAACACTCTACACATCTGAATTTCTCCTGATTCTCTAGTCACACTCTATGTCATGTGGTGGGCATCCACCAGGTCTGGTTTGGGATCCAACTTGTCTGACAGTATCCTTGATCTCAGATTTATCTATATCAAGACACTCCATGGTGCCACCTTAAATACAAGTTCTCCTAATCTTCCTCCCTGATTCACCTGCTGTATATTCACTCCCAATCAATCACGAGCACAGGTGATAGGTTTTCTTTATTATATTCAACATTCTGAGTTCCTAAACTGTTCTGAGAGTCAAGTATTAAATTACAGTAAAATTCTCTTTATCATCCACCTAGCTGAGAAGCTGTTTATTTTCTTTATTGGACCCCATGGAGTAGGTCTGGAATCCTTGCCCTATAAGTTTTCTGGTGAGACATCTTCTGCTTGCCATATTTTAACTTCTCAAATGTGACATGCTTTTTTTTTATCTTGCTTCTTTGGATTTGGTCTTAGATCTTGATTTATGACTTTTGATTATGTCTTCTTTGAATTGAAACATTAGAAACCTATGATCTTTCTGTATCTAGGTATAGACTGGTCACCAGTAAGACCAAGCCATGACTAGAAGGTTAGAGCTTTAAACCTCACACTCATCATTCTCCAGAGACTGGAGAAATGGAGTAAATAACCAATGTGCCTAAGTGATGAAACCTCCATAAATTTTGTTTAAAAATGTGGAATTTTAAAAGCTTCTGTGTTGGTGAACTTATCCATGTACTGGGAAGGTATTGCACCCAAACATCATGGGAACAGAAGGTCCCGTGCTTAGGATACATTAGACCTTTCCTATGTTATCTCTTTCTCTGATGTTTATCTGTGTCTTTTATCATATTCTTTGTGAATATAATAAACACATAAATGCAAGTAAGTTTTCCTGATTTCCTGAGCTGGTCAGTAAAAATAATCAAATAGAAGAAAGAGGATTTGAGAATTTCTGATTTGTAGCTGAGTCAGAGTGTAGTTTTTGGTAACTTGGAAAGCTACTGCTTATCTATGAACGCTGAAATTGTGGGCAATTCTGTAATTCTAAGTCCTGTAGAATAAGATCTGATCCCCAGCTGGTTCACATGAAATTGGAGAATTGTCTAGAGTTGTGGAAACACATATACATCTGGTCATAGTATTGGTTTCTGTTGTGTTGAGTGTAGATATTTTAGTAGGGGGTAAAACAGCACTTTTTCCTTTACATTATGCTTGGCTAGAAGATTAGTTTCATCCCTTAAAAAGCTGCTTTTTATTACATCCATTTGTTTCTTTCCATTTCCTCTTTCCAATTTCACTGATTTGTGGTCTAATTTTAATTGTTTATTTCTTTGACTTTGAATTTAGCTTGTTTCTTTTTTTAAAGAGAGAGAGAGAGAGAATTTTTTAATATTTATTTTTTAGTTTTTGGTGGACACAACATCTTTATTTTATTTTTATGTGGTGCTGAGGATCAAACCCAGCGCCCCGCACATGCCAGGTGAGCGCACTACTGCTTGAGCCACATTCCCAGCCCCAAGTTTGTTCCTTTTCAACTAATAAATGGATTTTTCATTTTGAATCTTTGTTTTCTTCTAAAACATGCATTTAATGCAACAAATTTTCTTATAGTCACTGATTTTGCTGCATCGCCATAATTTGACTATCATATCTTGCAAATTTTAATGAGTTCAATATTCATTTTCAATTAGGTCAAAATATTTTAAATCTTTTGAGTTCTGTCCTTTGCCACTTGTGTTTGTTTATGAGTTTTTTGTTTGATTTCAAAGTATTTTACGATTCTCCAGTTACCCTTTTCTCATTGATTTTAATCTATTCCTACTGTATTCTAAAAATAAACATACTGTGATCTCAATTATTTTAACTTGCTTAAAGTGTGTATAAAAGCCAGAATATTGTCTGTCTTTTCGAATGTCCCATATGGTTTTGTGAAGAATCAATAATTTGCTATTATTTTATGAAATAGTCTATAGATGTCAATTATTTTCTATTTTTTAATGGTGTTGTTTAGTTCAACTATGTCTTCATTGATTTTTTGCCTGCTGGATCTATACATTTTTGATAGAAAAGTGTTAATATCTTCAACTTTGGTAATGAATTAATTCATATTTGAATATTTGAGTGCTTTTGATAGGATATGAGCCTGCTAAAAAGCTCAATATTTTCCACACCAGTGGTCATTGTCATTTACTACACTTGAAAAAGTAGCAGTGGACATTGCAATTCATGGAATGATGTTTCTTTCATATCAGAGTACATCCCATGTTTTCTGGCATCACAAAAGATCTTTTAAGTATGTAATCACAGGGTTTCTTTGGCTTTCTGGGGAAATTCTTTTCTCAAATTCCTCTTACTCTGTTGACTTCAATATAAATGATTATGAATAGAAGCTGCATTAGTCAGTTTTGTGTCACTGTGACCAAAATATCTGACAAGAAAAAGTTGGAGAAGGGAAAGTTTATTTTAATTAATGCTTCAAGAGATTAAGTCCATGAGGATTTGACTCCCTTTGCTCTGGGATGAAGGTGAGGCAGCATATCATGTTGGAAGGGTGTGGTGGTGGGAAGCTGCTCAGGACATGATAGATAGAATGCAGAGAAAGGGGAAGAAGGGACCATCCTTAGTGGCCCACCTCTTTTAGGCATGGGCTATGTGCCTGCATTTACCATTCATCTAATTCACACTAGGATAGACAGATTAGGTCATAGCTCTCACAATGTGTTCCATCACTTGATCTCTGAACATCCCTTCATTGACACAGAAGCTTTTGGGAGACACCTGATATCCAAACTAAACTGTTATCTGTGGTCCCCAGAAGCTCATGTTCATCTCACAGTGCTAATAAATTTAGTTTATATCCAATAGCCTCATATTTATAATAGTCTCAGCATTTCCATAAAGTTCAATTCAAAAAATTTTATCTGAGACTCAATGCAAACTCTTGGCTATAAGCCCCTATTCAGACAAAAATTATACTACATATATTCAATATGCAGTAGCAAGAATAAATATCACCATTGTAAAGGGGAGAAGTAGTATCATAGAAATAAGGGAAGGGACCAAAACAAGTACAAAGCCCAAACATATTTCAGTTCCATATAAAGTTCCATATGTCACATGGTGGCAAGATGTACTCTTCAAATAGCGGTTCTGCACCTTTGGCCTTGCTAGATATAGTCCACGTGGCTTCTCTTTCAGTCTGATTCTCTCTGCAGCCAAAAATTTTTCTCAGCAAACTGTCCATATTACTGGTATTCCTTAATTCCTGGATTTCCTTTCCAGCTTTGGCTTCAACTTCACAGCTTCATGAATTACCTTCTCAGGAGCAGCCCACAGGGATTGTGACCTTGATTCAGTTTGCCTGTCCTCCCAGCCCTTCCTTTGAAGTCTCTGAGGAAGTCTGTACTCCCTTTAAGTCTAAAATCCTGCATTCCTGCAGAACCAAAAATATTTGGACAATATCAAAGTCTGCTGACAGCAAATGTAGTAGTTGGGTCCCCTGGGATCATGGCTATAGTGGCTACCTGGGCTATTGAGCATGCTGCAACAACTCCCTTGTCTCCCCTGTGCAAGTAAGGTAACCCAGAATCTCTTCTCAAGAGAAGTGACAAGTGGGTCTCCCTTCTTATACAAGGGAGCATAGGAGGTTTCACAACATTTTCCGCCATGCAGACACTCAGAGGCTGCTGCAGCAAGGGTCTCTGGAGGCTTGGTTACTACTTGAGATGGTGGCATACCTTCTAATCAACTATGTAGTGCTGATTCTGCAAAAATGCAGGATGTTAAGATTAGGAGTCCATGGAGGCTTCCACCATAATTTCAAAGGAAGGCATAGGAATCCAGGCAAAATGCAATTGTGTAAAGTATAGATGTTATTCAGATTTATTTACTTCAGTTTTTCCCCTCTACCACTTCTGAAAGAGTTCTCTGAAGTAAACCATTAGTTGTAAGGAACCAAAACATTTTGTTATAGAAATATTAATCTTATTGTAGTTTTTGATCCAGATGGTGATGGGAGTGGCAATGTACTAATATATGCAATATAAAACCTTATGTTTTAAATGTGTTAATCATTATGAATCCTTTAACTTACTGATATAGGACAGATTAGGCTGAAAAGCCAAGGACTTTTCAGGAAGTAGATTTATTTAAGCTTCAGCAGTCCAGATGGGCTACTGCCTAAAAGTCTCTGGACAGGAAGTCTAGAAATTCTTTGAAATTTACACCCAGTGGGGTAGGGGATTTACATAACAGTGACTGGTTACATATCAGGTAATTTTTATTCCATATTCTTAGGCTAGACAGAGGTTTCACAAGTTTTTACCAAGAAAATAGAAATAGTAAATTTTATGCAACAAGTTCTCTTGAGATACAGTGTGTCATAACTTTTATTTGTAAACCTGGCATTTACAAGAAAGATGATGCTTCAAACCACATTGAGCTCTCTTCAGAATTTCTGTGGAATTTTGTAGACACCCTTTGAAAAACCATGTTGATAAGAAGCTTAATTATGATGAGGATCTCTGGAGAATCTTAATTATGACTTGTTGGTGGAGAGGACCTGGGGGCTGCATCAGTATCTTGATCTAAGTAATTGAATATGCAGTAGTGTTTATGTAGCTAATGCAATCTCTAATGTTTAACTTAGAAGCATTCTCTATATAAACATTAAAACATACTTCATTCATGGATCCTTAAAAATTCACCTTAAATGTGGCTTTCTCTTTGAGGAATCTTCATTTACACATAGTTAGCAATTCCTTACTCTATGTTTCCTCAATACCTGATTTATATTTCTAAGATATTTGTAATGTCATATAGATATCATTTAATTTGTGGTGTCTCTACAATTAGATTATAAATTATTCCAGGGAAATCATTTCTCCACCATTGTCTAATGACAATGACATAGATATTAAATAAATTTTAAATAACCATTTGCTTAATGGTATAATTTTTAAAAATATCATATTTACATGGAATTCTTTGATACTTATCAATCCTTTTTTACAAATATTTCCAATTATTCTACTCATTTTTTTTCAAAAAATTTAGAGCATGTGCTATGTCTATAGAAAACTGATGTCTGTCAGGAGAGAAATAAAATTAAATCTAAGTATATTTTTTAGTATTCAGAATCTGAAAATGTCTGACTAGGAAGATATATACATTTAACATTAACAACAGAATATAATATTCTGATTATGAGTTGAACAAGTGTACCGACATTAAATACTAAAGGAATTCAAAGAAGGTATGGAACTATAAGACAGAATTCCATAATCTACGTGAGCCAAATATTTGTAAAGTGTCCAAAGGAAGATGGAATATATAGAAATATAAAAGACTAAAGACAACTAACTGGAAGAAAGATCAAGTCTCAAAGGAAAATAAATGACAATATCAATCAGAATTTCTCTTGCTTTGCACTCATGGAATTCAATAATTCTGAGTCAGCCATAGACAAAGGAGTCTTTAGCCTAGAATTCATTCACAAGATATATTCTATTGACAACATTTACCAAAATCTGTGGTTCAGATGATTTAAAATGTGGATTCTTAGGCTTCTTCTCAGCCTTTTAAAAATTTAAATTCTTCAAAATTTGCTTGTAGTTTTGTGGGTTTATTTGTTTGTGTATTAATGTCTATGTTGCATAACAAGTTACCAAGAATTTATTAATTTCAAACAAAACCCATTTATTAGTTTACATTTATGTAGGTCTGAGGTCTGGGCTCAGCATGTTTCAAGGTTTTATCTTATTTGATATTAAGTGCTTCTTTTTAAGTCACTTAATTTATGGGCAGAATCCAGTTTCTTATACTTGTAAGACTAAGGCTCCTGCTTAGTTTTGATTACCCAAGGGCTATTCTGACATGCTAGCAGCTTTTTCCATTCCTTGTGTAATTAAATATTTAATATCTCTAATCAACAGTATCTATATTAGTGTTTGTTTTATAACCCAGGATTCAGAGTATTGTGAGGTGCATTTTACAACACTGCCTACCAGAGGTCATTTTTAAAGAAATACTTATATATGACAAAGCATTAGAAAAGAATAAGAGTTTGTGTACTGTAAAACATAAATCTCTCTTCTATTCCTAATTCCTAGTCTCTCTCTCCTGCCGCAGTCTGGCTGGGCACAAATCACGAGCCACTCAAGCAGGAACAAACTTTTATTTCCAAACTCATGCGAACGCCACCCACGCGGCCCTTCTAGGCACACCACACACCAACCAGAACTCAATGGGAACTCCTCGAGAACTCAAAAGTCATCATCTTAATGGCTCGCTGGCATCACCTCTCAACCACTACTTCTGGCAAAAATGCCATGCGTCATCCTGACTTGGCTGTGGCCCTCAACATCTCCCCCCTTCTGTTTAATTAAACAACAAGCATGTGGCTTAGGGACCATGCCTGTCTTAGGTTGTCCAATACTACATATGGTCCTTACCCATCATCAGATGAGCTGACTTCAAGGCGACAGCCTCCTGTCTTTGGTTGGTACCATTGCAATTGGATCTTACCCATCATTGACTACCAGTCCAGCATACAGCCATACTTGTGGATAGGCCTTTGCACCAGTGGGGGGGTGAGGTTCTTTGTCTCACCTCTGTTGGCCCCCAATTTTGCCTTGATGCCAGTGGGGGGGTGAGATTCTTTGCCTCACCTCTCTTGGCCCCCAAATTTGGCCTTTGCACCAGTGGGGGGGTGAGGTACTTTGTAAAGTACTTTGGGCTTATGTACATTTTTTGGACACATATGCCTTTCCACAGCACTAAGCCCTGATGAATCCAAATTTTAAAAGATTAGAGTTAAAAAGGTTATTTTAAGTTTATCTTTAGGGGATATATACCCCTTCCCAATTATCTCTTTTTGGATATCAAATAAAGGTCCCAACTCTCCTGTTGGTATGCCTAGATAAGGCCTTATGCAATTTATGTCTCCTAATAACTTTTGAAAGTCGTTAAGTGATTTGACTTGATGTACTCGTATTTGAATTTTTGGTGGATGAACCATGGTTGAGCATAATAGAACTACTAAATAATTAATTGAAAAATTTAATTGTACTTTATCTATTGCTATCTCTAGATTATAATTTTTTAATAAGTTGTAAGTGTGGCATAACATTCTAGCAATGTGTTTTTATCTTTGTATGCTAATAATACATCATCTATATAGTGAAATATTTGTAGTTCAGGATTTTGATTTCTAAGTGGCTGGATTGCTTTGTTAACATAAATTTGACACATAGTTGGGCTGTTAGCCATCCCTTGAGGGAGTACTTTCCATTCATGTCTCTGATCAGGAACTTCATGATTCAAGGCAGGGACAGTAAATGCAAAACGTGGACTATCCTCAGGATGAAATGGAATTGAAAAAAAAAACAATCTTTAATATCTATAGCTAAAACATACCAGGTTTTTGGCAAAGCAGACAATTGGGGAATCCCCAATTGAGCAGGTCCCATAATAACAATCTCATTATTAATGGCTCTTAAATCTTGCAGTAATCTCCATTTACCAGATTTCTTTTTAATGACAAAAATGGGAGTATTATGGGGAGATATGGAAGGTTGGATATGTCCCTCCGCTAATTGTTGTTTGACCAGGTCATGGGCTGCTTGTATCTTTTCTTTAGTCAGGAGCCACTGAGGAACCCATACTGGTCTTTCTGATTTCCAAGTAATTTTTATTTTCTCAGTGACCCCTCCTGAAAACCCAACCCATGTCTATCTATTTCTTGATCTATTTGTATTGGTGCTGCTATACCTTATTCTTGTTCTCCTAATTTTTTCCTTTCCTAAAACCTTGTCTAGTCATAATAGTGGGCACATTTGAATGGATGTTATTTGATAATGTCAAACATAATTGATTTAGGACATCTCGTCCCCATAAATTTATAGGAAGATGGTCCAATACATATGGCCGTATAGTTCCTTCACATCCTTCAGGATCCTTCCAATCTAATACCATTACACTTCTATGGGGATTAGTTGCCACTCCTAGGCCTCAAAGTGTTTGAGTGGCTTGTTGTGATGGCCAATGTTTTGGCCATTCTTGATGAGAGATGATGCTAAGGTCTGCACCTGTATCCAGTAGCCCATTAAATTCATGTCCTTGAATATTTAGTTTTAGCATTGGCCGAGAATCTAAGTGTAAAGAAAGCATAGCCCAATCTACACCTGTGGAGCCTAATCCTGGAACCTCTTTCTATAGTATGGCTGGAAATTTTATTATGTAGGCTGGGTATTATTAATAACTGTGCTATTCTATCTCCTGGTGAGATTACTGATATACCCCTTGGAGAACTGGCTATAATTTTTATTTCACCTTCATAATCGGGATCAATTACCCCAGGACTTATCATAAGTCCTTTTAGAGTAGAAGAACTGTGTCCCAATAATAAGCCTACTGTTCCTTGGGGAAGAGGTCCTTTTACCCCTGTGGGAATGATTTGAATTCCCTTCTCTGGAGTTAGTGCTGCTCTGGTGGAGGCATAGATGTCCAGCCCTGCGCTCCCTCTGATTTGTCTGATGAGGGATCTAATGGCTAATGTGTCCTGGGCACTACCATGATGATGTTGTGGGGTTCCTCCAGTGCCCCATATATTTGTGGTCATGGGCCCGGAGCATTGGGCCCCCCTGTCCATTTTTTGGCAATGGAGCCCGATGCCTTTCTCCATGATATTGTGGGTAAACACCTGGTCCTTGTCCTTTTTTTGATAATGGAGTACCCTCTATGGTGGTTTGAGAATGGCATTCATTAGCCCAATGTCTCCCTCTATGGCATTGTGGGCAAATACCCGGTATCCTACCCTTTTGATACCTAGTTTTGTTAAATTCTCATCCTATGGGGCAATTCCTTTTAACATGTCCTGTTTGTTCACAATTTTAGCATATTTTTTTTGCCTGGCATCTAAATCCTGTTCTACTGCAGCTACCAAGACTTGCCCTTGTTCATTAATATCTCTCATAATTTAATATATATGTTTAAATCTTCATATTTCCATGGTCTAATGGCCTCCTTGCACCATTGATTTGCTTGCTCAAAGGTTATCTGTTTAATTAATGGCATTGCTTGTTCTCTATCTCCAAAAACTCTGGTAGCTGTTTGAATAAGCCTATCTACAAATTCAGCTTAAGGTTCATTAGCTCCTTGTATAACCTTAGATAATTGACCTTGTTAATCTCCATGTCCTTCTAAAGTCTTCCATGCCCTAACTACATCTGCAGCAATTTGTGAGTATATGGCAAGATCATATGCAATTTGTTGCTACTGACCCTCATAAGGTCCCTTTCCTAACAACATATCTAGATTTCTCTAAGGATAACCAGCTGCTGCATTTCTCCTAGCCGTCTCCATTCAAAATTCCTCATTGGTAACCTTCCATAACAGGTATTGTCCTCCATTTAGCACAGCTTTACACATACTAGTCCAATCTGCTGGCGTCATTTTCAAGTTGGTAATGGATTCGACCATGCTTACAGTGAAGGGTGCTTGAGAACCATAGGTTGTTATAGCCTCTTTTAGCTGCTTCACTGTCTTGAAATCTAAAGCCTGGTGAATTCGCTGCCCTCCTGCTGTCTCAAATACAGGTCATGGTAATCCTTGAGGTCCTGTCTCAGGATCCGATCTATTAACTATGGGGGTTGGGGGCCCCCCAGCATATGTTGTCTCCATAGGTGGAGCTGTTGGTTGGACACTTACACCCTATGGTGATAGAAAGGTGTTAGTAGCAGCCTCCTGTTGTAACTTTCCCCCTGATGGCTTTTTCTGCTCTAAACTTTGGTGCTGATAACGTCAAGGTCGCAGTTTCGATCCCCGTGTGGGCCACCATATGCCGCAGTCTGGCTGGGCACAAATCACGAGCCACTCAAGCGGGAACAAACTTTATTTCCGAACTCACGTGAACGCCACCCACGCGGCCGTTCCAGGCACACCACACACCAACCGGAACTCCCACCACTGGAACTTCACCAACCAATGCGAACTCTTCAGGAATCCCTGCGAGAGCTCAACCAGAACTCAAAGGGAACTCCGTGAGAACTCAAAAGTCATCATCTTAATGGATCATTGGCATCATCTCTCAACCACTACTTCTGGCAAAAATGCCATGCATCATCCCGAGTCGGCTGTGGCCCTCAACAGGTTTGATCCTCAGCACCACATAAAAATAAATAAATAAATAAAGGTCCAACTACATTTTTATCTAGATCTATCTATCTATCTATCTAATTTGACTTTTATGTTTTGATTTGGTTTATGTCATGATTTTCTGTGCATTGTACTTAATTTTTATGTGGTTGACTTCATGTATCTTCTTGATTTCTATTTTATCCACTTATAGAATATCTAATAAAAATGACCCTTTGACATTTTTCTAGAATTGTAGCTATTTATTTTACAGATATATTTGATCTACTTAAGGAATTATTTCTCAAGAAACTGGAAAATGAATATCAATATCTTTTCTGATGTTCTTAAAGCATTGATACTAAATATGTTTCCTTCCATGAACCTGTCCTTGCAAAATTGATTCCTATCACTTAGTAGCTTGTGCACTGAGCTCTTCATCTGATTGGCTTTGTAAAAGAGCATGTGGTGAAACTGAATCTAGTTGGTAGTAATGCACTAAATATCTACATATCTGTTCATATTAGTTAGACAGGAAATTATCTCTTAATCTCCTGAATTAGAAAATTCCATGCTATTTTATGGTGACTTTGTATTGATGGTAAAAAAAAAATCCTACCATTATAAATTTGACCATGGATTTTGACAGAATTATTCAGATCTGACTCAGGCATTAAACTATATATGAACCCTAAAAAATATTCACATATGATAAATACAAACTTGCCATAACAATTCAATTTTTAATTAACACTTGAGCAGCTTCTAAAACAACATATATTTCAGTATTTGTTATATTTTTATTAGTTGTTAATGGACATTTTTATTCATTTATTTATATGTAGTGCTGAGATATAAACCCAGTGCCTCACACTTGCTAGGCAAGAGATCTACCACTGAGCCACAACCCCAACCCCCATTTCACTTTTTATTAAAAATTAAAATGGTTCATTCTTTTTTAATTGAAAGTGAAATTTGAAACAGACACTGTAACAGTGAAAATGGTATTTAAATGACAGCTATGTTAATATGCAATATGCTACAGCTTGAAAGGAAGGAGAAAGAAGTATTAAAGACCAGATCTCATTGAAAACATGCCAGTAACCAAGGCAAGGACTACCATTTCACATAAAATAGATTGCCAATAGCTGTAAGAGAATAGAGAATGACTTGCACCATATTGGTAAGTATAGCAGTTATTCTTTGTGCATGAAAAAAGTGATCAACACAAATTTAACTATAATAAAAAGGAAACATTAATATATTAGTTTCAACATTAGTGGATAGGATGGCTACATTAGCAATAAAAAGGTCCTTCAGTTTTGTATAGGAATTTTCTACATCTGAATTTTTTCTAGTTCATAGTTACATGTGTAATTGTTAAGTTGGAAAATTGAAGAAGAAAAAAATAGTTAAATCATAACAAGAGATCATTTCTAGTTCATTATCATGGAATCTAGAGCTGAGAACATTCTAGACTGAGCTGTATTCAATGACAATCACCTTATTGCATGAATGTTAACCTTGGGAGCAGTTAAAGACATTTAATTTACCACTTTTTTCCTAGATGATATTCATGTGGAAAATACCGATAATATTTTCAGATACATCTTCCTAATCAATTTTGAAAATATTTGCTCTAATTACCCTATCATATCTACCCCACAGTAGTCTGTTCTCTGGGTAGAGAATCTACATGAAACTTATCATTATAAGTTTTTATCATTCTTCTTTCCCTCTTATTCCTTTCTATACACAGATTTATTATTAAACTTTTTCCCTCTCTGCTACTATCATGGAAACAAAGATTCTTAACCTTTGGGATCAGAATCCTCATTGATTTATATATGAAATCTTAGTTTATTCAATGGCTAAATGCCTGCACCAGTACTATCAATTCAGAAATATTTGAGTACTTTAAAAACTGAGAACTATCAACAAATAGTTGTAGTATGTACTGTTCTGTACAGAGAGGAAAGTAAGTTGACTACATTTTACATACAGGAAAGAAGAAAGAGTTAATTCTGCTTAAATCAATCTTACAAAGTTAATTGGTTTCAGAATTGGGCTTTGAACCAATATCTTCCTGTGTCAGAAATCTCTCAATATACAGTTTTAAACTTTGTATAGTTTGAGACTTTTAGTATCACTTCATGATAACAAGAAGGCTTCAAATGCTGTTTTTTTGATTATTAATTAATTTTGGTATTCAACAATTACATTCACTGGTGGCTATATACTAATGGAGGATAGGGATGATGCATAATGAGCAACAACAACAACAACAAAAAAAACAGGTACCAGAGATGGAGCATATAATCCAATGAAAGAAGAAAAAATAAGCAAGAAACATACACACAGTAAAAAATTAAGCCAAAAGGAAATGATACTATGAACCTACATAAGACAATCTAATTTATACGGCATGTATGTGGGGGAAGTTTTGGAATGCAAGTAACCCAGATCCCTTCCCCTTCCCCCAGGCTGCTCTGCCACAACTGCTAAGTAAACAAGATTGCAGAAGTAGAAACTAGCAGGCAGAAACTGTTAAAAGAGATAATAAGGAAAAATAAACATCCTAGAAAGGAGTATCCACTTCAGGGAATCAGGGATAGAATCTCTGAGGATAAACTGAGATTGAGCTAAGAGAAAAACAAATGAATAAGAATCAAGTAGTTCAATAATAAAGAGAGACAGAGGAAAATAATATTCCAGGCAACAAATAGTATATGTGATGGCATCCTGACAAGAGGGAGCATAAGTGACTGGCAGCTATCCATTAAATTCACTGTGGTTGTGGAGAGAAAGTGTGATGAAGAAAGGGAGGAAGTGAGGGAGAGGCAGAGATAGAGTGGGTGGGAATGGAGACAGAGGAGTATTGTAAGCTGCTTCTTGTAAATTCCTTCTATCTGCAGGATTAGGAATCCTTCAGGGCCATTGGACAAAAAGTAGCTTTTTAAAACCATAGGAAAGATGTTGTATTTGATGACCTATGATATGTCATATTTTAAAAATAAGTACTATCTGTTTAAATAATGTGACAGACAGTAAGAAATAATAAAAGGAGGAAACATAAATAACAGGAAAAATAAAGAAGCACCAAACAAATATAACTTATGAGAAACATTTAAAAATGCTACCATATATCTACTTATCCTACTTCTGGGTACCTATCCAAAGGAAATGAAATCAGCCTATAGAAAAGATACCTGCTTGCCTATAATTTTGGATTACTCTTTTTTGGGGTCCTTTTTCATTACATATAATGGATTCATTGCTACACATTTGCATATGCACACAGTATCTCAATATAATTTGGACTGTTTTATTCCCCAGTACCTCCTCATTTTGTACCTTTCTCTTTTGCACTCTTCTACATGTCCATATTTATTGCTCCACTATTTTCAATAACCAAGATATGAAATGAACTTAGCATTTCATCAACAGAAGAATGCACAAAGAAAAAGTCCTGTATATCCATAATAGAATATAGAATTTATCTATAAAATAAGAATGAACTACTGTCACGTGCAGCAACATGGATGACACTAGAAATAATTGTTTTAAGCTAAGTGAGTCAGGCACAGAAAGACAAATCCTACATGTTCCATTGATATGTGGTAACTAAAAAGTTAATGTCATGATATTAGAGAGTAGAATAATGGTTGCAGATACAGGGAAGGGTTTGGAAGAAGGGGATTGAAGAGGGGATAATTAACATGTACAGAGGTGCAGTTGGATAGGAGGAATGATTTCTAATATTCTGTAACACAATAGCATAAGTGTGGTTGGTGACAATTAATTGCATATTTAAAAATAACTATTAAAAATTTTAAATGTTCTCAAAACAAAAAAAAATAATAGATATTTGATGGATTTGCCAATTAGCCTGATATTAGCAATATACATTATATACATATATTAAAATGCCATATTTTATCCTGTCAATATGTATAATTACTGTATGCATTAAAAAATTTAAAAATGCTATTTTTTTAAAAAAAAATTTCATTTTTACCCCTGCATACAAAAAGAGGAAAGTGAGAAAAGAAAATTACTGTTTGAGGGAGGTGGTTGCAAGCTAGATTTTGGGGGGAATTAAAAACAGTTTATTTAATGGCAAAATGCCTGGACCAATATAATCAATTCAGAAATCTTTGAGTACTTTAATATCTAGTAACTAATGTCAAATAGACATAATAACCACTGTACTACAGGGAAGAAAACAAGGCAACTACATAAGTATTAGTATTATGTGTTAGGTAGAATAGGATAGGAAGAAAATTTAAACAGGGAGTTTTACAGAATAAACACTATATTCTGTTTACAGAGTGGTGTAAGTAGTTTTCTATTTTTGTGAGTGTAAATGTAGCTTCTTATACACTAACCTAAGCAAGAAGTAATTTTGAAGTAGTAGTAGTATAGAATTTATTTCAGTAAATTTCAAAGGAAAGTGTGAGCTCAATAATAAAGAATGTGTTTACAGAGAAAATAATCTGGAAGAGCATTGGCTTTTAATGTGTGACTTTTATTAAAAGACAGATTTTGAGGACATTTTCTTCTCTATACTTACATATATTTTCAATTAAATACATACATATTTTTGGCAGGATACCAGAGATTAAACTCAAGGGCACTCAACCCACATCCCCAGACTTTTTTTTTTTTTTTTTGTATTTTATTGAGTTGCTTAGTACCTTGCTATTACTAAGGCTGGCTTTGAATTTGCGATCCTCCTGCCTCAGCCTCTGGAGCCCACTGGGATTACAGGCTTATGCCACCATGCTCAGCTATGCATAGGTATTTTTAACATTGTTTTACTTCTTATTACAAAAATTTTTCATGTTTGAAAAATCTATAGGTACAAAAAAATGAAATAAAATGTAAATAAACTAGAGAAGACTATAGTTAATATTTCATGCATTTCTTCTGGGTCATATTTTTACCTATTTACATTGTCATATTTTGGTAAAATTGGAATCAAACTACATTTTCTACTCATTAACTCAACATAATTTTTAAATTATTTTTTCACTCATTTATCTTAATAAATTTATATTATCCATTGAATAAGCATGACTTTTTGCTAATCTTTTTGATTTGAAAAATATTTTGAATGGTATAGTTTGGATATCACATTTCTATGCTTGTATAAAGTAAGGCTTTTTGATAACATTCATATATTTTCATCTTTCCTCTGATTTTTTCTACACATGCACATAGTTAAATATGTATACATTAATAACTTATGAAATACACTAATTGACTCAATTTCCAATTAACTTACAATGCTATATATTTCCAACCTGATTCACATGCAGTAAGATTAATGTATTTTATTGAAAGAAGATATAGTACAATTATTTTGTAATATGTCCTATTTTCCATACATTTGAAATATTTGGCAATACATATTTTTAAAATCCTCTTGTAGAAATTTCAACTCTAGGTACCATGACCAACATATAGCACAATGTTTGGAGGCTTTTCTTTTTTTACTGTGTGTGTGTGGTATTGGGGATTGAACCAAGGACCTTATGCATTTGAGGTAAACACTACCAACTAAGCTTCCCAGCCCCTGTTCGGAGGCTTTTAAGATCTTTCCCTAGATTTAAAAAAATTCCAGGTCTAAATATTGCTGGTTACTTAATGCTAAATTGACTGGAACTGAGGTTGGGAGTGAAGTTTGGGATCATGCTAGGAACTGAGCCATAGGCAAGTATATGATAAAGCTCCACATTATGTGCCAATTGGAAAACAATATTAAGATGTATAAAAGAAAAAAGAGTTGGGAACTTAGAGTTTCTTTACAGCAAACTGAGTTTGGGTTTTTGAGAGGCCAATTGTCATGCTAATGGTGATGCTTTCGCTCATTCTAATTGACTTGCTATGTGTATAAATAATAGTATGCTTTCATTTTAAAAATACTAAAATTGCACTGCTGCAACCTATCCATTGAACGGAAAATATTATAAATTTCAGTTGATATCCTGTAAAACACTGAAAAGCTTATTGGTACATATTCTTTTAAAAATACTTTTATTTGCTCTTTTTAGTTATACTTGATAGTAGAATGTATTTTAATATATCAAATATACTCACATTTCTGATTGTACATGATGAGGAGTTACACTGGTCATGTATTCAAATGTGAACACAGGTAAGTTATGTCCAATTAATTCTGCTGTCTTTCCCATTCCCATCTCTCCTCCCACTCTATCCTGTCCATTCCATATTGTACATATTCTTAAAATATTTACCAAGATAATATGATTATGAAAAATTTCTTAGTTATATAATTTGATATCCTGAATACCTGATACATTTTACATCAAATACCTCCTATTTTTATCTATCTAATCTTGTTGATTAAAACAAAATCCATATCAAGAATATATTCAACAAAAATTTTCACAAAATTTAGATTAGTTTCAAAGTCTTAGTCATAATCTTGAATCCATTCTCAATTAACAAAATACTTGCTTTCCATTAAAAAGGGAAAAGTACTTTCTGAAAGGCAATTAATCCAACTGACTGATTTGAATCTGTTTACATTTTAGGTGCCTCTTTGATTCTTTTACCTGACTTTGTTCCAAAAGCAGCTAAACAAAATTGACTAAGTATATACATGTTTTTGTTATTGTTTTTGTTTTTTACTACTGTTAGTTCAATCATAAGAAAAAGCATCACATATGGGACTTAAAAAGCTAGTCTTAGAGGCTGAAAATATAATTAACACTTATAAGAATATCTGCTTTGAAAGCACTGGCCAAATTTTGTAGCTTGGACAGGTTTCTATTTAAAATGTTGTTTTAGTTTCCAAACTCAGATTAGTGCTCCAACTAACAAGTCATCTCATATTACTAGTTTCTGAGGAATGAACTCTCTGGGACTGAAAAAGGTCAGAGGCATATTTTTCAAAGTGTGGCTGTTAAGTTACCTATGAAAAAAGAGTAAATCAAATACTTTTATCAATGTCTGTTCACAGACCTAAGTCACTGGGAATCTTTTCATCTGTCTGAGAATGGATGGGTAGTGCAAAGAACATTAATATTTTGTTGAATGAACCTATGTAAAGTGATAGCTCTTTCATTCCCTCCCTGCAGTGGCCATGTTGCATATTCCTATTGTATATCAAGCTCTTCCTTGCTATGATCTTCCCTCTCTTGCTCCCCTTGTATGTTACTATATTTCATCTACACAAGTCAATTAGATATTTTTTTCTGTTCTATTTTTATCCTGAGAAAGAACAAAAATGCTCAGCGATTTTTATTAACAACAGCCCCTCAACAAACTTTGTTTTCTGAATGTGTACTGTGCCACTATCAAATTGGCAAATCACTCATCACTTCTGCCCCAAAGCTTCCATCATCAGCTTTCTAAACTGACATGGCCTCTGGTTCCACTCTATTGTTATGTTTGCCATCAGTTTGGCACTCACTGCTCTGATATTTCAACAATATCATGTTGGATATTTTGCAACTCCCTGAGCTTCCATTCATCCTTGCCTGTTGAACCAAAATTGCACAAATTTCAATGCAATATGGCAGTGACAAAATTCTAGCTGAGTGTCTCATTCCACCTCTTCTACCATGTTCTCTAAATCCCAGTGCCAGTATTTTTCATCTCCCCTGTCATATCAGCAACAGTGATCACACCATTTAAGGATACATGATGTGGGTCACGGATGCCTTCACAAGGAGGATAATTTAATCCTGGCTTTAGATTGGAGGTAGAATTTCTAGAGGCAGAGATAGAGGAACTATGTATTTCCCAAAGAGGCAATAACAAAAGTGAAAACATGAAATTTTTCCTGGGACCAGTGTTATGCTATAATACTATCTACATTATCTCATAGTTTCTCCAAATGTGAGTCTCATGGCAGCTTCCTGAAATCATTAGTGATGCTTATTTAAAATTAAGATACCTTCATACCCCCTCAGATCTAATGACTCAGAATCCCTAGGGTTAAGGCCTGATAATCTGCATTTTCACAAAATCCATATCAAGAGTATATTCAACAAAAATTTCCACAAAACTTAGATTACTTTCAAAGTCTTAGTCATAATCTTGAATACATTCTCAATTAACAAAATATTTGCTTTCCATTAAAAAGGGAAAAGTACTTTCTGAAAGGCAATTAATCCAACTTTCTAGATGATTCTTTGAAACTATAAATTTTGAGATGCCAGTGAACCTTTATTTTATTTATATATTTATATGTGGTGCTGAAAATTGAACCCAGTGCCTGGCAAGCTCTCTACCACTGAGCTACAACCCAGCCCCTAATTCTTAAGTCTTTTTAATTTTGATTTAATCATTTTGCATGGTGAGAGATAGGGACATAATTTTATTATTTTACATATGGATATCCAGTTTTTTTTCAGAACCATTACAAATTGTCTTTTATACAATATACATTTTGGCACCTTTATCAAGCATCAGATGACTTGATATTTGGATGTGTCTTACTGTGTTTTACTCTATTCCATTAATATTCATATTTGGAAGACAGTACCATCCCCAAGCTGATTTCTTTTACTATAGCTCTGTAGTATAATTTGAGTTTAGTTATTGAGATGTCTCTTGTGTCACTTTTCCTGTCCAGAATTACTTTAGGTATTCTGGTTCTTTATACTTTCAAATAAATTTTTTCTAGTTCTGTGAAGAATGTCATTGGTATTTTGATGGGGATTGTACTGAATGTGAATATTACTTTTGATAATATGACCATTTGAAAATATTAAATCTACCTAATCAAGAACATGGCAGTTCTTTTCATTTTCTGATGTCTTCTTCAATTTCTTTCTTCAGAGTCTATAATTTTCACTGTAGATTTTTTTTTTTACTTTCTTGAGTTATTCTTAGAGGAATGTCAGGCCAACTGGAATTCTAATGGAAGGTGAATGAAAGTAATGTTTTAATTCCTCACAATGCAGTCTACCAAAATAATTTAACAAGGGGTTGTCTGACAAAACTAAACAATGTTTGCAGTCTCACAGTGCAAACAAAACAAAATAGAACAAGAGTGGGAAGCTAAGAGACAAAGAATTTTAACTGGTACAAAGTCCAAACAAGGAAAAATAATTTTCTCTTTCTCGTCTTTCTTCTTTTCTACTATTTTTGTTAGCCTCAGTCCTAGATCTGCTTATTATTATTATTATAATTCAACATGAAATTGGGCAGTGGAACTTGACTAGATATCAAATTTTAGTTTCATAAATGCTATTGTGAATCAGAAATCAGAAGCCAAGATAAGATGGTGTTCAATTATAATAGTTTCATTAGTCAGAGGACACAATTTAATGAAAGTTTGGGAAAAGAGAATAAAACAATTATCATTATTCATTTTTCAAAATAAGAGAGTAAAGACAGATTTTGAGAAATGTTTATGAGATAATCATTGCTTATTTCCCAAGCAGTATGAATTATTTCAAGAAATACCAGGTTATGAATTATTATCCAACCAAATGTTCAGCAAAGGAGCTTACAATACTTAGTGCTTCAGTACTTTTGAGGCAAAAAATAGAACACTAACTCTTGTATTTCTTAAAAGATGTTATCCATCCTCATCCAAGAAGATCTTGGTCTAGCAGTTACCATATTTTATTTTCAGAAAAATTTAAAACAGGAGTTTTGGAATTGTATACCTCTGGGTGAGATAATACATTTCTTTTTATCTGTTCAACATTGAATTTGTGATATAAATCTCCTGAGTATTAACTTCTTTTATTACTTGTGAAAAGAAAATAATACCTACTTATTGTTACCAAAATGTTTAAATGAAGTGATAACAAACTTATTTTTTTGCATGTTTTGCACTCAGTATATAATAGTAAGCAAGTTTTATTTTTATTACATTGTTCTAATTGTTTTCAGGCATCTTAATACACATATCACCATGACATTTTAAGCAAAAAAAAGGAAACAAAAAAATTTGGTTTCTAGGTCAAATAGAAGAATTATGTAGTTATTTGTGTCTAACAATTGGGTACAGATAAAAAGATAACTCAGTTTTTCAGGTTTTCATATAATGAAAGATACTAAAATAAATCATAATTTGTAATCCATGTGTAAATTTGATGAGTGAAGGCAATAAATTAAGGCACTGATTTTATCTTCAGTTTTAGTTCTAACACAATATTACTGTAGAGTAGTTCAATATAGAATTAGAAAACAAAATATGTTAACTAAAATTTTATTGAAAAGCCTAGTTTACCTTACCTGAAAGCAGCAAATAATTCACTCTACCATATGAAAAAAGTATGAGAGTAATTAGCATAGATGTGTACATTAGTAACACAGCAAACCTGAAAGATTTTTTTTTTAGCAAATTGCATTGTTTATTTGCAAGGTGTGAGGTAAAAATGACCACTGGTGCACCATTGGCACATGGAAATACAATTTATATCCCAGAACAATTTGCAAAATAATTAACGACAGATTTACAAGTGGAAAGCTTCATAATGTGCTTGCACCAACTTCACTAATATTACTACGTAGATGAGGCTATATCTAATTGTTAATGAAGTTGAGGTAGAATTTGATGAAGGATTTGATACAAATGGTTATTAAAATATATAACTAAAATTTAGTTATAGACAGATTATTATGGCAAGTAGCTACACAGTTTATTATACATTCAGAAGATGAACCATGCTTAAATTACATGGATTAGAATGTTCAAAGTGGAATTATAAAACGAATGGCCAAAACACCTGAAGCACATGTTTGAAATGCCATTTCAATTTCATTAAATTGGAACCCTTGAATTTTCATCTTAAACAATACCCCAGGTGTTTTTTAAAAATTTGATAAAGATTGAGAGCCAAAATAATTCAAAAGTTTATCACTACATATAGTCACTTAGATCATGTAAGGAATTTCCCAGCTCTGGAAGTACAATCCCAAAATTATTTCAGAACATACTTGCTGTAAGAGGGAAGCCACAAAAACAAACAAATTGAGGCAGTAAAATAATTTTGATAAAAATTAAGAGTAGTGTACCTTGTTGATGTGTTTGCTGTACTTAGTAAATCATTTAAAACCTATATGAGATATAAAAATATAGAGAGATATAAAAAGAGAAATGTGTTGTAAGGTGTCAAAATCTGTGTTCTACTACTTATTAAAATATGACTTTGGACAATTTATTTTACTGCTCTATATCTCAGTTTTCTGTAACATAAGAATAATAATGGACCTATCTCATAAAATTATAGTGCTTGCACAAGATAAAATATATGTATATCTGATATATATGTAAGATATGTTTTCTGCATTTTCTATATCAATGTTAACATGATTGTTTTTAGGAATACTAGTGTAGGGTGATTAAAACACAATATAAATAACAGTAAAACCAGGTTATTTAAGCAGGTCTAGTAAGCCAAACTTTATAGAATCACTTATTTAGTCTATCAGATACTATTCTGACATGTAATTTACAACCAGATTTTTAACAGATTCATTTTTGGGGGGTGGGTGCAGTGTGAGGAATTGAGCTCAGGGGCACTTGGCCTCTGAGCCACATCCCAAGCCCTATTTTTTATTTATTTAGAGACAGAGCCTCAATTGTGGATTAAAAGCTATGCCTGGTACAGCAGCCATTTTATAGAGTCTACATGTAGACTCTCTCCTTATAGCAAATTAAATTAACACAGCTGCTCCCTAAATTTGTACAGTAACAAATTAAATCAGAAGAATACCTTTGAAATGGTTTGTCATAATAATCCATCTAAAATTTAAAATTTAGTTGAAAACATTAGCAACAGATTAGACCATTTTGAGCATAGATTATCTGGCTTTGAAGACAAAGTACGTGATCTTGAAAAGAAAGATTAAAGAAAAAAAAAGAGAGATCATGACCAGACTATTCAAGAAATTTGGGATACTATTAGGAGAACAAGTTAAGAATCACTGGCATAGATGAAGACACTTAAATAAAACTAAAGAAATGCACATTATAATGCACATTATTATTATATTATTATAAAATAATATCAGAAAATTTCCCAAACTATAGAAATGAAATGGAAATACAAATAAAAGTGACATTTTGAACCCAAAATAGATTAAATGATGGACTCCAGGACATATTTTAATTAAAATATATAATATGCAGAATAAGGAGAATATTTTGAGAGCTGTAAGAGAAAAATGTCAGGTTACATTTAGAGTTAAGTTAATTAAGATTTCAACTGATTTCTAAACTCAAACCCTAAAGCTCAGGAGAACTTAAAATAATATATATCAATCCATGAAAGAAAATGAGTGACAACCATCTGTTATAACTAATAAAAATAATTCTTTAGAACTGAAGAATAAAAATCTTTCCTGGTAAACAGAACTAAAATAATAAACAGTAAGCCTGCATTATGAAATATACTCTACACAGAAGAAATGAAAAATAAAAATTAAAGCCAACATAGGGATAAATCTCACTAGTAGACGTGTCAATTAATGAAGAATCAATTCTGAATTAACTATTAGATATAAATCAAAATGGAAGGAATTAAAAATCATGTCTCTATATTAACACTGAATGTAAATGGTCTAAACTATCTAATCAAAAGATAGATTGGAAGAATATATTAAAAAACAAGGTTCAACTCTATGTTGTTTGCAAGACTTACCCTATAGGCAAAGATATCCAAAGGATGAAGGTGAAACAATGGAAAAAGTATGCCATGCAAATAGATTTTGAAAGCAAGCAAGGATATCTACCTTTGTGTCAGACAAAGTTGATTTTAACTTAAAATTAATCAAAAGAAACAAAAATGTCACTTCATAGTGGTTAATGTAATAATTCAACCACAAGATAAAATGATTATAAATAATAATGTCAAAAATATTAATGCATCTATTTAAATAAAACAAATCTTTTTCAATATAAAGAATTGAATGGAGGGGCTGAGATTGTGGCTCGTGGTAGAGTGCTCACCTGGCATGTGCAAGGCCCTGGTTTCAATCATCAGCACCATATTAAAAAAAAAAAAAAAAAAATATATATATATATATATATATATATATATATATATATGGATTGAATGGACCACAATACAATGATATTGGGTGATTTTACACAACCTTCTGAATATTATATAGGACATCCAGACATAAAATAGTCTTCAGAACTAAAAATATTATTAATCTAATGGACCTGATTATTAATTTATCAACATTAATTCATTTGTTAGTAAATAAATTCAGTTTTATCTCAATCATACAAGGAACATTCTATAAAATAATATTTTAGGGCATGAATTAAGTCTTAGCAGATACATAAAAGATATTTTGCATCCTTTCAGGTCATAATGGAATTAAATTAGAAATCAACAACAAGAAAAAATAAATCTTTAAAATCTGTAGATTAAAAAATACACATTTTTTTCATGGCATTGGCATTGCACCCAGGGTTTCACACATGCTACGCAAATGTTCTACCACTGATATCTATCTCCAGTCCTGTGAATAACACACTTTTGAATGAAGAATGTAGCATAGAAGAAATCAGGGTAGAAATTTAAAAAACAAAAATCTTAGAAACATATGAGAATAGAGATGCAATATATCTTAAATTCTGGGAGAGTATGAAGGCAGTTTTAAGAGGAAAGTTTCTAGCATTGCTTTACTATATTAAAAAATAGAAATATCACAAATTAATAATTTAATGTTATACCTCAAGGGTTTAGAAAAAGAAGAAGTAATAAACTCCCAAATCAATAGATACAGGAAATAATTAAGATCAGAGCTGAAATTTCAGGCGTAGTATAATGTTCTGTACTATATAGGACCTGGATCCAAAATTACAATAAAAATCAGAGGAAGAGGCCTGGGTTGTGGCTCAGTAGCAGAGCGCTTCCTAGCATGCATAAGGCCCTGGGTTCAATCCCTGGCACCACATAAAAATAAACAAATAAAATAAATATATTATGTCCATCCAGAACTAAAACTAAAATTTTAAAAATCAGAAGAAAGGCTACAGTTTGATGAATAAGTGCTCATTTCACTCAGTTTTCAATTAGAAATATGTTTAATGCATAAAATCAACTCAGTCTATAATACATGCTAAATAAATGCATTGTTAGATTATTTATTCTGTGGGAAGTCTACACAGTTTGCTAACTCCACTCATAAAGTTCATTAAATTTTAATTGCATTTAAATAAGTAAGTTATAAATTGTTGAATTCTTTCAAACAGTATTCCTATCAGGTAGCTTCACTAAAATATCTTTAGGACTATTGGAACTACTAGAGGAAGTTGTCATTCATAAGTGGTTATTTACTTTTCCTTATTGTACAGGAACAATATACTAGAATAGTGATAAAAATAACAGTAATAATAAAGAAGTAAGAAGTCTTTGGTGATACTTGATTAGACTCTTTAAATTTTAAAATTTTCCTTTCTCGTGAAATTTATGAATAGGTATTAAGAAATAATTTTAATTATTAATTAATAGCTTGTATCCTCATGGTAATTCACCAAAGACATACATTTCCTCCTGCCTTAATTTTTAGAATTAGAAAGACAATTTTAAGATTTATTGTTTAACTCACCAAGCACATAGCATTAACACAACATCTAATCTGGCAGCTACAGAAATACAATTATGCAAATTAGATATTTATTCCCTAGAGAGTCCTAATAGGATGATTGACCTATATAGGCTTAATGTGTTATCTTGTTTCCCTTTTTGTCTTCCAGATGCACAAGAAATTAAGGCTTCCCAAAATGTATTATTCCCTAATTATATACCAAAAGTGCTCTGTCATTCCATTCCAAAAAGAATCAATAACAGTTTAATGCTAGTTTCCCTGATAATATATCCTTGGTATTGGGAAATAGCATGACTTCAAATCATTTATATGACTTGAGTCTTTTTTTTAAAGCAACATAGGTCTAATGATATGATTACAGGGATCCTTGAATATGTGTTGAATCTATGCAATTCAAAGATCACAAAAATCTGTTACATAAACAATTTTTTAGTGTTTTTGATCATCTGTATATAATGACTCTTATTTGTAAATATATTCATGCCCAGGTAGGTAAGTGTACTGGATTTACCAGTACAAATAGGCACATTGACCTTGAACAGTTTAGCCTTGGGCACCACTAAACATATTTATAATGATCATGTTTGATTTTATCAGTAGACCAAACTTTCATATGAAAGAAAAATGTTTTGGTCACCTCCCAGTTATTTAAATATATTTTATACAGCGTTAGATATATTATAAATTATCTTTTACATTTACCATGCTGCTTTGTTAAAACTGAAGAGTATGTGATATTTATGTCACTAGTACAGTTGTTTCAAGAAAACATTTTTCTTTTTGTGGAGATAGTTTAAAAGACAGAATGTGAGTGCTTTTAAATATGCTTCCTCCTTACTTCATTTGAATTTTGAAATATTTAACATTTGCTGAAGAATGGTTTCAGTATCCTAGGATTTGAGATGGCATTGTTTCTCCTATTGTCTCTCCCCTCCATGCTACAGATAAAAGATAAACTGAATTGTAGTTATTCTTCTTCATCTACAACTTAATGAGTTATTTCTTATGATGTTGAATAATTATAACTAAAAAACAAGACTCTATTATGAAATCATTAAGACTAGATTAGTGCTCCCAATGAAAGAATTTTACTGCACACCTTGGCAAGTGAATCATCTTTTGAGTCTCCAGGCTGCTAGCCTAAATCCCACATTCTGCCTAGTATTTACAAGAACTCTGGAAACTGGCATCCTGACATATTGGAAGCTCTTAAAGGGCATGCTTATAAGATTTATGCTAGATATTAGGCAGATAATTTCCCTGTTGCTGACCTCAACACTGGAACAACAAAAGATAGAGTGAAGGACATTTTACAAATAAAAATATTTTGTGATAACCATTTGAGTTATTTCTGCACTTGGGAAAGCATCAGATTATTTAGGCACAAATGGAATCTAAATATACTATCAACAGTAAATTATCATCACCTTAATTTCTAAAAGGCTCCACAATATCTCAGTTTATTTTTTTCCTTTTTAAAATGATTTGTGATTAAAATATATACAACTAATACTTTTGTTGATTTGATTTATGTAGCTATTTCTTTCAATAAGTTGTTTTGATTAATCCCTAGACTGCACTCAAAAGACATACTAACAATTCCAATGAGATCAACCCATTTTTCCATCAGTAAGTAAAATGCTTATAATTCACTATCCAGCAACAAACACCAAAATGAAGACCAAATGACTAATTCCATAGAATTATAGATTTATAATTAGAATATTTGTTTAATATGATATGTAGCACAAAAGACAAACTCTTAGTTACTCTTTTGTCATAGTCATTAAATACATTATATACAATATCAAATAGTTTAGCAATAAATATACTATTTGAATGTACATATTTTTGGATACTAATTCCAGAATAAGCCTTTTCCCTGTGAAATATTAGATCTAAAATTACAATCCTTATTAATAGTACATTGTTTCTAAAGGTATGGTAAAATTTTCAATGTGTATTATTTTTATAATGGGTCAAAGTTATACCACTTTTATCAAAATATATTGGAAGAGCAATATGAATTTTTGAGGGGACTAAGGATTGAATCCAGAGGCACTTTAAAACTTAGCCATATCCCCAACTTTTTTCATTTCTTATTTTGAGATAGGATTTCAATAAGTTTCTTAGGGCATTGCTATGATGCTGATGCTAGCCTTGAAATTGTGATCTTTCTCTCCAGCAGCCTCAGTCATAGTGATTACAGGCATGTACCACCACACCTAGCTCTGAAAATATTTAATCAAACAGGTATTTCACAGACTTGTTGGTCAGTGCTTTTGTGTCTGTTTCTCTACCATAAGTTCAAGGACCCAAGTAAAAGCTCGTGGTTAAAAACAACAATAGCAATATCAAATAATTTTCTTTACTGGCTCACTGGTGTACAGAATTCTAGTTGTTAATATACTACTTTGTTTCAGTGATGTTTAACTAGATATGTCCAGACAGCATAAATGTTATTTAAGTCATACTAAATTAACTTTATCTATTTACTCAAATTTATTTTTCAAAAAACTTTTTTTAGTTGTCAGTGGAATTTTTATTTATTTATTTATTTATTTATTTATTTATTTATGGTGCTGAGAAGCAAACCCAGTGCCTTGTACATGCTAGGCAAGTGCTCTACCATAGAGCCAAAAATCCCAGCCCAGTCAAATTTCTCCTTAAAATTATTTTTGTTCATTTTTTTGTGTGAAAAAGAACACTTAACATGAGGTTTACCTTGTTAAAAACTCTGAAGTGCACAATACTATATTGTTGACAACAGGAAGAATGCACTGTAGATATCCAGAACTTATCCATTTTGCATAATTGAAAACTTTGTACTTATTAAACATGTAAAATACTCAAACTTATAGAAATGGAGAGGAGAGGCATGGTTGCATTTATTTATGATTTACAGATAAGGGGTTTTATAAAAGGCTTAATATATAGACGCTTGCTTAAAAAATATAGTTTTGAGTCAGACCTAATTCTGTAATGTTCATTTCTTATTAGTTGTATATTGTGTCACTTCCTCTTTCAGTTGTGCATACATATTACAGATTATCTCACTCAGAACATATATGAAAATAAAACATCATCTAACTCTCTGGCCATTTATTAGCAGATTAATTTTATATTAATTTAGTCACAAGTGTGTATTTGTGAATATAGATGGAAAATTTATTGCCTAACTATGAAAGGTTGGTATTAAAACATATAAAAATGATGTTTTTATAATTATTTCCATTTTGCCCATTTAAATTATCTTTTTTTATGATGTTGGATACAGTTACTCTCAAACTTATTATACTTGGTAAAATTTAAAAAAATAAATAAATAGACATGGAAATAAATAAATAAATAAAACCATAGAAAGTTACACTCAAACTTGTAACATTTGGTAAAATGACAAAAAATCCTCCCCAAACTAGTATGTATTATTTTTTATGGCTTATCAATTTGTTCTCATAAGTTAATATTTCCACTTCTTTAATATGATATTTCTGTTTGCTAGACATATGCTTGAAAAATACTGACAAGGATTGAGGAACAATTATTTTTTATGTTGTATGTTTTATTAATCTAAAATTCTTTGTATTCTTTAGTTTAAAAACTAATATCAGTTCCAGGTGGGAAAGCTGAAGATGGCAGAAGTTAACTAGGCAATGAGTCCCAATCTCTTAACAACACAGAAAGGAGGCTGTGAAGGAAAAGCATAAGTAAGTGACAAAATAAATGCTCTGAGACTCAATATTACAAAGTCTGAGACCTGAGAGACATTAAGATAGGTTACCAGACTAGAAAATAAATTCAGAGCCCCCTAACCCTAAACCCAAACCAGTGTAGTGGAAAGGATGAGGGGCAACAGAGAGAAAGGTTGAAGGGGTAGTCAAAATTCCCTTAAGCTCACCTGCTTAAAAACATTTGGAAAAAATAGTCAAAATTTAAATCTTGACAGTAGCAGCAAGTTTTTTAAAACAAAACAAATAGCTTAAAAACAAATGGTTAAAAGAAAATTGAGATGGTGATCTGCAGCCATCTTGTAGAGCTCTCAGGCAGCCAGTCACCTCCTTAAATCAACAAGGCATCTTCCTACTCCTGGATAGTTGTAAATTAAGCCAGCTGGAAGAACAGCCAGAAAGAACTTCTGAAAAGACTACTACTAGCAGACAATTGGTGAAACTCATTCTACCTCCTCTCATCAAGAATGAAGGGAATGGTTTTGTGGGGACTGTGCTGGAGAAGCAAGCCTAACCCTACTCAGCCTCTCTGACTCAGACAAATGCAGAAAACTATGTGCAGCATTTGCTCTACTCAGACAGATATAGTAGTGAAGCAGTTTTGTCCTCAAGGTGAGGAAATTTGATTCACCAACTCCAACAACTGGCATTGGACGAAAGTGCCATGGGAAGCCTAGGAATGATCCCCAGGATCATGGTGGCCATAGCAGAGGGAAGCTCCCTTTATATCCAGTGACAGAGAGATCTGTTTCCTGGATAGTGGCAGTCATAGATAAAAGGTTACTAGGATGTTTACTGAATACCCCCAGGAAAGTTAAGCTGGAGGCCCACAGGAAGATAACCAAAGGTTATCAGATAAGATGGAAAATGACTGGAGACAATACAATAGAAGGTGGCTTCTCTCAGCCTTAGCTGAGGCCAACCTGATCTGTGATAACAACTGGTATGTGAAAGGGTATTGTTTGGATTCAGGCTCCTGGAAGGACCTTGCATAAGACATCATAAACATGTAATCAATGCCTGCCATACACAACCTGGGGCAGTGGAAGCTACAACCCAGCTGATCCACCTGAGTTCCTTCACTAAAGTGCTCCAGAGAGAGGTGTTGGCTGAAGAAATACTTCTGTATCACAGAACACCAATGGAAAACCCATAGCCAGAGTTCCTGCACTCATAGGATCTTCACCACTGTGAAAAGGATCCTGTAGAGGAGAACAGGTAAACAGTGACCCACAGCAATCACAGGGATACTCCAGAGCCTACATACTGAACTACAGCACACAATAGAAAGAATCAAACCACAATAGTGCACCATCAAACCAGTCAGTTGAAGGTCTCTGAACTAAAAATTCAGAAGCTACTAATAGGATGTTCATAACAACTGGGAAATTAGTGCCTGTGCCTCTGCAACTCTGGATAGATTCATAGCCAAAACCTGATGGGCATCTGCTAAATGTCCACACCCCGGTGAAATACAAAAGAAGATTCAACAAGAATTTTTTCACCTTGACATGGTTTACTATGAATAGCTCTAATATTATCTTTGATTACATAAGAGACTCTTCAACTTGAATGACAATTGTTACCACAATAGAAAACATTGTACCTTCAATGAATTTGAATATATTTCAACTAATGATTTAAAGCATTAATTAGAATCAATCTTCCTACCTTTGCTTTTCTAGCTCTAGCTTATGCTTTCTCCTCTTATCTGCTATGCATCCTCTTGTATTATCTGTTACTACCTCAATTACCCAACATTCATCTATTTCTCCATTCAATCTTTGTGTTAATTATCTTTTTTTAAATCTTTTTTCCCTTTCTTTTTTGTCTCTTCCCCCCTCATATTGGCCCATTTTTTTTACTCTTAGCCCTAATTTAAGGTTATCATAGGTTTATTAAATTTAAAAACTAAACTTTTTAGAATTCCAGAAATTTTTTACAAGTTTATAACTGGATTTGAGGTTGTCTGGAGAATAATAGCAACAAGTTTTTGTTTCTTATAAGGTTGACTAGAAGGAAGTTTGGCTCTAAAGTTATCACAGTAAATTTGGTTCATCAGCACCTCTTAAAGTGGTGCTTATATTGGGATCAGCAGAGGTGATACATTGACTTAAAATATCATCATTTGAATATGCACCCAACTCAGGGTTCTTAAGAAAAAGAAGCTCAAAAGTAGTCCTTTGCTAATAAAAATAAGTGAAAAATATATCAATAGATGGGCATATATGAAAACAATATGAAAAACAAGGAAACAAACCATCCCAAACAAACCATAATGCTTTAACAATGGACTTCATTAGCACTACAGTGGAGGAAATTTGGAAATCCATAGTTCAAATGTTCTATGACATAAAAGAAGTTGTAAATAGTGAAATCAGAGAGAAAAAAAAAACAGGAAGTGAAATACCACTTCAGAAAAGAAATAGAGATTCTGAAAAAGAAACAAATGGAAAGCCTGGGGAAAAAAGACTCAATAAACCAAATTAAAAATTCAATAGAAATAATCACCAATAAATTAGACCACTTAGAAGATAGATTTTCAGGCCTTGGAGACAAAGTATATAAACTTGAAAATAAAGTTGAACATAAGGACACAATGTTAAGAGATCATGAATTGTATGTACCAGAAGTCTGGGATAAGTTTA
This sequence comes from Ictidomys tridecemlineatus, assembly GCF_052094955.1. Lineage (NCBI taxonomy): Eukaryota > Metazoa > Chordata > Mammalia > Rodentia > Sciuridae > Ictidomys > Ictidomys tridecemlineatus. The sequence goes on from NC_135493.1 coordinate 45,070,069, forward strand.
AAAGCCAAATTTGAGATTCATTAGGATTGATGAAGGCTCTGAAATGCAAACCAAATGAGTACTCAATCTGTTCAATCAAATAATATAAAACAATTCCCAAAACTTAAGAATGAGAAAGAAAATCAAATACAAGATGTATTTAAGGCTACAAATACACAAAATCACAATAGATTCACTGCAAGACACATTACAGTGAAAATATCTAACTTCAAATAGGGGTAGAATTTTAAAAGCTATAAGAGAAAGAAAAAACAATGGGTCACATTTAGAGGTAAATCAATCTGTATTTGAATTAATTTCTCAGTCCAGACCCAAAAGTCAGAAGGGCTTTAAATAATATATAACAAACTCTGAAAGAAAATGTATACCAACCAATGATACTATAGCCAGTAACATTAAACTTCAGAATTTAAGATGAAATTAAACAGAACTTAAAATTATTCATAACTAGAAAGTCTGTACTACAAAACATTCTCAATAAAATATTTCATGAAAAAATAATAATAATAAACAGCATAGGGAGTAATTACACTAGAAGAATTGTCAAATGAAGAAGAATTAACTCTAATATAAATATTAGAAATAAATCAAAATAGCAGGCAATAAAATAATCTCAAGAATAACATTAAATGTAAATGGTCTGCATACACTCTTCAATCAAAAGACATAGGTTGGTGAAAGAAACTCAATTCATACTCACATATATCCACAAACTGAAGGTGAAACGGTCAAAAAAGCATACCATTCACTTGGGACTTGTAAAAAAGCAGAGATGGGTATTCCCATATCAGATAAAGTGGAATATAAGCCAAAATTATCAGGAGACAAAGAAGGTCATTTTATATTGCTTAAGGTAATCATACATCAATAAGATCTAATGGCTGTAAATATTTATTCCCCAAACGATAAAGCTTCTACATACATCAAATAAACCCTTCTCAACACTAAGTGTGATACATACCACAGTGCAATAATATTGAGTGACATTAACATGCCTCTCTCACTGTTGGATTGGTCATCCACACATAATATACTTTAAGATTCTACAGAACTAAAAAACATAAAGAATAATATGGACTAAGGAAATATCTATAGAATATTTAATCTATCAATGACAGAATTTACTTTCTGTTTTTAGTAGTCCCTGGAAATTTTTTTCTAAAATTTACCATATTTTAGTTTACAAAGCAAATCTTAGCCATTACAATAATGGGAGTAATACTTCCCATTCTATCAGATCACAATGGAGAGCAATTCAAACCAAGCATAAGATTAAAAACAGAAACCACTCTAATACCTGAGGATTAAATGATACACTTTTGAATGATGAATGAAGTTCAGAAATCAGGGGAGAAATAAAAAAAGTAAATGAGAACAGTGATATGGCGTGTCAATATCTCTGGGATAAAATGGGTGCAGCGGTTCATGCCTGTAATTTCAGCAGCTCAAGAGGCTTAGACAGGAGGATATAGAGTTCAAACCCAGCTTCAGCAATGGTGAGGTGCTCAAGTAAGTGACACCCTGTCTCCAAATAAAATACAAAATAGGGCTGGGAATGTGGCTCAGTGGTCAAGTGCCCCTTATTTTAACCTCCGGTACACACCTCTCAAAAAAAAAAAAATCTCTGAGATAGTATGAAGATAATTCTAAGAGAAAAGCTTATAACATTTAATTCATACAGTAAAATAATACAAATATACTATATAAATGATCTAACTTTAAATATCAAGGCACTAGATAAAGAAAGACAAACCAAAACCTGAATCCATAAAAGAGAGGAAATAATTAAAATAAGTGCCAAAATCAACAAAATTGAGAATAAAGGGAAAAAAATACAAAAAGAAACAAAGAGCTGTTTTTGTTTGTTTGGTACTGGAAATTGTACTCAGGTTCACTCAACCACTGAGCAACATATCAGTCCTATTTTTTGTATTTTATTTAGAAAACAAGGTCTCACCGAATTGCTTAGCACGTCGCTTTTCCTGAGACTGCCTTTCAGCTTCTGATCCTACTTCCTCAGCTTCCTGAGCCACTGTGATTACAGGCATGCACCACTGAACCTGGCAAGAGTTTTTTTTTCCTTTAAATAAAAAAGAATAAGCAAAACTGATAAGCCGTTAGGTAAACTAACCAAAAGAAATTGGAGAAAAATTCAAATTAACAAAATTAGATATGAAAAATGAAATACCACCATAAACATTACTGAAATCTAGATAATAATTAGAAAATGTTTTTAAAATATATACTCCAATAAACTAGATTATCTTGAAAATACTAATAAGTTTCTATAGATATATGAGATACCCAAAGTATACCAAGTGTATGTAGAACACATAAACCAATCAATATCGAGTAATGGAATTGAAGCAGCTATCAAAAGCCTTCCAAAAAAATTAAAATTAAAATTACAACCAAATGAATTGTTAGTTGAGTTCTGCCAGAACTTTAAAGAAAAACTAATACCAATCCTCCTCAAATTGTTCCATTGAATATAAAAGGAGGGGACACTGAAAAATTAATCCTATGAAACTAGTATCACCCTGATACTAAAAACCACAAAAAGAAACCTCAAGAAAAGAACACTTGAGACTAATATTTTTGATGAATATATATGTGAAAATTCTTAATAAAATATTGGCAGACCAAATACAAAAACAAATTGAAAAGATAGTACACAATGATCAAGTGGGTTTCTTCCAAGAGATACAAGAGTGATTCAGCATATGGAAATTAATAAGTGTAATTTACCATATAAATAATCTTAAGGACAAGAATCACATGATTATGTCAATGGATTAAGAAAAAGCTTTTGACAAAGTACAGCACCCATTCATGTTTAAAACACTAGAAAAAGTAGGGATAGAAGGAAATTGAAAAGGTTATATATGATAAACCCAAGGCCAACATTATACTGAGTGGGAAAAATATATAATTTTTTCTCTAAAAACAGGAACAAGAAAAGGATACCCACTTGTATTTAACATAGTCCCCAGCCAAATCAAAGAGACGGAATAAGGAAATTAACTGAATACACATAGGAAAAGAAGTGATCAAATTTTGTCTGTTTGCTGATGGCATTATCCTATATGTAGAATTCTGAAAAACCTCACCAGAAGACTTCTAGAATTTATAAATATATTCAGCAAAGTAGCAGGATATAAAATCAACATCAGTAAATCAATTGTGTGTGTGTATATATATATATATATATATATATATATATATATATATATATACACTCCAATAATGATTCTGTTGAAAAAGAAATTAGGAAAACTATCCCATTTACAATATTATTTAAAAAACCTTTGAAATCAGTAAAAAGATGTGAATGACATCTACAATGAAAATTATATAGCACACATGTAAAAAATGTAATTGAGGAAGATTTGGGAAGATAGAAAGACCCCTCCTGTTAGTATTGTCAAAATAGCCACACTACCAAAAGCAATATATAGTTCAGTGAAATTCCAAAGATATTCATTACAGAGGTAGAAAAAGCAGTTATGAATTCGTTTAGAATTATAAGAGACCAGAATAAATAAAGCAATCTTTAGCAAGAAAAGGGAAAGCAAGATACATCACAATACCAGACTTCAACCTATACTAAAGAACTATAATAACAAAAACAACATGGTACTGACACCAAAACTGATATAAAGACCACTGTAATAGGATAGAAGACACAGAGACAAACTCACATAACTGCAGTTTTCTCATACTAGACAAAAGTCCTGAAAATATATCATGGAGAAAAGAAAGACTTTTTTTCAAATGGTTTTGGGAAAACTTGAAATTCATATGTAGCACAATTGAATTTAATCCCTGTCTCTCACCCTGAACAAAACTCAACTCTCAATGTGGCTCAAAGACCTAGGAATTAGCCAGTTAAGGTGGTGCACACCTGTATTCTCAGTAGCTCTCCAGGCTGAGGCAGGAGGATCATGAGTTCAAAGCCAACCTCAGCAACAGCAAGGCTCTAAGCAACTCATTGGGACCCTGTCTCTAAATAAAATAAAAAATAGTGCTGGGGATGTGGCAAGTGGTCAAGTGACCCTGAGTTTAATCTCTGGTACCTGTCAACCCCCCAAAAGAGATCTAGGTAGTATACTAGAAACTCTGCAACCACTAGAAGAGAATGTAGGCATAACACTCCAACGTGTCAGTGCAGGAACTGACTTCCTTAATAAGACTCCTAAAGTGTAAGAAATTTTAAAAAACTCAATAAATGAAGTGGAATCCAGTTAAAAAAACTTCTTCACAAAAAAAATAAAAACAACAACAACAAAAACAAAAACAAGAGTGTGATGAGAGAGCCTACAGAATGGGAAAAAATCATTGCCACCTACTCATCAAATAAGGCATTAATATCCAGAATATACAAAGAAGTAAAGAAACAAAAACAAAAACTCAACACCCCCCCAAAAAAAACTCCCAAATAATCCAATCAATAAATGGGCAAAGGAACTAAATGGAAATTTCTCAAAAGAAAAAATGTTAATAGTCAATGAATATTTGAAAAAAATGTTCAGCATCTCTAGCAACTAGAGAAATGCAAATTAACCCCACCCTGAGATTTCATCTCACTCCAATAAGAATGACAATTATCAAGAATAAATATTTTTATCTAATCTTACTTAACAGGAAGATGATTCCATGATAAATGCAATGCATGTACAATATGGCAATATTAGAGCTTATATGGAAAGGAATTACAGTAAAACAGAGGCTTAATGAGAGGGTAGTTATGTAAGCCATTCCTCAGGGACATAAAATTGTAAGTCCAGCACGTTCTAAAATTATGGTTATAGCTTAAGTATAAACTAGCTTATGGTCAAATATTTAAACATCTTATACTTCATCCCAATATCAGGTGAAGACTGAAGACTGATTGCTAAGTCCAGGCTTAGTTTAAAATATTATGTTCTGATACTATTTGTATTATAAAAATATCTACTTCAATGCAAAAAAAAGAATAAAAATACCAATAAATGTGGCAAGAGTATGTTCATTGTTAGTGGGACTGCAAATTAACACAACCCCTCTAGAAAGCATTATAGGGATTCCTCAAAAAACTAGGTTCTATTCTAGGAATAGAACCCCCAGCTGAGCCAATTTTTCCATGCCTCATTATGTAGGCAAAACTTTAAAATCATCATATAACAGTGATGCAGACACATCAATATTTATAGCAGCACAATTCACTAATAGCCAACTTAGGTGTCATTCAATAGAGGAGTAAATAAAGAAAATGGGGTATATATACACAATGGAGTATTACTCAGTCATAACAAAAAATGACATTATGTCATTAGCCAGTACATGAATGGCACTGGAGACTATTATTCTAAGTGAAATAATAGAATCTCAAAAAGTAAAAGGTCAAATTCTTTTGTTGATATGTGAAAGCTAATCAAAAATGGGTGTGGGGAACAAAAATAATAGAAGAAAAAATCATTGGAGTAGATGAAGGGGAATGAAGGGAATGGAAAAGGGATGTGATAAGAAAAGACTGTGGAATCAACCTGCCCTAACTTTTCTGTGTACATGTATGAATATACCACAATTAATCTCATCACTATGTCTATTCTTAAGACACTAATTAAAAAAAAAGTAAAGAGCATAAAGGTCAATTTAATAGAGGAATGAGAATAGGAGAAGGGAGGAAGCGAAGGAAAGGGGAAGTACTGGAGACTCAGAACAAATTATATTCCATGCTTATAAAATTTTGTCAAAATTAATCCCAATATTATGTATAAATAAAAAGATCCAATAAAAATTATTTTTTCTATTTTACACAAGATATTCTAAGGCTCAGAGTGTATCTTGTCACAGTTTAGAGAACTCTAGTTGTTTAGAAGTAAATAAACATTAAAATTTACCATATGATCTTGTTTAATACATTGAAGAATTTTGCAATATTTAATATAAAATTAAATTATTTAAATTTTAAAATAGCAATGATCAGTTCTATATAGAAGCTCTCATATTATTGAAGAAATAACAGTGTATTTTGCATATGCTTTAAAATATATTTTATTAAATGTGGAGAGAAGGATGAACAAATAGATTTTCAAAATGTCAATAACTTTAAGTGTTTGTAATGGGTATATCAGTGACTCATTGTGTTTCTATCTCTAGTTTGTCAAACTCTTCAATATTTTCATGACAATAAATTAAATGTATATCTATATGCATGTATATGTGTGTATGTATGTATATATGTTTTCTATAAAAATAAAAAAGTTAACTCAGAAAACTGAATAAAGCCTTTTACATGTATAAAGACAATGGTTTTTAAAATTCCGAAATTTATATGTCTTTGTGTTATAAAACATGACATTTAGATAAGAGGCAACAATTAATTAAATGGTGAATTTTACCTTCTTAAAAATGTATGTGTGTGTACGTATGTATATGTGTACATTCATGGGCATGTATATGTACATAAATATATGTTTTATGGAACATAGAAAGTTTTGACACAAGAAAAATGTCTTGTTGTAGGAAGGTTGAAAAGTATATAAAATATTCTCACATAAATAGAATGTACATTGAACATTTCATGATTTGAATTTTGGATACGTTTTATCATAAACACCTTATATATTGACCATAATAATAAAATAGGATCCTAGAACTTGGCAGAATATTTTGAAATATTTGTTATTTTTCATCATAAAGTATTAGGTAAATAGTTTCATTTATTAAGTTGTTCTTATCTGAAAATAGTCACCATCATGTCTCAGTCATGACAAATTTCTATCATAAGCAAATAGATGCATTTCATGTAGTAGCACCTTTAGAGATCAAAGTTTTGGTTACACTCAGACATGTGCTGAACAATCATTAATGGAGTAATTTAAGAATAAAAAAATACTCATTGGCATTTTTCCACTAGATGATGTAAGTAGAGCAAAGCAGTGGTATTTCCTTAATAATTGAGCAATGTATAGTAAGTCTTTCATTTAGACACTGAAACATAATAGTTAGACATACTTCTAAAACTGGCCTATTATATCACCTTAAATTCAATGAAGATGAGTTTTAAACTTAAGATCAACTAAACATTATGAGAAAGAAGTTCTTAAGATTCATGAAATTGGGCTGGGGATGTGGCTCAAGTGGTAGCGTTCTCACCTGGCATGCGTGCGGCCTGAGTTCGATCCTCAGAATCACATACAAATAAAGATGTTGTGTCCGCTGAAAACTAAAAAAAAAAAAATTAAAAAAAATTCATGAAATCTAGTTTAGCTTTTCGTAATCACTTCCTCTAGATGGATATTGCCTTTTTTTATTAAATATTTTTAAAACTAATTTGACATATTGAGTTTTCTAACTACAGGTACCATCCAACACTAGAGTAGTATTACTCTTTGAAAAAATGTCTAAAATATTTGAATGTCTTGAATGAAGAAAATAATGAGGCTATCTAGAAAACATTATGGGCAAGTGACAAAAATTATGAAAATAGAATATGGTGGTTTAAGCGATAAACATAGAAAAAATAAAAACAACAAATAAAAATGTTGAACATTGTCCTGAGTTCATGAGAGTAGGGAACTGATAAGACAAGATTATATATTTTAATTCCTTTACATGAAAATTAGGTTTACAAAGCAAATCTTTGCCTACACATCACAGGCTGCACCCCAGATGTTGATGTAGTTGTTTTGCAAACATGAATCATTGGTCATTAGAACTAGATTAGAATTTCAGAAGACTACAACAGTGAATCACCTAACTTATTAGTAATTTACACTATTAAATCAAAGAGACAATTTATTCCTTTAAAACAGCTAACTGTTGCTAAGTGTCATCTGAAGTTTTATTTTATAGTATATTTATAAATGAGTTTTGCTTGGAAACAGCACATATTCTTATCAAAAACAGCTTAACATTTCTTGCAGCTATGACAACAACCTTGAAATCAAAATGAGAGATCAAAGTAATGATTTGTAGCTTAAAAGTGCCCTATGATGAGCAAAGGATATGTCATAAGAACACTGACAGAACGATAATGGACATTCAATTTCATAAGCAAAGATAGCTGGAGATTTTTTTGGTTAAGCTTGGCTCCTTTTTAAAAAGCATATGCTAGCTAGCTAAATTTATTCAACCAAAAAGAAGATATGAGGTAAAACTCTACAAATAAAAGTCAAAATCTATCATTTATTCATATTTACATTTCCAGAGTATTATTTTAGCATTCAATTGAACAATCCTATATAGAAATAATTTATTTCTTCAAATTATCTCAATGATTTAATTATCTATATAAGTCTTTCCATATTGTTCTGCACTTTGTAAAAGGAGACAGCTATCTGTACTTGAGACTAGGAAATTTATATATTTTTACTATATTTCATAGTAAAAGCTGATCATAATATAATTTTATCTTTACTTTTCCTGCACCTAGCATATCAATCCTGGTTCACATTTAAATTAGTGTAAAATAAAATATGTAAGATAAACAAAATATAATATATGAATAGTTACATAAGTAATAATTAATAATATTATTACATAAGTAATAATTATTACATAAGTAATAATTAATCTTACCAAGTAAGTGAAAAACCTCTGAAATTAAAACTACAGAACATTAAAGAAAGAAATCAAAGAAGTCCTCAGAAGATGGAAAAAAAATCCATGTTCATAAATAGGCAGAGTTAATCTTCCCAAATGGCAATGTTTTCAAAAGCAAGCTACAGTTACAATGTTTTCCCCATGAAGATACCAATGATGTTCTTCAAAGAACTAAAAAATTGTCCTAAAACCCATTTGGAAGAATAAAAGTTCCAGAATAGCCAAAGCAACAATGAGCAATTAGAACAATGCTAGAGGCATCTGAATACTGGATCCTCAAATTACATTGCAGAGTTACACTAACAGAAACAGCATAGTATTGGCATATAAACAGATATGAAGACCAATGAAATAGAATAAAGCACACAAAGGAAAACCCACATAAATATAGTTATCTGTTCCTTGTCTAAAGTGCCAAAATATACAATGGAGTAAAAACAGCCTTTTAATTTGATGGTGCAGGGAAAACTGCTAATCCATTTGAATAACTTCATGAATTCCTATATCTCACCATGATCTAGAAAGTGCATCAAAAACCTAGAGAGTTATAGGAAAAAGACCAGAAGCACTGTAACTGTTAGATGAAAACTTAGGGTCAATACTCCAAAATTTTACTAAAGGAATCAACTTCCTTTCTCAATAAAATTCCTGAAGCTTAGGAAATAAAGCCAAGAATCAATAAGTGAGACAGTTTCAAATTAAAAAGCTTTTGCACAGCAATGGGAAAAAATAAAAGCATTAAAAGAAGACTGAAAGAATGAGAGAGAAAACTTTAACAACTACTGTTCCAATAGGAGATTAATATAAAAAGAACTCATGAAACTTAACACCAAATTATCAAACAAATAAATTGGCAAATGAGATAAATGGATTTTTCTCAAAAGAAAAAATACAAATGACCAACAAACTTATGAAAAAAATATTTAGCATTCTTAGCAATAAAGGAAACCCAAAACAATATTTGTCAGAGTTTTTAGCCCTTTGTTCCCTCCTGACCAGCAGGAGAGATTAGGGGAGCACTCCCCGACCAGGATGAACTAAGAAAGGTAGAGGTAGACTGGCCGCCCACACCCAGCCCTCCCTTGTAGGAGGACAATCAGAAGCTCTCCAGGGAGACCAGTCAAAGCAGAATCTCCTTTATTGAGAAAACACACACAGCTAATATAATGTACAGGAGCCAATCAGGGTAAAGGTCAGCAGGGTGGGGAGAATTTACATCTACACCCACCCTACAGGCAGTAATGGGAGACATTAGCTGTCTGATCTGTCCATGAGGGCAGAGGGGTTCTGAGCTTATCCTAGAGGTGGTCTGATTCTTCATCACAACCCACAGCAATGCCTTCTGGCTAATTGTTAGGTGCTCTCTTAGCCACATGTGGCCCCAGGACTGGGAAGCAAGTAGCAGCCAGCAAGTTAAGTTTCCTCTTTTCTGATGCAACATGCCACACTTTACATCATGCCCTACAGTTCTATGTGTATATTTCTTTTAAAAAGACATTAAAATGGCCAACAAGTATATTAAAAGGTGCTCAAAATTACCAATCATCAGGGAAATGCAAATCAGAACCAAAATGATATATCCTCTCATCCAACTAGGAATGGATATTTCAAGGAAAAAAATACAAAGATAAAAACTTCTAATGAATATGTGGGAAAAAAGTGAACCCATGAACACCAGTAATGGGAATGTAAATTAGTACAACCAATATTAAAAAGCAGTGTGGTAGTTCTTTGAAAAGTTAGTAATAGAAATACAATATTGTCCATCATTGAACTAACGAGTATAGAGCCAAAGGGAATGAACTCAGTATGATGAAGAGACATCTGCACTCCCATGTTAATTGTAGCACTATTCACAGTAGCCAAGACATAGAAAAATGGATGTGTTCCTAAAATGATGAATTAATGGATAAAATATGGTACATATACAAAATAGAGTATTGTTCAGTCATGAAATGAATTAAATGCTGTCATTTGTTTTGTTTGTGTTTTAAAGATGGACACAATATCTGTATTTATTTTATTTAATTTTATGTGGTGTTAAGGATCAAACCCAGTGTCTCACATGCACAAGGCAAATGCTTTACCACTCAGCTATATCCCCAGCCCCAAAATAAATACTGTCATTGGTGGTAACATAGATAGAACTAGAGATTATGTTAAGTGAATTAAGACAAGCACAGAAATAAGTATATATACACTCCACTGATATGTGGAATTTAAAAAAAAGTTGATCTCACAGAAATTGTTCCACGTACACAAATAATGAAGTACACAAATGACAAATGATGAGAATTCAATAGCGGATTTACAGTAACACATTTATTAGAGGAAAGTTCCCACAGCATTGGAGGGATGCCAAAGAGGGTACAGTTAGTGGCTTTCTGTCTAGGAGTTTTGATGAAGAACTTACTTTCTATTAGAATGTCTCCCCTGATTGTTCTCTTTCATGGACTCATTTGAAAGGGAACAATTTTAACATGAGTTTGTGCTGTAGTGTCCTTTAAAATAAAAGAATTGCTTAGGTTCAAACAACTCTCTGGGTTTGACAAACATTAGGGTAGTCAAGGAAACCTAGGGCAACAACAAAAAGTGAGGACAGCCAAGCAACTGGGGTTTTACTGACAAGCAGCCAAAAACTAATATAAAGAAATTTTAGCCTAGGGTTTTATACTTGTGTGGTGGCCCTTCCTGTGTATTTGTAAGTGTATAAATATTTTCTGTATTTGACCAAATTTAGTATTTATTCATTTTATGCTACTTTAAATAAAATTGGTTCTTTTTTTTCTTTGTTAATTTTGAATCCTATAACTTTTAATTTATGATTAGTTTTAAGTGTTCTGTGTGTATATAATATATATACATATATTATATATATATAATATATATATATACATATATTATATATATGTGTGTTTGTGTGTCTGTGTGTGTCTGTGTTTGTGAGTGTGTGATATTTAGGATTTTTTACATATGTTTTATGTTGAATGCAAACAGATCATATTACTTCTTCCTTTTGCATTCAGATGGCAGTTTTTATTTCATTATTAATTAGTCTGGCTAGAATGTTCACTAATGATGAATAGAAGTGGTGAGATTGAAAATCCTATTTTTTCCTTATCATAGAGGAAACTTTTTCAACTTTTCACCATTTAGAATGTTGGATTTTTCTTTATGATAAAGGATCTTTATTGTGCTGAAGTATATTTCTTATACCCAATATGTTCAGAGCATGAAACTATTTTGATTTTTTCAAATAATATTTCTGTATGAACTGACATGGTCTCCATTTCATTATGTTTTTCTCCATTCTGTTTAAGATGTTATGTCACGTTGATTTACTTTCCTTAGGTTGCACCATTCTTTCATTCTAGTACTATATCTCAATGTGACTTGGTGTGTAATTATTTTAATGGATGGTTATATTCATTTAGCAGTTATTTTTCTCACTATTTTCACATTATAGTTTAAAAGGGATATTGGCTTACAATATCCTGAAAAATTTTCTGAAATATGTTTGCCTTTTGTTTCTGTGTAATTCTGGCCCTATATAATGAGTTATGAAATATTTGTTCTCTTCAAATTATTGGAAGATTTTAAGATACTTTGTTCTATTTTTCTTTAACTATTTGATAGGATTTGTAGGTGAAACAATCTGATCATAGAATTTTTGTTGGAATTTTTTGTTATTAACTCAATCTCCTCATATGTGTCCTATTTCTTCTTGACTCATGTTTGTAGGTTCTGGATTTCTAGAATTATGTATGTTTCATCTCAGCTGTCTAAACTCTTAGCATGTAATTGCTCATAGAACTCTTTTGAAACCCTTTTTCCTTCTGGAAAATTGGTAATGATTATAGTATTTTATTTTTAAGTGTTATTCTTCTTTTATTCTTAATTTAACTAAAGATCGTTGCTGTTATTAATTTTTGAAAATCTAATTCTTGTTTTTTTAATATTCTCTATTGTGTATTGTTTCTTATACATGTTTAATTTTTACTATCAATGTGTATCTGCTAAAGTTTTTTTTATATTTCTCTTTTTTTCAATTTTCTTATGATATAAAGTTTGGTTATTGATTTAAGAACTCTTGTAGTGCAAGATTTTGCAACTCTAAATTTTCTTCTTGCTACTGTTTTTGTTGTATCATATCTTGTTTTGTATTTTTTGTTCTCACTTCCATTGTTCTCACTTCCATTTCTCTCAAGATGTTTTCCAATCTCCCTTTTTATTTGAGAAAAAAAGGAAAAAGAAGTTTTCATGCTTCCCAAGCAAAGGAGAAACAGAGAGGACTCCTGTCCCTGAGGCTATGATTGTGCCCATCAGAGTGAATATGAGGTTTGTAAAGAAGTAATTCAAAAGCTACATTCCACTTTCCACATGTTCTATTTTAGGAGTTGTAATTCACTTGTTAATTGGAGAGAGAGTAATTTCTTTGATCTTCTACTACCATCCCCAAAGTTTAAATTATATCTTTCCTGTTGGTGTGTGCTCAAGGACAGATAGCTCTGCCTATAATAGAGAAGAAAGGTAAACCTGTTTTTCAATTTCCCTTCTATTTCCTCTTTGATCTACATTTTCAGAGTACGTTCTTTAATTTGCATATAATTGTATTTTTATTCCATTTTTTGTCCTATTATTTCTAGTTTTCTTCCATTGAAATTAGAAGCAAGTATTTGTATGATTTCAAACTTTGAAAATTTAGGACATTTTTTACTGATAACCACTGAGTAACGTCTGCAGCTTTTAATATATATATATTTTAATTTTGAGAAAACGTCTTCCTAAATTGATTGGAGGCTCACTAAATTGTTCTCAGGCTGGCCTTGAACTTGTGATTCTTCTGCTGGGATCATAGATGTGGCCAAAAAAAGCCATGTTATAGGATGTGTCTTTAAGAATATTTAATGTAGAAGCACCTGGAGTGCAGCCCCAGGCCTAGGACCACCTGACCAACCAGCAGACCCACACCAGAGTCTCCCACTGAGTTGGCAAGTACTAAACCTCACTTCCAGGAGCCATGCCCCTAAGATCAGCCTTCTCACCATAAAAATCTTCACCATCATGAGGACAACAGACAACTCAACCTATTGGAAGAGAAGGGAAGCTAGAAAGATACTTATCTCCAAAAAAAAAACTATCCTTGTATCTTCCTTCAATATTTTTTTCTCTCTCTCTTCTCCCACCCTCACATCCCCATCATTTGTGAAATCAAGTACTTTCCAAGAATTGTTCTACTGAGGACCAGGATATCTGAGTAGTATATTACAGTGTTGTATATACTTTTATCTTCGTTTTTACATTTTTAAATTTTCTTAATATTTATGTTAGTTTGTTTCTTGTACTCTACTGTCTTCCACTTACTTTTCTCACCTAAATCACTTTATCTCTCTTCTCCTGCTACTAACTGACTTCTTTAGATTCCTCTTTTATGCTTTCTAAGATCTAATAACTCTATGTCCTCACATCTTACCCCTCAACATCTCATCCAATACATCACCCCCAGTTCTTTGTCCACCATCCGAATCTGTAGACCCTTTTGCAAACCTATGGTTTATATTTAACATAATAATTGAACTTCCAATTCTGCATATTGTAACAAAACTATAAACATTTTAATAGCAGCTATTTAGTTTACAGTTGTAGATTGCTTGTATTGGGATCTGTTCTCATTGCCCTTATAGGAGAGGTATTAGAAACCAGTAGGGACACTAAAAGCACGTAGGGTAAAGACTGTAGCACCTCAAATCTGCAATACTAGAAGGGAAGACACATGAACAATTTGAAAGAACAAGGGAAGAAAGTGTCCCAACAAACCAAGTTTATTACATTATTAGAATCCATGGCCAGCGTAACAGAAAAAATGACAGAGAAGGAGTTCAGAATGTACATAATTAAAATGTTCTGTGAATTAAAAGATGATTTAAAAGAGAAAATGCAGACTACAAAAATCATTTTGATAAATAGCTACATAAGCTAATACAGGAAGCAAAAACATTACTTCAATAAGGAGATAGAGTTTCTGAAAAACAAAGAAACACACATTGTTGAAATGAAAGACACAATAAATCAAATTAAAAGCTCAATACAAAGCATCACAAACAGATTAGATCACTTGGAAAACAGGACCTCAGACAATGAAGACAAAATATATAATCTTGAAAAGAATGTTGACAAAACAATGAAGATGGTAAGAAACCATAAGCATAACATTTAAGAATTATGGAATAACAAAAAAAACACCCAAATTATTAGCATTATTGGGATAGAGAAAGGCATAGAATTACAAACCAAAAAAAAATTAATGCTCTGTTCAATGAAGTAATATCAGAAAATTTTATAAACCTGAAAAATGAATTGGAAAATCAAATAAAAGGGGATTAAAAGACACCAAATGTAGAAAATAACAACACATTCAAACCAAGCCACGTTATAATGAAAATATCTGGTATTCAGAACAAGAAGAGAATTTTAAAATACACAAGACAAAGGAATCATATTACATAAAAGGGGGAAACAAATAGGATATCTGCAGATTTTTCAACTCAGACTTTGAAAGCTAGAAGATGCTGGAACAACATATACCAAGAGCTGAAAGAAAATGAATGCCAACAAAGAATCTTATATCCAGCAAACTTAAGCTTTAGATTTGATGATAAAATAAAAATCTTCCATAATAAACAAAAATTAAAAGAATTTACAACCAGAAAGCCTGCACTGCTTGTCTTGTATGACATCCTTGGCAAAATATTCCATGAGGAGGAAGTAAAAAACAACAATGAAAATTATCAAAAAGAGGTATTATACTAAAGGAAATAATAATAAAAGGAGAAAACAAGTTAAATAGTAAAAATAAATTAAAATGATCAGGAATTCAAATTATTTCTCAATAATAAGCTTGAAAGTTAATGGTCTAAACTCAGAAAACAAAAGACATAGACTGGTAGATTGTATTTTTTTTTAAAAAGACCCAACAATATGCTGTCATCAAGAGACTCATCACATAGGAAAAACAATTTATGTGGAGACTGAAGGTGAAAGGTTGGAAAAAATTATACCCCTCACATGGACAGCACAAGCAAGCAGGTGTGTCCATCCTCAAAAAAGTGGACTTTAAGCAAAAGTTAATCAAAAAGAATAAAGAAGGACACTGCATCCTTCTAAAGGGAACCATTCATCAACAAGACACAACAATTACAATTATATAGGCCCCAATTGAACAAGATCAAATACCTGATTCTAAAATATGGGCAAAGTTATTTGAGCTGTAATATATCTAAAATGTCTAACTTATTGTTAAATTAAAGTAGATAAACCAGGGGGGGTAAAAACAATGGAAACAACTTGAATTAGCTTCTCTTTTCTTAATTTAGCTTACAGAGATAATTGAACAGAGATGTTTGGGGGTAGTAGAAAAAATAGGATTGACAAGATATTGGGTAGATGTTTGTATTTTTTGTACTACCTTGGCTAATTCTGTGATATATATGTATCTTGGTCTTTCCTTCTAATAGAATAAATAAAGGATTCAGTTTGTTTAAAAATAAATAAATAAATAAATAAATAAATAAATAAATAAATAAATAAATAAATATGTTTATAGGGCTCCAAAATGGAGCATCTATGGTCATCAAAAAAATTCTTCTCAAATTCAAGAGTCAAATGGGCCACAACACACAATAATTCTGGATGGCTTTAACACACCTCTTTCACCACTGGATAGATCTTCCAAAAAAAAAGCTAAACAAAGAAACTATAAAACTAAATAATACAATCAAAAACTCAGACTTAACAAACATATAGAGAATATTCAATTCATCAACAAGTGAATACACTTTGTCTTCAGTAGCACATGGATTCTTCTCTAAAATAGATCATACATATGCCACAAAGAAACTATTGGCAAATACAAACAAGCAAATAAACAAACAAACAACAACAACAAACAGAGATGGTACCTGGCTTTCTATCAGGTGATAATGGAATGAGATAAAAAAAATCAATGATAAAATAAAAAATAGAAGCTACTCTCTCGGGGGTTTTTAGCTCCCTGTTCCTTCGTGACCTGTGGGAGAGATTGGGGGAGCACTCCCCGACCAGGATGAACCAAGAAAGGTAGAGGTAGACTGGCAGCCCACACCCAGCCCTCCCTTGTAGGAGGACAATCAGAAGCTCTCCAGGGAGACCAGTCAAAGCAGAATCTCCTTTATTGAGAAAACACACACAGCTAATATAATGTACAGGAGCCAATCAGGGTAAAGGTCAGCAGGGTGGGGAGAATTTACATCTACACTCATCCTACAGGCAGTAATGGGAGACACTAGCTGTCTAATCTGTCCATGAGGGCAGAAGGGTTCTGAGACTATCCTAGAGGTGGTCTGATTCTTCATCACAGCCCACAGCAATGCCTTCTGGCTAATCATTAGGTGCTTTCTTAGCCACATGTAGCCCCAGGACTGGGAAGCAGGTAGCAGCCAGCAAGTTAAGTTTCCTCTTTTCTGATGCAACATGCCCCATGTTACATCATGCCCTACACTACTCCAATAGGTAAATTTAGATAATATGCTATTGAATGAACAATGTGTTGCAAAAGTCATCAAAGAGGAGATTTAAAACTTCTTAGAGGTAAAAAGGAACACTGAAACAACATATCAAAACCATCAGGACACTATGAAAGCAGTAGTAAGAGGAAAGTCTGATGCATGGAGTTCATTTCTTACAAGAAGAAAATATCAAAAAATAAATGACCTACTATTACATCTCAAAGTACTAAAAAAGAAGAACAAATTAACACCAAAAAGCAGTAGAAAACAGAAAAAAAATAAAATCAGAGCTGACATAAATGAAATTGAAAGAAAATAAACAATTGAAAGAATTGAATAAACAAAAAGTTGACCCTTTTACAAGATAAATAAAATTAATGAACCCTTAGCCATGCTAGTGAAGAGAAGGAGAAAGAAAATCAAATTACTAACATCCATGATAAAAAAGAAAATATTATGATGGACACTACAGAATTACAGGACATATTTAGAATTTTTTTGGAAAATTTGTACTCAAATAAAATAGAAAATATTGAAGGCATCAACACATTTCTAGAGATACATGATTTGTGCAAACTAAATCAGAATAATATACACAAGATGAACAGGTCACTTTCAAGCAATGAAATAGCAAATGCCACTAGAAGCCTACAAACTAAGAAAATCCCAGGATCAGATGGATACATAGCTGAGTTCTACAAGACCTTCAATGAAGAATGAATACCAATACTCCTAAAATCATTCCATGATATAGAAAAAGATGGAATACTTCCAAATTCATTCTATGAAGCCAATATCATCCTGATCTCAAAACCAGACAAAGACACATCAAAGTCACAACACTTTAGACTAATATCTCTAATGAACATAGATGTAAAAATTTTCAATATATTTCTGACACATTGAATGCAAAAACATATCAAAAAGATAGTGCACCATGATCAATAGGGTTTCATCTCATGGATGTAAGGTTGGTTCAGCATACAGAGGTCAATAAATGTATTTCACCATATACATAAACTTAAAGATAAGAATCATGTAATTATCTCAATAGAATCATATGACCATCTCAATAGATAAAGAAAAAGCATTTGACAAAATACAACACCCCTTTATGTTCAAAACACTAGAAACCTAGGAACAACATGAAAGTATCTCAACATTATAAAATCTATGCATCTTAAAACCCAAACCAACATCATTCTAAATGGAGAAAAATTGAAAACATTCCCTCTGAAACCTGGAATAAGACAGGGATTACCTCTTTTACCACTTCTATTTAATATAGTTTTTGAAAAACTGGCCAAAGAATTAGACAAAAGAAATTAAAGGGATATAGTTAGAAAAAAAATAACTCAAATAGTACTATTTGCTGACAATATGATTCTGTACCTATAAGACCCAAAAAATTCCACCAGAAAACTTATATGACTAGTAAATAAATTCAGCAAAGTAGCAGGGTATAAAATCAACACTTATAAATCAAAGGCATTTCTATATATCAGTGACAAATTCTCTGAAAGGGAAATAATAAAACTACCCCATTTATAATAGTCTGAAAAAAACAATACACTTGGAAATCAACTTAATGAAAGATGTGAAAAACTTCTACAATGAAAATACAGAATGCTAAAGAAAGAAATTAAAGAAGATCTTAGAATATTGATAGATATACATTGCTCTTGGATAGGAAGAATTAATATTGTCAAAATGACCATACTACCAAAAGCACAATACAAATTTAATGCAATTCCAATCAAAATCCCAATAACATTCCTCATAGAAATAGAAAAAGCAGGCATTAAATTCATTTGGAAAAATAAGAGACCCAGAATAGATAAAGCAATACTTATCAAGAAGAGTAAAGCAGGTATCATTGCTATACCAGACCATAAACTATACTACAGAGCAATAGTGACAAAAATGGCAGGGTGTTGGCACCAAAATAGATTTTTTAGATATATAATACAGAAAAGAAGACACATAGACAAACCCCAATAAATACAATTATCTTATATTAGACAAAGGCAAAAAAAATATGTTAGAAAAAGGATGTCCTCTTTAACAAATGGTTCTGGGAAAACTGGAAATTCATATGCAACAAAATGAAATTAAGCCCCTATTTCTCACCATGCACAAAACTCAACTCAAAGTTTATCAAGGACCTAGGAATTAGACCAGAGACCCTGCACCCAATAGAAGAAAAAGTAGGCCAAATCTTCATCATGATGGATTAGACCCTGACATCCTTAACAAGAAATAAAATCAAGAATTAATAAGTGGTGTGAATTCAAACTAAATAACCTTTTCTCAGCAAAAGAAACAATCAGTGAGGTGAATACAGAGCCTACAGAATGGGAGAAAAATTTACCATCCACAAATCCAACAGAGCACTAATCTGTAGGATATATAAATAACTCAAAAATCTTAACACCACTAAATAAATAAATAAATAAATAACCCAAACAACAAATGGCCCAAGGTAACTGAACAGGCACTTCCCAGAGGATGATATACAATCAATCAACAAATATATGAAAAAATGCTCAACATCTTGAGCAATTAGAAAAATGCAAATTAAAAACTACTCTAAGATTTCATCTCACTCTAATCAGAATGGCAACTATGAAGAATACAAACAGCAATACTTGCTGACAAGAATGTGGAGAGAAATGCACACTTACACATTGCTGGTGGGATTGCAACCAATCTGGAAAGTTGTATCAAGATTTCTTGGAAAACTTGGAATGGAATCACCATTTGACCCAGCTATCCTACTCCTGGATTTATACTCATAGAACTTAAAAACAGCATACTACACGAACACAGCCACATCAATGTTTATAGTAGTACAATTCACAATATCCAAATTGTGGAACCAACCTAGATGTATTTCAGTAGATGAATGGATAAAGAAATTGTGTTATATATACACAATGGAATATTACTCAGCATTAAAAGAAAATAAAACCATGGCATTTGCTGGTAAATGGATGTAGTTGGAAAATATTATGCTAAGTGAAGGAAACCAGTCCCAAAAAACCAAATGGAAATGTTTTCTCTGATATGAAGATGTTGATCCATATTGTGAATGTAGGGGGCATGTAATGTATGGAGAAACTTTAGATAGTGCATAGGGGAGGGAGGGTAAGTGTGGGGGCAGGGGAGTATGACAGAATAAGATGAAAATTAGAATCCCAAGTACATGTATGAAGACATGAATGGCATGACTCTACATTTTTTGTAATGTTTTTTAAATTGTACATGAACACAATATCTTCATTTTTAAAATTCTTTTTGTGATGCTGATGATCAAATTCAGTGCCTCACACATGCAAGGCAACCACTCTACCTCTGAGCTACAACCTCAGCCCAGTGTGACTCTATTTTGTTTACAACCAGAGACATGAAAAATTTTGCTCTATATGTGTACTATTAATTAAAATGAATTCTGTTGCCATATATAACAAATTAGAATAAATAAATAAAGTTTAAAAAAAGAATGTTTAACGTGCACTTCTGTGGTGAGCCGTTCCTGCGGACTGTGGTCGCCATTACATGATGGCGCTGGCTCCGTTGTGGTCTGTGAAGGACAACTCCATATCAAAGAGAGTTGGCGTGTTCCCAGCTCCTTATCAGAGAAAGTTGGCGTGTCATTTTCTAGCACCCTGTGAGAAGGGTACACGTGGCAGCTTTGCATTGGGGTTCGTGGTGCTTTATTAAGGCTGGGAGGGGCATCCGAGGTGTAGTAGAAGAATTATTAGAAGAATATCAAGGGCCTGAATAAACTGCTGAAAGAAGATTCCTGAGTCACGTCTTCCTTGCGGGCAAGGGGGGTCGCGACACACTTCAGAGAAATATATACTCTGGTAGCATTTAGTAGTTTAATCTGTATATAAATCTTGGATTTAATTGTCTATATTATCCAAATCCTCTTTTTTTCTCTTGATTTTCTGTTTGTTTTATTCACTTATGGAAATGGTGTTTTGAAATTTATTACTATTATTGTAGTAATAAATTTAAATTCTGTCCAATTTAGGGTTTCTGATGTTTGGAACATATGTTTTAAAATTGTTGTATCCTCTTGTTAAGTTTATCCTTTTATCATTATGTAATGTGGTTTTTCATCTAACACAGTATATTTGGTATGATAGAACAGCAACTGCATCCCTCATTTGTTATTATTTTTTGTGGATTTCTTTTCCAATCTTTTACTTTCACACTAAATTTATAGACTGAAATTAATGTGTTATAGACAATATATTTAGATTATATTTTTGTATCTATTCTTCCAATTTAAAATATTTAATTTTGAAGTTTAATTTCTATGCAAGATAATTATTGATAGATAATCACTTATTTGAATTCTGCTTTTGTATATTATAATGTTTTGTTAATAATTTTATACTTTGCTGTCTTTTCTGTATTAGTTGATTTTTACACTGTTATATTTTTATTCTTTGCCTTTTTTGTATATTCTGTAGATATTTTTGCTTATCATGAGGTATAACAATTAGGCCCTAAATTTATGAATATCTACCATAAATATATTCTACATTAACTTAAATAACAATCAAAATGCCTTTTAAACTTGGAGCTCATTTTCCCTCACTTATTATTATAAGACCATAGATTGCATCTTTATTTATCACATACCTATTAAAATTTATATTAATTTTTATGCATTTAAAAAAATATTTATAAAATATAAATTGGTGTTGTGAACCAAAATACCAAAGAATCTTTTTTTAGACTTTTCATTTATTTATCTTTGTTATAGAACTTTATATCTTCATATAGTTTCAAGACACTACTATCTTCAAATTTAAAATTGAATCACTCTCTAGTATATTTCTAACAGGGGTCACCCTCATTTTAATAAACTCCCTTCACTTTTACAAATCTTGGAGTGTCTTAATTTCTCTTTTATTTTTTCAGCAGAGCAGTACTAAATAAAGAATTATTGGTTGAGAGCTCTGGTGTCTGCCTGTCTGTCCGTCTCTCTCTTTTTCTCCTTCAGTACCTTAAATAATGTATCATTCCATTACCCTGTCAACTGAAATATTTCAGGTAAGAAATCTGATAATCTTATTGGAGAGGTAAGTCACCTTTTTCATAGCAGTTTCAAAATGACCTTCATGTCTTTTGACCGTTTGAACAAAATACAAGTCATTATAGGGTTTTTTGACCTTAACCTACTTGGAATTAATTGAGATTTTTGGATATGTAGATTAGTGTTTTCCTTCAAATTCAGGAACTATTCAGCCATTACCTCTTCAAAGAAAATAACTTCTCTTTCCTTTCTCAAATGCCTGTTGTGCCTGTTTTTGTAGACTTTTTTTTTTTCTAGTGTGACTAAAAAAGCTGACCAGAACAATTTTAGAGAACGAAAAGTTTATTTGGGGACTTAGGGCTTCAGAAGGGAAAGTCCATAGACAGCTGGCTCCAGGCCTTGGGATTTGAGGTGAGGCAAAACAACATGGCAGAAGAGTAAGGCAGAGGGCAGCAGCTCACAAGATGATCAGAAAGCAAATACAGAGACTCCACTCATCAGGTATGAATTATACACTTCAAAGGCATGCCCCCTATAACCCATCTATTCCAGCTATACCCTACACATCTTCAGTTACCACTTAGTAATTCCCATCACAAGATTAATTAACTGATTGACTTAAGGCTTTTATAGCACAATTATTTTTCCTCTAAACCTTTTTGTGTTTTCTCACACAAGGGATTTTGGAGACACTTCACATCTGAACCATAACATTTGACATTGGCCCCAGAAGCTCATGATCATCTCACAATGCAAAATACATTTTTTTCATTTCCAAGTGTCCCCATGGTCTTAACAGTTCTACAGTTGCCACAAAGTTCAAGTCCAATGACTCCTTTAAGACTGAGGTAACTCTCACATTGTGAGATCTTGTAGAAATCAAAAACAATATTCAAGTATCCAATATATAAATGTACAGAGTAAGTATTTCAAATCACAAAAACAGGGGTATATAAAGAAGGGAAGGACAAAATAAGACTAAAATCCAGCTGCTAAAACAAATCTTGTAACTCCACACCCAGCATCTGAGGCACATGGTATAGTGATGTTCTGTCCAAAGTGCTTATGTAGCTCCACTCCATTGGCCTTTTGGATAATAGTGGTGTTTTTGTTGGTTTGATGATAAGTGTATACTTTAATTCTGCTTTCTGTTTGTTTTATAGTGTTTTGTTACTAATTAAATATCCACTGATTGCCTTAAGACTTTTATGACACAATAATTTTTCCTGTAAACCTTTTGGCATTGTGTAACACACAAGCTTTTGGGGGACGCACCCCATTCAAACCACAACAGTGCCTATGTTATTCCCTTTGATGATGTGAGATAAATCCTTCAGGTCCTATTCACTTTTATTTTTAACCTTCCCCTTGGGACTTGATAATTTTAAATCACCTCTCTTCAATTTAACTAATATTATTTTTTTCCTTGCCAGAGTCTATGTTAAATATCTATAATAATCTTTATTTAAATGTAGTTATGTTTTTCAGTCTAGATTTATGTTTCTTTTATGCTATCTCTGTGTTGATGTTACTATTTAGTTTAAATTGTTTATCTTAGTTTTTTACCTGTGTTTTTGTTTGGCTCTTTTCATATATTTGAGGTCTGTGTTTAATAAGCAAGATACATATTTTTAATTTTTAAAAATTTTTTTGGTTGTAGATGAACACAATACCTTTATTATTTATTTTTATGTGGTGCTGAGGATAGAACCCTGCACCCCACACTTGCTAAGCAAGCACTGTACCCCTAGGCCACAACCACAGCCCCAGATACTTATTTTATTTTTTATGTAGTGCCTGGGATTGTACCCAGTGCCTCATGAATGCTAGGCAAGTGATCTACCACTGAACTCCAACCTTGGCCCAGGTGCTTATCTTTTTAATGACAGTTTCTGGAGTCTAATTTTATTACTTTGTATGGTCTACACATTCATGTTGTATATTTTGTTTGTTTGTTTGTTTGCTTTTGTATCCCACTTATATTTTTTCATCTTAAATTAGCCTGGACATATGGAAAACCACAACTTTCCTATTCTTTGTAGGCTGTAGAAGAAGGTATTTGTCAACCAGTGAGGCCCTGAACTTTATGGTCGGCTTGGAGTGAAAATTACAGATTAACACAGATTTTTTTTCTGGTCACATATCTTTCCTTTTACTAAGTTTTCTGTCAAGTACACCTGTATCAAAGTTTTTTGTTTGTTTGTTTGTTTTTTAATGATTAAATTTGCCCAAGTATTTAGTCTCAGGTACTTTTAAGCTCCCAAGATTTTATTTTACATTCTTTTGTAATGTTTGTTTCTGTGCTTGCCCTATGACATTTACAGTTACATAGTTCTACTGTTTTTTTTTAATGTACTGACACATCTGTCAATGTGTTTCATGGTTTCTACCAGCTTGAGATAAACATGAATCTAAAACTCTCTTTTTTTCAATATCTGTATCAGTGAAAACAGAATCAAGTGTATCAGTCAGCCTAAAGAAAGGTTAAAATATTATGAATATATTATATTCTCCTCCTCCAATACCCTCAAAGAATCACAAAAAGATGTTTTGATTATGGCTTTTTCTTGACCATATTTGCTTATTTTATGTAGATATCTGAGTAGTTGCAGAGCATCTATAAAGTTAATTAAATCCATTTATATTTTTTACATGCTTTTGTGGAGGAATGAGAGCCTAGAGCTTCTGAATTTGCTGTCTTGCTTACATTCTAATATTCATTTTCAGATTTTTCACTGAAATGATATCTTGTAATAACAGACTCAGTAACATAGCAATAAAATACTACATTATTCTGAATAGGTTACTAAAATGTCATTGCATTAAACCAATTATATAAAATAGAAAGAAGTTAAACAGGAATTTAGCATGACAGGTATTAAATTCAGAACACAGGCTATTGTACTCTGCAATTGTTACTACATGCCCAGATTTTTAGGTCTTTTTACTTGGTAATTAGTCTTCCATTTCTGTCAAGACTTCAACACAGCTTAGTGATAGGGAGAATTGTTTTTCTGAAGTCATTTTCCTTCACTGCACTGGTGCTTCATTTTGAGGGGTTCTTATACTTTGAGATAATCTCCTTACCAGACCATGAATTTGAAGTCTGGCTGAAAAGAGAAAAAGTATTGAGGTTCTAGTATAATTGCCATGTCAGAAACTTCCCTTCCTTCAGTAATTTGCAATTTTCCTATTTTTTTTTACTGCAGCAAATTTATCTCATGTAAACCTTTCAGCAACATTAAGTTCTTGGTCATTGTATTTTTTATCTCTTCTCTTGTTTTAATGGTTCCCTTTTAAATAACCATCCAAGTAGCTAAATTAGGGTCTAATTTCTACTGCATGTTGATTTTTTAACTTGTCTTTTCTCTATCTAGTAATCACTTCTTATCTTGCTATTCTAGTAGAATCTTACCTCAGCAACAACCCCTTCATTTTATACCTTATGCCTTATTTTCACTATTTTACTTGTCTTATCTTGTCAGATAAACTGTGGGTAATTTTTTTTTTAATCCCCATAGTTTTCAGCACACAATTATGACTCTTACACTATGAGTGAGGTATTCATCTCTGCATTTTTTATATATTATGTGGCATTCTTATTTATACACATGCACACAATGAACTCAAATTTACTAAATTAGCCCAATAATAATGTGTAAATGTCCAACTAATTAGGAACAATTTATTATTGATATGAAACTGAGATAGAAGAAAAAATATTTAATAGTAAGATAATCTTTTTTGGTCATTTTCACTAGCTTGTTTTCTTCTTGACATTTTGGGATAAGGTATATGCAGACATTTGATAATCTCCAAATCCTAAAGTTTTATAAAAAGCTCTTCAATGGAACAGATTAACATCTTCCTAACATAAAATCTTATGCTTCATTTAGCCCACCATTTAGGGATCTATGTTTGTCATATCCCATCATACATTTAAAACCTTGTGTTGCTACAGACTTGAAATTTTCTAAAGAATGTATATTATTTACATTTCTTTCTTATCAAATATCTCAACATATCAGGGGAAATACATAAAAACAAAAACCCTATTAACTAGGTATGGTGGTACAGACTTTTAATATCAGTCACCTTGAAGGCTGAAGCAGGAATATCACAAGTTCAAGACCAGCTTCAGAAACATAGCAAATTTTGTCTCAAAATAAAATATAAAAAAACACGGTATATATAATTTGGTGGTACAGTGTCCCTGTGTTCAATCCAAGTACCATCATTCATTCAATCAATCAAATAACAAATTATCAATTTAAAGAAAATATGGAGGACAGAAAAACATGTAAAACCATATTATGAGGATGTAATATGGAAAATTCATGCCATACAAACTTGCAGATAAATGATCCACTATCTTAAATAATGAGGAAGGAAAAGCGAAAATAACAGAAGCCCATAAACTAAAAAAGACTTAAGAAAAATATCAAAATAGGCAAAATTGGACTATAGTGTTTAGGATTAAAAACTTAGAAGAAAGACTATAAAAAAATAAGGCAGTGATTACCATAAATTTTCAGAATATTAGTTACATTTAGGTGAGAAGGAATCTTTGAATATTTTTAAGGATGGTATATTAGTTTCCTCTTGTTAGTATATGAAGTACCACTAATATAGTGGCTTAAAATAAGAAAAAATGTCAAACATCTGGAGGTCAGATCTCAAATATGGGCCTAATGAAGATAAAATCAAGAAATTGACATGACCATGTTTTTTTGAGAGGTTCTAACAGATAATCTGATTCCTCTTCACTCTACATTCTAGAGTCCTCCTGTGTTACTTGGATCATGTCCTATTCTGTCTTCGCACACACTCACACAAATAGTGTAGCATGTTTTCTTCACTTCGATATTCTACTTGCCTCTTAAAATGACAATTTTGTTTCATTAGGTCCACCTTGATTACCTAGGATATTATCTCAATATCCTTACCACAATTACATCTGAAAGTACCCCTTATCATGTAATCTAACATTATAATAGAATCTGAGGATTAAAATATGGATTTTTGTGGGGAGAGAAATATTCATTCCACCATAGGTGTCTAATAAATTTGTATGTCCTGATACAGTTGAAAATTATAAGATTATGTCTTATAAATTATGGTTAGAAAACAACAATACACACACAAACTCACATACACATATATACATCTTATAGGATAGAAAATTAAATAAGAATTTCAGATGAATAATAAATAATTTCAATATACTATATCTAATATATAAATAGTATATACTTTTATATATACTATAATGAAATGGCTTTAGGGTATGTATTTTTATTAAATGGCTTTAGGGTATGTATTTTTATTAAAAATAATTATATGTATTCAATGTTAGTTATACTGATATCAATTAAACTGAATATTTGTTTTATGTAGTTTTCTATTTGTATTACACCTAGCAATAGCATGTTAAAATACTCATATAGGTATATATTATTTGTGTCATTAGAACCACTAGAAATCTATCCCGTTCTCTCAGAAATTCTATTCTTACGCATAACTTCATATGCATATCCCTGTAATTTTTAAATTATCTACCATGATGGCACCTCCTCAGTTACATCAAACTTCTTCAAACTATATAAAGCAAAATTCATCTTTTATTCATTTTATTATGTTTGTTGTTGTATTTTTCTCTGGAGAACTTACACCTCTTTTAAAATGCTTTAAAAATTCATTCAACCCATAAAACCAAATTATGAAACTTAGAAAAAACCATGCCTTTTGTTTTCTGGCACTGCAACAAATATCTTGAAATTATATGAATGAAATATTTGCCAAAGTTGGCTAAGTAAGATGAAAGAATGAACCTGTGTTCCAAAGACTTTCTTGAACAGCTGTATCCAACCAACTTTGTAATGTCTGATTCTGTATGTGTTTCTGGCCACTGGTGTGGTCGATGGTCACTTGGCTACCTCAGTTGTGGGGGGATAGAGATGCAGTATCAAATTGACACATAGACACCAGGAGCTGGTGAGAGCTGGCAGGTGACAACCTCAGTTGAACTCCAGGCAAGCTCATTTATTTTTGGAATGCATACAGCTGTTATTGGGTTCAGATAGGGCGTGCCTGCCAATCACATATAAGCACCTTAACATCTATAAGCCAATCATCTTATGCCTAATGTAACTACACTATGAGGAAGCACTAAATATTACTGTCATGATGGAAGACAGTCTGGAAACATCTTTGTCCCCAAGGGAGGGGGACTTTATGAGTTGGGAATTTAATGCCCTGAAACATCTGATTCTTGATTTCCTGACCTGGTAGTCTGTTAGCTTGGCAACACTAACCAAAAGTGCTAAGGATGTGGTTTCACAGACAGCTCTCTAGAGCAGAGTGCAGTGTCCTGCAGGTGTTCTTGTCAGGCCTAAACAAGTGTAAGTTTTCCTAGTACTCTGAGCTGCTCTTAGCTACTAGCTGTGAACCAAAAGTTATTCCAACATGATTGGGTGTTTTAGTCAGTTTTATCGTTTTGATTAAAAAACCTGACAAGAACAACATAGACAAGGAAAAGTTTACTTTGACTCATAATTTCATGTAATAAGTCCAAAGTATAAACTGCCATAACAAATCTGTGGTGACCTACTCCTTCCAGTTATACACTACTGGCCTACAATTACCACCCAATAAATCCATACAAGGAGATGAATGCACTGATTAAGTTAAGACTTTCATAACCCAAACATTTCACTTCTGAACTTTCTTTCATTATATCACACATGAGTTTGGGGGAAGATGCCTTATATCTAAACCACAATACTTGGAAATTTTTGTTCATTGAACAAAATGCTGAAGTTAAAAACTAAAAACAAAACTGTTGAATTAAATACACTATGTCCTAAAAAATAGAACTGAATTCCCTCAGAAAACATGTTAAAATTTAATATTACATGTCATTTAAAAGGGGAGAAGAGCTCGTTTTTGCCATAGTTTCTCCATTAAAATAACTATATACTTAGTCAAGGATTTCAGAAGGTCATTATTATGCTTTGGATGTGAGGTGTCTTCTCAAAACTCACATGAGAGACAATGCAAGAAGTTTCAGAGGAGAAATAATTGGTTTATAAAAGTCTTAACCCAACCAGTGAGTTAATCCCCTGATAGACAGTAACTGAGTGGTAATTGAAGGTGGGTAGGGTGTGGCTGGAGGGGTGGGCATTGGTGAAATGGCTTTAGGGTATGTATTTTGTATCTGGCTGCTGTTGTCTCTCTGCTTCATGATCATCATGTGAGCTGCTTTTCTCTGTGACACTCTCCCACCATGATATTCTGCCTGGCTTCAAGCCTCAAGGAATGGAACTGAAATTCTATGGACTGATAACTCTAACAGCATGAGATGTTAAATATAATGCAAAGGGGTCCTAGAAAGTTTTTTCAATATGCTCAACTATCCATGAACACAGGCACTTCAGCACCCAGGATCCCTGGAGTTTCAGTTACTGCTCAAGATGGTGGTAGACCTTGGTGTTAACTACATGGTGCTGGTTCTGCAGAAATGAGGGATGCTGGAGTAATGTGGTCACGGAGGCTTTTACCAAGATTTCACAGGAAGACAGCCTGGAAAGCCAAGGAAAGTGCAGCAGGGTCAGAGTCCATACAGGCAAGCACTGAGAGGACAAAGCATGGAAATATGAGAAATGAAATCAAAGCTGCAGTGGAGACCCCTACCATGCCATGTGCCCCATATGCTGGATGTGGAGCTACAGGACTTGTTTGCCCCACTGAATTTTTGTCTTCTTTTGGTCTTATTCCTTCTTTCTATGCCCTTATTTTTGTGAATGTAAAGCTGTATTCTGTACCTTTTTTATGCTTTTGATGTTTATAGGAGCTCAGAATGTGAATTTGCCCTGAGTCTCAGAGGAGACATTGAACTTGAACTTTTGGTTGAACTTTGAACTGTTGAGACTATGGGGACTCTTTTTTTTTTTTTAAAGAGAGAGTGAGAGAGGAGAGAGAGAGAGAGAATATTTTTAATATTTATTTTTTAGTTGGCAGACACAACATCTTTGTTGGTATGTGGTGCTGAGGATCGAACCCGGGCAGCACGCATGCCAGGCGAGCGTACTACCGCTTGAGCCACATCCCCAGCCCCGGGACTCTTGAACAAAATATACTTTGCATTGTGAGATGATTGTGAACTTCTGGGGGCCAGTGTGGAGTGTTATGGTTTAGAAGTAAGATGTCCCCCAAATGCTCATGTGTAAGAGAGTGAAAGAAGGTTCAGAGAATTTACACATAATAATTCTGTTATTAATATAAACTACTTATATATCTTTTTGTAATAAGTACCAATTTTAATGTTTATATGAATTCTTGATATTTTATTGCATGATAAGAAAATAAATATACACTAATGTCTACTTCACATTAGACAACAAATAATCACCTTTTGTAAAACTGCCACTAACAAGAATACTTCAGTCATATACATCATGTTGCATTTTCTTTATAAAATATACTTTTTATTCAGAATAGAAGTAGACTCAGAAGCTTCAGAATGTGTTTTGCTTTAGAAACCCAAAGCCCTGTATTGAGTGAGGAAATACAGTGAAATTCTGATCAGTTTTACAGCATGAACATTTCTGGTAAGATTAATGAAATGATTAATGTTTAAAATCTCTAAGTCTTGACTCTTCCATTTCATTTTAAAGAATGCTGGTAGATTAATAATATCAGTTATAATGATATGCCGTTTTATAAGGCCTTTGCTGCATTATGGAAAACTGATAAGTAGTAGCAATAGAGCTACGAGTCAAGATAGTTTCAAAAACACATGAGACACTAATGTACTAGATGATTAAAGCTTAATTAAAAGAGAAATTTAGAAAATAAGAACCAAGAAAAGAGCCAAATGGACAAAACAAAAGAATATTCTCAGAAAAGCATACAGATATTTTAGTGAATGGAATAACTTATTGTTGTTTCCAACTCTACTTCATACGATTAATTATACTTAGGACTGATCTATACAAGGAAACACTATATGAATCTCTTTTTCGATTTGGCATGGTAATTAAACATGAAAAGTAAATCAATATTCCTGTATTATATTATCTTTATAGCCCCAAATTAGTTGTAGGGAATGTGACTTTTCACTTAACATAGTTCAAAAAATCTCACTATTATTCATATACCAAATGAAATCTAACTGAAACCAAAGAGACACTACAAACTCAAGGTGAAGCATTGCATAATCCGTACAAAAACAGGTCTTTCCTAGCACACTCTTGATAAAGCATTAGATATTCCTCTGAACACAGGGATTTAAACACTAGGGAATATAGGTCAAAATATATTTTTTCTATGATATTGAGTCTTGATTTAATCATCGTATACCCTTGTATACACCAAACCTCTGCATAGTACTTCATTAAACACAATAAGGCCAAGTACATGTAGAATTGTGATGTTTATAAAGGCAAAGACTTTTGCTTTTGACATGCAAATTCTCATTAAACAAATGGGAGTACAACCAATTGGGTGACAAACCATGATATCAAGTAGTTATGAATAAAGGTGAAAAGATTAAGTTGAATTTTAATCATAAATTTAAGGTTAATGGAGATATGAAAGAAGAATGTTATTAAAAAGCCACATATGCTTTGGGTTATTTAAGTCTCCTTTTACACAAAAAGAATTAGGCTTCTGTCTCCTATTTACCATAGGTCATGTTTTACTGTCCTTTCTCCAAAATTTTGCCTTTGTCATACTTGAAGCAAGGGAAAGTAGTCCATTTTTGTCATCTGAAATAGTATACTAATGGAAAATAATTAATATCTTCAGTGTCAATAGCATAGTGTGTGTGTATATGTATATACATTTATATATAGACACATATATATAATATTTGGTATTATCATGTTTTCACTTCCCATAATTAATACATATATGTATAAACATATATATGTATATCACATATGTATATAAAACTATATATATTGTGTATATATATACATAGATATGCATATATATTATCTATAACTATATAGTATATGTACATACTCATATATATACATACATATGATATATATGTGTATATATACATATATATAATTTTATTTCTATAGAGACAAAAAGCTAAATGGATAAAAGCAATACTTCTTTCTGCTTACATAGTTATCATTAAAAAGCAATATATACTCATGAAATAATAAACCAGAATCATATTTATTTAGAAGCATTTGTTAAGTTCCAATACAAAATGCATTTCTTTGGGGAAAGATTTGTATTTCTAATTTAATAAACTTTGGAGGACTCAAAAAGATTCCAATCATCTCCATATAAGAATATATTCACTAATAACTTGAATTAACTCAAATTGAATTTTCTGCATCATTAGTCACAGTATACAGTCCTCATATGCTGTAACTAAGAGATCATTCATTTCTTTCGTTTTTTTCTTACAAATGGAATGTTCATAAATGTTATGAAGAAAAAACAAAATGTTTACTGTAGTATTTATGTGGGATGAGTTTGGGACCTTAAAATGATTACTTATTAGCTTTATTCTTATGTTCTACTTCTCAAATAAATTTAAACTTTCAATAAATTATTACAACATTTTAGAGGCCAACTTTGAAATGTGAATAAATTTTTATATTAAGGTTTGTGTTGCAAAACTTGTTTTTTTTAATCTTAAATTTCTGTTATTGCAACATATGACATAACTTCTTCAACCTACTTTACCCTTAATGTGACAATATCACCTCAAAATAATCAATACTTGTTTTGTTTGTACCAGGGATTAAGCCCAGGGATGTTCAACCAATGAATCACATCCAAAGCCCAATTTTTGTTGTTGCTGTTTTGAAACAGAGTCTTGCCAAGCTGCCTACATTGTTGAGACTGGCTTTGAATTTCCAATTTTCATGTTGCCTCAGCCTCCCAAGTCGCTGTGATTACAGAGCCTATCACTTTTATTCTTAACTAGAATACAGGAAACATAAAAAAAACTAGAAACTGTTAGTTTCTAGAAATTATCTGCTCCTCTTTCTTTTCATATTTTACCACAGACATTCAACATTTTATAATCCTACTGCATGCTTCTTCAGAACCCTCATGAAAATATTGTTAGTCCAGAAAAGATGAGAAGAATAAAAGACAAACCAAAGCAAACTCACTGCATGACACTGAGCTTAATGAAACTTGCAATTTAAAGCCAATATGCTTTATTTCTGGGGGTATAGCTCAGCAGTAGAGCATTTGCCAAAATGCACTAGACTCTGTGCTCCATCCCCAGCACTATATTAAAAAAAGAAGAAGAAAAGAAAAATAATAATAAAGGAAGTAAAAGAAAGCCCATATGCTTGAAGACTAGAATATTAAATATATATTTTGAGCAAGTATTTTACTGAAGAGGAGCTAGTTTACAATGCACATTGTTTCATTTTAGACACTGTCTTTTGTCATTTTCTTTAGGATTTTTGCATATGTATTGATCATGGGAAGTCTGAATTTCCAGGAATCTTGATTGAAAGAAAAATTGTTCTTTTGTATAAAAGGAATATGGTAAGGTTATGTTTTCTTCAAATTAAAATTAACAAAGGCACATAACACAAACTCTTTGAAACCAGAATTAATTTTAATTGGTATAATTGAATGAACATATACTAAATGGATGAAAATAATAAGAATTACCATTTATTGAGCAATTTTTATGTGATAGATAGTACAAACCATAGAGTAGTTACTTTATATATGCTAATTCATTGAATTCTTTTATAAAATTTATAAGGTAGCTATTATTATTCTAACCAGTCCAGCTTTGTATAAACAATTGAATTCAGAATGCAAAAATACATCTATATATAATTTTAATTAATTTAGCCTTATTTATTTTGTTCAGTGTCAGAGTAAATATATTTTGAATGCTTAAGCCATAAAACTATAGATTCAAAATTGCTTTGGTTATATCTTCCTCCATGATCTCTGAGAGTAAGCAAAATTACAATTCTGTCACTGAATATATCTTGTTAAATGTGTTCTGAATTTGGCTCTACAGAATAACTTTCATAGTTTTATTAAAATAATAGAGACACATAGCTTTGCCCAAGTGAATCTAATTTTTGGCTGTGGAAGTACCATGACCTGTATATTTGATAAAGAATTTATATGATAAACAGATAGTACAGAGAAATACAATATAACCACAGCCAATTGGTGATAACCTATACTCTCATTTTCACATATTATTTTGTGTAGTTCTCTCCTTCATATTGTCTGAAGTTATTTTCCAGAGTTCTCTGAAAATAGGAACTCTCAAAACGCTTTTTAAAAATACTGCTTCTTGGGCTTCAAGTATGACTTACAAAACTGTACATTCTGGAGAGAGAAGGATCTAAGAATGTAAATGTTTAACAAGTTCCATCTAGGTATTCTGGCCATGGAAATAGACAGGGAAGTG
Organism: Ictidomys tridecemlineatus; assembly: GCF_052094955.1. Classification (NCBI taxonomy): domain Eukaryota; kingdom Metazoa; phylum Chordata; class Mammalia; order Rodentia; family Sciuridae; genus Ictidomys; species Ictidomys tridecemlineatus. The sequence continues at coordinate 45,104,681 of NC_135493.1, forward strand.
TTCCCCTGGTGAGCAAACTCCCAGAGGTTAACTGGCGCCCTGATTCCCATGATTGGAATGCCCAGCAATTCCTTGCTGAGGCTATTAAGATAATTATGCAGATGCACTACGTGGTTTACAAAGTGACATCCTTTGAGGGAGAGAGGCTCTTTGTTTGCATTAACCTGGACCTTATCTTAGCTAGCACTCAGGATCAAAACGAATACTGGCTAAAGTGCAGTTATTGATGGTGAGTAATATGTAACTTTTGGGGTTATTAAAGACCACAGAAGAGAGAGGTAGGCACCTCCCTTTTTGTCTTCCATCCTTCTGTCTGTCTGTATCTTCCTTGAGTGTTTGTTTCTGTCCTTTGTGTGCCTCATCCACAAGTCTTCACACACAGGTGTTCTTTTACAGTTCTGCATTAATTTTTATTCCCATTTGGGTTTAATGGCAAATAATGTAGTTAAAGTTTTAAAGTCAGAGGAATTTGTATTTTAATTCCACTTTTATTATTGATGTGTTACCGAGGATGCTACTACTCTCATGTGATATTGACAGTTATGTGTTCATAATCTTTTAAAATATCTCCCTTCTGGTTATGTATAGGTGTAGTTAATGAAACGTTTAAGTAGGTAGCTGTCCACTATCTATTAGATTTGAAAACATGAAAGTCCCTTTGATGAATATTGCCATACTTTACCATTGTCCAACTGCAGTTGTTGAAACAATAGGCATTTTGGTTTGTTTTACACAAAACTACTCTACAGGCATATTCTTTAAATCTCCTTTTAAAATTTGATTGAGATTCCTATGTTACTTAGATACAGCTCAGATGGTGATAATTTTGATGTATTGTTTACACTGTTTTTTAAAAGGTAAAAGAGAAAAATGACTCATAATATGCTTTTGCTCCTATGTTATTTAAGTTATAAGAGAAACTATCAGACATAAGTCTTAATAGCTATCTGGTCATGGAGGCATATTTTTCAAAGTGTGGCCTTTAGGCTATCTATGAAAAGAAAAGTAAAGCAGATGGTTTTATTAATGCAAATCCAAGGTTTGTTAGCTGGTTTTAGTAATAGGAAATATCTGGTAGATGGGGACCTAGAAACACATTTTAACAAGCAGGTACAATAAAAATCCTCATCTGAGCATGGCTGAGAAGGGCCAAGAGCATACTTTATTGAATGAATTTAGGCAAATTCCTAGATCTTTCACCTCCAAGCTGTGGCAACGGTGTATATCCTTCCTGTGTATCAAGCTTATTCTTGCTGTGATTTCCCCTCTCCTGCTCCCCTTGTATGTAACTCTAAACCATCTATATAAGTCTCTTAGCTAATTCTCTGTTCTCTTCTTGTCTCCAGCAAGGAAAATATGCTTAGTAATTTTTATTACAAACGAACCCCCAATCCCTCTGTTTTCTGTATGTGTTCAGGGCCAATATACCTAGTCAATTCTCCTGCTCCATAAATTCTATCATTAGCCTGATAACCTTATGTGGCCACTAGTTCCTCTCCCTTGTTATGGTTGCCATCCGGTTGGTACTCACTGTTCTGATGTTTCAACGGTATTATGTTGGCCACTTTGCAAGTCACCAAGCTTCCAGTCCTTGCATGAATTTCAATGCAATATGTTTGTGGCAAACTTCTAGCTCTCCCTCCAGTGTTATACCTGAGCATCCCATTCCACCTCTCTTACCATGTTCTCTGAACCCCAGTGCTGGTACATTTTCATCCCCCCTGTCATATCAGCAACAGTAATCACATCATTTAAGGATAGATGATGTGGTTCAGGAATGACTTCATAATGAGAGTGATTTAAGCTTGGCTATTGATTAGAGGTGGAATTTCCAGAGGCAGAGATGTAGAAACTATGTACTTTCAAAGAGTCAATAACAGATGTAAAAACATGAAGTTTATCCTAGAACCAGTATTATGCTAGAGTACTGTCAACATCATCTCATTGTTTCTCCAAGTGCGAGTATCATGGCAGCTACATGGAATCACTATTGATGCTTACTTAAAATGTAATTTCTACACTTCCCATTGAATCTACTTTGTTCAGAATCCCTGTAATCAGGGCAGAAAATCTGCATTTTAACAAACTTCTTAAATATTTTTTGCTGAACAGTAATGATTGATAAGATTTATTACCTAATATATTTTCTGAGAGAGCATGAATACTCACTCAAAAGCATTCATTAATATCATAGAAAAATGAAGACTGATAAAGTAGATAACATTTAATTTTATCAGGATAATGAAAATATTTCCCAGATCATAAGGCAGTTATTAGTGTTTTATTAAGTTGCAAATGCATAATGATATATGCATATACATTTACACATACATATAAACATATAGATACATATAGACATATATAAATACATATAGACATATAAATAAATATGATGCACATGGAATAGTGTATAAACATATTTTTAAAGGTTGTAAGCTCAATGTCATTCCAATAACCACTAGCACACCCTAAGTTCAGGTCTGATTTAAAAAACTGTCCTTCAATAATAAAAACCATAATTTCTTGGAGAAATGTCTGATTTCAGGACCAGAGGAAGAAAAATACATGATCTATTGAAGCATCTTACTATTCCATCAATAAATAAGACTAGAAGATTAGAAGATGGGAACATGTGCAAGTGACATAAAATATAGCTGGAGAGTTTCCAATCACCAAGGTGGGAACAGTGTTCAGAACATGATAATGAACAATATAGTATTGGAATATATACCAAATAATAAATACCCATGAGTACCTACAAACATAAGTGAATATTTTCATTAATAAGTAAATGGGAGAGAACGGACAGATATTACTTGTAAGATAATTCTCAAGGGAAAAAAACAGATGAAGGCTACAATCAGTTGTAGAAACTTTTGAGAAGTATTTTATTTGCATAGTTTCAAAATATTCCCTCCTTTGTTCCCACACAGATATTTGCAAATTCCTATGGTGGTTTTAACATTTATATATGAAAAGAGGTGGTCATTAATTCACTCTCTTTTGAGTATGGTCTAGACTTAGTGAATCATTTCAATAGAGTATGAAAAGTGAAAAAATGGTAATTTTACACTAAATTATACTGGTAAACATCAGCTTAATCAAAGATTAAGTTTAAGTGCACAAAAAGTAATATTGATATGCAATACAGGTATGATGAATGAAAATGGCATCTTATATCTGTGTTTTTCCTATTAATAATTAATATTACTCTAGCCATGAGAAAATACCAAACAAAAAATTGGGGAACATTCTAAAAATATACACTGGTTCTCTTCAAAATTATCAGTAATAAAAGATCTTGAAAGACTGAGGTATCATTAAAGGTTAGAGGAGGCTAAAGAGACATAACAACCAAGTGAAAATGTGGAATCCTGTATTTAACTTTGGAACAGAGAAAGGGCATTTATATAAAAACCAATGACATCAAATAATCTTTCCATTTAGTTAATACTAATGTCCCAATAATAAATTCTTAGTTTTTTTTATAAGTGTATCATGATTATAGAAGATGAACACTAAAGGAAAGTGGGCAGTATATGCAGGAACTTTGTCTACTCTCTTCCCAACTGTTATGTAAATCAAAAATCATTTTGAAATACAAAGTGATAGAAGCTTCATGGGATGATCCATCCAATGGACAACTACTCTGTTTAAATATATATCTATTGATACATACAAAAATATAAATTACTTTTCAAGAATTGTGCTTTGTGAAAGAAGAAAACCTGGAAAAAATCACATATAAATGATGATCTAAAATAAACTAATAGTAGTTAAGGAAATCAGAATAGTGGTTGCCACTGGTGGCGGGGGGAGGGGCAGGGGGGATTGACTTGAATTCAGGTAATAAAGAGTTTTCTGGGGTGGTGGTAATGTTTTATATCTTGAGTCATGTGATAGATACATGTGTGCAGGATGTTAAAAGCATCATCTGTACTCTTAGGATATTTGAATTTTACTCTGCATAAATTATATATACATACAAAATGTACTTAGTGCTCTGGTTTTTGTAAAGTGTGGAACCTAAAAAATGTTGGAAGAGTTGAGATAAAGATATATTGTTTTACCTGCCTTTGTGAATTTTTTTAATATATATTCCCTTGTATATTCCCTACATCTTTTATCTTGGGCAACTATAAGTGTATTCCCATGGCAAAGATAACAATCTCATTCTCAGACTATTAACTTCTTTCAAACAATTGTCTTCTGTGTTTCCATTATTATACTAATCTGTGGATTTCTGTTTAGGTGAATACTTTTGCGATATGCAATGCATTTCTATTGATTTCCTTTGACCACAGTAAACTTTCTCATAGCTCTATTTAGATATATGCACCCAAGTTTCTTGTACCACCAAATCATTATTTGAAAATATCAGGTTTATTTGTCACTACCATTTGCAAGTATTTTCAGCAACAACCATATTAGAAGACTAATATGAAAGAAAACTCCAAATTTTACCCTGTAAATGTTGACTTTCCAGTTAAAAATTGTTTTCAGTTAAATATTGGTTTCAGTTAAATATTTGTATATGTGAAGATATGGTGTTTTTCTTTATATGGTAGAATAAAGCCCCATTGTAAAATGAAATAAATTAACCTTGTATTATTCATACTCTCCTATGTACACTTGAAAATATCTACACAGAATATTGCAATGACTCAACCACCATAGAAATCATGACATTTCTTTGATAATCCCATCATAAATTGTCATTAATTTTGAGATACACTTTTGTCTAAAAACAATTAATGCTTACTTGTCACATAACCTGAATAAATCAGAAATGCAAATTAGTATGGAGAGAAAACAAGTATGTGTTCAATAATTTCTTTCTGATCACCATCTGTTTAATTTAAAATTGAGTTTTATTGAATGACAGATTGCTAACTGTATAAATGGTTTTCCTAATGGAAAATGTCTACTGCAATTAAGGTCAACATCATATAAAATTTGAGTTTGGACATAAACATGTCAACTAAACAAATTTTATTATTTTCAAAATGATGATAAATCATTCCCAAAGCATATAATATTTAATAGAAAATAATTTTATATCTTTTAAGAAAAATAGTTTTTTCAAATATAGCCATTAAAATGTACTGTTGTAATTGTAGCTTTTTAGTTTCACTATTTTTATTTTCCTTTTCTGCTTTTCATTTTGCATAGTTATTTATTACAATTTAAAAGTGGATATTGAAATTTCTCAATTAGATGGAAAAGAGCAATACACAGTTTTATTTTAAAGTATTATGGTTTTAAAAATATAGATAATATGATCTAAATATTTAAAATCTTAGAGAAATTATTAACACCCTAAAAATTCTATCTAATTCAGAAATCTTTCAGAAAGGAAAGTTGAAATAAATTGTATTTCAAGTTTATGATATATAAAATAAGGAGTTTTTTTTTAAAAAGAATCCAACAACATTAAACAAAAGCAGATATTTTACATCAGTGGTACATAATGTATTATTTATCTTTAATTAATATAGAATATTCAGATCCATTTTATTATCAAACTAAAACATGGACATTATAAAAATAATGTTTTTTCACTTGATGTACTTTGGAGAGATATTTATTATCATCTCACATATTTCTATTTATGTAATGTGTTCATAATATTCTTTTGTATAGAAGAATTAACACTTTATAGAAATTATGTTACTGTTAAGAATTTCGGTATTTTTTGATTGCTTGTTTTTGTTTGAGTTTTGTTTTGGTACAGAGAATAAACCCAGGGATGCTTAACTCCTAAGCCACATTCTCCAGACCTTTTTATTTTTTATGTTGAGTCAAGGTCTTGCTAAGTTGTTTAAGTTCTTGCTAAATTGCTGAGTCTTGTCTCAAACTTGCAATCTTCCTGCCTCAGTCTCCCAAGTTGCTGGGATTACAGGTGAATGTCACAACACCTGGCTTGGTTATATTTTTTGTTGACATCGAAAAGAAGCAATGCATGTCATCCCTGCTCAAATCTTTGTATACATGTGTTAGTTACATCTACAGAATAATTCCTCAGAAAAAGCAAAGTTTTGGTCAAGTAGTAAAATGGATTGAACATTTTGGTAGAAATGAAAGAATTATCCCATGGAGTGCTAGCACAAATTTAGACATTAATAATAAATGAGAACATTTTTTCCCATCCTTGCTACCACTGAATATTTTCAAGCCTCTTAATATTTGCCTGAGAATTGGACAACATGTATATTTTTTGCTCTAATTATTTCTTTAATTCTGAATGAAATTGATCATGATTATTGACCTCTCAGTTTTCTTTCAGTATGAATTTTTTTCTTCTACCTTTTACATATTTTTATTCTTTTGCAGAATTGTTTTGAGTGTTTTTCTTCCATATTACCCCATTACTTAAAAAATTTCTCCTCTTCATCTGTATAAAAAGTGAAACTAAAGTGTACACTTTTTGTCAGTTGTCAAGATTGATACACCATATTTTTTGTGATAAGGCACATTTGTATTTCCTTGCTTTGTATAGTATAGTATTTATTTTTTGTATTTGTATGAAGAATGAGATAAAATAATTTCAAACTAATTCTCCATTGATATGCAGGGAAGATATTATATATTATTTTATATGAAATATATCTATTTTTATAGTTATATGTATTTATGTATATGTACATGTATATATTAATATGAGCTTAATGCAGGACTAAACCTACTATACTTTTAAAATACTTTTTCAAAATATTATTTTGTTGCAGATTGACAAAATAACTCCCTTTTTATTTATTAATTTTCTTTTTATGTGGTGCTGAGGATCAAACTCAGGGCCTCACATGTGCAAAAAAACCACTCCAACACTGAGCCACAACCCCAGCCCCTACCTTTTAAATTCTTATATTTAAAGTCTTTGTTGGTCTTAATATGTAATTTCTATTTGTCCCAATTTTTCTTCATGATCTAATTTCATTGTGTATCATTTAATTTTTTAATTATATTTGATTTTATGTTATTATTTAACCAGGAGAGACATTTTCAGGTCTTCATTTGAGTGTTCTACCACAGAGAAGTTATAGGTTTTATCCATGTTTCTGGAGGCACAATCTATTTTGATCTATTCAAATCAATTCTTTGTGTAGGTATTTCTTTGATAAATCATATATTAAGAATTTTTGTTACAAATTCATAGTAGCATTAGCCCATGGTTTGATTTTTTGTGAAAAAAAATTCTACTTTTCTCCCATAGAGATCCCATAGGCATCACTTTGGATGTATATTTATATTTGGTAAATAAAAATCAATCTCTCTCTCTCTCTCTCTCTCTCTCTCTCTCTCTCTCTCTCTCTCTCTCTCTCTCTCTCCTTTCTGATTATCATGTGAGCTGCTCCTTTCTGCCAAACTCTTCTGCCATTTTGTTTCTGCCTCCCCTGGAGCCCTGAGGAATGGAGCAGTTTGTCTGTGGACTGACACTTCTGAAACTGTGAAACCCCAAATAAACTGTTTCTTCTCTAAAAATTTTTAGTCACAGCAGTGAAACAGCTAACTAAAACAGAAATTCATACTAAGAAGTGGGGTCATTGCTGTGAATAACCTGACCATGTGGTTCAGAAGTTTTTGGAATTTGCAAAAATTTTGAGATGTAAAGCAGTGCAAGCTGCAAATGTTTTAGATTGTTGTAACCAGAAGGCCAATAAGAATGTGGATAGTGAAGAGAGGGGTCAAGATGACTTAGAGGAAAAGAAGGACACTATTGGTAATTGGACTAGAGGACATTCATGTTTGTTCTGGCTGAGATCAGATGTCTGCCTTTTGCCCAGGTCTGAGGCTTTCTGTAAGGCCTAAACAGTGGTGGAATTCTTAATTTGGCAGAAGAAATTTCTAGAGAGCATAGTGTTCAAGAGGTGAATATTACTGGCAGCTTTTAGCCAAATTTATTGTGATAATCAGGAACAAAAAGTGCTGACCCTGGCCCATGGGGGCATTTGAACTTAAGGTCACTCGTGTGAATTTCCTGGGACACCAAATAAAACAGACACACACTTTACCTTTAAACAAGCTTCAGGATAACTTCTCCGCTCTCAGCCTCAAGCTCCCTAAATAGGAGAGTGAGGGATAGTCACAAGAATCTGGTAAGACAGAGGGAGAGTACATTCAGGAGTGTGCTTTTATTGAGAGGACTGCATTCTTAGAAAGTTTCATCCAAAAAAGGTAAGAAGGGGTTACAAGGGACATTTGAGTGTACTTCAACCCAAGGGCTGTAGGGTGATACTATGCCTGAAAATGTGTCTTCTAAAATCCAGGATGGGGCAATGTCCCAAGTCACTACAAAATGTAGTGATGGTCAAAGCCTCTCTGCTCCAGGCCAGAAGACACAAATCATTCAGAGTGGCTCTCCACAAAAACGCAGTGTAAAAAGCTTCAGAAAACTTTGACTTGAAACTAATAGTAAAACTGGTCCTAAAAAAGTTGCAGTTGTTAAAGACTTTTGAAAAAGATGAAAAAGATGGCTTAGGGCATCTCAGATGCTGGCAAGACTGCACCCATCTCTGACTCAAGGAAGTAAAAGTAAATATTCTCTTGAAAATAGACCAGCAGGGTGTCCTTCTTGAAAATGGGGTGGGGATAGGAAGTTTAATCATCATCCTCAGACATCCAGGCACTCAAAGGCTGTTTCAGCCAGGATCCCTGGAAGTTTGGCTAATGCTTGAGATGGCAGCAGCCCTTGGCTTCAGTCACATGGTGCTGGTTCTACTAGATTGCAGGATGATGGAGTTAGGGGCTCATGGAGTCTTCTACCAAGATTTCAAAGGAAATTGTCAGAGGCCAACCAATGCCATGTGCCCCACATGCTGGATATGGAGGTACAAGACTTGTTTGCTCAACTGAATTTTAGTCTTGCTTTGGTCCTATCCCTTATTTATATGCTTTTATTTTTTTGTGTATGGAAATATTTACTCTGTAGTATTATATATTGGATACTTGTAAACTGCTTTTAATTTTACAGGAGCTCACAATGATCCTTAGAGAAGAATTAGGACTTAATATTTGACACCATGGGGACTCTTGGGTATGGGCTTAATGTATTTTACATTGTTAGATGTGGGTAAACTTTTGGGAGGCAAAGGTGAAATGTGTGGTTTGGGTATGAAATATCCCTGAAAAGCTCACGTGTGAGACAATGCAAGAAGCTTCAGAGAAGGAACTATTAAGTTATGAAAGCCTAATGGGGTTATTTAAATGGTAACTGAGGTCGGGTAGGGTGTGGATGAAGGAGGTGGGCATTGGGGTCATGGCTTTGGGTAATATTTATATTTGGCAAGTGGAGATCTCTTTCTCTCTCTCTCTCATTATGTGAGCTGCTTCCGTCTGCCTCAATCTTCCATCATTTTGTTCCTGCCTCCCTTGGATCCCTGAGTAATGAAACCATCTGTCTGTGTACTGCGAAACCATGAGCCCCCAAGTAAACTTTTCCTCCTCCACAATTATTCTGGTTAGGTCTTTTAGTCACAGCAGTGGGGGAAAAAAAAGCTGACTAAAGTACTCAGCAACACAAACTAGATTTTTACAGATAACTCTTGTGAAACAGGCAAGCAACAAAATCTAAGATGATATTTCTCAACTAATGATTCATTTGGGGTTTGTACCTGAATCCCTTGATCATATTAAAACTATTATAAAGCTTCTGGAGGGAGAAAAAAAGTTTAATTTATTGGTATTAAGGAAGGATAAAGAGCAGATTTGAAGTTCAATAACAGTAAGGACTTCAACCAAGATCACAGAGCTGCTAGAGGATAGTAGTAAGAGTAGTTTTGTGTTCTTCTGACCCCTGTCAAGTATGCCTTCATTCTTTGTCTCAAGAATTTTAGTGTAATGTTGGCATTTCTAAGTACATACTAAAGAGAGACAGAGATAATTTGAGATGTACTTTGTACACTCTGTATTTTATTTTAAAATAGGAGTTTTAACAAGAAGTGTTTGGTGCAAAATGCTCACAAATATATGCTTATTATGTTTTTGATAAAAAGATACAAGCTTATATTAAACATTTCATCAGCAAAAAATACTCTAATCTCTTGGACTACTGTTAAAATGCTTTAAACTATTGTAAGTTTGAAATAATTACCAATTAAGAATTCCAGAGTGCCTGTTCAAAGGAATATAAATTGTTGCCATAATACTTTATTTTATATTATAAATTTTTTGTGCATAAATATATTAATTTTAAAATATTTGTTGGGTTATCACTGAAGCAATTTTTTGTTGTTTAAATAGAAAAATAATAAATTAAGGTAGCACATACTTTATATAGAATATTACATATATTCTCCTGGAAAATACCAAATTATAATTTCTTTATCTTCTAAAAATCCCGTATGTGATCACAGTTGCTGAATTTTCACTAGATGGCAATATTGCATTACATTTACATTAACATAGATACTTCTAAATGACCATAATACCTGAAAAAAATAATTCTCACATGGAAGTTTAAACATGTTTTCTATATGCATGATACTTTAAAGATCATTTTAATCTGTGATTAAATACTTCTGTTTTGGGTTCTATTATTGTTCCTAATATTCAAAATACATAAAATGCTTATGTATTTGTTTTATTCATAATAATGTTTAAGTTCCTTAATTTTTATTTGGTGCTTTTGATAATGCAAATTAAGTTGATTCTCTCTTAGAGTCTTTAGACTACTATGCTGATCTAGAAACTTATTTACCTTTGAAAAACTGATTTAAACTAACCAGTCTTAGAAACGAACTGGTTTTCCTTATTTTTTTTACTTTATAATAGATAACGCTTCCAAAATAAGAATCTCTGTTCTTTTAGCTTCCATGGTAGTATAAGTTCTTGACTATATTTTATTTCTACTGCTATTCAATTACTTGCCTGTTCTTTCTCATTTATCTACAATTTTATACTTCCAAATATTATTTACAGAAATTTATCCACATTTATGACTTAATTTCTTCAATTAGATTCATTTTTAACTGATACCCAAAAAGCATAAAAATATATTTTGGTTTTGGTACTATGTGATATTTTGATACATGTATAAGTCAGGTTAAAATTTTCTTCTCAAATATTTATCATAACATTTGGAGGAACTTTCAAAATCCTCCATTCCGTTTTTGAAAACATATGATCATTATTGTTATCAATAATTAGCCTTCTTTGTAAAAGCACACCAAATCTTTTGCTCTCATGTAACTTCAACTTTGTACCCATGGATCAATCTGTTCCCATCGACTCATCTCTAAATAGCATCTAGTTACATCTCCCCAAATATAATAAAAAATTCACAGTTTGTATGAATTTCAGTTTTATTACTCCATAAATGTCATCTCCATTTCAGTATCTTCATGGAGTTTCTGATTACATGTTTAAAACTTTACTCTTAACTCCTACCCATATACTGGACTCCTTCCAAATCCTAGTAAAAGATTTTCCCTTTCATTCATTTCCCATATTAGAAACCTGAAAATCACATTTGTCACTGGGCTTTTCCTGACAAATCTGTATAGTCATTAGGTACTTTCTGCATTACTTCAATAATGTAAATTATTAATAAATTCCTAATTTTTATCCTTTATAATAGGTAACCCTTCCAAAATAAGAATTTTTAGATTTTTAGATTTTCTAAAAATCTCCACTTCTTTTCTTCTCCACTTCTACCATAATACTCAAGGAAGCCAATGTTTCTCAATCAAACTTATTTATAAATTCCTGAAATATCCCCCTCTTTGTATCCTAACCTCATAATAATCTATTTTGTAAACATTGGAATGGTCTTTTTAAAGCACAAAACTGAAGGGCTGGGGTTATAGCTCAGCAATACAGTGCTTGCCTAGCACGTTTGAGGCAATGGGTTTGATCCTCAGCACTACACAAAAATAAGTAAATAAAATAAAGGCATTCTTTCCAACTAAACCTAAAAAATAAATATTAAAAGAGCACAAATATGATTAAGTCACCTCATGCTTAAAACTTGTCATGAGTTTTTTAATCTTAAAAAATCCCCAAGTTCTTATATGATATAGACATTAACTTTCCCAAACCTAGTCCTTCTTTTCCTTAGTGTGTTCTAGCAACACTGTTCTTGGGATTAATTTGTCCCCTAAGCTTTGTACCGTGCTGAGTCCTCTGTCCTAAGAATCTTGCCATAGCTTTGCTTTGCTCAGTCCTTATTATTTCACATCTCAGAATTAGTCTTTTCAGGGAGACCTTTATTTATTTTCTTGTCTGGATAATGTCTATGAATGATTTACTTCAATAGAAAAGTATTGACTGTTTCATAATAATATTTCTATGTTACTTATATATTTTGAGAGATGAATTATTTAATTTCTTTATGTGCCACTATAGAGTTTGATCAAGAAAGAAAAGACTATTTGCTTTGTTTTATTTGCTTTCGTTATCCTAGAATCTAACAGAGTAGCAAACTCATGGTACAAGTTCAACAAATACTATTTAAATAAAAGTATGACCATGAACAAGGAAGTTTTACTAATATAGCCATACCTCATTTTTTTCTAAAGGTTAATAATATATGGCATGCAAAATGTATATATACTATGCACACAATATCACCTATTACCATTTTCTTTTAACAAATGCTGATGTAAACATTTATACATTATATTACTTGACACAGTATTTTCTCTACAAATGTTGTGTTGTCCAGTTCTAATCATAATTAGTGTTTTACTATTTATTTTCAATTCATTGTTAAAATTTTACACATACAATTAGGAAAAAGAAGTGAAAGTTTCATGTTATGAATCTGTAGATTTTAATTTTAAAAGAAGAATATTTTATCCTTGTTTGCACACCTATTTCTTTTTCTTCCAGAATGTTTAATACTAAATTTAGGAATGTATGATATGTTTCTATTTTCAGGAGTTATAAAAGATGGAATATTTTAGAAGTTTTACAATGTCAAAAACTGAGCAAACAAAACTCCTAAGTTTCCATTAATTGTAATATGTTATCTTGAGAAGTGAATAGTTCTGGATAGAAAAGTTTATTATAAATAACAATAAAATTCACTAAAATTATGAACATCCCTAATGTATCAATGTCTAAAATTCTCAAACAATTCATATTGCTTATTGCTTTCACATCACCCATTGAATTATATCTGCATTACTGTCTTCAGGACAATCAATAATTTAATTAATTTAATAAGTGATGCTAAATCATCAAAAGGCATTTAATTAACATCTTTATCGGGTCATTAAAATGGTCAGATTTCTTTTCATAAAAGAAATTTCTTAAAATTAGTGTACTGTAAAATCAAGTTCTCAATTGTCTAGAACAAGCAAATTGTTCACTTCAGACAATATGTATGCAAATTGGACAATTTTTGTACATAAAAATGCATTTAAAATCTAGAGTGTCTTTCATTTATGTTAACTGGACATAGTAAGGACATATTTCTGAACAACACAAACTAGCTGACTGATGGGGGGATCAATAAATGTTAACTTGAAAATAGACTTTTTAAAACCTTATTACAATCTTATTTTAGAGTTAAAGAAACAGAGACAGAAATCATAAATTACTTGCTCATATTGACACAGCTCATATACTCCTGCTTCTTGGGTCAATGAATTTTACATTGCCCTGCCATGCCTTCTTATCCCAAAGGAGATTATGAACAGGTTCACTACATAGAGTTATTCAGATTGTTTAATTGAACAAAGACACCAGGATAAAGGTGCAAGTGGAAGCCAAAATTAAGCATGAGCACCTCTTGCTTGGCCATGAGTCCATGGACTATAGCTATCTTTTTTAGTACATTTTGTGTTCTCTGAACTTCTAAAAGCTTTGTTTAAAAATTCTAGGGGAGGGCTGGGATTGTGGCTCAATGGTAGAGCACTCGCCTAGCACGTGTGAGGCCCTGAATTCCATCCTCAGCACCACATAAAAATAAATAAATAAAATAAAGGCATTTTGTCAAACTATAACTAAAAAAATAAAAAATAAAAATTCTAGAGGAATTATTCCTGTGTTTTCTAGACATATAAGAATCATTGGGCCTAGGATACCATCATTCTCCTACAGAAAAAGCAATAATTCTTAAAAAGTTTCTGTATGTTAAGTGGAAGTATAAAGTTTCACCATTTTATACCCTTATGAGTAGTTGACCTAAATATTTTCCAGTGCAGGGTGCTTTCACCTCACTTACAGACAACATTTGCATTAATAATTTGGTAAATTTCATTCTATAGTATGTTTATTGGATTAATATATTAGATCCCATAAATTTGTATTAGTACAATAATTAAAAAATGTTCCAGTGTTTAAATTTCTTAATGAATATTATGAAAACTAAGGATTATGCCTTGTATTTTGTTCATTGGAGAATGATGTTTTCCCATGTCTTCATGGACAATGCCTAAATAGTAAATACATGCCATCTTTGACATTATGCATCATTATTGCTCTCTGGTGAGGAAATAATTGAGGCATTAAGATATATAAAAAATAAAATAAAGATCAATCTGAAATGACAGAAATATAAAAATTGTGAACTTCTATATTGTTTTGGTTTCAAATAATTTTTTAGAAAACACCTTTATAAAATATCAAAGGGATTACAAATGAGCAAATAATATATTTTAATAGTGCTACAAAGAAAACTAATGTACAATTTCAAAATTATATTGATAATTTTTTGCAGTTATTAAAATCAAATAAGTATCCTAATGCTTATTTTGTAAATTACACACATCATAGTAGATTTTAGGGGCAATAGGGTGAGACTGCACACATTTTTTTTTTATCATTAGCAGCAGCAACAGCAATAGGATCATTATCGCTCATTGAATTTCAATTTGTTAAGTGCAACTCATATATCTCATATTAACACTCCAGTGTAGAAATAATTATTTATACCCCTAGCCTACTTATTTCTTAGTTTCCCACATTCCATTTCATTTCTCGGGCCCATATTTTTTTCAACATTCAGTTGTTTTCTGTTATCTTACCATCCATACTTAATTTATCAATATTTATAAGAATCACTTTCTAAATATGCCTCAAAGATTTTGGAGTAAAGATGGCGGCGAAGGGAGTGCATCACCCCAGTGCGCCGCATCACTGAGCCAGTGAAAGAAGATATGAAACGGCTGAAGGATATCTTGTTGGGAATTTCCAGTGAAATTGAGGCGCTACAGAATCTAATAGACAGGTTTTCATCGTGCGAGATTCGGCAGTGGGAGCTCCATTTCTCCGCACGGAGGGTCGCATAGCCTGATTGCTCCTCGGCTGGTCGTCTGTGGCGCGCGCTGGGGATCGGCAGGGTGCCGGAGCGGGAGAACAGCGAGGAGAGGGAGAACAGCAATACGGATTCGGAGGGCTCCTGCCAGTGATACATCAGCAGCACTTGGTGCGGAGTTCCGGCTTGAGACAGAGGAGAGAAGCGGTGGTTCCAGTCACCGGTCTGACCACGGAGGACGGCGGCCGCCATCTTGGAGAGATGATGTAATCATCCCATTGTTCTGCTGATCTCAGCTCATTCAGCTACGGAACAGGTGAATTCAGGCTGGTATTTGCCTGCGTCTAGCAGACAGATTTCTTGCTCAGGATCGGGACTGGGGATCTTGTGGAGAATACTCTTGAAGGCTCGTGCCTGGCAAGGCGTGCGCCGGGCACTGAGCAGCGGGACTTGGGTTCCCGGGACTTGGGTTCCCGGGGCTAACCGGGCCCAGGTCTGAGGAATCTGCGGAGACTGCCTGTGAAGGCGGGCTCCGAGTGGAGCGTGTGCTGAGCTTGGGGCGACTGGGTTCTGACTCCCGGGGGACAGTTTTGGCCTGGGGCTGGGGAACCCGTGGGGGTCGCTCGCTGGAGCCAGCTCCCAGCGGAGTGTATCTGGATCGGAAAGGTGGGGTTCTTGCTACCTAAGCTGCTTTGGCCCAAGGCTAGGGAACCGGCGGTGACTGCTTCTCGGCCAGGGTCCTGCTGGGTGCTGTGGGGGCAGAGTGGAGCTTCCACCTGCGCCCAGAGCAGGCCAAGTGACCCGCCGGCGTGGTATCATGAAACCCCAAATGCAGCTGGGGCTGAAGAGAGAAGCCGCCCACGCCTAGAATAGGACCAGCGACCCACTGGCAAGACAGGCCAGGTAGCTTGCCAACGTGGTGGACACATAACACTGAGGCAGTCGCGTCACACTGGTTGGAGTGGGGGTGGAGCAGGGTCGCCGCCCGGGTCCAGAGGGGGCTCAGCAACCCGTTGGAGAGGTAGTCAGGTACCCCCATTGGGAGTGGGGGCTGTGCAGAACTGCGACCCACCGGCCTAGAGGTCTGCCAGCGTGGTAGACACGTCACACCAATTGGAGTGGGGGCACAGCAGAGCCGCCACCCACATCCAGATCAGGACCAACGACCCCAGGGCGTGGTAGTTACGTTACCACAATTGGAGTGGGGTCAGATCAGAACAGTCACCAGTGCCTGCAGTGGGGGCAGACCTGCGACCAATTAGCGTGGTAGACAGACCACTCTAATTAGGGGAGGAGCACAGCCACTACCCGCCCTGCAAGGGAGACTTCCCAACTATACAAGAGCAATATAAATAAATAGGAGGTAAATTTCAAAAACACAACAGTTGCACCAAGCAGAAAGAAACGCGAGCAGTATGAAAAGACAAGGAAAGAAAGGACCACAAGCAATGCAGGTCAACTCAACTTTAGAAGAGGTAATAGCTGCAACAGACGGAATGTCAGATAAAGAGTACAGGATATATATGCTTCAGATGATCTGGAGTCTCAAGGAAGACATGAGACAGCAAAATCAGACAATGAAAGATCACATTGACAAACAAATCCAGGAAGTAAAAGATCAATTTCACAGGGAGATAGAGGTAATAAAAAACAAACAAATTGAAATCCTAGAAATGTAGGAATCATTAAACCAACTTAAAAACTCAATTGAGAATACTAACAGCAGATTAGATCACTTAGAAGAGAGAACATCAGACAATGAAGACAAAGTATTTCAACTGGAAAAGAACATAGACAGCTCAGCAAGTCTGCTAAGAAACCATGAGCAGAACATCCAAGAATTATGGGACAATATCAAAAGACCAAATTTAAGAGTCATTGGGATACAGGAAGGCACAGAGCTCCAAACTAAAGGAATAAACAGACTATTCAGTGAGATTATACAAGAAAACTTCCCAGACTTGAAGAATGAGACAGAATCACAAATCCTAGAAGCCTACAGGACATTGAATGTGCAAAATCATAAGAGATCCACACCTAGACACATTATAATGAAGATGTCCAACATACAGAATAAGGAGAGAATTTTAAAAGCTGCAAGAGAAAGAAAGCAGATTACATTTAGGGGCAAACCAATCAGGATAACAGCTGATCTCTCAACACAGACCCTGAAAGCTAGAAGATCCTGGAATAACATATTTCAAACACTGAAAGAAAATGGGTTCCAACCAAGAATCGTGTATCCGGCGAAATTAAGCTTCAGGATAGAAGATGAAATTAAAACCTTCCATGATAAACAAAAGTTAAAAGAATTCGCAGCTAGAAAACCATCTCTTCAAAAAATCCTTGGCAAAACATTACAGGAAGAGGAAATGGAAAATATCATTGAAAACCAACAATGGGAGATAGGACAGTAAAGGGGGAAAAATAGTCAAAGAGAATAACAAATCAGGTTTAGAAACATCAATAAACAAATATGGCTAGAAGAACAAATCATATCTCAATAATAACCCTAAATGTTAATGGCTTAAATTCACCAATTAAGAGACACAGGCTAGTAGAATGGATCACAAAAGAAGACCCAACAATATGCTGCCTACAAGAGACGCATCTGATAGAAAAAGATATTCATAGACTGAAGGTGAAAGGTTGGGAAAAATCATACCACTCATATGGAATGCGGAAACAAGCAGGAGTGTCCATACTCATATCTAATAAAATAGATTTCAAGCCAAAGTTAATCAAAAGGGATAAATAAGGACACTTCATACTGCTCAAGGGAACCATACACCAACAAGACATAACAATCATAAATATATATGCCCCAAATAATGGTGCGGCTGTGTTCATCAAGCAAACTCTCCTCAAGTTCAAGAGTCTAATAGACCACCATACAATAATCATGGGAGACTTCAACACACCTCTCTCACCACTGGACAGATCTTACAAACAAAAGTTAAATAAAGAAACTATAGAACTCAATAACACAATTAACAACCTAGACTTAATTGACATATATAGACTATACCACCCAAAATCAAGTAGTTACACTTTTTTCTCAGCAGCACATGGAACCTTCTCAAAAATAGACCATATATTATGTCACAGGGCAACTCTTAGACAATATAAAGGGGTAGAGATAATACCATGCATCTTATCTGATCATAATGGAATAAAACTGAAAATCAATGATAAAAGAATGAAGGAAAAATCAAGCATCACTTGGAGAATGAACAATAGGTTGCTGAATGATCAATGGGTCTTAGAAGACATCAAGGAGGAAATTAAAAAATTCCTAGAGTTAAATGAAAACACAGACACAACATATCAGAATCTATGGGACACATTGAAAGCAGTTCTAAGAGGAAAATTCATTGCTTGGAGTTCATTCCTCAAAAAAAGAAAAAACCAACAAATAAATGATCTCATACTTCATCTCAAAATCCTAGAAAAAGAAGAGCAAAACAACAGCAAAAGAAGTAGAAGGCAAGAAATAATTAAAATCAGAGCTGAAATAAATGAAATTGAAACAAAAGAAACAATTGAAAAAATTGACAAGACTAAAAGTTGGTTCTTTGAAAAAATAAATAAAATTGACAGACCCTTAGCCATGCTAACGAAGAGAAGAAGAGAGAGAATTCAAATTACTAACATACGGGATGAAAAAGGTAATATCACAACAGACACTTCAGAAATACAGAAGATAATCAGAAATTATTTTGAATCCTTATACTCCAATAAAATAGAAGATAGTGAAGGCATAGATAAATTCCTTAAGTCTTATGACCTGCCCAGATTGAGTCAGGAGGATATAGACAACCTAAACAGACCAATAACAATAGAGGAAATAGAAGAAACCATCAAAAGATTACCAACTAAGAAAAGCCCAGGACCGGATGGGTATACAGCAGAGTTTTACAAAACCTTTAAAGAGGAACTAACACCAATACTTTTCAAGCTATTTCAGGAAATAGAAAAAGAGGGAGAACTTCCAAATTCATTCTACGAGGCCAACATCACCCTGATTCCGAAACCAGACAAAGACACTTCAAAGAAAGAAAACTACAGACCAATATCTCTAATGAACCTTGACGCAAAAATCCTCAATAAAATTCTGGCGAATCGGATTCAAATACATATCAAAAAAATTATACATCATGATCAAGTAGGATTCATCCCTGGGATGCAAGGCTGGTTCAATATACGGAAATCAATAAATGTTATTCACCACATCAATAGACTTAAAAATAAGAACCATATGATCATCTCAATAGATGCAGAAAAAGCATTCGACAAAGTACAGCATCCCTTTATGTTCAAAACTCTAGAAAAATTAGGGATAACTGGAACATACCTCAACATTGTAAAAGCAATCTACGATAAGCCACAGGCCAGCATCATTCTGAATGGAGAAAAATTGAAGGCATTCCCTCTAAGATCTGGTACAAGACAGGGATGCCCTCTCTCACCACTTCTGTTCAACATAGTCCTCGAAACACTGGCCAGAGCAATTAGACAGACGAAAGAAATTAAAGGCATAAAAATAGGAAAAGAAGAACTTAAATTATCACTATTTGCAGATGATATGATCCTATACCTAGCAGACCCAAAAGGGTCTACATAGAAGCTATTAGAGCTAATAAATGAATTCAGCAAAGTGGCAGGATATAAGATCAACACACATAAATCAAAGGCATTCCTGTATATCAGTGACAAATCCTCTGAAACGGAAATGAGGACAACTACTCCATTCACAATATCCCCCCAAAAAATAAAATACTTGGGAATCAACCTAACAAAAGAGGTGAAAGATTTATATAATGAAAATTATAGAACCCTAAAGAAAGATATAGAAGAAGACCTTAGAAGATGGAAAAATATACCCTGCTCATGGATAGGTAGAACTAACATCATCAAAATGGCGATATTACCAAAAGTTCTCTATAAGTTCAATGCAATGCCAATCAAAATCCCAATGGAATTTCTTGTAGAAATAGATAAAAGAATCATGAAATTCATATGGAATAATAAAAGACCCAGAATAGCAAAAACAATGCTAAGCAGGAAGTGTGAATCAGGCGGTATAGCGATACCAGACTTCAAACTATACTACAGAGCAATAGTAACAAAAACAGCATGGTACTGGTACCAAAACAGGCGGGTGGACCAATGGTACAGAATAGAGGACACAGAAACCAATCCACAAAACTACAACTATCTTATATTTGATAAAGGGGCTAAAAGCATGCAATGGAGGAAGGATAGCATCTTCAACAAATGGTGCTGGGAAAACTGGAAATCCATTTGCATCAAAATGAATCTGAACCCCTATCTCTCGCCATGCACAAAAGTTAACTCAAAATGGATTAAGGAGCTTGATATAAAATCAGAGACACGGCATCTGATAGAAGAAAAAGTTGGTTATGATCTACATACTGTGGGATCGGGCCCCAAATTCCTCAATAGGACACCCATAGTGCAAGAGTTAACAACTAGAATCAACAAATGGGACTTACTCAAACTAAAAAGTTTTTTCTCAGCAAAAGAAACAATAAGAGAGATAAACAGGGAGCCTACATCCTGGGAACAAATCTTTAATCCACATACTTCAGATAGAGCCCTAATAACCAGAATATACAAAGAACTCAAAAAATTAGACAATAAGATAACAAATAACCCAATCAATAAATGGGCCAAGGACCTGAACAGACAGTTCTCAGAGGAGGACATACAATCAATCAATAAATATATGAAAAAATGCTCACCATCGCTAGCAGTTAGAGAAATGCAAATCAAAACTACCCTAAGATACCACCTCACTCCAGTAAGATTGGCAGCCATTAGGAAGTCAAACAACAATAAGTGCTGGAGAGGATGCGGGGAAAAGGGCACTCTTGTTCATTGCTGGTGGGACTGCAAATTGGTACAGCCAATTTGGAAAGCAGTATGGAGATTTCTTGGAAAGCTGGGAATGGAACCACCATTTGACCCAGCTATTCCCCTTCTCGGTCTATTCCCTAAAGACCTAATAAGAGCATGTTACAGAGACACTGCTACAAGGATGTTCATAGCAGCACAATTCACTATAGCAAGATTATGGAATCAGCCTAGATGCCCTTCAATAGATGAATGGATAAAAAAATGTGGCATTTATACACAATGGAGTATTACTCTGCATTAAGGAACGACAAAATCATAGAATTTGGAGGGAAATGGATGGCATTAGAGCAGATTATGCTAAGTGAAGCTAGTCAATCGTTAAAAAACAAATACCAAATGACCCCTTTGATATAAGGGGAATAAACAAGGACAGGGTAAGGACGAAGAGCTTGAGAAGAAGATTTACATTAAACAGGGATGAGAAAAGGGGAGGGGAGGGGAGGGGAGGGGAGGGGGGATAGTAGAGAATAGGACAGACAGCAGAATACATCAGACACTAGAAAGGCAATATGTCAATCAATGGAAGTGTAACTGATGTGAAACAGCAATCTGTATACGGGGTAAAGTTGGGAGTTCATAACCCACTTGAATCAAACTGTGAAAGATGATGTATTAAGAACTGTGTAATGTTTTGAACGACCAACAATAATAAATAAATAAATAAATAAATAAATAAATAAATATGCCTCAAATTGTCTACCTAGTAGTTCAATCCACAATCATTACTGTTTTAGACCTTTAAAATAGCATCCTGATGGGCTTCTTCAACTTCATTCTTGACTATCATAAAACTCATTGTCACACTGCAACCAAAGTGATGTTTCAAGACAAATTGAACTTTGCCAACACTTTTCAAAACTCTCATTCATATTATATTTATGTGCTTAATGATCTAGACTCATCTTTTTATATACTTGTCACTCTTTACATTTAAAAAGCATAGCCTTTCAAGTCTTCAATTGAACTAAGCACTATTGTTCACTAGGGTCATTACACATGATGTTCCCTTTACCTGAAATTTATTTTGGTAATTTGTTTCTTTTATTTGTCTTGGCAACTTGTACTTATCTTTCTATCACAATTTAAGTGTCAAGTACTCAGAAAGACTACCTACATTCACCATTCTAACTTAGATCATCCCTTTTATTTTCTCTAATAAATCCATATTCTTCTTTTAAAACATTTATCATAGTTTATACTCCATAATTACTTTCGAGATTGCTTCATGAGCCTTTCACATACTGCATTGTAAATTTTATTGATACTGAACTAACAAATAGGTCACTTCCTTCCCAAAAGAGAAGTAGTGTTTCTCACTTTTCATAGGAAGTTCAAATTTTCCAGTCTGCCTTTTAAGGTTCTTTTTCAATTAATTCCCCCCATCTGGCAGTGTTTACTTCCAAGAGGGATAAACAAGGAAGATAAAAATAAATATGTGGTAAGAGTCTTCCAAATGGCAGATATGTGTTAGATGCTTTTACCTACATGATCTAATTTAATCCTCAACAAAATAATTTAGAAAGATGCATTATTGCCTTTACTTTTACAGCTGAGAAAACTGAATCTGAAATGGTAAAGTGAATCATGTAACACCTGGGATTTAATCCCAGAAAAGTATCATACACTATGACCTCTTTTGTACACTTCTGGAAAACTAACCTTCTTGCTTTACCTCATACACAAATTCCTCATATCTTTCCTCCTGCTATCCCACATATGAAATTCCTTCTGTCTGAAATATTCTTTCCCCTCACCATCCCCAAATACTGATTTTTGTCAAAACCCTTCTCAAAATATACCTTTTTAATTACATTTTCAAAAGTAACATTGAACTGACCCTAATAGGAGAGCACTTAATCTATTTTATTTAACTAGTCCTCAATATTTCTTAATCAATGTTCAGTCCTTTCACCTTGTTGTAGAAATTATAATGCAAATATTTAATGAGGAGTGAAAGACAACCAGTAAAACTTCTGGCTATTTTTAACCATATGTGCTTCCTGAATACTTCCTGTTTGTTTATCCAAATCTGACAATCTGTGGAGAATAAGAAACAGCTATCCATCTGACTGCTGAAAACAGTTTATGTTTTTCTTTGCCAGAACTTCCTGTTTTTTAATTATTTTTATTTTAATTGTTCTGTCTCATCAAATACTCTTGATAATATAAGTGCACCTTGCAATTTTACACACTGCTCAGATGGATTTATTATGTAAACTTCTGGCTGTGTAGTAACAAGTAACAATAGTCATGGTTGCTCTTACCCAAATAGTAGTATTTTTCAGGATACCTACTTTATTTTAAAGCTAGTTAGAGAGAGGCATATCAGGTACCCGAAACTGAAGTTCTGGAACATTAAAAGTACTGTTATGGCTCAGCATGTACTTTCTTGGATGTGGCAGGCTTGCCAGTGAACATCAGAATTGACAGGGTTGATCTATATGATATGGGATTTACTTTTCCTTTTCTTTCAGGGTACTTAAGACACCTTCCTTGTAGTTAAGAGTAAGTTCTTCTATCAAAGGTAAATGAGTGTGTTATTGTTTGGCACTGAATAACAAATTCAGAAGAATCATTTGGAGTAAGAAATATGTCAGCTTAGGATAGGATGGAGCTGTGGTCATAATGATATTTGTTATTTTGAAGAAGACTTTCAATGTCTTCTCTACCATAGGTCTTCATGTCCTTGTTAATTTTAATGCTAGTATCATGCTGTTTTCATTACTACAGCTTAGCATTGTAGTATAATTTGAGGTCAGATATTGTGGTGCCTCCAGGCTTATTCTTATTGCTTAGTATCAATTTGGCTATTCTGGGTTTTTTGTTATTCCATGTAAATTTTATGATTGTTTTTCCTAGTTATGTGAAGAATGTCACTGGTATTTTTATGGGAATCACATTCCATCTGTTCAATGCCTCTGAAAGTATGGCCATTTTGTCAATACTAATACTGCCTATCCAAGAACATAAGAGGTATTTCCAGTTTCTTATGTCTTCTTCAATATCTTTCTTTAGTGATCCATAATTTCAATTGTAGAGGTCTTTCACATCATTGTTTGGATTTATTTTCAGGTGTTTCATTTTTTGAAGCTATTGTGAATGTAAATACTTTCCTAATTTCTTTTTCAAAAGAGTGCATTATTGATAAATAAAAAAGTCATTGATTTTTGTACATTTATCTTGTAGACTGCTACTTTACTGATTTCATTGTTCTGAAAGTTTCCTGGGAGAGTTTATTGGGTCTTCTAAGAGTAGAATCATAAGTCTGCAAACAGTCTAATTTGATTTTTTCTTCACTTATTTGTAGCTCTTTAATTTCCTTCTTTTGTCTAATTGCTTTGGCTAAAACTTAAAAAAACTATATTGAATTAGAGTGGTGACAATAGATATTCTTGTCTTATTTCTAATTTTAGAAGAAATGACTTCTTTATTTCCATAGAATAGTCCATACTATGAAAAACCCTGTTCCATAGAATGTTGGCTTTGTGTTTGTCATATGCCTTTATGAAGATAAGGCAAGTTCTTTCTATCCCCAGTTTCTCCAGCATTTTTTACATGAATGGGTGCTAAATTTTGTCAAGGGCTTTTTTTGCATATATACATACAATCATGTAGTTTTCCCCCGAAACCTTTGCATAGTAGCAGACTATATGTAGATATATTGATTCTAGCATTAATAATAATCATTATTATTATTACTACTATTATTTTCTAGTGATTGAATGATTGAAAAATGACAGACTGATCCACAAAGTCACAGGGTGCAGTATTTTGACTCTATGTTTCCCACAGAAAACCCAGTTTGGCATTGGATGGAAAAACCTTATTTTTACATTGAGAGAAACTTCATATTGAAAACCACTACCATCTCTTAAAATTCTATTTTTCTACATTCTGTTGCATATAATCTGCTGCTATGATTTTAATATGATTTGAGTGTATTCCTCAATGGTCAAAAAGTTGAAATTTAATCCCTAGTGGTAGATATTTAGTGCATGGGAACTTATTCCAAAAATAGTTTTTAAAGATAGGACCTCTGGGAGGTGATTAGGAATAGAGAAGGTCAACAGGGAAAAACTCCTATAATTGATATTGGTAGCTTTATAAGAAGATGGAGAGAGACCAGAAGATGGACAGAAAGGGAAACACACACACACAAACACAGATGCATGTTTCTTGTCTTTCGACATATGATGTTTTGTATTGTCTAGGGATTGTGTCAGCAAGAAGGCCATCACGTATTGTGGCACCCCTCAACCTTGAACCAGAACTGATTGATTAAAAATAAACCCCATATAAAGTAAAAAACAAACAAAAAAAAAGCCTCAGTTAACTGAATTAATAGTATACTATAGCACACTGTCCATTTTTAAGATGTATATTATCATTGATTTATTTTTATGAGTTACATTTTTCATCTTTATTTTTATTATACAGAATAGTGGACTTCATTGTGTTGATATTTACAAATAATATATTTAATCATCACATTTTATTTAATCAACTTTTACAATAACATCACATAGCACTATTTCTTGGGAAGTGACTGGGAAGTTTATAGAAGGAATTATTTCAAATCTCATATACCTCATTCCTATCTTCTATCTGCTTACATGCTCAGGTTCTTAATGATGATGACATCTGTATTGCAAGTAATACTTTAGAATTTGTCATTTCTATTCTTTTTCACAATATTCATTCCCTCAAGGTTGTGTTCTCAGCTAATTGAATAAACAATTACCATTAAAATGTTCAGGAATTAATGAGCTACCCAATATAGCAATTTTGCATTTGTACCAGATCTTTAGTACTTTTTATTTTGATTTATTCTCTTTTATTGCTGAGTAAAATTCCATTGTGTATATATACCATATATTTATTTTATCCATTCATGCACTGAAGGGCATCTAGGTTGGCTCCACAGTTTAGCTATTGTGAATTGTGCTGCTATAAACATTGATGTGGCTGTGTCCCTATAGTTTGATGTTTTTAAGTCCTTTGGGTATAGTCTGAGGAGAGGGATAGATAGGTCTAATGGTGTTTTCATTCCCAGATTTCCAAGGAGTCTCCATACTGCTTTCCATATTGGCTGCACCAATTTGCAGTCCCACCAGCAATGTATGAGTGTACCTTTTTCCCCACATCCTCGCCAACACTTATTGTTGTTTGTCTTTATAATGGCTGCCATTCTGACTGGAGTGAGATGATATCTTAGAGTATTTTTGATTTTCATAAGAAATCTGCTGTTAATCTAATGGAGTATAATGGTTTAAAAATTATTTTCCCTGAAAAGTTCATGTGGTAAGGCAACACCAGAAGTTTTAGAGGCAAAATTATTGGGTTAGGAGACCCTTAAACCCAGTTGGTACCTTAATCCCCTGATAGAATCTGAGTGTTGACTGTAGGCAGGTAGGTGTTGATGGAGGAGGTAAATCACTGGGAGCAAAAGTTTTGTGTATACATTTTGTGAGCTTAGGTTAGTTTCTTTCTGCTTCTTGGTGTCTTGTTCCCAGCTGACTTCCTCTGCCACACATTTCTGCCATGATGATTTGCCTCATCTAAGTCCCCAAGAAATGGAGCTAGCAGTCTGTGGACTAAAACCTCTAAAACCATAAGCCCCCAAAGAAAATTTTTCTCTTTTAATTGTTTTGGTCAGGTCTTTTGCATACAGCAAGGGAAAAGCTGTCTAAAACAGTGAGGATCACTTAAGTGTGACTTGGCATTTTTCTCTTGCAATTTTTAGAACTCTCTTTGTATTGTACTTTGACAGTTTGATTATAACTGTAATATATCATGGGGAAGATCTTTTTTGGTCATGTCTATTTAGGGTCCAATGGACCATTGATACCTTGATATCCGTATCTTTCCCTGAATTAAGGACATTCCCTGATATGTTTATTTGAATGATTTATGGTTTTTGTATGCCTTTCCCCTTTCCTTCTCCTTTGAATAAATCTGAAAGTATAAAATTTTGTTTATTTATATA
Organism: Ictidomys tridecemlineatus; assembly: GCF_052094955.1. NCBI lineage: Eukaryota > Metazoa > Chordata > Mammalia > Rodentia > Sciuridae > Ictidomys > Ictidomys tridecemlineatus. The sequence goes on from NC_135493.1 coordinate 45,131,806, forward strand.
AACTTCAAGGCAAAATTCATGAAGGCTGTCTTCAATTTTACTTTTCTTTCTTTTTTTTTTTTTGGTCATGAGTAGCATATTTCAAAAGACCTGTATTCAGATATTCTGTCTTCTCCTTGATCTAGTCTTTTTAAAAATACTTTTAAGTATATATTATTACATTTAATGAATTGTACACTTCCAATTTTTATTTTGGTTCTTTTTTAAGATCACTATCACTGCTGAATTTCTCACTAATAATGTGTATTGTTTTCCTAATTTTATTCAACTGTCTGTATTCTCTGGTACCTCATTGAGTTTCTTTATAATCATTTTAAAGTTTTTTTTAATTTTCTATTTCATCAATATTAAGAATCTTTTGCTAGAAAGTTGTTGTATTCCTTAGGGAAGCATCATATTACCTTGTTTTATAAAATATATTTTGTAATTATACACACACACGCATATATGTGTGTGTGTGTATATATGTATATATATATATATATATATATATATATATAATCAGTCTAACACTTTTACAGGGTGATTTTCTTTTTTATTTGTTTATTTTTATTATTAGTTGTTCAAAACATTACAAAGCTCTTGACATATCATATTTCATATATTTGATTCAAGCAGATTATGAACTCCCATTTTTCAAACTAACTACTTTTCTTCTAAAGATATACCTTGTGGATTAAATGTGACATGCAATTTGTGATCACAAATTATAAGCCATGTGACTATAGTGTACTAACTGATATGAGAAACTGAGAAGCAGTTATCACTTCTGTCATATTCACCTAAAAATCTATATCTAATCATGTGATAATGTAAGGTAAGGCAGAATAAAATTATTTTCTATGAATTATTGACCAGTTCTTTTCAAAGTATTAAGAATATGGAAAACAAGATTTAGAAATCATTACAGTCAGAGGAGCCGAAAAACAATAAATAATTGCAATTTGGTATCCTGAATTGAATCACGGAAATTAAATAAAGGACATTTTTGAAAACCTTGATATTCCATATTTTAGTTAATTGTATCTCATTATTTCAATAATGTTATTAATAGAATTTAGGTTTAAAAATATTGACATTTATTTAATAGTGTTTTATAAATGTTATTTTATGAATTTTAACAAGTATATCATGGTTAAAAAATGTGTTAACATTAGGAGAAGCTGTGTGAAGTTTATATAGGGACTGTATACAGTGCTGTCCTCAAAACTCTTCTTTAAAAACATGAAATTACTTCAAAAATTAAGTCTGTTGCTGGAGTTTAATAAATACAGTGATCATAAGGATAAGTAATAAGGTGGTAGCATATTTAAAAGAAATGACAAAGGTAGAATTGGATGGTCAGTTAGATGACAGATGGGATAAGGCAGAGGTTAACATAACACATAGAGTACTTAAGGTAATCATAAGATTTGTGAATTAGTTATATGATTATTCTGATTATTGAGAAAGTAAGAAATTGAACATCATAGGAGGTGTCATTTTGATTTTGAGTGATATTGAAATGAATTATATTCATAATAATTTTTGAAGTTTGAAGTATCCAAATAAAGAAGACATTTATTTATTTTTTTAAATTTAAAGAATGAGAAAATATTTATTGAATGGTACTCAGCAATTAAAATGATAAACTATGGGTTTACATTATGATGACTCTTTTTTTTAAATGGTTACAATTTATTTTATCAATTTTTAAATTTATATATGACAGTGGAATGCATTACAATTCTTATTACACATATACAACACAAGTTTTCATATCTCTGATTGTATACAAAGTATATTCACACCAATTTGTGTCTTCATACATATACTTTGGTTTTTTTATTATTAGTTGTTCAAAATATTACAAAGCTTAAAGAAGACATTTAAACAGTTTAATCTATAAAGACTGAACTTAGAAAGGTCTGAGTAGGTGATATAAAGATTGGTAAGTTTTCTATGTAGAGTTCTATGGATAAAATCTGGAAATAGATGTGATTATCTGTTGTATTTTTCAACAAATATCTTAGAACATAGACCATATATCTTATACTCTTCTCTAAAAATCTTTGTAGAAAATAATCAAATAGTCCTGAAACCAAAATTAAAATTCACAAATGACACACGTTGCATTTCCACTTTGGAAACCAATTGTCCATTTACTTCCTTCAAAGTCATTAAGGAAAACTGATTTGAAGGATTTATGGATGAACAATTTAAAGTCATGAATTTTACATTGTCAATTTTATCACAGAGAGAACTGTTTTCTCTAGATATAAGAAACAACAACTCCTGAGCTATCGTTGTTATTGATCTCTTGGGGATAAATTTTCGAATGAGAATCCAGTGACATTTCTCAGACCATTAATTTAAAACTCACATTGGATTCAGGGTGATAAAAAAGTCAATTTTCTACAAAAGTTTCTTTATTGATGACTTTTTAAAGAAATTAAAAAAAAAAAACTTTAAGCAACTTCAGACCAGATAATTTTAAAGAATGTAAAATACCTAAAATTGTTGATATGGATAAGTTACATTTACTTTAAACTTGACATTTAAAAAACAAATAATAGGTTGTAGAATTCACATAGAATATACAGCAAGTTAATTTCACATTCTCTGAAAATGCATGTACTATTTTTTTTCAAAATTATCCAGAGATGCTAAAACCTATTATCTACAGCACTATCTCTCTTCTACCAAGCTCACATTGCCTTTATTCACTAGAGTCATAATAATTAGCACTCTTGCTTTTCAATAAAAGTGACAATAATTGGATACTCACCTGACAATTGTTTGGGACCAAAACTGAATTATAGGAAAGTTACACTCTCAACTACTTGAAAAATTGTGAATATACATTTTCAATGGGAAATTCTTGTTTTTAATCAGTATTTAGTGTAGATTTCCTTTGTAATTTTAAATGGTTGTCAAAGTGATTTTTTTGCTTTATAAAATTTGCCCATCAATAGCTCTTAAGTCAAACAGAGAACATTGTTTTGTGATTAAATAATCTGAATTTTCTCTTTAATATTTAAAGTGTCTTTCCTTCCACTCAAAATAGCCTCAGAATGACTTAGTTTACTTTGGTGCTTTCTTCTGTCATGAGGTTTAACATGGTTATCCTAACTCTCAATTATCAAGGAAAAATTGATGATAAAAATTTTATGTGATGAAGGAATTGCGCAGTTTATTTTAACACTACTATCATCTTTAAACATCAATAAAAGTCATTAATTTATTTAGCAAACATTTATTAAGCTTGTGTCAGATACAAGGATGAATAAAATCAGTTCCTCCCCTCAAAAAATTCAGATGATTGCAGAAGATGTGAATGTGCAACATGCAATTAGACAAATAATGAAAGTCTTTTAAGAAACATATATATGAATACACAGAGTGCATTTGAAAGAGGAAATAAAAAACAATCTCTCTGTTGCACATAGTAATGAACATATGTGCTGAGACTTTACAGGTGGTTAGGATTTTACTGGCAGATATGGGATACTTTAAAAGAACTCTGAAAAAAAAGGTCATTCCAAGTAAACAAAAGACAGAAAAAAGAGGAGTAAAACTGCATGGCAAAAAGATCAAAATTATTAACAAATCTTCCCCTCAGAATTTTTTTTATTATTGTGATCATAAAATTTTATTACAATTATTTGTAGTAAAACATGGCTTGCATTCAGTAAGTATTTAACACACTTCTGACCATGTACTTTTAAATACTCACACAACTCTTTTAGGCAGATTCCAAAGTTTTCAAACTTTGTAGATGAAGAAACTGAAGTATCCGTATACAAGAAACATGATCAGTCATTTAACTAGTAACTGACAGAATTAAGACATAAATTTAAGTATTCTACATTGAAGCTATTTTATAAATTTCTGAGCTATGGTTCCATCATATGAATCTGACATGGTTAAACGAAAGAAAATAGAAATGAGGATGATAACTCACTGGTACTCATTTAAACTAACCTGCAAAGCATATCTTTCAATGACTTAACAATAATGTAATACTACACTGTGAACTAAGGCAAGGTACAGTATATAATTATTTAATATACTTCCCATTCTGTGGCACACAGAAACATTACACAATGACACTTTATCAAGGATTCCATAGGTACACCTTAGTTAGGAAGATGTGAAATAATTTTTTAAAAAATAATCTTGAAATCTATGTACTAGTAATTAAAGAATACACTAGAAGGTAAAACAAAGGGGAAGTCCATGGGTACTATAATAACCAGATAAGGCTTTCATATGATTAGGTAGAATTAAAGAATGATATGAGAACAAGTAAAAAAAATATATTCTAATGAGGAAAACATAAAAGCATATATGAGAGAGACAGGGGACTGGTGGGGAAATAGAGAACATGTAACGGAAGAAAGTTGAAGACTAAGCATAAGTAGGGAAAAAAATCAGGTTCTTAAGAGTCTTAATAGTTTTTTTTTATGGTACAATAAAATGTAAGAGTTTTGGTCATTGTGTAGGTGGTTAGCATGATGAAACAGTTTTTCTTTTTCTAGTAAACACTAAGCATTTTTGATTAGGGAGAAACTAGGTTCAGGAAGACTTGAAGGTATATTTGGGACATTTCTTGAGTAATGTTTCATTATGCTGATTTCTGAGTCACCCAAATCAGAGCATCCATTTAAGAATTAATCCATACACACAGGCAGCCCTCATGTATAAAATCTAAATCTTTTGAGATTCAGGTATTACATGTTTAACAAATATCTCAGGCTATTCTGTTATGACAAATAGTTATTCTAGTATACTTACAAAGATCTCTTTGAGATTTCTGATATAATCAGCTCTCTGGTCTTTTCAAAGATATTTTTGGTAACTCTCAATTATCATTTAGAGGATCAAGTAACAAGCCAAATACATTGCATCTGAAGCACATTACATTTAAGTGATAGGTGACTTTTTTTGTCCTGTTGATGTACTAACTTCAAATTGAAGTGAATTTGCTGGTTTATTTATAGTAAATTCCTTTTCCTTTCATTACATTGTTTTTAGTTCACTTGGATTTTCTCTGAGTTAATGTTTTGTTTTTCTCTAGTTAAAATTTGTCGGTTGTTTATTTCCAACTGATTTTGTCACTTCCAGACAATTTATATATATAAATCAAACTTCTTCATTGCTGATATTTTTAAAATATTCATTTTTTTAGTTTTGGGTGGACATGATATCTTTTTAAATTATTTTTATGTGGTGCTGAGGATTGAACCCATTGCCTCATGCATGCTAGGCTAACACTCTACCACTGAGCCATAACCCCAGCCCTCATTGCTGATATTTTGAGAAGTTAATGTAGATCTATTTTATTGACCACTATTTTCTGAATCCTGTTTTTTTTGCTTTTTAATGCTTTAATGATTACCCCCACAGAATAAGCAGCCAGTAAACATTGAACAAAGTAAAAAAACAGGGGTAACCAAAATTAGCCATTAACGGTATGCTAATTTTATAACTATGCATTAATATATAAATCTAAAAAGCATGCTTTTCCTATCCCTTATTAAATTACTAAAAAGGATTATATTATCTGTTTTCTGAGGTGAATTATAATAATTGGCTGGCTGGTGGTCTTTTTCTTTCAAATTATATTATGTTATATTTTAATATAGTCAGATAATAAAAATAAAAATTCATTTGGTTGGCATGTCTGTTGAAAAACAAGAGGGTTTTTTCATAGTAAAACAAAGTTTAATGTCTGATGTATCTTCTAATTCACCATGGAATGGTTCCTCAATATCTGTGGGGTTTTGGTTCAAGGACCCTGGACAGATACCAAAATTAAAAGATTATCATGTAAAATGGTAAATATTCTCATGTAACCCACACACATCCCTCAAGTATTTAAATCATGTCTAGTTTACTGATGATATCTAATACAGTGTAAATGATGATAGCTGATATACTGTATTGTTTAGATAATAATGACAAGAAAATAATTCTGTGTGCATTATGATTATTAAAAAAATTTTCAATGCATGGTTACTTGAATCTAAGGACATAGAACCTGGATATATTGAAGGCAAACTGTATATACAAATATTTAATTTTAAAATAGTTTTATCAAGACTTTATTTGAAAAGGATATTGCATCCATAATTAAACTGCCCACCATTTGCATGGGACAATAATGGATTCTCTCAAAAATCTTTGTAATTGATTAGAGAAATATTATTATTACCATCTCAAACCTGAGGAAATAGATAAAATAAAATGATTAATATTACAGAACAAGTTAAGGAGAACATAAACTAAAATCAAAGTTGCCTGATTTAATTCAATATATTCAAAATTAAATTCTGCTCTCTTCTGTAAATGAGATTCTATTATAGTAGTTTAAAATTTTATTAAATTTTAAGGATTAAATTAGTTTTTATTGGTACTTTAAATAGAAACAGAATTAAAACCAAAATCATCACTACACATATTATGTCCTCAAAACACATTATTTAATTATAAAATGCTTTGAGGCTAAATAAATGATCTATCTAGATAGATCTATCACATGGTCTATCTATATACAGATATAGATACTATGCAATTTAATAAATGTTGATATTTTTTCTTATGTGCCAGGCACACTTCAAGGAACTAGGAAAATCAAGCTAGATAAGGCACATCTCTAGTCCATAATAAGTTCAAAGTACAATAACTAGCAGTAAATTAAATAAGATGTGATAGACTTCAACAAAGATGATTAAAAGAGCAAATAACTATAAAAAAAAGATGTAGAACAGAGAAAGTAATGGTCACTATTGGGATTAGCAGAGATTTCTGGAGAAGTGACAACTTCTGAACTAAATATAATAATTCAGTAGAAGAATTATAATGAGATTAGAGGGATATATGAAAAATTGGTAAATGATTTTAACAAAATATCTTGAGATAAATGAAAGTTAACATAGAAGCATAACCACACTTTCTAATCTTCAATTGTTCTACTATTACTAATATTTGAATATTCCTGATTATGATATTGGCTGCATTCATTTGGGAAGCAGTAGAGAAGAGTCTCCTTATTAATTTTCTTATTAATATTGACCTTGGATCTAAGCTCAATCAGTAATTAGGGAGTTTGTCTATTGAAGATCCTAATATATTGGCCCTGGAAATGACTTGAGGAAGGCAGAGAACTTTCAATTTAATATTCTTTTACTGAAATATGTTTTTCTCTTGCCAGAATTCCAGGGAACACTAGTAGAATGCATGGCATATGTGGTTTATGTCGTAAGAAACAAAGAGAAAATCTGATTTTCTGTCTAGTTTAATAAATTGATATATTCTAATAAATGGTTTACATTCTGTAACTATAACAAAAAGTCAGAGAGATTAGTACTTGCTCACTTGTAAAAGCTGTACTCTCCAACTGTGTCAAACATTTTCATTTCCAGAGTAGCCCCTGAAGAAATTGAGTTTAAATGTTAAACACAAAAGCATTGCACTTTTTTGAAATCCCTCTCTGCCTCATTAATAGTCTCAAAGCTTAGCACATTTAAAATGACTTACTCTTTTGGCTTGACAAATTATATTTGTTTCTATTCTGTCCCAGTAGTGATTCTGAATGTTATAACTCTCCACAATAAAAGCCCAAATATCAGTGCCAAATCTGTTATTGGTCCATAGACTACTTGAGGGCCAATATTGATTTAGCTACATTACCAGGCTCTTGAGAATTGAGTGCTTTCAGTATTCTCTTTCAAATGAAAAACACTGTAATTCAGGCTATTTATACACCATCCCTCAGAGCCACTGTGTTTTATCACCAATCCTCTGTTACTTATAAAAACAATTTCTGTTTTAGTGCCTTATGGTGATATCTAAAAAAATAGAAATTTATGGTCAATTTTGAGTGAGTTTCTAATGGAAAAAATAATGTGAATCTATTGTAGGAAAGATAACAAATCTGTACCTTCAAGACAGCTGACAGTAGTGACCTTTGAACTAGAGCATGTAAGACTAAAGTTATGAAAAGTTAATATGCCTTCTTAGTGCTGAAAAGACATCTGGTTAAAAAAGCCATGAGCATGGGGTGGAGGGACTTTTTGAATATCCACTTTTCATTTCCTAGTTGAACTAGAATTTCAATTTTTTATTCTTTACCTGGTACCTCAAATCATTTCCTAAGGCTTGAGGTCACTTCAATTGTTATAGACCATAGAACTGTGTTTGAGGAAGATTCTAGGTTATCAATGAACAGATAGCAAAATATGACATATAAATATTTTGGGAAATGATAATTTTGATTATTGTTTAACTTGTAAAATTTATACTCACCACTATTCTCTTTTGATCTAAAATTTTTCAACAAAAGTTGAAATGGCACATAAGTCTAATTTTCTTACTTATGCTCGATCACGCTAGGTAAATCATATTGAATTAAATTTAGAAAAGTATATTATGCTATGATCTATGGTAGATTTTGTAGCTACCTTTAGTAGTTATTAAAAGGTATTGATGATAAATAGTTTCAATATTCTAGGAAGTTATAAAAAGCCAGGTAAATTTTTATTTTAAAGAACATGTTACAAAAGCCTTTAAAATGTAAATAGGTACAACTAAAATCTCAGTGAATATTGCCATTTTCTATAATTTTCATTATCATATTGGTAAAACAAACTAACTTATGTAACATAGTTCTAGAAATGCTGCATTCAAATATTATCCTCCTTGTTCTACACACTTTTAAATGTTTTTAAGTAGTTTTTTACATCTGCAATATTTCATTTCAAGAGAAATGTCTCAAATATCCTTAAACAGTTATCATACTGATTAATTAAAAACATCTAAAATAATAGTTGTGCAAGTATGTTCCAATGGAAAGAATTTAATGAGATTAGTACTAATAATAATATTAAGAACTAATATTTATACTTGGCTATTAAATACCAAGCCCTATGCTAAATTCTTAACATGAATTGTATAGTTTAACCCCTTAATCAATTCTATGGAATATATATCATTATTATCCCCCTTTTACCAGTAAAGAAGCTAAGTCACAGAGAAATAAAGATAATTTCCATGGTAACACAACCAAATGGCAGAGTAAGGATGTGAACCAAACAGTCTGATTTTGCATTCATAAATCTTCAAGTTTTATACTGTTTCCTACATTAGTATTTATGGAGCTCCTTCCAGCTCACCTATTCCTTAATATATCATCAGTTTATATCCTCATGCTATGCCATGTTGTTTATATGGTATTTCCATATAAATGTATACAGATTAAAGTGTTTAGCATGAAGTAGAATGTATGTGTGTGTGTGTAATTATTATTATACACACACATACATATATCTATGAACACACACACACACATATAAACACAAAAGGACACTGATATTTGGTTTATATGAAATTGAAAAGTAGATTTGTTTTGGCTCACTTATTTTTTCAAATCTCATTTAATCAAAGTATTAACATTTGAAGCAAAGTGTTGTATTAGTTGAAAATTTGTATTATGATTTAGTTGGCTTTAAAGTGTCTGAGTGACACAATTACACACTGAAGAGTTGTCACATCTCACATTAGAGTTATATAAGGAAAAAAGCTAAATATATTTCTAAGTATGTTGAATTAAATTTAAATATACCATATTTTCCATTTTTTCAGTCTTTATTAGATACCTCACCAATATACCTGTGTGTGAAATTGGAAGATTAATTTTTTCCAAGCTGTATTAGCAGTGTAAATATTATTTAAAATCAAATGGTCCTTTAGATGAACCTAACTGACCACCAAGTGCAAGCAAGAGAATTATAAAAAGTATGGAGCTTAAGATTATTGTATGCAAATTATAGTCTGAAACAAACAATATCACTCAGATTAAGCTAATTTTCTGAAAAATAAAGAAATTAAGCACTTTGCCATAAACAGATATCTGAAACTTCCTCTAGTTTCATGCAGGTTTGTATTCCTAGACTCCCTACTTTACAAATTATATAAATACACACCACATTTTTATACTTGGGCACCATTGTTTTAAATCAATAGTTCTAAAATCTTTATTTCTTCTAATAAAATGGTTCTTTGCTTATTTTAGGACATGTGTGCTTTTGAGGATTAGATAAAGTCAGCTGATTTCCCATAAAACCATGTGTTTCTCCCCTGAAAAAATTTAGATGAGTTACAGAAGTTCATAGATTCCTGGAAACCCTCATAGGTTTATGGGGAAAATTTTCTTACACAGTGTTTCCATGACTACTTTGGTAGAAAAGAACAGACTTCTTTGTTTCTTATACTAAGATTTTTCTCCTGTACTGAGAATTTAATTCAACTGTTGAGAGCATGAGGAAATGTTTCCACTTCTTAAAGGTCATATTTTCCACCCTTTAATATAAAGTAGCATGGACCAGGGATTAAGATACAGCTCAGTAAAATAGAGCTTGCCAGCATGTCCTAGGCCTTGGGTTCAAATTCCAGCACTGTATGAAAAAGAAGAAAGGAAGGACAGAAGGAAATTGTGTGTATGTTTGTGTGCACAGCATGCACATGTACCACCAGTATACACATGCGCATGCATGCACATGCGCACATGCACACGCGTGCGCGCGCACACACACACACACACACACACATTTGTCCAACATCTATGGTTAACAAAATTCTTAATACAGTTGGTATTTTACAATTAAAAAATTTAAAAAACCTCATTGTACACACATTTTAAACCTTGGGGATACTCAGAGAAAACATCTTTTCACTGAGTGTAAATATTATTTACACTAGAAACAGTGCAGACACATATATACCTGTGTGTTGCATCTACAGTGATGTCATTTATGAAGTTGATTATATGTCCAGCCTGCTGCACCAAAAACTTGATGTCACCAGCTGGCCAGGATGGCAAAATGTGCTGGGTTCAAAGGAGCTAGCTGTACACAGTGTGTACACAAGAAATGGCAATAACTAAGAAAATTGCAAAGAAACAACACAGCAAATGAACATGAGTTTCTAAGAACAAGGGCAGGATGGCTTGGTAACCTCAAGGGTCAGCTCCATGCTAGGCAGAGCTGGAAGGAGCAAGAATGTGAGCACACTCAAAAATCCCCTATTTATTGGGGAGAAGATATTCCATAGAATATTTCACCTAAATAAGGCAAGGGTAGGGTTTCAAAGGGTGGAATCTTGTTTGGTGAAGTCTTATTGTCAGCAGATTGTCTGACATCTTGTCAAGTCACACCCATCTCAGGTGCTGTGTGTAATCACAGGCAGAGTGAGAAAAAAGGCACCTTTGCATCACACAACCCAATCAGCATGGAATAACAAACCAGTCCCCTCAAATGCTCAAATGTGCATAGCTCACACACACAGCCCATGGATGGCTCGTAACATCTTCCCCCTTTGTTAATTTATGCCTGCAATCGAGTGGTTATAATTTCCAGTCACTGGATTCTTGGTCTGAGAATGTCATGATCTACTACTATGACATAAAAAGAATTAGTAGAAAAGATATCGCTTCAATATCATACCATGTAGAATGTTTTAACATGTTTTTAGGATTAAAGAAACTTAATTCTGTAAGTATTTGATCGATTAGAGAGGTAGGATCTAAAAGATAGAATTTTCTTTTTTGAACACCCTGAATATGGTGGCATAACTCCAAAAGATCCAGGTTATTCTTATTGCTCTGCCTAACACCCATTAGATTTTCAATCATTTCCCAATATTATAGGGCAACATTCTATTTGGCCATAGTAATACAGACATATTTATAATCAACATGGCACTCAAGTCTTTCCTTAAACTTGAGAGCAGAAAGCTTATTTGTAATATTTATTACAGTGGCTTCTAGAGTGTTCAACTTACTTTCAATCCTTCCATCAATATTCATCTGATTATGGAGGGCTTTGGAATTACCTTAAGCCAAATTAAGAAGATTCACATGTTGTAAGTTTTAAGACACAGCTAGAGAGGCTGTAGTCACAGAAACAATGAATAAAAGAAAGTAGCCACTCTAAGGATCATGAGACCAAGAATGCACATAGGTCTGGTTAACTAGGCATGCATCTGTTGCAAAGCATGAAATGTTACTTTACAATAGGACAAAACATGGTTGATAAAGGATCAATGTCCTTTCCCTCTGTTATAACTAGTGATACAATTAGTTAAGTTATATTTTATAGGCTATAAGATAGTTATCATCCTTTCTGTTAATTCTCACATTTAGAATAATTATTGTAAGCTTAAGTAGGTTGAACATAGGCCTGCAGGCCATAGTTGAAACCTTCCTTACAATTCCTACTTACAATAACAGGTATAGGTCTATCAGCAATGCAAAATTCTGGGATGGCAATTAAGTGCCAAACATCCCTCTGGATGCCACCTTGCTGAGAATTAGGGTATAAACAATAAAACCTTCAGGTGTCATGGCGTCCTTGAGTAATTGTCTGTCAATTTTAGGACACTTTATGTTGTACAAGCAAGACATTTGCACAACCAATCCATTTAGAAAAGGTGCTAAATTTTATTGTAGAATGATTAGAGCAATAATATATTGGTGGATATTCTATGTAAATAACTGGTCTGTATGGGAAAATTTTATCTCAATAGTCTTTCAACTGTCCATCTATATAAGTATACTCTTAAATTTTAAGGACCAGCAAGATTGGCTGAGTTAGTTTCCCCATATACTGTCTTTTCCTCAAAAGACACCCTTAGACAGAATGCTTATCCTGGGATCAACATATATTTGTAGCTGGCCACTATAACCAGTACAACTAAATCTAGTTATATGGATGGATTTTCCAGTACACAATGTAAGGTATATTAAAAGGTGAACTTGGGGAATGGGTCCATAGAAATATATTTATGGATTTTTCTAACCTGGCAGATTGTGAGGCTTGTATGGCTATAAACTCTGTGGTTGGAGATTTACCTTCCTGTGTCAGGTTTTTCAGCCATTTCCACTGTGACAGGTTTAGATACTATCCACTGGAATCTGATTTTTTTTTTTTTTACTGAAGCATGTTCAGCAGCAGTAAGACTTTAGTATCACAATTTAAGAAAACATTTTGAAATATTTTTTTAAGATTTAGTATGTGCATGTGGGGTCCTGTTTTTCTCCTTTTTTATTTATGAAAATTGAATAAAAGATTAGGATAAGTAATAGTATAATTAGTCTTAAGTTATAGACAATAGTACAGTACAAGTATTTAAATAATAATAAGAGGTTTATTATCTTTAGTTGGTCATGAAACATGACAAGAGTAATTTATTAGCTAGGTTAAGGCCAACATTATTGAGTTGGAAAGGGACCATAGTAAATAGAAACTTGATTTTTTACTAAATGTATGACTCAATTTTGACTAACAGAATTATGAAATGAAGAATATAATAAGTTGTATATGAAAATTTATATTTTGAAAATAGTTCAAGATTAACTTAAATATTTATCCTAATTTGGAATGAGTCAAGAGACAGAGATTTAACTTAAGAGAAACAGCCTTTATCAGGAGCATGAGATATATATACAGACATCTTTCCAGAATAGGAAGTACACATAATAATAAGCATAGGAAAAACATTTTGTTTTTCACCATTAACAAAAAATGAAATAGAAAAATGAATAGCCCTTTACTTAGCAATCTATGGAAAACTGTTACTATAATTACTAAATATAATGAATTATTTAGGATAATTTAGAATTTTATGTGGCATTAACATAGAAATGACATCTTAAGGGACTGCTGAGAGCCATTGCCAAGTAGGAATGACGCATGGCATGACCCAGGTCATTTGCAGTGATATTGCATGAAAGGTGACCTTGCTCAAGGACCAGGGCGGATCTGGGTTTAGGGTGGATCAGGGTTTAGGGCGCTCCTTGGGTTTAGGGCGGTTCCAGCTTTAAGGTGTATCCTGCTGGGAATAGGGCGTATCCTGCCGCCTCAGGCGTGCCCGCTCCTTGAGTTCCCCTTGAGTCCTTGTGGGATTCAGAGAGTATTTTGGGATACAGAGCCCAGTGGAGAGGTGGGTTTCCCCAGAATGTGCGTGTACAGTGCCAGTGACAGTTCGAGAATAAAGAGTTGCTGTTTGAATCTACAAGGTGTGTGGTGGCTTGTTATTTTGTGCCCAGCCAGATTGAGGCATTTGGTGGCCTGTAAACGGAATTTCTGAAACTTGGAGGTAAGTGAAATTGCTCGCCACTGAGGGAAGGCGAGAGAAGGGGTGACCATTTCAAAAAACAATGTGTTCTTGTTTTGATTTGTTTTCTTTTTGTTTCAAGCTGCCTATCCCTAGAAATTTCTCAGGCAAACTGGGAAAAATGGTTGGCTCAAGGTTTGAAGTTTGTTGGCCCTGAGGAAGAGAAAATTGATACAACGATTTTTTATTTAGTTTTTGTTTCATCCAGTTTCGTTTTTGTTTTGTGTTATCTTATTGGGTTGTGTTATCTTTATAGTAGATTAGAAATTAGTAAAAAGCAAACCAAAAAAGTGTTAAGTAAATTGTTAGAGGTTCAGACCATGGAGAAAGACATTTTAGATCAAGCAAAAGAGAAGGTCTCTCGAGCTAGTCAGACAGAGGAAGAAAATTTAAAGGAAAAGGGGCTATTAGGAAAAAGGCTGCAACAGGAGGCTGTTACTAACTCCCTTTTAACACCAGAGGGCGTATTTAAACAAACAGCCCCACCTATGGAGACAGCTGAGTTGCCCTCAAACCCCGTAGTTGATAAATGGGATCCTGAGACAGGACCTCAAAGATTAGCATTCCCTGTACTTGAACAGGTAGGAGGGCAGCGAATTCACTGTGATTTAGATTTTAAAACAGTGAAGCAGTTAAAGGAGGCTGTAACAACCTATGGTCCCCAAGCACCCTTCATGGTAAGCATGGTCGAGTCCATTACTAACTTGGTCATGACGCCAGCAGATTGGGCTAGCATGTGTAAATCTGTGCTAAATGGAGGACAATATTTGTTATGGAAGGTTGCCAGTGAGGAATTTTGCACGGAGACAGCTAGGTGAAACGCAGCAGCCCGTTACTCTCAAAGAAACCTAGATATGTTGTTAGGAAAAGGACCTTATGTGGGTCAATGGCAAAAAATTGAATATGATTCTGCTATACATGCACAAATTGATGCAGACGCAGTTAGGGCATGGAAGACTTTACAAGGACATGGAGATTTACAAGGTCAGCTATCTGAGGTAATAGAGAGAACTAATGAACCTTAAGCTGAATTTGTAGATAGGCTTATTCAAACAGCTTCCAGAATTTTGGGGGATACAGAACAGGCAATGCCATTAATAAAACAACTGGTTTATGACCAAGCAAATCATTGCTGCAGGGCGGTCATTAGACCATGGAGACATGAAGATTTAAACACATATATTAAATTATGTAGAGACATTAATGAACAAGGGCAAGTCTTGGCAGCTACAGTACAACAGGCTTCAGATGCCAGGCCAAGAACATGCTACAATTGTGAACAAACAGGACATTTTAAAAGGCATTGCCCCATAGGAGGAGGGTTTAACAAAACTAGGTATCAAAGGAATAGAAGACTGGGTATTTGCCCACAATGCCATAGAGGGAGACATTGGGCTAATGAATGCTGTTCTCAAACCACCATAGAGGGTACTCCATTATCAAAAAACAAACAAGGACCAGGACTTTATCCACGATATTGTGGAGAAAGGCATCAGGCTCCATTGCCAAAAAATGGACAGGGGGGCCCAATGCTCTGGGGCCCAAAACCAAAAATATACGGAGCACTGAAGGAACCCAGCAGCCCCATCAGGGTAGTGCCCAGGACACATTGACCATTAGATCCCTCATCAGACAAACCAAAGGGAGCACAAGGTTGTACATCTGTGCCTCCGCCAGAGCAGTACTAACTCCAGAGATGGGAGTTCAAATCATTCCCACAGGGGTAAAAGGACCTCTTCCCAAAGGAACAGTAGGCTTATTATTGGGACGCAGCTCTTCTACTCTAAAGGGAGTTATGATAAGTCCTGGGGTAATTGATCCCGATTATGAAGGTGAAATAAAAATTATAGCCAATTCTCCAAAGCGTATATCAGTAATTTCACCAGGAGATAGAATAGCACAATAACTAATAATACCCAGCCTACATGATAAATTTTCCACTCATACTGTAGAAAGAGGTTCTAAGGGATTAGGCTCCACAGGTGTAGATTGGGCTATGCTTTCTTTAAATTTAGATTCTCTCCCCATGCTAAAACTAAATATTCAAGGACATAAATTTAATGGGCTACTGGATACAGGTGCAGACATTAGCATCATCTCTCCTCAAGAATGGCCAAAACATTGGCCATTACAATAAGCCACTCAAACGCTTCGAGGCCTAGGAATGGTGACTAATCCCCATAGAAGTACAATGGTATTAGATTGGAAGGATCCTGAAGGATGTGAAGGAACTATATAGCCATATGTATTAGATCATCTTCCAGTAAATTTATGGGGACGAGATGTCCTAGATCAATTAGGTTTGACATTAACAAATAACATCAATCCTAATGTGCCCACTACTAGGGCTTGACAAGGTTTTAGAAAAGGAAAAAGATTAGAAAAACAAGAACAAGGTATAGCAGCACCAATACAAACAGATCAAGGAACAGACAGACATGGGTTGGATTTTCAGAAAGGGCCACTTAGAAAATCAAAATTACTTGGAAATCAGAAAGACCAGTATGGGTTCCTCAGTGGCCCCTGACTAAAGAAAAGTTACCAGCAGCCCATGACCTGGTCAAACAACAACTAGCAGAAGGACATATCCAACCTTCTGTATCTCCCCATAATACTCCCATTTTTTGTCATCAAAAAGAAATCTGGTAAATGGAGATTGCTGCAAGATTTAAGAGCCATTAATAATGAAATGGTTATTATGGGACCTGCTCAATCAGGGATTCCTCAATTGTCTGCTTTGCCAAAAACCTGGTATGTTTTAGTCATAGATATTAAATATTGTTTTTTTTTCAATTCCAATTCATCCTGAGGATAGTTCATGTTTTGCATTTACTATCCCTGCATTGAATCATGAAGGTCCTGATCAGAGATATGAATGGAATGTACTCCCTCAAGGGATGACTAACAGCCCAACTATGTGTCAAATTTATGTTAACAAAGCAATCTAGCCACTTAGAAATTAAAATCCTGAACTACAAATATTTCACTACATGAATGATGTATTATTAGCACACAAAGATAAACATTGCTAGAATGTTATGCCACACTTAAAAAGTTATTAAAAAATTATAATCTAGAGATAGCAATCGATAAAGTACAATTAAATTTTCCAATTAATTATTTAGGAGTTCTATTATCCTCAACCATGGTCCGTCCACCAAAAATTCAAATATGAGTAGATCAACTCAAATCACTTAATGACTTTCAAAAGTTATTAGGAGACATAAATTGGATAAGGCCTTATCTAGATATACCAACAGGAGAGTTGGGACCTTTATTTGATATCCTAAAAGGTCCATCAGATCCCAATTCACCCCGAATGTTAACACCTGAAGCAAGAAAGACATTAAAAATCATTGAAACATATATGGAAAATATGCATTTGGATAGAATTGATACAAGTTTGCCTTTATTATTTATTGTACTACCAACAAAAAATATTCCTACAGGAGTATTTTGGCAAGAAGGTCCATTATTATGGATACATTTATCTTATTCTCCTAACACTATTCTTACTAGGTATCCTGAGTCTGTAGGACAATTAATACTCAAAGGAATAAAAGCAGCAAAGGGAGTGTTTGGAATTTCTCCCAATAAAATTATTACTCCATATACTATGAATCAAATTGATGAGTTAGCTAATGAGTTAAATATTTGGGCAATAATCATGTGCAAATCTAATGTTTCATTTGATAACCACTTACCATCTAATCCTTTATTGTCTTTTTGGTCATCGCATCCTGTAATTTTTCAAAAAATGACAAGAAAAACACCTATCATGAATGCTCCAAATATATTCACTGATGGGTCAAATAATGGTACAGCAACAATAGTTACACCTGATCAAACTTTTACATTTTTAGTACCCAAACAATCAGCTCAAAAGGTAGAGCTTAATGCAGTATTACAAGCTTTTGTGATGTTTAAAGATTCTGTATTTAATTTATTTTCAAATAGTCAGCATATAGTTAATGCTATAGTATCCCTCGAAAATGCTGCTAGGATTTCCCCTTCCTCTACTGTTTTCTCTTTGCTTTCCACTAAACAAAGTCTAATCTGGGACAGAAAAGATCCATTTTTTATAGGACATATCAGGGAACATACAGGATTGCCTGGAGCCCTTAGTTTGGGCAATGATTTAGCAGATAAAACTACACATGACATACATATTTTCTCTACACTAGTAGAAGCTACAAATTTTCATAAAAAGTTCCATGTCAATGCTAATACTTTACAAAAGCATTTTAAAATAACTAAGGAACAAGCTAGATAAATAATAAAACAATGTCAAAATTGTGTGACCTTTTTACCACAAGTTAATCTTGGAGTTAATCCTAGAGGATTGATACCTAACCATATTTGACAGATGGACGTCACACACTTGCCAGAATTTGGAAAATTAATATATTTGCATGTTACAGTTGATACTTCTTCTGGATTTTTGATGGGCTCCCTTCATGCCGGAGAAAAAACTAAAGATGTTATAGCTCATTGCTTACAAAATTTTGCCACTGTGGGCGTTCCAAAACAGTTAAAAACAGATAATGGTCCTGGTTATACTTCTACCTCTTTTAAACAATTTTGCTCATCATTTGGCATTACTCATATAACAGGAATCCCATACAATCCACAGGGACAAGGCATAGTTGAATCAGCTCATCAAACTATTAAAATGTACTTATTAAAGTAAAAAGAGGGAATTGGGAAGGGGTATATATTCCCCAAAGATAAATTTAAAATAACCCTTTTTACTCTAAACTTTTAAAATTTGGATTCATCAGAGCTTAGTGCTGAGGAAAGGCATATGTGTCCAAAAACTGTGCATAAGCCCAAGGTACTTTGGAAGGATATTCTAACAAGACAATGGAAAGGTCCTGACCCTGTAATTGTCTGGAGTTGGGGGTGTGTTTGTGTGTTGCCACAGGGAGAACAGCAGCTGATTTGGATTCCAGAGAGATTAACCAAGGACCTGACCCAGTGATTTTCTAGAGTCGGGGGTCTGTTTATGTGTTTCTGCAGGGAGAACCGTAGCCGATTAGGATTCCAGAAAGATTAACTAAAGCAATTTCTACAGACCAAAAAGAAGATGATTTGGCTCAAATCCATAACAACTGATATCCAAAACTCCAGTTTGGCTATTCTTACATCTGTGAAAGAACCAGGATACTTTATCCAATATCTATTGTATTATTGGCTGTTTCCCATATCATGAAGTTCTATTTTGTTTTTTAAGCTCATACATACCTAGGTTAATGTTTTGCTGATCAGTTCTATTTTTTTGACTATAGAGTTTTTAAACATTGCAATGGAGATTTCACCTGTAAAAAGTTATAAGGCCTTTACTATTCTGTTATGTGTGTATGTATCATATTATGTGTGCACACTTGTGTTTTGTGTTATATGTTTGAATGTCCGTATGTCCATATATCATATATGATGAGTGCTCATGAAAAAATGGATCCAAATATTTTTTTTCACGTGATTTAAATGGTTTAATTTAAATTAGGTAAACATCTGTTGAAGATTGTTTTAATATATGAACAAAAAAGGAGGTTAACAGATCTGTTTGTTTACTTTCATCTTATTATTAAATTATATTTAATATTTCTTTGAAGATAAGGTACATTGTTAAGAAAATTATTTTCTAAAAACAAATTGTTTTCTTTTAGTGCCTTCTGGAATGTTATATAATTTTTTCTTTAGCCATTATTGCCAGAATTCCTATCTTCATCCCAGTGCTGGTGAAGACAAAAATAAAACCAATCCACAGCTTCTGGAATAGCCATCACTGAACTGCTTGCAAAACTTTCCTGGACTATGTATCACTTGTATGCATTGTGAACTCACTTGTATGCATTGTGAACTATCTGTTGGTGCAGCGACTTGTGGTAGTGTTGGGGTATTTATGCTGATGTGTTATCCGTGGTACAATTTTTCCAAAAGGAGCCATCACTGAACTGCTTGCAGAACTTGCCTGAACTATGAATCACTTGTATGCATTGTGAACTCACCTGAATGCATTGTGAACTATCTATTGGTGCAGCGACTTGTGGTAGAGTTGGGGTATTTTTGCTGATGATGTCATCAGTGGTACAATTTTTCCAAAAGGAGCCATCAATTGGCTTGGTGTATCTTCCTCCCTTCTGCTTGTCATGGTCGTTCAGCTAAAATTTGGGGGCCAACAGAGGTGCGGCAAAGAACCTCACCCCCCCAGCTGATACAAAGACCTATACACAGGTGTGGCTGTATACTGGACGAGTAGTCAGTGACGGGTAAGATCCAATTGCAATGGTACTAACCTAAGACAGGAGGCTAATGCCTTGAGGTCAGCTCATCCGATAAGGGGTAAGGACCATATGTACTATTGGACAACCTAAGGCAGGCATGGTCCCTAAGCCACATGCTTGTTGTTTAAACAGAGAGGGGGAGATGTTGAGAGCCACAGCTGAAGGGGCCCCAGCAAACTTCCAGCTGCCAGCAAACTTCCAGCTGCCAGAAAACTTCCAGCTGCCAGCAAACTTCCAGCTGCCAGTTGATGATTGGCTCACAGCAGCCCCAGCAACTTCTAGCTGCCAACTGATTGGCTCCTCTGCGGTGATGCTGTTTCCCCGCCCTTTCAGACCATGGAGCTGCTCATTGGGGGACTTTTTTGGCTCCACCCACACAACCCAGCCAATCGGCCTCAAGAGCAGGAGGAGTGGGGGAGGTGGAGAGGCTTGTGGGAAGCCAGTGGTGGCAGTTGGGCTCTGAAGATTTTCCTGAGGAGCTGTTTTGTTTGGCGTGTGTGGTTCTAACAATAAAGTTTGTTTCTTTTGACAAGTGGCTCCTGAATTGTGCACAGCCAGACTGCAGCATGAGTCCAAAAAGCAAAATCAAGAATCAATGCTTGGAATGGTATCAAACGAAAAAGCTTCCTCACAGAAAATGAAACAATCATTAACATGAAGATAGACCTTACAGAATGGGAGAAAATGTTTACCATTTTCAGCTTAGATTGACCATTAATCTCTGGGATATGTGAAGAGCTCAAAAAACATAACACACACACACACACACACACACACACACACACACACACACACTCACACAAATAACTGAATCAATAAATGGACAAAGGAACTAAACAGACATTTCACAGAACAAGAAATATGAATGGTCAACAAGTATATGAAGAAGTATTAAACATCACCAGTAATAAAAGAAATGTAAATTAAAACTGCACAGAAATTCTATCTAACTTCAGTCAGTGGCAATTATCAAGAATACAAGTAACCATAAATATTGACAAGAATGTGGGTGAAATCATACACTCATATATTGTGGGTGGTTCTGCAAATTGGTGCAACCAATCTGGAAAACAGTATGGAGATTCCTCAAAAGATTAGCAATGAACCAACATTTAATCCTGTTTCCCCCTCCTCAGTAGATACCCAAAGGACTTAAAATCAGCATACTACAGTGACACAGCCACATCAATATTTATGGCAGCTCAATTCACAATAACTAAGGTATAATATCAATGTAGGTGCCCTTCTATAGATAAATGAATAAAGAAAATGTGGTACATAAACACAATGGAATATTACTCAGCAAGAAAAAACTATTTTATGACTTTTACTGATAAGTGAATGGTTCTGACAATTGTCTTGTAAGTGAAATTAAGCCAACCCCCCTCAAGAAAAATAAAAGGCTAAATGTTCTCTCTGATATGTGGATGAAGTGAATGGAAGAATATTCAGTGCATTAGACAAAGGGGAATAAAGGGAAGGGAGGGGATTGGAATAGGAAAGATAGTACAATGAATCTGACATAAATTTCCTATGTTCACATATGAATACATTGTCAATGAACCTCCACATCATGTATGACCACAAGAATGGGATTCTAATTAAAATAATTTTAATCAATGTATGTATGATATGTCAAAATCATACATACATACTGTCATATGTCATACATATCTAAAAAGAAGAAATAAAATATGCCATATGAGAGCAACAAAGAACAGTAATAGAAGTAGAAGGAAAGTTTAAAATTAAAGAATGTTTATCAAGAATAAAGTTACCACAAGTAAAGATTTCTTAGAGGTCATAAACTAATCTGGTTGAACATTACACATTCTGTATTTTAAATGTAATTCAGGAAAAATGTCTAATTCAGTATACATGCCTAATTATGCTCCCTTTAGAGAATGAATGAAATTTTACAATACAGAGATATTTTGAAGACATAAAGATGTAAGGATGAGCTTTCCAGAATAAGACCTAAAACTAATCCTGTTTTATAAGCTGAAAAGGAAAAGGATGTGACTCTTCAGTACTCAAAATGCCAAACTCTAAGCTGGTATCAGAATCTTGAGGCTTACCTAGGGTGTTGTCTGCCATATATCTATATATATTTTAATAGTTTTTTTTTAAATTCAAGTATCCAAAATTTACCTTTTCCTCTGTTGGTATATCTAGACATATATATAAACTTTCAACCTTCCCCACAATACACTCATCTCTCTGATTTTATAGTCTTAACGTCATTTTCTTTTTTTTTTCTTTAAGATAGGTTTTATTATTTACCAGAACCAAACAGACATAAGAAATTATCTTGATATAAGATCAATGTTTTAAGAAACCCTTATTACTTTAGCACATAGATAATTAAATTCTAATTTATATCAGTACATTAATATTTTTTTTATTGGTTGTTCACAACATTACAAAGCTCTTGACATATCATATTTCATACATTAGATTGAAGTGGGTTATGAACTCCCAATTTTACCCCAAATGCAGATTGCAGAATCACGTTGGTTATACATCCACAATTTTACATAATGCCCAATTAGTAATTGTTGTATTCTGCTACCTTTCCTATCCTCTACTATCCCCCCTCCCCTCCCCTCCCATCTTCTCTCTCTACCCCATCTACTGTATTTCATTTCTCTCCTTGTTTATTTTCCCATTCCCCTCACAACCTCTTATATGTAATTTTGTATAGCAATGAGGGTCTCCCTTCATTTCCATGCAATTTCCCTTTTCTCTCCCTTTCCCTCCCATCTCATGACTCTGCTACATCGATGTTCATAGCAGCACAATTCACAATAGCTAGACTGTGGAACCAACCCAGATGCCCTTCAATGGATGAATGGATAAAAAAAATGTGGCATCTATACACAATGGAGTACTATGCAGCAATAAAAAATGACAAAATCATAGAATTTGCAGGGAAATGGATGGCACTAGAGCAGATTATGCTTAGTGAAGCTAGTCAATCCCTAAAAAACAAATACCAAATGTCTTCTTTGATATAATGAGAGCAACTATGAACAGAGCAAGGAGGAAGAGCAGGAAGAAAAGACTAACATTTAACAGAGTCATTTTCAATAATATCAGAAACTTTAAATCCATAGGATAAGCCCACAGATGATTTTTACTTAAAAAATAGAGATAAAGTATTTTATATTATTTTGAATAGCAAAATATTGTCTCTTTTGGTTTTGTTTTAGAAATTAAATCACATAAGTTGACTTTTTTTTAATCTTTGGAAGTGTCTCAAATGTTCCTTTTATTTATGCAAATGTAGGTTGAGTAAACCTTACAGGTTAGAAAGGAGCGGATTATTCTTCAATTCTATTTTCTAGCATATGTGATTGTTAAACTGCTTAATCCCTCAGTATGGAAATAATTATTACCCCTAGTGGTAAGAAGAAAAAATGTTTGACACAATAACTATATCTCATTAGGATGCTGTTGTACAGCAAGGATGCATGCAGACTCTCCCAATCATTGCTAACTCAGGGAATACTGTTGAAAGACAACATTAATAGATTTCAAATTTTCAAAAGAACGATTCAGAACCAAAATCCTTAAGGAAATAGAAAGCACTCTACTCTTTTTTGCTTATTTTAAAAGAGTCAAGTGATCATGATATGGAGCCTGATAGGGAGCAGCCAATTTTGGTGAAAATAAACATACCATTTTATGTTACATCCCTCTCAAATAAATATTTATTCCATTGTTATTCCATTGTGAGAAGATTTGTTTCCTAAGGCATTCTCAGGTTCCCTTACAGAAGTAAGTGCCAAGGGGTTTCAAATGAAAATGATCCTATCAGTACAGCTTCTCCACCTCTCTGTGCCTTTTCCCCTTGAAAGGGCAGGCATAGTAAAATGTAAGGTTTGGATTTTATGATCTATGTGCTATGTATAAAACCTTGAAACTGGTGTGTTTTATTCTCCACAATAAAATAAAACAATCTTTAAAGTTGTTTCAATATTTTCAATGTTTTCAGCCACTTGATTTTACGAATACTCAACTAAAAGAGCTTTGTTCACTGACAACCAATTTTAAAATTAATTGATAAAAGTAAAACACTTAGATTTTTCATGGTATTTAAAAAAGTAAAAAAAGTATTAATTATGCTATCTTCTTATATCCTTATTTTCAAAGAATACTAAATTTAAACCAAAATGTTAATCATACTAAATTACTCTTAGATTTACAGCTTCTCCAAAGAGCAAGGTAAATTTTAAATAGATTTCTGAAGTGTTCACATTTCTATGTGCAGAAAAAAGTAGTATGTGCAGTTTCATGATCCTCTATAAAAGATCGTGGTCATTTTTCTTTTTCTAATGACTATTAGAAATTATTTTGTGGATATAATCAGAAAAAAACTGGATTTTACCAAATTTTATTTTTCAGGTATTCCTATGAATAAATACATGAATTTTGACCCAATAAGGGGCATTTAGTTAATTCCTTATGAATGAATAATAGTTGTGTTTGCATTTCTGTAGTTTGTGCATTAGAAGGACATCTTTTACATTTGTATATGTATTATAAATACAAATTAGTCCATTTGTAAAAATTAAGTATTATATTAAAACTTTGATTATGATAATCATGCCAAATTAGTGTGCTTGAGTTTGACTCACCATACCAGGATTTATAATGCTAAAATTTATCAGCAGTGTTTAAACTGAAGCATCATAATTCTTTTATTACATAGGCCTATATCCTCACACAATTTAACTATCTTCATATCTATGTTCTTATGTGTGTGTACCTATGATATAGATAGATATGCAAGCATGCATATGTGTGTTTACACACACACACACACACACACACATGCACACACAGGGAGAGCAGACACTTGAGCCATGGCTTATGATTCCCTCATGGATGAATGTGTGCTGGGAACTAACTGCCTGTGCAAAGATGCAGCTCAAGTGGCTCAGTTGCTGTGGTAACACCTGGCTAGAGGACACTACCTGTGAAGGTGTGCAGCTGTCTCAGTCAAACCTTGAGCTCAGGCACCAACTCCCAGAGATAGAGAATTTGGGGCATAACAAGATAATTTCAATGTCTCACAAGTTTTGCTGCATCCTTCACACTACCTGCTTTGCTGAAATTTTTGACAAATAAGCTCTTGATAAAACCTATAAAATGAACATGCTGAGCTACCTCTGGATTCAGTAAAGTGTGTGTGCATGTGCGCACACACATACACACACACACACACTTATATTTTCCCCATAAATATATATAAACTCTCATTTTTACCTTGAGCTCAAGCTCATAATTTCTGCATGAAGTAATAAATTACTTCTGCTCATTTTACCTTCTTCTGTTTTCTGTTCACTTTTCAACAGAACCTTATTAAATGTGTGAGCATGAGGAAGAATCCAAGCATATAACTTCCTCCTAGTCACTGTTTTATATAAATGTTTCTATAATGACTAGAAAAAAAATAAACCTCCTAATATTGGGTTCATTGTCATATTTTTTGGGTAAAGTTAGAAAATGTTCTGAAAGATAAACTTTATTTGGTTTGAAAAGCTAAAAAATTTTCAAATAACATCTCTGTATTTGGGATCAATTATTGGTACTCTGCGCTTTCTCTCTCTCTCTCTCTCTCTCTCTCTCTCTCTCTCTCTCTCTGTGTGTGTGTGTGTGTGTGTGTGTGTGTGTGTTTACTGGAGATTGAACACAGGGGCATTTTACCACTGAGTTACATTCCCAGATCTTCTATTTATTTACCTATTTTTTATTATTTTGAGACAGGATTTTATTACTGTGCTAAGGCTAGCGCCAACCTTGCCATACTCCAGCCTTAGCTTCCAAGTTGCTGAGATTACAAGAGTGTGCCACCATACCTGTCAGTCTTCTACTGTTTCAAGAAGTAAATGAGAACCTGGAAAAAATGTATGAAATGTGAATTGAAATTCATTATGCATGCATTGATAATCCTATAATGCTATCAGAATCTTATAAAATAAAAATCTCAAAAATAATCTTAATTAACAGAGTAACATTATTTTGTCTCAAAGGCCAACAATTTTAACTATCGTATGTGATTTCTGGATGAGCATGATAATCTCAATTAATGAGAGAACTCTGCATTTCCACTGCAATTTGCATAGCAAAATATAACCTAAAAACATTTGAATGCCTTATTGTACTTGAAATCAAGAAAGGAAAATCTTCTCAGTGTCATAAATAAATATATACCTAAATGATAACGTTGTAAACTGGAGCTAGAGTTGTGAGGCTTGCTTTCTTCTAAATGTAAGATATTAATCAATCATACTAGGCTGTATTAATCTGCAATTTAAAAATGACTTCAAAAATCTTAACAACTTCCAGTAACTAAATTGATTTCTCATTCATGTTACATATCTTTGGGAATTCCCTTCAATTCTGTTGCATTTGTTTTCCAACCAAGAAGCAGGCAATGGAGAAACCTCTTTCTATGATGTTTGTAATGTCATATTAAAAGGAAGACGAAAATAGAGAAACTACTTTATGACACTTTTAAAGCCTCTACTTTGAAGTGTCACACATTACTTCTCTTTACATTTTTTGGCCAATGAAAGTCATATAGCTGGGACTGATATCAACAGGGATGGAATATATAATTGCCTAACTGGAATGCCAGTAATAAAGCAAAATGAAAGATGGCAATAATTTATTGAACAATCTTTACTTTTGAAAACATATCAACTGAAATATAGTTTAAAGTAAAAGGATAATATAAATACATGAAGATGATATAGCAGCAAAAGAAAAATAATGAAAAGGGATAAAATAGTATTAAAAAAGAACTTGTAAGAACTAAAATGTAGTCTCAAATTTTATTAAGAATTGTAAAGCAAAAATAAATAAATGAACAAAAAATTTATGAGGTGAAACTGACTAGATTTTAAGATGAGAAATTTATTAATCATGAGAAATTTTAATAGGATTTCCTCAGAGACAGGCTAATAAAGTTATTATATATAAAGAAAGGTATTCCTAAAATATGTAAAAAGCTTCCCAAAATCTATAAAAATAATATAAGCAGCCTCATAGAAAAAAATAATAGTATATAATAATAAATTCAATAAAAAGAAAAAATATGATAAATATATAGACATGCTTAACTTCACATGTTGGATATATAATATTCTACTAGTTATTTAACTTTACTGTGTCTAAGTTCCTCCATATTTGTATTGGCAATTAAAATCATAAATACCTTATATAAATTTGTGGGAATTTAGTTAATATACAAAAGTTCTTAGAAGAGTTCATAGCAAATATTAAATAGTAGAAGCTTTTTTGCCAATAATAGTAGTTTAAGATGAATAGAAATTACAGTAATAATCAAAGAAGCATAACATTAAGCAATAATATGTTATATATCTAACTGAAAAAATATTTTAATAAAAAATATTTGTCAATACCATGTTTTGTGAAAGATGTGAGAGAAGACATATTGGTGATAGTGAAAATCAGTGAAACTTATTTGAATTAATATGTAAATGCTTAGTCAAGTTGAAGCTGAATATACTATGTTATCCACTATCCAGACTCAATGTTTACTCTCTGGTAATATTTTATGGATATATCCAGGAAACATGCAGACAAATGGTTGTCATTGTTTATAATGGCAAAAAAAAAACATATTAAATGCCCACAATAGAGTAAGATTACATGATATTCCAACATTTTTTCTTACCAAATAGTTGAATGGATGAATTTGATTTAATTTGTTATCATTAATAGATCTAAGAAACATGATTCCAATTGGATAATAACAAACAACAGAACAATGAAAATGATGCAATAACATTTATATAGATTTTTAAAACATACATAGTTAGAGCTGACATCATAAAGGTTTCAAGCAGAGGAGGAAGACTTCAACCATTCTCTATTCAAACACACAGATTCAGCAACAATTCATTTACCAATTACCATTTTCTTAATTCAGAAATGTAAATTCTTCTTTGCTTGAGGATATTGCAAAAACAAACACCAAATCCAGTAGGAAGATTCAGGACGCTTTTCTTGATGAAGTATCTGTTCTAACACACCACAATATAATCAAACAAAGACCTCTTAATTCGTAGCCTCACCCAGAGGAGGAAAGGTGTTGGTTTGCCCATACAGTGCCACAATGTGATATGAAAATAAAGTATAAAATTCTCATTGATAAAAGTAAATGCAAAGACAAACAGAATACAGTAGTATTGTAATGCACCAGTAAATCACAATTAATCCCAGATTAAGAGTTAAAATAGGGCTGGGATTGTGGCTTAGTGGTAGAGTGCTCATCTAGCATGTGTGGGGCCTTGGGTTCGATCCTCAGCACCACATAAAAATAAATAAACAAAATAAAGGTATTGTGTCCAACTACCTCTAAAAATAAATATTATAAAAGAGTTAAAATATATAATATTAAAATAACTATAATTAAAAAGTATTTCATATGACAATCATAATTAATAGATGTTGATTGAACAATAACTTCCCCATGTGTGTGTTCACTGTGTGCATATACACCACAGTGAATCTCAACATTGTGTACATCTACAAGACAGAACTCCTAATTAGAACAAGATATAAGCCATGAGTGTATAAGTATGTCAGAATAGATTCTACTGTCACTATGTAACTAAAAACATAACAAAAATCTTTTTAAAATGTGAGAGGGCAATTGAAGTACAGATTTTTTTGATGTTGCCATCAGTTTAAAATAGACTATTATACCTGTAATATATTTTAAGTAATTCTCAAGGTAATAACATACATACAAGAATATCATGCATATTACAAAAATCAAAAGGAAATTTAATCAAATAAAATCAATAAAATATCAAAAATGGAGCATATGGATATTTTAAAAAAACTATGACAACCAATAAACAACTACCAAACATGGCATTAGTGAATTTTTTCTTATCAATGATTACTTTTATGTAATTAAAACTTTCCACTCAAAATACAAAGTATGACTGAATGGATAATAAACCAAAAAACTACAAAAATACAAACAAAAAACAATACCCAGGTATATTTTATGTATGATAAACTTATTTTAGGTTTAAGAATGCATATTACTCGGACATGAAGAAATGAGAAAGTATATGTGATGCAAACAAAAATCAAAAGAGAGCTTAGATACACATCTTATATCAGAACAAAAACAAAATTCAACTAAAAAAGTCAGAAAATGCAAAGTAATAGATTACTTAGTAATAAAAATA
This sequence comes from Ictidomys tridecemlineatus, assembly GCF_052094955.1. Taxonomy (NCBI): domain Eukaryota; kingdom Metazoa; phylum Chordata; class Mammalia; order Rodentia; family Sciuridae; genus Ictidomys; species Ictidomys tridecemlineatus. The sequence goes on from NC_135493.1 coordinate 45,161,486, forward strand.
TCAATCTAAGAGAATTATACCTACACCCCAAATCATGATGTCTAGATATATAAAAAATTATTGACAGAATGGAAGGAAAAGTAGACAGCAACACATAAATTAATATTAGGCTATTTCAATTCCTTTTCTTCTGGAAAGGACATAACATTCAGAATGAAGACAACTAAGGACAGAGAGGACTGTACACTCTACTCTATTGGCAATGTGGACCTGAAAAACATATATCAACAATAGAGTATGCATTGTTTTCAAGCATGCAGTTATCTTTCTGTATAATAGATCATATGGTAAGTCACAAACAAGTCCCAACAAAATTGGAACTATGTAAAGTATACTAGATATCTTTTCTAACTGAAAAGGAATTAATTAAACTAAAAGTCAATAGTATATGGAAAACTGAAAAATTCACAGACGTATGGAAATATTCTCTTTTACCAATATTGAGTCCAAAATTTTTCAATAGAAAATACCTCAAAACAAATGAAAAGGAGAACACAATATACCAAAGTTTATGAGAATTGGCAAAATCAATATCAGATAAAAGTTCATAGTGATGAAGACTATCAGTTAAAGAAGAATGATTTCAAAAAGCTGACTCCCCTAATTTGAAGAACTGAAAAAAATAACAAACTAAATTCAAAATTATCAGAGTAAATGAAGTAAAATCCCTAGTATAGAAATAAATAAACTAGAAAGTAGAAAAATAAAAATCAGTAAAACTATTGTTTTGAAAGATAAGGAAAACTAACAAATCTTCAGATAGACAAAATGGAGAAAAGAAAAAAAAAGAGAATAGGAAAGATAGCAGAATACAACAGTTACTATTATGGCATTATGTAAAAATGTGGATGTGTAACCGATGTGATTCTGCAATCTTTGTAATGTTTTGAATAACCAACAAAAAAATAATAAAAAAAACAAAAACAAACAAACAAAAAATAAGATCAGAAATTTAAAAGAACCTACATACCTATGAATAAACTGAGGAGGTAAGGTAAAAGACTTATACAGTGAACAGCAAATTAAAAAATGATTTAAAAAAACTAAAGAATAAAAAGAAATGGAAATATTTGCCATGCTCACTTATTTTCAAATGCCATGATTTCATTCTTATTTATGGCTGAGTAATATTCAATTTTGTATATATACCACATTTTATTTAGCCATTTTCTGTTGATGGACACCTGGATTGGTTCCATAACTTGGCTGTTATGAATTGAGGTGCCATACACATTTATATGGCTGCCTCACTGTAGTATGCAGATTTTAAGTCTTTTAGGTTGCCAATAAGTGGATGGAAATGGAGAATATCATTCTAAGTGAAATAAGTCAGTCCCTCAAAAATCAATGGCTGAATGTTCTCTTGATATGTTGATGCTAACCCATAATAATGGTAGGTAGGGAGGGGAAGTATCAAAGATTATTGGATTCAACAATTGGGAATGAAGAGAAAAAAGGGAGGATGGGAATATGAAAGATGGTAGAATGAATTGTACATAACTTTCCTCTTCTCATATGAATACATGACCAGTGTAACTCCACATTATGTACAACCATAAAATGGGACATTAATTGGAAAAAGTTGCTCTCCATGTATGTATAAATGTCAACAAACATCCTACTATCATGTATGTCTAAAAACAACAAATCAAAATAATATAATATAAATGTATAACCAGACAAACTTCGAGGTATTTCTCCAAATTGAAAACAAAATGGCAAAATGAAAACTGTTGTCTTTGGTTCATTACAGCATTACCCACAACAGCAGAAATATGAAAAAAAATACATTTCAATCCATATGTGGGTAGAGCCAGGTACAGTGGCCAGTTCCTATAATCTGAGTGACTCAGCAGCCTGAGGTGAAAGGATCACAAATCTGAGGATAGCATGAGCAACTGAGTAAGGCCCTAAGCAACTTAGTGAGACCCTGTCTCAAAATAAAAATTAAAATGAAAAGCACCGGGGATGTGAATCAGTAGCTAAGTGCCCTTGGTTTCAATTCCCAGTACCAAAATATATGATGATGATGATAATAATAATAATAATAATAATAATAATAATGTTGAATAGATGAGGAAAATATTGTATATGTTTACATGGTAATACTATGCATACTTAAAAACTTAAAAAAGAACATTTTTCAATTTGCAACATTGTGGATGAATATTGAGAACATTAAGCTAAGTAAGCCAGACACAGAAAAACAGATATCTATATGATTTCATTTCTATTAAGTATCTAAAATACTGATCATAAAATAGAGGTTGCCAGACATTTGGAGGAGAGGGAAATTAGGAGTTACTTATTGGCATATAGTTTGAAATAAACAATATTAATAAATTATAGAGTTCTACTGTAGAATGTTGTACCTATACCCAATAATATTATCCACTTAAATATTAACAGGATAGACTTGATGTCAAGTGTTATTTTCCCAAAATTAAATAGAAATATTAAATAATACTTGCCGCAGTATGGCTGGGCACAAAAAAAATGTAATTTATAAAAAGGGTTAACGGCTAAAAAAGAGATATAAAAAGATTCAAGATGTAAAAATATATTTTAATATGAAACAGTAGAAAATGTTTTTAGATGAGATAATCTTTGTGTGGTAAAGTAAAAAGTTGTAAAATGTATAAGTAAGTTATAAAAGGCTTTAAAAGGTTAAATTAAAGGTGGTTAAGATACCTTCAAGATGGAGGAAAGATTGCATAATTCAAAGCCTAGTTACCATAAAAAAATGAAAGTATTTCCTTTTATTAAAGTGGAGTAATTTGTCTAAATGAAAAATTTTATGAGTTGTTTCAAAATGTAAAATTGAAGGTGGTTAAGATGCCTTCATGATGGAGAAAAGATTGCATAATTCAAAGCCTAGTTAATCTTAAAAACATTACTAAAAAAACCATAAAAATGGAAAAATAATAAAATAAAAACAATTTTATAAAATATTAAAATTTAAAGTAAAAAACTTTAAAGACAAAAGTACAGAAAGGTAAAAAAGATAAAAAAGATGTAGAAAGATAAAAAGATGTATAAAGATAAAAATTTTAAACCCACAAAATAAAAAACAACAACAAAAAAAAAACTAGGAAAAAAAAACAACTAAGGGTGAATGTACAAACCTTGGGAAAAAAAACTAAAAAATAAAAACAAGATAAAAAATGGTTAAAAATGTCAAATAAAGGTATTTCAGATAAAAAATACAAAAATCTAAGACAACTATTAGATACAGACATTCAAGATAAAAAATGTACAAGAAAAAAGTTTAAAGTCAAATATTGGATAAAATAAAAAAAAGATTATTAGTAATTTTTTCCAAAAAGCCCATCAACTTTAATTTCTGGTGGTACAAAAATTAAAAGTCTCAGATGAGGGTGTTAAAATTTATAGACAAGAGCCAATTTAAAAAACATTAAACTAAAAAAAAATTGGTTTAAAACCACATCAAAAAATTAAAAGAACTAAAATAATTTAAAAAACTAATACAAAATGCTTTAAGAAGACTTAAATTTAAAAGGATCTTTAAATTTCCAAAGGATGAATATAGGATATTTTGGAACATCATCCCTAAAGAAAAATCAATGTTTTACGTAACAGAAATCCCATACAATCCACAGGAACAAAACATAGTTAAAAGAGCTCATCAAACTATTAAAATATACTTATTAAAACAAAAAGAGTAAATTGGGAAGGGGTATATATCCCCCAAAGATAAACTTAAAATAACCCTTTTTACTCTAAACTTTTAAAATTTGGATTCATCAGGACTTAGTGCTACGGAAAGACATATGTGTCCAAAAAATGTACATAAGCCTAAGGTACTTTGGAAAGATATTCTAACAGGACAATGGAAAGGTCCTGACCCAGTGATTGTCTGGAGTCGGGGTTCTGTTTGTGTGTTTCCACAGGGAGAACAACAGCCGGTTTGGATTCCAGAGAGATTTACTAAAGCGATTTCTACAGACCAAAAAGAAGATGATTTGGCTCAAATTCATAACAGCTGATATCCAGAGCTCCAACTTGGCTATTCTTAATCTGCAACAGTGATTAACCAGGATGCTTTTTTCAATATCTATTTTATTATTGCCTTTTCCATATCATAAAGTTCTATTCTATTTTTTGAGCTCATACAGACCTAGGCTAATGTTTTTCTGATCAGTTTTATTTTTTGACTATGGAGTTTTTAAACATTGCAATGGAGATTTCGCCTGTGTAAAGCTACAAGGCCTTTACTATTGTCTTATGTGTTGTACGTTTGTGTGCCCACTTGTGTTTTGTGTTGTATGTCTGTTTGCATATGTCCATATATCATATATGAGGAGCACTCATGAAAAAATGGATCCAATTTTTTTTATTCATGTTATTTTATTGGTTTAATTTAAATTGAGTAAACAGCTGTTGAAGATTGTTTTAATATGTGTACAAATAAGGAGGTTAACAGATCTATTTGTTTACTTTCACCTTTCCTTTTCATTATATTTAATAATTCTGTTCAGGATAATATAAATTATTCAAAAATTGTTTTCTTAGTACCTATTGAAATTTACATAATTTCTTTTTAATATTATTGCCAAAATTCCTATCTTCATCCCAGTGACAGTAAAGACAAAGATAAAACCAAACCACAGCTTCTATGATAGCTATCACAGTAAACTGTATAAACTGATGCATCAATGAATAATAACTCAACAAGTAATGCTCAATCAAGAAGTCGATTTACTTTGGGAGGAAATGGACATATTGATAGATTCCTCCACTTTAAACTGCTTACAGAACTTGCCTGGACTATGTATCACTTACATGCCTTGTGAACTATCTGTTGGTGCAGCAAATTGTAGTAGTGCTGGGGTATCTTTGCTGATGGTGTCACTGGTGATACAATTTTTCCAAAGGAGCTGTCAATTGGCTTGGTGTCGTGGCATTTCTGTATCCTCCTCCCTTCTGCTAGTGATGGTCTAGAATTTGGGGGCCAACAGAGGTGAGGCAAAGAACCTCACCCTCCCCACAGACACCAAGGCCAAATTTGAGGGCCAACAGAGGTGAGACAAAGAACCTCACCCACTCATTGGTACATAGGCCTATCCACAAGTATGGCTGTATGCTGGACTGGTAGTCAGTGACGGGTATGATCCAATTGCAGTGGTATCAACCTAAGACAGGAGGCTGACGCCTAGAGGTCAGCTCATCTGATGACGGGTAAGGACCATATGTTAAATTGGACAACCTAACAGACATGGTCCCTAAGTCACATTGCTTGCTGTTTAATTAAACAGAAGCGGGGAGAAGCTGAGAGCCATAGCCAAGTAGGAATGACGCATGGCATTTTGGGGTTGAAAGGTGACACTGCTCAGGGATTAGGGTGGCTCCTTTTATACATAGAAATATAAACTCTATGCTATGGTTTGAGTGTGTCTTCCAAGGTTCCAAATGTTGGAAACTTGGTCCCCAGTGTGGTTTAGTTAAGAAGTGGTAAAAACTTAAAGAGATGGAATCTTGAGAGGTCACTGGGGTTTCTCCCCTCAGAATCAGATAATTCCTATAGTACCATGAATCAGTTATTCTGAGAAGGTTGTTCTAAAAAGAGCAGGCCTGTGTCATTTCTCTGTGCTATCTTCCTATCCAGTGATATGATCTATTTCCTCTTATGCATGCTCCTACCACTGTGATTTCATTTGCATAAGGTTTTTACAAATCAAGTCTATATTGGCTCCTAGCCCTAACCCTTGAAACTCCAGAACTATGGGCTAAATGAACATCTTTTTGTAATAATTACCCAGCTTCAGATATTTCATGATAGTGCTAGAAAATGGATTAATATACCCTAGTAAGCCAAAATAATCAAATGTTACAAATTTTATTTACTCTAAGTCATAGGTAATTGTGTTTGTTACTTTATCCTCCAAATTTTTTGATATTTCTAAACTATCTTTAAAATGTTGAAATAGACCTGGGGCTGTGGCTTAATGGTACAGTACTCACCTAGCACATGTGAGGTGCTGGGCTCAATCCTCAGCACCACATAAAAATAAATAAATAAAATAAAGTATTATGTCCAACCATGACTAAAAATGTTGATTCTCCTTTTCAGAATTCATAGGAGTAGCAAAAATAGCAGAGCATAACTAAGTAGAAAATGTTGGTTGCCTTCAGTCTGAAACCAAAGGAGTACAAAAACAGCTAATCAGAGTTGTGAGTGACAAAATGAATGCACACAATATTGGACAGTCAGAGACATGGATGGACTTGTAAATTCTGGTTAATGGAATAGAAAACAGGAAAGAGTTTGTTAATCCTTAACTCTAACTATGGTGGTTTATGGGGGAAGGGTAACAAAAGAAGAAAGAAAAGGAGGAAAAGATGACAAGCTTAATTCAGAAGCAACAGTAGAAAAGAAACTCAGGCCAAATTAACCCATGCTAAGAGCTACAAAGCTACTTAGTGAGTGAGAAGTACACAGTTTAACTCAGATTGCTAGGGGAAATTTGTGGTGGGAAACAATTTTGAAGACCTTGCTTAATTTCACTTTGCAAAAAGGAATGAAATCTATGCAACTAGATGTCACGTACAGATAGCTGCAAATATTGTCATAGAGAATCTTTGAAACCTTCTAAGCAATCTGTATAGAAGGATAGCTGCTAGCTGAAGGTTGCTGAAACCCTCTCCCTCCATTGCCAAAAAGGGAAATAAAGTATACTAGAACAGAGAGTTAAATTCTCAGAGAATACAGAATCTGTACAACAGCAAATGCCCCACTTGTTTTCCATATCTGTGTGAGCCAAAGCAAATAAAAGTACCCATGCAGGTCCCAGGAGTACCACATGTACCACAGATGGCATCCCACTACATGTACAACAGTGGGACCTCATAGCCAATAGAAGGGGCCTACGGTACAACATATGCAACAGAGTAGGCCTGCAGTTGTACACCCTACAGACACTGGCCACCACTAAGGGTGTCCAGGTGAGGATTTTCCAATTTGCATGTCATGTTGGCTATCAGAAGCCACACAAGCCCTAGAAGTGGGTGCCGCAGAAGAGGCCCACACATGCACACTCTATAGATGTTAGTCATCATGAAGTACACCAAGACACAGAGCCACCAACCCACTTGCTCCAGCCAAAGGAATTTCCCCAGCTCCCACAGGCCACCCAGAGGCCCTCTGATATTGATAGCTCATCCCCATTCACCCTAAGAGCTACACAGTGAGGCAAGTTCCGTTCTGACATTTCCTACTGAATTTCTATAAACTGACACAGAAGACTCTATTTCCAACCAGGGATACACCTGGACACTAGGTCACAGATAATTAGGAGTTGTTTCCACTCACCATACAGCAAGTTATTAGGTGGCAGAACACACCATAAAACGGAGGAAATCTTCTCAATTTGTCTTAGGTGTGATGGTATATTGCTACCTCCACTCACAGAGAAAGAGGTAAAGGAGAAGAGGTGTGGGCATTTTGTAAAAGCCTCCCAAATCCCATTGAAATCCAACTCTGGAAGGCTAAATACAAACTATATCTATCTCAAATCATTCAGATTGGAATAACTTAATATTCTTTATTTTCAGTTTTTGAGTTTATAGATATTATCTTTTGCAGTAATTTGATAGATTTTTCAATATTATTTGGTATTCATTCGTTAATCTTATTTTTATGGAATTTTTAATGTTTTCAAGTGTTAACCAGATTCTCTTTTTCCCTTTTCTCTTTTCTCATGCTAATAATGTCTCCTTTTTTTTGTCTCTTTCTTCTTGCATTACCTAGTTCCATCTCCATCATACCCTTTTTTTTCTTTTTTTTGCTTTCCATGTCCTTTATAGTTTAATAGTAATTTTATATTCTTTAATACCTAATTAATCAGTCTATTCTAAAGCATTATTTCACTTTATACTTTTGGGTTACTGGAGTTGTGAAGAATATTTTCTAAAAGTAATTATGGTGTGTGGCTGGGTTGTGAATTTTATGTAATTATTGGTGACTATTATTTCCACTCAAAGAAGTGCTAGGGAAGAAAAAATAATAGTATAGTCATATTGAGTGGGAGTATACGAATCAACCTGGGATAAATAGTAAAGAGAAAGCAGTTCACTTAAGGTAACATAGCAGTGTAAGTGATAATCATTCGAGCAGATGCACAAAAGTAAATAGAAGTAGAGGAAATATGAAAAAACAGGGTAATAAAATGCCCCTCAAAATTTATAATCCTCCAAACTGATTTCTTAGATGTAAAAATGGATGAAATGCCATAATAAAGAATTTAAAATGTTGATTGTGAAAATGATCAATGAACTAAAAAAGATCTAAAAAATGAACTAAAAGAGAAATTGTAATATATAAAAGACATTTCAATAAAGAGAGTAATTCTGAAAAAAACTAAAAAAAACTCCTTGAAATCAAAATAATTTAATCAAATAGAAAACTTAGTTGAGGATCTCAACAATAGATTAAATCAGATCCTTTAGAAGACAGAATTTTAGGCCTTGAAGACAAGGTATATAAAATTGAACAATGAGCTTTTAGGAAGAAAAAAAATAGAAACCATGATCTGTATAAACAGTAACTTAATGACAACATTAAGAAGTTAAACTTAAAAACTATAAAAGTAGAAATGTGGTTAATGGCATTGATCAATAATTCAGTGAAATATAGCAGACAAATTTCAAAACCTTGAGAACTAGAGAGACATCTAGGTACATGAAGCATTTAGAAACCCAAATAAAATTCAAATGTTACCTATCCATAATACATTATAATTTTAATGCCAAATATACATTCTAAGGATTGAATTCTAAAAGTCTCAAGAGAGAAGCTTGAGATCACATTTAGAAACAAAAAAATCAGGATAAAATCTGATTTTGTAGCAAGGATTACAAAATGCAGGAGGGCTTGGAACAACGTGCTTTAAACCATGGAAAATAATAAAAGAAAACCAGGAGGCATCATCTCACATGTCTCCAATCCCAGCTACTCAGGATTCTGTGGCAAAAGAATTGATTAAAACAATTAAGGCCAGACTTGGAAAGCAAGTAAAACCCTGTCTCAATTTTGAAAATTAAAATTAACCAATGTCTGGAGATATAAGTCCCTGGTAAAGCACCCCTTACATCAGGCCCCAATTACCTCAAAAAGATAGAATGAAAGAAATTAAAGAGCATATCTGTCAATCAAAATTGATATATCCATAAAAGGCATCCTTTATAATAAAAGAAGAAGAAAAACTTCCAAAGATAAGCATAAGCAAAACTAATGGATAACTGCTGAGTCAGTATTACAACTTTTATTTATTTATTTATTTATTTATTTATTTATTTTTAAAGAGAGAGTGAGAGAGGAGACAGAGAGAGAGAGAGAGAATTTTAATATTTAATTTTTTTTAGTTCTTGGTGGACACAACATCTTTGTTGGTATGTGGTGCTGAGGATCGAACCCGGGCCGCACACATGCCAGGCGAGCGCTACCGCTTGAGCCACATCCCCAGCCCTAGTATTACAACTTTTAAATGAGAAGATAAAAGCAACAGAGATCAGCAAAGAATAAATCTTATTAGAAGAATAAACAAATGAGAGTTATGATTGGTTTAAACATTTAAAATAAAATGGAAAGAAATAAAAATAAATTTATAATATCAATGAATGTAAATACAAAAAGTCAATGTCTCCCATCTTATCAAATAATAATGAAATAAAATAGAAATGAATGAGCCTCAAATTATAGAAATTATACAAATACAATACAAATATATGGAGACTGATCAATATAATTTATGTATTTGGAAATGAGGATTGAACCCAAGAATTTTTTACCACTGAGCTAAATTTATAGTCCTATTTTTTTCAACAGAAGCTTGATGAATTGCTAAGGCTGGTCTTTACCTTCCAATTGACTTCTCTCAATCTCCCAAGTTGCTGCAGTTACAAACATGCACCAGAACACTCAACTGGATAATATACTTTATTTATTTTTATTTGTTATTTTCAGCTGTATAAGACAGTAGTGTGGTTGTACATGATGTGGAGATTCATTGTGCTTTATCCATATATGTAAATAAAAAACTTAAGTCAGACGATTCATTATGCTATCTTTCCTATTCCTGTTCTTCCTCCTATACATTTATTCCGCTCTGTCTAATGCACTGAACTTCTATTCTTCCTTTCCTCCACTTGTTGTATGTTACCATCCATATATAAGAAAGAACATTTGACTTATAATATTTTGGGATTGGCTCATTACACTTAGTATGATAGTCTCCAGACCCTTCCATTTATTGGCAAAAGTCATAAAGTCATTATTATTTATGGCTGAGTAATATTCCACTGTGTACATATACAATATTTTCCTTATCCATTCATTGGCTGAAGGGCACCTAGGTTGGTTTCATACCTTAGCTATTGTGGATTGAGTGGCTATAAATATGGATGTGGCTGCATGATTGTAGTATGATGATTTTAACTCTTTGGATTATATACTGAGGAGTGGTATAACCAGGTCAAATGGTGGCTGTATTCTGTTTTCTGAGGAATCTCCATACTGCCTTCCAGAGTGGTTTCACCAATTTGTAATTCTACCAGAATTGTATGAGTGTACCCTTTTCCCCACATGCTCCACTACATTAATTGCTACTTGTATTCTGATTGTTGCCATTCTAACTAGAGTGAGATGAAATCTAAGTGTAGTTTTAATTTGCATTTCTCTAATTGTTAGAGATGGTGAACATTTTTCCATATTTTTTTTGATAATTTGTATTTATTCTATGAAGTGTCTTTTCAGTTCCTTTGCACATTTATTGATTGAGTTGTTTATTTGGTGTTAAGTTTTTTGAGATCCTTATATATCCTGGAGATTAATGGTCTATCTGAGGTGCTGGTGTCAAATATTTTCTCTCATTTATAGGCTCTCGATTGTTTCATTTGCTGTGAAGAAGATTATTTTTTATTATTTTGATACCATCCAGTGTATTGATTCTTGACTTCATTTCTTGAACTTCAGGAGTTTTGTTGAGGAAGTCATTTTCTAAGCTGACATGATGGAGTGCTGGGTAAACATTTTCTTCCAGTAGGAGAAGAGTTTCTACTCTAATGACTAAACTTTGATACACTTTCAGTTGAGTTTTGTTCAGGGTGAGAGGTAGGGGTTAAATTCCATTCTTCTGCATATGGATTTCCGTTTTTTCCAGCATTATTTATTGAAAAGGCTCTTTTATTCAATGTTGGTTTATGGTACTTTTGTTTGCAATGAGGTGACTCTATTTACATGAGTTTGTCTCTGTGTGTTCTATTCTTTTCCATTGGTCTTGATGCTTGTTTTAGTGTCAATACCATGCTTTTTTGTTACTATATCTCTGTAGTTTAATTTAAGGTCTGGAATTGTGATGCCTCCTGAATCTCTTTTCTCACTAAATATTGCTTTGGCTATTATGAGCCTCATTTTTTTCTAAATACATTTCACGACTGCTTTTTCTATTTCTATGAAGAGTGTCATTGGAATTTTAATAAGAATTGCATTTTATCTGTACAGCACATTCATAATATGGTCACTTTGAAAATATTAATTTTGTCTATAACAGAACATGGGAAATCTTTCCATCTTCTAAGCTTTTCTTCAATTTCTTTAGTGTTCTCTAGAGTTCTTTTATTAGATTGTTTCTCATTCTAGAGTTCTTTCACCTCTTAGATTGTTTCCCAGGTATTTTATGTTTTTTTAAGGCTACTGTGAATGGGATAGTTTTCCTGAATTGTCTTTCATATGATTCATCATGTGTATATAGGAACACAACTGATTTATGGGTGTTAATTTTATATCCTCCACGTAGCTAAATTCATTTGTGAGTTCAAAAAAAATTCTGGTGAAGTTTTATGTGTTTTCTAAACAAAGTATCATGTTGTTAGCAAATAGGGATAGGTTGATATCCTCTTTTCCAATTCTTATTCCTTTAATTTAATTTCTATCTTTTGCCTAATTGCTCTGCCTAGAGTTTCAAGGACTATGTTGAAAAGAAGTGGTGAAAGAGGGTATCTCTGTCGTTTATTAGTTTTTCGAAGGAATTCTTTCACTTGTTCTCTGTTTAGAATAAAGTTTTTTTATGAGTTTTACAAAGTTGAGGTATAGTCCTACTGTCCCTAGTTTGTCTAGTGTTTGAACATGAATGGCTGTTGTATTTTGTCAAATGCTTTTTTCTGCATCTATTGAGATAATTATTTGATTTTTAATGACTATTTATGTAGTGAATTAAATTTCTTGATTTCCATATGTTGAAACATCCTTATATCCCTGGAGAACCCCACTTGATCATAGTGCATTACTGTTTAATTATATCTTTGTATGTGATTTGCCAGTATTTTACTAAGATTTTTTGCACTGATATTCATCAAGGATATTTGTATGAAATTTTCTTTCCTTGGTGTGTATTTGTCTGTTTTTTTATATCAAGTTGATTCCAACTTCACACATGAGTTTGGAAGGGTATGCTCCTTTTCCATTTTATGGAATAATTTGAGGAGGATTGGTGTTGGTTTGTCTTTTAATATCTGGTAAAGCTCAGGTGAGATTCCTTCTGGTCCTGGGCTTTTTTTCTTGGTAGGCTTTTGATGACATATTCAATTTTATTGCTTGAAATTGATCTGTTTACATTTTCTATGTCCTCCTGGTAAAATTGGGTTGGTCATATATCTCTAGATATTTGACTGTGTTGAAAATATTCTATTTAATTTGAGTTTAAATTTTCCAAATAATTTCTGATTATCCTCTATATTTCAGTGGTATCCATGCTTATATTTCCTTTTTCATCACAAACTTTAAGAATTTGATTTTTTACCTCTTTCTCTTGGTTAGCTTGGCTAAGGGTTTATAAATTGTATTTTTTTCCAAAGGTTCCAATTTTTTGTTTCATTGACTTTTTAAATTTTGAATTGCTTTTGTTTGATTGCTTCAATTTCATTGATTTTGGCTCTTATTTTAATTATTTTCAGGTGTCCACTTTTTGTTTGTTTGTTTGTTTTGTGTGTGTGTGTGTTGATTTGTTCTTCTTTTACTAGGGCTCTGTGATATAATATTAAATTATTTATTTGGTGACTGCCTACTCTTTTAATAAATGAGCTCAGAGGTATGAATTTTCCTCTTAAAACCACCATCAGTCTCCTAGAGAAGTTGATATGTTGTATAGCTATCTCTTTTACTTCCATGTTTTTTTTTTTATTTCACTCTTGATTTCTTCTGCTTTCCATCCATCATTCAATAGCATATTTGTTAGTCTTTGGGAGTTAGAGTATCTTTTATTATTTTATTGTATCATTGATTTCTAATTTCATTCCACCATGGTCTGATAGAATGGAAGATATTGTCTCTATTTTTTTGGTGTTTTTAAAGAGATGTTTGCGGTCTAAGATGTAGTATGCTTTAGAAAATGATCTGTGCATTGCTGAGGAGAATGTATGTTCAGTCATTGATGAATGAAATATTCTATATATGTGTGTTAAGTCTAAATTATTAATTTGTTGTTGTTGTTGTTTTATAGGTTCTTATATTTTGTTTGGATGATCTATCCAGTGATAAGAGAGGCATGTTAAAGCCATGCAATTGTACTGTGCTGTGTTCTATTTGATTCTTCTTTTTCTTTTTTTATTGGTTGTTCAAAACATTACATAGCTCTTGACATATCATATTTCATACTTTAGATTCAAGTGGGTTATGAACTCCCATTTTTACCCCAAATACAGATTGCAGAATCACATTGGTTACACATCCACATTTCTACATAATGCCCTATTAGTAACTGTTGTATTCTGCTGCCTTTCCTATCCTCTACTATCCCCCCTCCCCTCCCCTCCCATCTTCTCTCTCTATCCCTCTGCTGTAATTTAATTCTCTCCCTTGTTTTTTCCCTTTCCTCTCACAACCTCTTATATGTAATTTTGTATAACAATGAGGGTCTCCTTTCATTTTCATGCAATTTCCCTTTTCTCTCCCTTTCCCTCCCAACTCATGTCTCTGTTCAATGTTAATCTTCCTATTTGATTCTTAATATTGAAAAATGGATTTTTATGTATGTACATGCTCCCTTGTTAGGGGCATAAATATTTATGATTATTATTTCTTGTTGTATAATTTCATTGAGCAATATGCAATGTTTGTCCCTTCTGGTTAAATTTGGCTTGAAGTCCCCAATATCTTAGAATTGAAACACCTTGTTTACAAGATCCATGTGAATGATTTTTTTCCCATGATTTTACCTTCAGTCTGTGGATATATTTGTCTGTGGTGAGTACCTAGGAGACAGCATATTGTTGGGTCTTGTGGGTTTCTTTTTTCCTTAGGTGGACACAATATTTTTATTTTATTTTTATGTGGTGCTGAGGATCAAACCCAGTGCCTCGTGCATGCTAGGCCACAACCCCAGCCCAGGTCTTTTTTTTAAACCAATTTTAATTTGTTTAATTTAAACCAATTTTCTTGGTTATGTCTTTTGATTAATGAGTTTAGGACAGTTACATTCAATAATATTATAAAGAAATGATATTTATTCCCGGTCATTCTTATTTAGTTTTGGTTTTTAATTTGAATTAATGTCTCCTTTGATTGTTTTCTAGTATAGTTCATGTGTTGATGGTTTTCAATTTTATATTTTTTATTTTATTTCATGAAATATTTTAGTGAGTATGTTTTATACTGTAGGTCATATAGTTTTGAATGATTCAATTTTTGTTTATCATGGAAGTTTTTTTTATCTCATCATAAGTTCTGAAGTTTTATTTTCCCAGGTATAGTATTTTTGGTTGAGATCCATTTTCTTTAGAGCTTGGTGTATATTATTCTAAGTCCTCCTAGCTTTTAGATTCTGGGTTGAGAAATCAGCTGAAATCTGAATTGGCTTATCTATAAATGTGACCTTTTATTGTTTTCTAGCAGGTTAACTCCAAAAAAACCAAATAATCCAAATTTTAAATGCTAAAGGAATTAAAAGACACTTCTGAAAAGAAGAAATAAAAATGATCAAGAAATATGTGGGAAAAAGGTTCAACATATTCAGAAAATGATGGAGAGGTAAAAAATAGACTTGACTTTTTTAGTACAGTATTAAAGAACTGGTAGACCCATTGACAAGAAACCTAGATCAAATTTTCAAGAAAGTTTACTTTTCTAATTTCTCAACTAGTTTAAGAAAATCACTCCCATTTACCACTGAGATAAATAGACTTCCAGAGAAATTTTCAAATATGGATTTTAAAAAGATTTATAAATTAGTGTTCTGAAGTGGCTATAAACATATAAAAAGTGGGAGTTAGTATCACCCCTCAATGTGGTATTAAATAATGGACATACTACCATGTTCTATTTATGTGAAAATATTAATATCAACATTTTTGCCCAATCCAGGATACATGGCAAAGAGAAAGAAGCTCACTAAAAAGTATTTTATTTAAAAGTATAAGAAATAATATATCTCAGAAGATGGGTAAAAATACTACCAGTATAAAAATTCATAGGAAAACCCACCTAAATTAGCTCACAACAAAACTGATACCATTGACACTGAAGTGAAAAAACTGCCAGAAAAAGAATGGAGAAAGTTTGTAATTCAAGTGTTCAATGAACTAAAAAAAGGCATAAAGAATGAACTGATAAAGAATACAAAGGAAGTGAGAAAAATATTTCAAAAATAAATATCCTGAAATGAACCAAAAATATTCTGTAAGTGAAAGACACAATAAATTGAATGGAACATTAAGGTGAAAGCATCACCAATAGTTTAGGCCTCATAAAGGACAAATTTTTCATGCCTTAAAAACAAAGCATATAGCCAGGCATGGTGGCACAAGCCTGTAATTGCAGGAGGAGAATTGCTGTACTAAAGCCAGCCTTAGCAAAAGTGAGGCACTAAGCAACTCAGTGAGACCCTGTATCTAAATAAAGTACAAAATTGTTCTGGGGATGTGGCTCAGTGGTCAAGTATTCCTGAGTTAAATCCCTAGTACCTTCTCCCAGAAAACCCCCACAAAAACAAAGAATATAATCTTAAAAACAAAGTTAATCATAAATTTAAAAATATGGGTGATTGTGTCCAAAATATTCAAGAAATATGGGTAATATTAGGAAACCACATCTATGAATAATTGGCATATTAGAAGGCATTGAGATAAAATCTAAAGGAATACACAACCTTTTCAGTGATATATAGGTCAAAAAATGAGATGTAAATGAAAATACAAGAAGCATCTAGAAACCCAAATGAAAACAATCAAAAAAATCTTCATCAAGACACCGTATAATTGAAATGCATAATAAACAGAACACAGAATTTTTAAATCTGCAAGAGCAAAAACAAAAACAAAAAACAAAAAAAACAGGTCATATTTAAAGGTAAGTCTGTTAGAATTTCTGCAGATCTCTCAATGATGATAGTAAAAGCCAGGAGGTCTTGGAATAATATGCACCCAGCTCTAAAAGATAATAGGCATTGACCAAGATTTCTATATACAGAAAAGCTATTCTTTGGATGAAGATTAAAGAGAAAAAACTTCCACCTTCCATGATAAGCAGAAAGTGAAAGAATTCATAACAACTAAGCCAGCATTACAAGCCAGCATTACAAATCAAATCATGCTTAATGAATATTACATGAAGAAGAAATGAAAATAAATATTAAAACCAGTGAATGGATGAATCTTACTAGAAGAAAAATCAATTAAGGTAGAATCAAATTTGAATTAACATTAGAAAAAAACTGTGGGAAATAAAAAATCCTCTCTCTACACTAACACTGAATGTAAATGGTCTCAATTCTCTAATCAAAAGTGATATATTGGCATAGTAAATTTTTTAAAAATAAGACCAAACCTCAAAGACATCCACAGACTGAATGTGAAATGATGGAATCAGATACACCATGGAATTAGAGATTGAAACCAAGCTGGAGAAACTATTCCCATTAATGACAAATCAGATTTCAATCCAAAATAAATAAAAAGAGACAAAAAGATTCATTTCATACTTAAAGGTTAAAGGACTCATCTAAAAACAAGATATGGTCATTGCAAATATTCATGCCTCAAATGAATATTACCTACAAACACATTGTAAATCCTACTCATTATAAAGTCAATAGACTCCAATACAATAATGTTGTGTTATTTCAACAAAATTCTTTTACAAATAGATAGTTCATCAAGACATAAACTAAGTAAACCCTCTTCATAAGTAAAAACCACTATTAATCAAATGGATCTAACAGACATCTATACAATATTTCAGCAATCAATAACTGAATTAACTTCTCAGGTGCACATAACTCCTTATCTAAAGTAGACTATATTTACCAATTAAATCTTTGCAAATATAAAAAAAATTGAGAAAATTTATTCTATCAGATCAAAATGAAAATGAAATAGAACTCAATAATATGATAAAATGGAAACAATTTAAATACTTGAACATCAAATAATACACTTGTGAACAAAGAATGTCTCCTAGAAGAAATCAGGGGAGAAATTTTTTAAAAAATAGAAATGAATGAAAGGAGATATACAAGAGAAGAAAAATTCTTAAAAATATGAAAGCAGTTCTAAGAGGAAAGTGCATAGTATTCAATGCCTACATTTTAAAAAAATCCCAAAATAAGCAGTCTAGTGTTGCAACATTACCAGTGAAAGAGGGAGCCCACAGAATGGGAGAAAATGTTTGACAGTTAATCCTTTAACAAGAGATTAATATAGAGAATATATAAATAACTCATAAAAGTTAACAACAAAACAATAACAAAAAGTTCCAATCAGTAAATGGGTAAAACAACGAAAAGTAATTTTCTCGAGATAAGAAATACAAGTGTATGATAAATATATGAAAACAAAGTTAAATATCCCTAGCAATCAGAGAAATGCAAATCAAAGTACATTGAGATTCTATCTTACTCAAGTTAGAATGACAATCATAAAAAAATACATATAGTAATAAATGCTGGTGAAGATTTTTTGGGGGAAAGGTACATTTCTCCATTGTTGATGTAATATAAAAATTAGTACAATCACTTTCGAAAGCAGTATACAGATTGCTGAAAAGATTGGGAATGAAACCATCATATGACTCAGGTCTTTCACTTTTTGGCATTTATCCAAAGGAACTAAAATCAGCATACTATACTAATTCAGGCACAAGAATGTTTGTAGCAGTCCAATTCACCATACCAAGTTATGGAACCAGCCCAGGGGCCTGTCAACTGTCAAAAGAATAAAGGAAATGTGGTACATATTTTACTCAGACATAAGGAAGAATGAAATTATGGCAATTGCTGGCAAATGGATAAAAACAGAACATCATGCTAAGTGAAATAAGCCAGACTTAGAAAGTCAAAGATCAAATATTTTCTCTCATATGGAGTAACTAGAAAAAAATAAGGGGAATTTTTGGAACCCCATAAAAATAGAAAAGAGATCTGAGGAGTAGAGGAAGGCATTAAGGGGAAAGGAGAAGGTATGGAAAAAGGAAGGAACTCTGGAATGAAATTGAGCAAATTATGCTATGCACATATATGAATATATCACAATGAATTCCACCTTTATGTGCATATATAAGCACCAACTGAAAAATGATAAATAGAAGAAATACTAGTATAAGAAGGGGAGCAGGAGAAAAGAGGATGGGAGGGAAAGTAGAAGTACTGGGGATTGTAATGGAACAAGTTATAGTCCATACATGTATGAATATGTCAAAATAAACTCCTCTATTATATATAACCACATGTACCATTAAAACATTAACAATGAATTATCTTTTTTTGAATTGACACCATCAAAAATTTATGCAACTACATTGTCCTTATGTCATATCTCTATGTATTAAACTAGCACATTAACAAGGTCCTCATTCATCACAAGAATTTGTCTTAAATAGATGACTTTTTGTTAGTAGTTCACAGAATATAAACAAATCCAAAAGTCCTCATTGTATTAAAACTCTTATCATTTTGTAAAGTTAATTTACTTAGAAATTAAACTGCATGCCAAGCATCTTGTTGAAGCCTAAAATATTCATGAATGAAGTTTAGGTTTCACCAAAATTGACAAATATAAAATGAGTATATTTCCAACTACCATTTTTTTGTCAATTTTCTGAAGACAAATAATCTCCATTTATTTCCATACTCAATCAACCCACCAGCAGATGGCATTATTGTTATTTTATAATGTCTTTGAATAAAAAGAGGAAAATAAGAGAGCCATAAATTAATTTCTCAAATTGTTGCTATTTGCATTGGAAATAGAAATATGCCTTATTTTTGCTTCTGATTTGTATTGCACAGGTATGAAAAAAGGTCCACATTACACATTGTAAACAGTAAACAATATATACCCTTTGGCAGAGTGCTTGCCTACCATGTGTGAGGCACTAGGTTTGACCCTTAGTACCACATAAAAATTAAACAAATAAAGGTGTGTTGTCCTTCTGCAAGTATAATTTTTTAAAATTGGAAAAAGCCTCCATGGCAATAAAATCAATAGTATGAATCTACATACTAAGGTATGCATAGAATTACATCAAAAACTTAGAATTTTTAAATTAGTTTAACTTTTTCTTAAATCACATGTATGTGTTTTTAGGATCATTACGTTAAGCAAATTGTTGCTTAATATTTAATTGCTACAGTTATAGATCTTTTTTATTTTCTATCCAAAGCTTTCAGCAATATGCTGATGATTGAGAAATTTACATAAGATTAGGATGAAGATGAGAGTATGGAGAAGAAAAAATTTGATATAACTTCCAAACGTACAAACACCTTTACTAGTCCTGAATAATGTGAACAGACTGGAAGTAGAAGGCCTCCAATGAGATTTATTAGGCTCCTTGAGCTCAAGTTACAGGTACAGATAATCAAAGTGCTATTGATTCCTATTTCACTACCATTTTTATAACACATATCACTTCTTTGTGGAGGTTAAAAACTAATAACTAATAAAGTACAATCAAAATAACAGTTCAAACTTATTCTGGTCCTGCTTGTGTCTTATCTCATCAACTCAGAACTCTCAGCTTCTCTGCAAGTCTCCTCCCCATAACTATTCTTGGGAATACCCAGAGGAGAATGAGTTAATGAGCAGCCATCCTGGCTGCCATGTGATTCTTGCTATTTTACTTCTTGAGGCAGTAGATGCTTTGATTTGCTTATTTTGATGATCTTTATCAAGATTAGGATAAAGATTCAGACTCAGCAGTGTACTTTGTGCACATGTCATTTAAAAAAATCAATAGCTAGTGGTATATTTAAGGACAAAACATGAGATAATATTTGCTACTGAGTCCTCTTAACTTTCTGAAGGTACCCTGAAGGTGTCCTGTTGTTACTGCTGTCAGAGAGTGTTCTCAATCTACAAGTACTGCTAATGCTACAGATACATTAGACCCCTCTAGTCACTGATGTTATATTGTGTTCTGTGATGAAAGAATTTTTCTCCTACAATGATTCTTTATGACATTGGTCCAATTGTGGCACCATATTTTGCTCATAAAAATTTCTGTTTGAATAGTGATTTAGAGTTCTATTTAGTATAATCTCTATAGTTGAGGACCCTGGATAGAATGGTATATTAATGAAATAAAATTGTTCTATTAAAAAATTTCCTGAGCCTTCACTGCTAGGGCAGTAATATTGATAAAGTTTGCATAACTGACTTCTTTCTATCATGGATACATTTTTATTAGTGTTATTCATCAAGGAAAATGTAAAATGCTTTTCATATGTCAATTGATTTAATCACCTCAAGTTAGATTTTACACATGAGGAAACAGGATCAGAAAAATATAAGGACTAGCCCCAAAATATCTGACCTATAAATGACAAAGCTGGAGTTCAAACCAGCATCTACCTCTAGTACCTGAGTTTATGCCACACTAAACAGGCCACCCAAGAGGCTTCCTTTGGCAGGTGTCAAGCACACAATGGTCACAGATGTTAAATATAATTTTTAAATATTGAAATGTCAATATAAATAACCAATAGAATCAGTCAAACTACAAGAAATTATTTATCCCAGCCCTTCATTTTACTAAGAAGAAAATTCAGATCCAGACCTAGGAAGTGAGTAAACTAAATAAGAAAAAAAATTATTCCATCTGTTTCTCTTTGACAGTGCTAAGGTTAGAAAAAAACTGTAATTTCCTTTTTGTGCACATTTTAGGTCAAGATGAAAAATTATTCTTCATCAAACCACATCATTGCTATTATAAAGTAAGAGAAAAGGCAGCATTCGAGAGAATATAACTATGAAGACAGGAAAGGAGGAAGATTTTCATGTCTAGAAAAGTTGTATTCATTCTCCGCTACCTGTAATCTACCTCTAAGAATGTCTATTTGGGGCTTAGTTCCAGGAATACAACATTCAACAGCAGGAGATGATACATCAGTGTAAAGGGGTTTAGCATTATTCCCTGAAACAAAGCACTCTACTTAAATATTTCAGAGAAACATTACTTCAATTGGTCTATTATATCCTGTTAACCAGATGATTATTCCTGACCTATACATAACATATTAGGAAAAAATAACTAAAACAAATTGGGACATTACCAAAATATTCTGTTCATATTTAAATGTGTCTACTGGGTTTTCTCAGCTCTATTAGCCCTCCACATAGACTAAACAAGAAGAAAACTACCATTTCCAATGCAGTAATTATAATAGTCAAGTACAGTGCATACATTATATTATTCAATTCCATAACAACCTAATATAGTAGGTAATATTATCTCCACAGATGAGGACATAAACCCAGATAATTTAAATAACTAAATTGAAAGTTAGTATTGGAACTGTGAGATGAGCCAAAGCTGATCTCCATACAAAGTATCATCTACCATTCTGCCTACTTTGAGGGAGATCTTGTAAACATCTGAACTAGAAATTAAAATGAATCAAAAAGAAGAAAGACACTACCAGTTTAATATCATTTCTTTATTGTGATGCCTGTGTAATCATTTCTGCAAGCAAGCCATTAATTAATGGATTGTGCTTGCAATTTAAAGGATAGAGGATGTTTTTTTCCCTTGTTTACTTCTTTTCTTATAAGATTTGCACTTCTTCTGATTATAACTATGAAATAAGTTACATCTTAACTTTCTTCTGTTGTTTTTCACTTCTAAAAATATCTAAATCATAAAAGAAGTTTTGTTGTTATTGTTGTTTTTCTTTATTTAGGATTTGCTTCTTTAATAATACATTGAGTATATGCATGCCCAGAGTTTTAAATAAAGATTTATCTGTCCTTTTGCTAATCATGAATCAAGCATCTTTTAGATCAATTAAGTAAAACACTTTGGATCCCATCTACTGAAATTTTTATAGATAAAAATCTTTGGATTTTATATCCTACGAAGTAACCCCAAATATGAAATTAATCTACTGATCTCTAATATAAGTACCTTCCTGATATTTTCGGAAGGTAACAATTATTTTTATGCAATTTGTTAATAAAGACGTAAGTAAAACATCAACATTTTGTGCTTACAATCTTGTTGCCATGTTTTCAAATATTTCTAGTTAAAACAAAAATCTTCAAAAAATAATTTATGATGCTCTAAACACTAAATGATGGAGGTTAAAAGAAAAAAAATATATTAATCTATCATTCAAAGGTGGTTCTGTCATACAAAAAATTTGAAATGAATATATTAAACATAGCTACTAATACATTTGTGCTTAAAAGAGTTTACGAGAGGTACAGGAATTTAAACCATCCTTATTTGTGAAATAGTTTGCTGAGACAACTTTTGCTTAATGTAGAACATTAAGTATGTTCTTTTGGGTCATTATATAGGCATGACATTTAAGCAACAGACAAAAAAAAACCAAAAGCCTCATTTCAATAATGCTCTAATAATTGTTTCAAAGTTAATCTCCATCTTGCATACAATTATAATGTCTTGTAATAGTAATTTTTGTTGAATGCCATTAATAAAACTGATTTATTCATGAGTATTTCAGAACTTTGAATAATCACATAATTATCATATTCTCATTAACATGAAAAATGAATAAATAGCCAATAGAAATATCAGGTGAATTAAAACAATGCCCCCAGGAAAAGGGAATCCAAAATTCACTCAAGAGTAATTAACTAGCAGGGCAAGGTGACACACACCTGAAATTTGAGTGACTCAGGAGGCTGAGGCAGAAGGATGGAGAGTTCAAAGTCGAAGAGAGAAATGGGAAAGCACATGAATGCAACACAGAAAGTCAGAAAACAAGTGAAATCCAGAAATATTGGTTCTTGGAATAGTAAGAACTGATTCAAGAAGTGGTCTGCACCAGTGCTCAGCACAGGGAAACATGGTGGCAGAGAGGAAGTTCCTTTCTTTGGAGTTGAAAGAGAAAACCTGAATAATTCAAGAAATTAAGATTAAACTATCTGGCACCCACAGCCTGAACAAAAAGGAGATCTTGATCTTTCATAATGAGCTGATGAGAGAGAAGGCATTATCAAGTCTAGATAGCTTTCATTGAGAACTGGAAAAGGAAGCCATCTTAAAATGGGCTTTATAGTATGGATGCTCTGTGTGGGCAATCAAAAACTTTCCAGTGTTTTTGGTTTTCCCCAAACCCAAAGATCCTCCATTTTTATTCTTTCTCACTGGGTTGGTTGGTGACTGCCCCAAGTCGCTGGCTAGGCTCAACATTGGAAATGGCAATATAAACTTTGTGATAAGAAGCAAAACAGGGTGGTTGTGGATATGGGAAAGGACTGATGATGAAAGAAATGTGACTGGGTTTGGTGAAAATATTGCTGTTAAAGGTACTCTACTCCAGCTCAGATTCTTAGTACCTGACAACCTCCCAAACACTTTAGAGGTATTAGAGGATTTGCCACAAATACTTGATCACTTCACACACAGACACACAAACACACAGCCCAGAACAGTACATGGACGAAGGCTTTCAGGTGTGTTGGGTGGGGGTAGCAGCACCATCTGGAATGGTCTATAGGCTACAAAAGATAAATGGTTGACCAGTGGTCCCTACTAAAGCCACACTTCCATTCCCAGGTACGTAGAAATAAAACCATTAAGGGTGAATTCAGCTCTGCAGCAGATAACATTTCTCAAATACTTGCTGGAAGACAAGAAGGGATGGAGCTCAGTATACAAATAGCATACAAATTATCCTAACAGGTTTGGCCCATTTGAGTAAGAACTGAGAATAAACACATTACAAAATAATTATCTCCCACAAACCTCCTTATATCCGTGAGATTCTAAAATCAAAGCTCTAGAAAAAAAATCTGTAATTTAAATACCTCAAGTAGGAGGAATGTGAAACTTTTTATGATTGTTGTATGATTTTTATAATTGTATGTTGTTGTTTTTCTATTTATGTGTCTTTACCCTTTATTTGATTTTGTCATAATTCAAATTTTATGTATTTTTAATTAATTGAAATTTTTTTCTTACTACATATTTGGTTGTATTTTATTTTTATTCCCTCTTATTCCTTTTTTTTCTATAGCACCTCACTTCCTTCCTCCTTTTATTATCATCTCAGCAAGGAGAAATCTTACTCTTCTTTATGTTTTTTATTGGTTACAATTGTTTTGTAAATTGTTCTGCTCTGTCTTCCCTCATTATTTGGTATTACATAATTATAATTTTAGGGTTTTTTGTTTTCAATGAAATGTAAATTTCTTGATTCCTCATTTTTCTTTCTCATCGTTATTCTCCTAAATTCTCTCTTTTGTTCCTTAATTTCCTGACAATATCTTTTTGTCACTCTTCTCTACACACTATTTCTTTTTATTTTCATTTTTCAAATATAATTTAGTATTAAGTATGTTATCAATCATGCTTAACTTTTCAGTCTATACTATTTCATTTCTAAGCTACTTTTTTATTGCTTAGTAGAATTTTACAGTTTTTCAATATATGTGAAATATGGTAATCTCTTATATTACCACAGCTACTGGTGAGTAATCTCTCCTCCCATAGTGGTATTGGTGGTTGAAGATAGCACTTTGATTACTTTTATTGGATGTTTTGACAATAGGTTATACTCCAGTCCTGGGCACATTTTAAAGGGTTATCTGGTTATTAGAAATACCCTCATATAATAAATGAATATGAATCCATCACAGTGAATTAAAAAAAAACAGAATCAGAAAACTTGATGAAACAAGCCAAATAGATGCATCAAAAAGGATATAAATTCCAAGTATCAGAATCTGCAGATATCAAAGTATATGAAATGTTAGACAAGAATTCAAAAGGAACCTAGGAATAAAGTAAGGGAGGAAATACAGGGTGTGAAAGAGCTTTTCAATACAGAGATAGAGATTCAGAAAAAGAATTGAATATAAACCTTAAAAATGAAAAGCACAATAAGACAAATTTTAAAACCTCATTTGAAAATATCTGCAACCCTATCAGATCAAGAAGAAGGCAGAATTTCAGGTCCTATAGGCTAGATAAAAATATGTGAACATTCAGACAGCATTACATAAAAGAAAAAAAAACAAGGTCAGAGTATATGAGAATTTAGGAACTTTAAGACACCTAACCTAAGGTTCATAAATATTGAAGAAGGAGTACAAAAATGGGCTAGTAGATGTGATACTCTCTTCAGTAAAGTACTAACCCCAAATTTTCAAACTTTGGGAATGAGATAGCTAGGTACTAGGGGATTTAAAAACTCAAAATAGACAAGACCAAAAAAGAACATGATGCAGTGTTGTTAAAATGCCAAAAATCTAGAATGGAGAATGTTAAACTTACAAGAGAGGAATTCCAGGTAAATTATAAAGGAAAGCCAAACAAAACAACAGCATATTTTACCATTAAAACCTAAAGTCCAGGAGGTCACCAAAGAATGAATTTTACTCCCTGAAAGAAAATAAATGAATCTAAGTAGCAACCTAGCAACCCTATCATTCAGAATTGAAGGAGAAAAAAATAATGATAAGAAAAGGAATTAAGGACTACTAAGTGAGCACTCACAGACGATCCTTAAAGGAATTCTACACACAGAAGATGGAAAGAACCAAAAGGTATCATGAAAGAGTAAAACTCATAATAAAATACATAGGCTAATGAGAATTAGAATCAGATAAAACATTAGGAATAAACCAAAAGTACAGGAAGTAATGCATATCTCTCCATAATAACATTAAATGTCAATGATACCAATTCTCCAATTAAAATATATAGACTGGCAAATCAGATTAAAAAATAAAACTGAACTATATATTTTCTGAGATAAATATGCCTCATGGGCAAAGTAATCCATGGACTTAAAGTTAAAGTATGAAAAATGATAGTTCAAGCAAATGAAACCTGAAAGCAAGCAAGAGAAGCTAGTCTCATATCTGACAAAGCAGATCTCAATCCAATATTATTTATAAAGGACAAAGAAGGCTGCAATAATGGTAAAAGAAAAAAATTTAACAAAAATATATAAAGGCTGTAAATATTTATTTTCCAAAGTGGATTCACCTAATTTCATAAAACAAACACTGCTAGTCAGAAAAGCAGTAAAATAATAGTGGGCGATTTAAATATTTTTCTTTCATTAATAGATAAATGTTCTAGACATAAAATAAGCAAAGTGAGTACAGAGTTATAATACAATCAAATAAATGGACTTAAGAAATATCTGCAGAATATTTCATCTAACAACCACACAGTAAACATTCTTTTTGTTAGTTTTTGCAAATTTTTCTCCAAAAAAGCCCTAGAAAAAGAAGAACAAATCAACAGCAAAATCAATAGAAGGGAAGAAATAATTAAAATGAAGCTGAAAACAATGAAATCAAAACAAAAGAAACAATTGAAAAAAAATGACAAAACAAGCCAGAAAACGCATCTTGACAGATATCAAAAAAAGTGAAATAATTCTTTGCATTTCATCAGATAATGATAAAATGAAATTCGAACTTAAGAAACAATGCACATTTATGAAGATTGAAATTACACTTTTGGATGACAGTGGGCCTCAAGGAAATCAGAAGGGGAGTGAAACTATTTTTAGAATCAAATAAGAATAAAAACACAACATAGCAGAATTTCTGAGACACAACAAAGATAATTCTGAGAGAAAAGTTTACAGCTATGCATGTCTACATGAAATAATCATAATGACTCCAAATTTACAGCCTTAAAATGTACATAAGTATTAAAAACGATAATTAAACACTTTAAATTAGAAAAAACAAATAAAATTAAAAGCTGAAATTATGTAGAAATCAAAAGTAAAATGTAACTTATTAATGAAGGAGTTATTCTTGGAAAAGGTAAATAAAATTGGTAAAACTTTAGTCAAACTACCTAAAAGTAAGAGAAGACACATACTAATAAAATTACAAGCAAAAAAATGTAGATATAACTACAAACAACATAGTAATCCAGAGAATGATTAGGGACTATGTTGAAAACTTATATTCCAATAATTGAAAAATCAAGAGAGAATAAAAAAATCAAAGGGTTTCTAGACCCATATGCACTTCCAAAATGAATCCAAAAGAAATAGAAAATCTAAATAGAATAATACTAAGTAGGAAGAAAAAAGCAAAAACAAAACTTTCCAACAAGAAAAAGCCCTATACCAGATTCTCAGGTGAATTCTAAAAAACTAATACCAATGTTCCTCAAATTATTCCATTAAAAAAAGAGAGGGAACAACTCTACATTGATGCAAAGGCTATATCACCTTGATAACCAAACTGGAGAAGTGCATTTCCAAAAAACAAAAAAAGAAAACCCCAAAAAACTATAGAACAACATTCTTGAAAATCATAGGTTTAAAAACCTTTAATAATAAGCAACTCTTAGCAAATACAAAAAATAAAGATACTACCATGCATTTTATAAGATCATAATGCAATGAAATAGGAAATCAACAACAAAATAAAAAAAAATCTCTCCAACACCTTGAGACTAAACAATATACTACTGATTGACAAATGGGTTGCAGAAGACATCAAGAAGAAGGTTTAAAAATTTGTAGAGGTAAATGAGAACATAGACACAACATATTGAGATCTCTGGGACACTATAAAAGCAGTACTAACAGGAAAGTTCATTACATGGAAGTCATTCCTTAAAAGCAGAAAAAGTCAACAAATAAATGACCTCACATTATCTCAAAGCCATAGAAAAAGAAGAACAAATAAACAGCAAAATCAACAGAAGGCAAGAAATAATTAAAATTGAGCTGAAAACAATGAAATCAAAAGAAAAGAAAAAATTGAAAAAATGTTAAAAAAGTTGGTTCTTTGAAAAAATAAATAAAATTGACAAACCCTTAGGTATGCTAATGAAGAGAAGGAGAGAGAAAACTCAAATTACCAGCATGAAACAGGTAACATCACAACAGACACTACAGAAGTACATAGGATAATTAGAAATTATTTTGAAAATTATATTGCAATAAATAGAAAACATTGAAGGCACCAACAAATTTCTTAGGTCATACAATTTTCCCAGATTGAATCAGGAAGTTATACACAATTTAAACAGACCAATATCAAGTGATGAAATAGAAGACACCATCATAAGCTTACCAACTAAGAAAAGCCCAGGACTGAATAGATACACAGCTGAGTTCTACAAGACCTTTAAAGAAGAACTAATACCAATACTCTTTAATTTATTTCAAAAAACAGAAAAAGAAGCAGCACTTCCAAACTCATTCTATGAGGCCAATATCACCCTGATCCTAAAACCAGGCAAAGGCACATCAAAGAAAGAAAACTTCAGACCAATATTTCTAATGAACATAGATGCAAAAGTTCTCAATAAAATTCTGGCAAATTGAACACAAAAACATATCAAAAAGATTGTGCACCACTATCAAGTGGGATTCATCCCAGAGATGCAAGATTGGTTCAACATGTGGAAATCAATAAATGTAATTTATCACATCAATAGACTTAAAGATAAGAATCATATGATCATCTCAAAAGACACAGAAAAAGCATTTGATAAAATACAGCAAACTTTCATGTTCAAAACACTAAAAATACTAGGGATAACAGGAACATATCTCAACATCATGAAGGCTATTTTTGCTAAGCCTGAGGCCAACATCATTCTAAATGGAGAAAAATTGAAAGCATTCCCTCTAAAAACTGGAACAAGACAGTCTTTCACCTCTTCTACTTAACATAGTTCTTGAAACACTGGCCAGAGCAATTAGACAAAAAATTAAAGAGATACATATAGAAAAAATAAGAACTCAAATTGGCACTGTTTGCTAATGATATGATTCTATACCTAAAAGACCCTAAAATTTCCACCATAAAACTGCTAGAACTAGTAAATGAATTCAGCATTTCATTATGTAAAATCAACACCCATAAATCAAAGGCATTTCTGTATAACAGTGACAAATCCGCTGAAAGGGAAATGAGGAAAACTACCCATTCTCGATAGCCTCAAACAAATAAACAAAAAATACTTAGAAATCAACTTAACAAAAGAGGTGAAAGATCTATATAATGAAAATTACAGAACCCTAAAGAAAGAAATCAAAGACCTTAGAAGATGGAAAGATCTAACTTTCCATAGAGCTTTTGCATCTATGTTCATTAGAGATATTGGTCTAAAGTTTTCTTGGATAGGCAAAATGAATATTATCAGAATGACCATACTACCAAAAGCACTATACAGAGTTAATGCAATTCCAATCAAAATTCCAATGGCATTCCTCATAGAAATAGAAAAAAACAATCAAGAAATTCATCTGGAAAAATAAGAGACCCAGAAGAGCTAAAGCAATCCTTATCAGGAAGAGTGAAGCAGGTGGCATCACTATACCAGACCTTAAACTATACTACAGAGCAATAGTAACAAAAACAGCATGGTATTGGCACCAAAACAGACTGGTAGACCAATGGTACAGAATAGAGGACACAGAGACTAACCCACAAGATTACAATTACCTTATATTAGACAAAGGTGCCAAGAACATGCATTGGAGAAAAGATAGCCTCTTCAACAAATGGTGCTGGGAAAACTGGAAATCTATATGTAATAAAATGAAATTAAACCTCTATCTCTCACCATGCACAAAACTCAACTCAAAATGGATCAAGGACCTAGGAATTAAACCATCGACTCTATGTCTAATAGAAGAAAAAGTATGTCCTAATCTTCATCATGTGGCATTAGGCCCCAACTACCTTAATAAGACTCCTGTGGCACAAGAATTAAAATCAAGGACCAATAAATGGTATGAATTCAAATTAAAAAGTTTCTTCTCAGAAAAAAAAATCTGTGAGGTGAATAGAGAGCCTACATTCTGGGAGCAAAGTTTTACTCCTCACACATCAGATAGAGCACTAATCTCTAGAGTATATAAAGAACTCAAAAAGCTAAGCACAAAAAACCCCAAATATCCCAATTAATAAATGGGCCAAGAATCTGAACAGACACTTCTCAGAAGAGGATGTGAAAAAAAGTTCATCATCTCTAGTCATTAGAGAAATGCAAATCAAAACTACTCTATTATCTCACTCCAGTTAGAATGGCAGCTATTATGAAGTCAAACAACAAGTGTTGGTGAGGACATGGGGGAAAATGATATACTCATATATTGCTGGTGAGACTGCAAATTGGTGCAGCAAACATGGAAAGCAGTATGGAGTTTTCTTGGAATTCTGGGAATGGAACCACCATTTGACTAAGCTATTCCTCTCCTCAATCTATACACAAAGAACTTAAAATCAGAATACTACAGGGACAGAGCCACATCAATGTTTATAGCAGTACAATTAATAATAGCTAAACTGTGGAACCAAGATAGATGCCCTTCAATAGATGAATGGCAAAAAGAAAAATGTGGCACATATACACAATGGATTATTACTCAGCAATAAAAGAGAATAAAATCATGACATTTGCAAAAACAATGCTGAATGTTTTCTCTGATATAAGGAGACTGATTCACAGTGGGGTAGAAAGGGGGAGCATGGGAGCAATAGACAAACTCTAGTTAGGATAGAGGGGTGGGAGGGAAAGGAGGGGGCAGGAGGTTAGCAAGGGTGGTGGAATGTGATGGACATCATTATTCAAAGTACATGTATGAAGACAGGCATTAGTGTCAACATACTTTGTATACAACCAGAGATTGTGCTGTATATGTGTAATAAGAATTATAATGCATTCTGCTGTCATTTACTTTTAAAAATCAATTAAAAATTGGAGAATACTTCATGTATATGATGGCCCATGAAAAAGAATGTACATCATGATCTAGTTGCTTTCATTCCTGGGTAACAAGTATGGTTCAACACACAAAATCAATAATTATAATTCATCACAGAAAAAATAAAGGTGAATAGATCATATGATCATCTCCCTTATACATACCCTAAAAAAGCTGTTGAGAAAATTCAGCACCCCTTAACGACAAAAACTCTGAAAAAACTAAGGATTAAATGGGACTTATCTAAACATCATAAAGGCTATATACGACAAATCCAAAGCTCACATCTTTGACAATGAAGAAAATCTGAAACTGTCCTCCAAACAGAGCTATCACAATTACACAAGTGAAGGAAATTAAAGGAATACACACAGGGAAAATATAAATCAAAAGATGTTTATTTGCATATGATATAATCCTATAATTAGAAAGTTTGAATAGAAGCCTTCCCTGATGAACTTAGCAAAGCAGCAAGATAAAAAATTAACATAATGAAAATATTTTCTATAGGATTATATGTATTTATTAAAAGATAAATCTAGAAAACCATACATTAGCAATAGCTAAAAATTAGTTTGGAAAAATATAACTTAAGAAGTGAAAGAACTCTACAAGGAAATTTACAGAACACTGAAAAAAGATATCAAAGAATACAACAGAAGATGGAAAGCCCCCATGTTCATAAATTTATACTGATAAAATGGTCATACACTCAAAAGTGATTCAATGAAATTCTCATCAAAACACCAATATTTTTTATCAGAATTTGAAAACATAATCCTGAAATTAGTTTAGAAGATAAAAACATTTAGAATACCCAAAAAAATTCTTAGAAAAATGAGAAAAGCAGGAGGAATCACAATATTCCACTTCAAATTATATTACAAAGACATAATAACAAAACAACATGGTACTGTCATAAAAATAAACAATAGACTAATGAAACAGAATGAAAGACACAAGGCAAACTCAAGCAACCACATTTTTGACTCATATTTTTTCAAAAGTTCCAAAAATATATGTTGATGAATAGATAGCCTTTTAAAAAAGTGGTGCTGAGTAAACTGGGTATTGGTATGTACAAAACTGAAACTATAGGTCTATCCTTCACCCTGCACAAAATTAAACTAAAATAAATCAAAAACCTAGGAATAATACCAAAAAACTTTCCAAGAAATTAGGAAAAATATTCTAACATATGAGGCATTGGCAGTAACTTCCTCAATGGGACTCCTTAGGAAATAATACAAAGTAGAAACAAATGAGATGGCATTCAATTAAAAACCTTTTGTACAGAAAGAAAAAAAATAGCAGACTGAAGATACAGCTTACAAAATAGAATAAAAATTTTGCCAGCTACTCTTCTTACAGAAGATTAATATCTAGAATACATAATGAATTAAAAATGTGAACACTAAAAAAATCACCCAACAAATAGATTTCCAGATGAAATCAAGAGAAACTTCTCAAAGACGTAGGTAAAATAAGGAAAAATTACATTTAAAATGTTCAACACCTTTAACCATCAGAGAAATGTGAATTAATATGACACTGAGACCAGTCAGAATGATAAATGTTGGCTTGGATGTAGAGAACAGGAAAGAAAGGACTTCCCACTGTTGATGAGAATGTAAATTCAAATCGCCACTGTGGAAATCAGCTTGAAGCTTAGTCAAAAATACTAAAAATTTAATTACTACATAATTCACCTATAGTACTCCTAAGTAATTATCCCAAAGAACTAAAATCAGCATACTGTAGTCATGCATGCATACCCAAATATATACCATTGTAATTTACAATAGGTATGGAATCAGTCTAGGTTTCTGTCAACAGATGAGTGGATAAGAATGTTATCTACATACAAAATGAATTTTTATACAGCTATAAAGGAAGAAAATTATGACATTTTTGAGAAATAGGATGGAATTAGAGAATACCATGTTAAGTGAAATAAGCCAGAGTCAGAAAGATGAGTGTTGTATGCTTTGCCTTATATGTTGAAGCTAGAGAAAAGAAAGAAAAAATAGAGTTATCAAGAAAATATAATGAAAATCAGTAAAGTATAGAAACCAAGGGAAGGAAGAAGTAGAGGGCAAGGGAAGGTAATAGGGAGTTAATTAATTAAATTATGTTATGTGCATGTATAAGTGTGCCAAAATGCAACCCTCTAATCTATATAATTAATGTGTGTGAATAAAAATGTAAAATAATGAATATATCCTAAAAATAGTCATTGGTTAAAAAAAAGAAATATGCAAGTAAGTAAATGTACAGGAATGGCTAAAAGAGTAAATACAATATTCATTTTCTGTTTATCATGTGGAATCCTTTCCAAAACAAAAATATGATAGAATTCAAAAACATAATCAATGTAATCAAAAGTTAGATTTAGAAAACTTCTGTTCTTTGGAAAACTTTTGAGGACTTTCTTGGGAATTATTGTAGATCCAGGACAAAAGAGACTGAGGAAATCATGTATTAATGCTTTTATTCAACAAAGAGTTATTAAGGAGCTACTGGGTGTCTGATAGTGCTTTATATACTGAGGTCTTAGCAATAAACAAAAAATATAAGAATTCTTGCCTTTATGGATTTTATATTCCTATGGGGGAAGTTCTTCTTTCAAAAATCTACATGGATTATCTTTGTTGTCTTCAATTCTGGACAAAATGCCAGTTTTTTAATTGTTTCCTGAAGATAACCCTATTTGAAATGTCAAATGCCTCAAATACCCTTTTGCTGCTTAGTGTTTCTTCAAGTTCCTCTTCACTGAAGTCTCTTTCCTGACTACTCAAATCATTCATAAATCATATATAATCTATAACCACATAATCTAATCTTTATTTATTCTCTTTAGTATCATCTAAGTTTGAAGTATTTGTCTCTTCTATTCATCCATAATATAACATTCTTAAAAGAAGTTTCCTTGTCATAATTCTTTGTTTATTCACAAACTGAAATTTTCAATACCTAAGTCTGTAATGTCAGGGATTTCTAAGAATAAATGTATTGTAAAAATGGGAGTTCATAACTCACTTGAAACTATTGTTCGAAGTATGATATGTCAAGAGCTTTGTAATGTTGTAAACAACCAATGAAAAAAAGAAATATAAAAAAAAACAATTAATACATTTTTGCTTTCATATTTCAGGAATGTGAAAGTAACATTATTGGAAAAGAAAACTTCACAAATGGCTCCACTTATTTAGTAGGTCTGAAATTTCATATCATAGTCCCTGTTGTTAAGTATTCAAAAAGAACACTGAAATAGGTGTTTATAGTCATGGATTATAATTACAGCTCTAATATCAAGTAGTTCCTTTATAAAGAACATTGCTTCACTCTGTAAAAAAATGGTGCTGACAGCATGGTCTCTAAGGACATTTATAGCTATAATGTTTTATTTTTAATTTTAATTTTTATTCCATGTATATAAATTATTCTGACCTTTAAAGCAGAAAAATGGATATTGATTTCCTCGTAAAACAGAAAACACAATATTTTCACAGCCTTTTCTCCACTCGGATGCATGGATAAAATGTTTTAGTAACTCCATTATCAGATGTGAGCCATAAAAAAAGCAATTGTGGGGACTTCAAATAATAAAATTAAGGACTAGTATACTACAGTAAATGGAAGATAAGGGGAAATGTCTGAAATGTATTGAAAAGTAAATGGTGTATTATGATAGGCTGAGTACTATACCAAATGCACTCCCAAATCTTAATGACACATGCACAATGTAGGTTATTTGTCAGATAAGACTCTTTTTTTAATTTTTATTTTTAGTACTGGAGATTGAACCCAGGGGCACTTAATCACTAAGTCACATTTCTCGTCCTTTTTTTCTGTTTACTTTGAGACAGGGTCTTGCTAATTCCTTTAAAGCCTCACAAAATTGCTGAGGTTGGTCTCAAACTTCAATCCTCCTGCCAAGCCACTAGGATTATAGGCATGTGCCACCAAGCTTGGCTTGATAAGATTCTAATAGGGGTCTTTCTGATAGTCAGGCATATTTATTGAATATGTTGTTTAAAATATCAATGTTCATTCCATCTTTTGGCTCTGGTCATTCCTAAAGTGTAAATACTATCAGAAAAGTCTGATATTTTACAGAAATTTACAAGTCAGTAAGTTTGAATACTACAGTTTCATGGATCTTTGCAGAATACATAATAATTCCAAATCAGAAAAGCTTAAGAGATCATTATTGAAAGATAGCAGTAGTTCAAGTACCAGTGTGAGCCCCAAATTTCACAGGATGACACAATAAGTTCCAACTGTTGCCTGCACATGAGGTGAATTGAATTATAGAAAAATAATTCTGAATTGGGGGAAACTGAATATTTTAGAGTAGATAAAACTTTCCTGATTGAAATAAAGAAGGATCTATTATCTTCATTGTAGTGAATAATGATCCTGCCTGATTATTTTTTCTGAAGGGATAATGCTACATTCAGAAGATATGCAAAAATGTTGAATGTATGAAGAATTGTCTATTCCAAGGCCTCTATATTGTATCAGTTAGCAAATAGGAAAAATGCATGTAGAATGAATTCCTGTTTCTTAAAAATGTTGGCTCAATAAACAAATCCCATTCACATACACTAGGTGAAAAATAAACATATAAATTATATTTATATAAAGGGATGTTAGGAAACATAATCAAGTTAAATATTTTTCCTAGAGAAGAAATATATTCTTAGTAAAAAAATGAACTTTGGTGAGATACCAATATCTACCAAAAATAAAATTATATCTAATCCCATAAAGCTTTACAGAGTGTCATGTCTTATTTCACCAAGTCCTCATAACAATTGTTTATGGTTTGTATTATTATGATATACCATTTTTTATGAGAAAATTGAGGTTTTACAATAAGGAACTTACTTACAGGCACATTCACACAAACAAAGTTGTCATTGAAATTTTTCTTATTCCAGAACTCAAGCAAGTTCCATGATGAAAATCTGGTTTTCTACAGAATAAGTATTATTTTCAAATCACTCTGAAAATTCTTAGAACCACCACACAAGGTACTACTAAAGATGGCTGCCATTGAGAAAGTTATAGCATTTTACTGTTACTAAAATACTTATTCTGGATATGAATTTTTTGTACCAGCATTTCTAAAGCTATTGTCTATGGCTTTACAAAATTCCACCATTATGATATTCCACAAAATATTGATTCCAATAAATATTCATTTCACACCACATCAAGTTTGAAAATAAGCCAAAGTTAATGGAATTTACTAGTCATATTATGTTCACTATCAGCCTATGGCAGGTGTTTTGAAAGAACAGTAGAATGTCCTTTTGAAGAATCAGTTATATAATAATTAGGTAACTATTATTTTGCAGGCTTAGACAATATTGTACTTGACACTGTAGATAATGTTAATCAGCGCTGACTATACTCTACTATTTCTCCCATAAAAAATTCTTTGCCCAGAATTCAAGGAGCAAAATGGGAGTTATACTATTTATATTGACCCTAGTGGCCCACTAGAGAAATTTCTCCTCCCTGTTCCTGTGAACTCATGTTCTACTGATATGGAGATCTTAATTACAAAGGGAAGAATGTTTCCAACAGGAGACACAGCAATGATTGAAATGAAGTGGTAGCTAAGATTTTTCTTCATCTACTTGGGGCTCCTCAATTTTCTGAATCAACAGTCAATGAATACAGTTACAGCACTGTCTGGTATGACTGATACTGATTACCAATGAGAAATCAGATCACTTCCATAAAATATATAGAATATTTGGAATATAATAGATCCTTTAGGGTGTTAGCAATAAATCTACATCATTGTTTGATTTAATCTTTATTTAATTAATCTGTGATACATTATTTAAAATTATTTTGATCTAGTAGTTTTATGATTAATCTGTTCTACTTTTTCTAGTTCCTTAAGTTATAAAGTTTGATCCTTAACTGGAGTCTTTTTTGAGGGGGCACTGAGAATTGAACCAAAGGACACTTCACCACTGAACTATATTCCCAGCATTTTAAATTTTTGTTTGTTTGTTTTGTTTTTGAGGCAAAGTCTCACTTAGTCGCTTAAAACCTCACTAAATTGTTGAGGCTGGTCTTGAACATGTGACATGAAATCTTCCTGCTTCAGTATTTCAAAAGTTGCTGGAATGAGTTGTGTGCCATCATGACTAACAAGATCTTTATTTTTAATTGTGCACACTCTTAAAGCAGTAACCTTCACCTTAACCACTGATTTTGCTATATCCCATAATTTTGGCATTTTTTGTTTTATGGTCATTTGTCAAAGCATAGTCTGATTTGCCTTTTATTTATTTAGTTTTTTATTGGTAACAGGGATTCAACCCAGAAAGGCTTAACTATTGATCCACATCTGCAGCCCTTTTTTAATTTTTAATTTAATTTTTTTTATTTTGAGGGAGGGTATCACAAATTTGCTTAGGGCCTAACTAAACTGCTAAAGTGGGTTTTGAAGTTGGGATCCTTCTGCATTAGCCTCCTGAGTTGCTGGGATTTCAGGCATGAGCCACCAATCCTGGGTTCTAATTTGTCTTTTGTCTTCATATTGACACATAGTTTTTTGTTGTAGTTCTTGTTATATTTGTTGGTTTTTTTGTTTTATTTTTTTTAGTTGTTAATGGACCTTTATTTAATTAATTTATTTATATGTGATGCTGAGAATTGAACCCAGTGCCTCACACACTCTAGGCAAGCTTCCTACCACTGAGCCACAACCCCAGGCCTGATACATATGTTGTTTAAGAGCATATTGTTTAAGTCCCCCATATTTGTGAATTTTTCAATTTTCCTTCTGCTAATGTTTTCTACTTTCATTCTGTTGTGATAAAAAATGATACAGTCTATACTTTCAGTCTTTTCAATTTCTTTAGATTTATTTTGTGACCTAACATATAATCTATCCTGTAGATTTTTTCTGTTCACATAAGAATACATATTCTACTATTGCTGGGTACAATGTTCTGCATGTGTCTTTTAGGTTCAATTAGTCTATATTATTGTTCAAGCACTCTATTTCTCTATCAATATTCTACAAATATTCTACATGGTTATTTTATCTGTTATTGAATGCATTGAAGCCTCTTTACTGTTATTGAGTTGCTATCTATTTTTTATTTAAATTGAGTAAAAATTTCCTTCATAGATTTAGGATCTCTTATATTTGGTGAATAAATGAATATAATGATTGTATCTTATTGGTGAATCTTTTATAATTACATAATGTTCTTTGCCTCCTTCATAAGTTTTTATGTTAATATAAAATTTATCTGATATTGCCATAATTACTTCCGTTTTCATTTATATGGAATATATTTAATTCGTTTACTTTCAGTGTATATGTGTTGTTAAATTTAGATAGAGTGGACTGTTGAACAAAGCATATTATTAGATCCTGTTTTATTATATACTCAGCAAAACTGTACATTTTTGGGAGTTTATTCTATTTACATTTGAAATTATTAATGAGATAGCAATCAGAGAAATGCAAATTAAAACTACCATAAGATATCATCTTACTCCAGTAAGAATGGCAGCCATTATTAAGTCAAACAATAATAAGTGTTGGTGAGGATATAGGGAAAAAGTCACACTCATACATTGCTGGTGGGACTGCAAATTGGTGCAGCTAATTTGGAAAGCAGTATGGAGATTCCTTGGAAAGCTGGGAATGGAACCACCATTTGACCCAGCTATTCCCCTTCTCTATACCCAAAAGACCTGAAAAGGACATACTATAGGGAAACAGCCACATCAACGTTTATAGCAGCACAATTCACCATAGCTAGACTGTGGAACCAACCTAGATGCCCTCCAATAGATGAATGGATAAAAAAATGTGGCATTTATACATAATGAAATATTACTTAGCACTAAAAAATAACAAGGTCATGGCATTTGCAGGGAAATGGATGGCATTAGAGGAGATTATGCTAATTGAAGTTAGCCAGTCCCTAAAACACAAATGCTTAATGTCTTCTCTGATATAAGAGGGTGACTCAAAATACAGTAGGGAGGAAGAGCATGAGATGAAGATTACCACTAAATAGGGAAAAGATAGTGGGAGGGAATGGGAGGGAGAATGGGAAATGCATGGAAGATGGAATAAGACCCTCATCGTTATACAAAATGCATGTATGACGATGTGATGGGGAAGAAAAA
The DNA here is from genome assembly GCF_052094955.1 of Ictidomys tridecemlineatus. Taxonomy (NCBI): domain Eukaryota; kingdom Metazoa; phylum Chordata; class Mammalia; order Rodentia; family Sciuridae; genus Ictidomys; species Ictidomys tridecemlineatus. The sequence goes on from NC_135493.1 coordinate 45,200,842, forward strand.
AAAGAGAGAGAAATGTGTCACAGCAGATTGGGTAGAGAGAGATGATGGGAGGGGAGGGAAGGGAAGGGAAAGATAGGAAGGGCAACAGAATACAATAGACACTAGTATTGCTGTATGTATATATGTGGCTATATAACCAATGTGATCCTGCAATCTGTACATGTGGAAAAATAAGATTATGTACCCCACTTGAATCAAATGTATGATATGTCAAGATCATTGTAATGTTTTGAGCAAGTAATAAAAAAATAAACTTGGAGCAGCATAAAAAATTATTAATGAGAAGCAAAAACTTTCTTGTCATTTATAGATTATTACATGATTGTAGCTTTTTACCCTCCTTTTGCTTATCACTACCTTCCTTTGTGTTTTGTTGATTTTTTAGAGTAATATGATTCTTTTGACAGACTCCATTAGCATGCCTTGGAGGGTATGTCTGGCTGTAATAAAATTTCTCAGTTTTTATTTTTCTAGAATATTCCATTCTCCCTTATATTAGAACAATACTGCTGGAAATAATATTTCAATTGAATTTTTTTTCTTTAAGTAATTTGTATCAACAGCCTACCTTTGGACTATGAGGTTTGTGTTGAGAAATACACAAAAAAATATTATGGAATCACCCTTGTGTATGATCAGTAAATATTACCTTGCAATTTCCAAGAGTCTTTCTGTTAGTTTTTAAAGTTTTGTATAATACTTTTTCTTTCTTTCTTTTTTTGTCTTATCATGATTGGAGTTTTTGAGGTTCTTTAAATGACTGATAATTTCATTCCTTAGATTTGAGATGTTTGCAGCCATTATTCCTACAAAGTATCTTAAGAAATTCTAACTTTCATCCCCAGTGGAGAAAACTTTAGGACTTTCCACTTAGAAATGACATAAATTGACTGGAACTTTCTTCAACTGTACTTATTGCTTTCCAGGGCAATTACAAGTTTTCATAATTACTATGAAAAACTGTCTATCACTGCAGCAGCTGCTATCCAACTGTTTTTTAATAGAGTTTTAAAATATTTTTTTCTTTAAAAAGTTTCTGTCACCTAAGATTTGGGAATAATCATTAATTTAGTTAATTCTTTTTGGAATTGGTCCTAAATTAATAAGTTAGAGAATGCCAGAGCTTTAGAATATCTCTTATTTTGGCCATGTTATATTAGCTGAGACTCCCATGACCTTTTTTTTCTCTCTCTTTGTATGGGCTAATGTAGAACATTTTTTATACCCATGTAAATTTAAATTTTTCCTGAAAACTGTTTTTATTCTGGCATGATTTTAAAATTCAGTGCCAATATTTAGGATAATTTAGAATACATTAAATGTCAACACAGGGAAATCAATTCCTATTACTACATAAACACTGATTAAATAAAAAGTATACCTCTGTTATTTGATAGGTAGCTAGGCAATTAGAACTGGAAGTCATTTTATCATTGAAGACAACTAGAGTAAAATATAAAGGCATAAAAATTATGACAAACATTTAGATTAGCCTGGTTTCTTTTTGGTTGACTTCATATGAGTTGGTAGTCAATTATATTTAACCATAGTATAAATATACATTTTATCAATTGTACCCTATTATAGATCTGTGAGTTAAATGATTCCACAAAATTAGTTTTCAACTTGCTAGTGTTGATATAATTTTAGTGAAAGTAATGTTTAAAAAAACATGAATTGTATTTATGAGCCTAAGAAAAATATAAATATTATACTAGTGGAAAATTTTAGTTCTGTCTTGAGTACAATTTCAATTGTTAGTTATGAAAATATTTGTAGAATACCTAGTACACAATAATGGTTCTTTTACAATAAACATATATGCATAAAACCATCATTTTCTTCACATTAAAAATATACATCACAGACTTGCAAAATAAAATATGTATACTTGTTATTGATGGAAGGCAACAATATGTACTTATTGACAAGCTAATACTAATTTTATATACTATGGTCAATATAGATAAATAATAGATATGGCATATATGTTCATGAAATTTAGACTATCCAAAGAGACAAGAATTCCAAATAAGGCAGAGTAAAGACAGGTTGTAGATTGTTTAGCAAAATCTACATTAACCCTGTATAGCTTAGATAGCTTTGTGAAAGGCTCAGATTTACCTTTGACAGTGTTCTGTTGATATTTGTTAAATGCATGATTGAAGAAATGTGAGAGTACTTAGACTGTTAGATATTCACATATGTATATAACTTTAGTATACCCCATTAGATAACATTTTCATACTAAAGAACCCATGGAAACTGCTTCTCAGAGCCTGCTCCTATCAGAACACACACCGAGCCCAGAGCGGCCAAATTCAGGCTCCAGTTTGCCTGCGTCTCACAGACAAACTGCTCTAGCTCAGTGTTAAAGAACCCAAGGAAATTGCTTCTCAGTGCGGGTCCTGCCGAATACTATGGAGTTAAATACCAACGGAGCCTTCATAGGCAGTGGCAACAGGATTGAGAGGGCCAGTCAGGACCCACCCGTTGCTTTGGTCACCTGGCAAAGGGAAGGAATTACTGCTATTTGCATAGGATACCAACATGGCAGAGAACTGATGTCATCAAAAAGCGGCGGAGGAGATAACTTCATTGATACCAGCGGTGATATGTGTGTAATCCCCTAGCCCCCCCCCCCCGCCTCCACACAGGGGGAAACCTCAAGGTCCCCTCCCAGCTCTCCTGTGAGTGCGATAGTCAGACCTAGGGATTCAGGAGTGGCGCAGGACCTGAGGCGCGGGACCCGAGGCCCGGGACTCCTGGGCTACCACTCCCACCAGTGCAGACAACTGAGGTCTCTTGCACCAGCTCCTGGAGGCGTGGCTACCAGAGGGCAAGCAAAATACGCCGAGGGCTCTCAGCACCAAGCTCCACAGCCTTAGGGGCTGAGGGATTGGCAAGCAGGGATAGTGTGCCCAGTTGTTCAAGAAGATAGGGCTCCCGTGAGCAGCAGACCTGGCATGTAGTGTAGCCAGTATTGTGGTGAGCATCACCTGTGAATGGGGCCAGTGGCGAGGTGACTAGACACAAGAAACGGCCCAAGGCACTCAGGAGTGGAGACCAGTCCAGTCAGGGAGGAGGAGCTGCTGCACAGTGATTGATTCCCGTGCACTGAGAGGAGAAGCTTGGCCCAGTGGGCACAGCTCCACCTACTGGAAGAGAAGTTAATCGAACTCTAAGACTGCATTTTAAAATTTTTGTTTAATTTTTAATTTGATATTTTTTAAATTTTTTAAAATATTTTTTTTTATTTTTTATTATCACTTTTTTGATTTTTTTTTCAATTTTTTTCTTTTTTTATTCTCCATTTTTTCTTTTGTTTTTTCATTTCTTTTCAATTTCCTTATTCCCCTTTCCTTGAATTCTGTTTACTCTCATTCTCTTTAGTGACTTCTTCCCTTCCCTTCTAATATTTTTCCTCCCAAGCAATACAACACTGTTTATGTGTAATTTACTAAATATGTATAAGTCAATGTTCTGGGACATTATATAGTGCTACCAAGACCTTAACTTTCCCCAAATACTCCAGAACAATCTCCTGTTAATATCCCTCGTCAGTAGAGCAACCATCCAAGGTTGCCAAGAGATACCAATCTCAATACCATCACATCATTCAACCTAAATATAAGTCCCAAGACCAAACTACAGACCGCTATATGCCATCAGAATCCGTACACAGTTTAGGAAACGAATGAATCTACACTAAATTACAACAAAACTCATCATCTCCAGCCATAGTCTTCCATCACAAAAGAGAGACCCGAGAGACACACAAAACCAAATAAATTTATAGGAGTAAACAGTAATTTAGCAGTCAAACAGAGCAAGAAGTAACATAAGCAGCATTTCAAAGCAAGGAAGAAAAGGAGTACAAACAATGCAGGACAGCCTAAATATACAGGAGGACCTAGAGGCATCAGAAAAAGGGCAAATAAAGAACTCAAAAATATCTTAGACAAATGGAATGGAATCTTAGAGAGGATATGAGACAGCAAATTCAAACAATGAAAAAACTCACTGAAAATGAAATACACAAGCAAATAAAAGAAGCAAATAAGCATCTTTATAAGGAGATAGAGATTGTAAAAAAATTAAACAATAATTTTAGAAATGAAGGAAACTATAACCCAAATTAAAAACTCAAATGAGAGTATCACCAACAGAGTGGAGCAAGTAGAAGCCAGAACGTCAGATAATGAAGAAAAAATATATCATCTTGAAAAGAGTCTAGCCAACTCAGGAAGGCTGGTAAAAAATCATGAGAAAAACATCCAAGAGATATGGGATAACATAAAAAAACAAACTTAAGAGTCATCGGGATAGAGAAAGGCATAGAGGTTCAAACCAAGGGAATGGACAACCTGTTGAATGAAATAATTATAGAAAACTTTCCATACACAAAAAAGGAAATGTATGTACAAATTGTAGATGCATACAGGACACTGAGCACACAAAATCACAGTAGACCAACGCTAAGACACATTTTTATGAAGATATCCAATATACAGAACAAAGAGAAAATATTAAAAGCTTCAAGAGAAAGGAGGCAGATTACATTCAGGGATAAACCAATAAACAACGGATTTTTCATCACAGCTGCTGAAAGCGAGAAGATCCTGGAACAACACAAATTTCAAACTCTAAAAGACAATGGATGCCAATCAAGAATTTTGTACCCAGCAAAATTAAGCTTCAGGTATGACAACGAAATAAAAATCTTTCATGAAAAACAAAAGTTAAAAGTTTGCAGCCAGAAAACCAGCATTGCAAAGCATCTTGAGCAAAACATTACACGAGGAAGAAATGAAAAACAATAACCAAAACCAACAGTGGGAAGTACCTCAGTAAGCCAGAGAGCAGGGGAAAAGCTAATCATGGAGAAACAAACCAAATTAAAAAAAAATAATAAATAATCAAACATGGCTGGAAGTACAAATCATATATCAATAGTAACTCTAAACATAAATGGTTTAAACTCACCAATAAAGTGACATAGGATGGTAACATGGATTAAAAAAACAAATCCAACAATATGCTGCCTCCAGGAGACACATTTAATTGGAAAAGACATACACAGGCTAAAGGTGAAAGGTTGGGAAAAAATATACCACACACACGGTCCTTGTAAGCAAGCAGGAGTGGCCATCCTCATATCGAATAAAACTGACTTCAAGATAAAGTTAATCCAAAGGGATAATGAAGGACATTATATACTGTTAAAAGGAATCATTCACCAACAAGACATAACAATTATCAATATTTGTGCACCAAATAATGGTGCTGCAACATTCATAAAACAAACTCTCCTCAAGTTCAAGAACCAAATAGACCACAACACAATAATTATGGGTGACTTCAACACTCCTCTCTCACCATTGGACAGATCCTCCAAGAAAAAGTTGAATAAAGAAACAATAGAACTCAATATCACAATCAATAACCTAGACTTAACTGACATATATAGAATATATTAACCATCGTAAAGTGGATATACTTTTTTCTCAGTAGCACATGGATCCTTCTCAAAAATAGACCATGTATTATGCCATAGGGCAACCCTCATTAAATATAAAGGGGTGGAGATAATACCATGCATTTTATCTGATCATAATGGAATGAAACTGGAAATCAACGATAAAAGAAGGAAGGAAAAATCATACATCTCATGGAAAATGAACAATATGTTACTGAATGATCAATGGGTTACAGAAGATATAAAGGAGAAAATAAAAAAAATTCTTAGAGACAATTGAAAATACATACACAACATATCGGAATCTATGGGACACAATGAAAGCAGTTTTAAGAGGGAAATTCATTGCCTGGAGGTCATTCCTCAAAAAAAGAAAAAAAAACCAACAAATAAATGAGCTCACACTTCATCTCAAAGCCCTAGAAAAGGAAGAACAAAACAACAGCAAATATAGCAGAAGGCAAGAAATAATTAAAATCAGAGTGGAAATCAATGAAATTGAAACAAAAGAAACTATTGAAAAACTTGACAAAACTAAAAGTTGGTTCTTTGAAAAAATAAATAAGATCAACAGACCCTTAGCCATGCTAACGAAAAGAAGAAGAGAAAGAACTCAAATTACTAACATATGAGATGAAAAAGGAAATATCACAACAGATGCTACAGAAATACAGAAGACAATTAGAAATTATTTTGAAACCCTATATTAAAATAAAATAGAAGATAGTGAAGACATGGATAAATTTCTTAAGTCATATGATTTGCCCAGACTGAATCAGGAGGATACACGCAATTTGAACAGACCAATATCAATGGATGAAATAGAAGAAGCAATCAAAGGACTACCAACCAAGAAAAGCCCAGGACCGGATGGGTATACAGCGGAGTTTTACAAAATCTTTAAAGAATAATTAAAACCAATACTTTTCAAGTTATTTCAGGAAATAGAAAAAGAGGGAGCCCTTCTAAATTCATTCTATGAGGCCAACATCACCCTGATTCCAAAACCAGAAAAAGACACCTCAAAGAAAGAAAACTACAGACCAATATCTAATGAACCTAGATGCAAAAATACTGAATAAAATTCTGGCGAATCAGATACAAAAACACATCAAAAAAATTGTGCACCATGATCAAGTAGGATTCATCCCTGGGATGCAAGAATGGTTCAATATATGGAAATCAATAAATTTTATTCATCATATCAATAGACTCATAGATAAGAACCATATGATCATCTCGATAGATGCAGAAAAAGCATTTGACAAAGTACAGAATCCCTTTATGTTCAAAACACTAGAAAAACTAGGGATAACATTAGGAACTTACCTCAACATTGTAAAAGCTGTCTATGCTACGCCTCAGGCTAGCATCATTCTGAATGGAGAAAAATTGAAGGCATTCCCTCTAAATTCTGGAACAAGACAGGGATGCCCTCTATCACCACTTCTATTCAATATAGTCCTCGAAACACTGGCCAGAGCAATTAGACAGACGAAAGAAATTAAAGGCATAAAAATAAGAAAAGAAGAACTTAAATTATCACTATTTGCAGATGATATGATTCTATACCTAGAAGACCCAAAAGGGTCTACAAAGAAACTACTAAAATTAATAAATGAATTCAGCAAAGTGGCACGATATAAAATCAACACGCATAAATCAAAGGCATTCCTGTATATCAGCAACAAAACTTCTGAAATGGAAATGAGGAAAAACACCCCATTCATAATATCCTCAAAAAATAAAATAAAATACTTGGTAATCAACCTAACAAAAGAGGTGAAAGACTTATACAATGAAATCTACAAAACCCTAAAGAGAGAAATAGAAGAAGATCTTAGAAGGTGGAAAAATATACCTTGTTCATGGATAGGCAGAACATCATCAAAATGGCAATATTACCAAAAGTTCTCTATAGGTTCAATGCAATGCCAATCAAAATCCCAATGACATTTCTTGTAAAAATAGATAAAGCAATCATGAAATTCATATGGAAAAATAAAAGACCCAGAATAGCAAAAGCAACTCTAAGCAGGAAGTGTGAATCAGGCGGTATAGAGATACCAGATTTCAAATTATACTACAGAACAATAGTAACAAAAACAGCATGGTACTGGTACCAAAACAGGCAGGTGGACCAATGGTATAGAATAGAGGACACAGAGACTAATCCACAAAGTTACAACTATCTTATATTTGATAAAGTGGCTAAAAGCATGCAATGGAGGAAGGATAGCATCTTCAGCAAATGGTGTTGGGAAAACTGGAAATCCATATGCAACAAAATGGAACTGAATCCCTTTCTCTCGTCATGCACAAAAGTTAACTCAAAATGAATCAAGGAGCTTGATATCAAATCAGAGACACGGCATCTGATAGAAGAAAAATTGGCTATGGCCTACATACTGTGGAGTCGGGCTCCAAATTCCTCAATAGGACACCCATAGCACAAGAGTTAATAACTAGAATCAACAAATGGGACTCACTCAAACTAAAAAGGTTTTTCTCAGCAAAAGAAACAATAAGAGATGTAAATAGGGAACCTACATCCTGGGAACAAATCTTTACTCCTCAAACTTCAGATAGAGCCCTAATATCCAGAGTATACAAAGAACTCAAAAAATTAGACAATAAGATAACAAATAACCCAATCAACAAATGGGCCAAGGACCTGAACAGACACTTCTCAGAGGAAGACATACAATCAATCAACAAATACACGAAAAAAATGCTCACTATCTCTAGCAGTCAGAGAAATGCAAATCAAAACCACCCTAAGATACCATCTCACTCCAGTGAGATTGGCAGCCATTATGAAGTCAAACAACAACAAGTGCTGGCGAGGATGTAGGGAAAAGAGTACAATTGTACATTGCTGATGGGACTGCAAACTCGTTCAGCCAATTTGGAAAGCAGTATGGAGATTCCTTGGAAAGCTAGGAATGAAACCACCATTTGACCCAGCTTACAATAGCTAGACTGTGGAACCAACCTAGATGCCCTTTAATAGATGAATGGATAAAAAAAAATGTGGCATCTATACACAATGGAGTATTACTCTGTACTAAAAAATGACAAAATCATGGAATTTGCATGGAAATGGATGGCACTAGAGCAGATTATGCTAAGTGAAGCTAGCCAATCCCTAAAAAATAAATGCCAAATGTCTTCTTTGATATAAGGAGAGCAACTAAGAACAGAATAGAGAAGAAGAGCATGAGAAGATCAACACTAAACAGGGATGAGGGGGGGAGGGAAAGAGAGAGAGAAGGGAAATTGCATGGTAAAGGAAGGAGACCCTCATTGTTATACAAAATTACATATAAGAGGAAGTGAGGGGAAAGGGGGAAAAAACAAGAGAGAAATGAATTACAGTAGATTGGGTAGGGAGAGAAGACAGGAAGGGAGGGGAGGGAAGGGGAGGGGAAGGTGGATAGTAGAGGTTAGGAAAGGCAGCATAATACAACATACAGTAGTATGGCAGTAGGTAAAAAAGTAACCGATGTGAATCTGCATTATGTATATAGGGTAAAAATGGGAGTTCATAATCCGCTTGAATCAAATGTATGAAATATGATATGTCAAGAACTTTGTAGTGTTTTGAACAACTAATAATAAATAAATAAATCCTTTATCTTCTTTATCTAAAAAAATAAAAAAATAAAATAAAATAATTGTTCTTTATTCATGATTAATTTAAAATCTCAGATATATTTCTCTAGTTGTAAAATCTGAATTCATACACTATTAAAAAGATTTTACGACTTTCAAGAGGAGGATTTTTGTTTGTTTTTGGTACATGAGTTTCAACCCAAGGGTGCTCTAATGCTGACTTATACTTCCAGCTCTTTTTGTTTTGATATACATTCTCATTAAGTTGCCCAAGATGACTTCAAACTTTCAGCTCTCCTACCTCAGCCTTCTGAGTACATGGTATTAAAGGTATGCAACACAATACCCAGCTTGAAGTAATGTTTTATGGTATTAATGCATACGCATATCTATTATAATTTGGAGAGGTAAAATAATTAGTTTATAAGAGCTATAATCTCATCAGTGTATTCATCTTTTTGATAGGTTAATAATTTTAATGAATTACCAGACAGTAACTATAGGTAGGTGGGGAATAGCTTGAAGAAGTTGGTCATTGGGTTTGGAGCCTTGGTAACTATATTTTGTCTCAAGTTCCTTATTTTTTTTTCTCTATTTCCTGGCTGCAAGGACTTCAGCAGCATTCCTCCAGCATGGACTTCTGCCATAGAGTTCTACCTCCCCTTGGATCCAAAGGAGTGGAGTCTTCTATCAACTGAGAACTTTGAAACCTTGAGCCAAAATAAACTTTTGCTTCTCTAAATTGTTCTTGTCAAGTATTTTTGTCACAGCAATTAAAAAGGTCACTTAACACAATTTTGAAATAATATTAATAAGTAGAATATTTTACCTTTCCATATAAAATGAACTATAGTATCTAATAATTGTGTTCTAAATTATTTTGTAACTAGATTCCTTAAACTCAATCTCCCTTTTTTATTATATTAGTTTTACACTTATAAATTTAGACTCTGTAGGTCTATGCATATAGTTCAGTCTTTTCACATATTTGAACTAGGAAATAATTATTTCTTTATTTTATCTAATATCTTATCGAAATTTTGTATTTTCTTCAATTATAAAGGTCTGTAAAAAGTAGTAGCCCTGTGTAATCAATAGAAATGGCAGACATTTTAAAGTCATAGTACAGTTGTCGCAGTTATGTCAATATCATTTAAAGGATATATTTACATGGATTTCAAAGACTGTATTAATAATATATGATGACAAATATTACTAAGCAAGCACATATATCACTTTACTATGTATTTTGAAATACTTATATTATTTAAATATAATTGCCTCATTTTTCTATCATGTGATTTTATTTTAAACATTTAAAAATATTCTGAAAGAGATTCATATGCTTAACTAGACTGCAAAAGGTGTCAATAACACATAAACTAAGGTTACATATTAGTAACTTGTCATATTCTAAGTTGCCCCAAAATTGTGTTATGGAGCCTTACAAACAAAAGCAATAATAGAGAATATGCTCTATCAGCATATTCTCTATTATTAAAATAATGCAGAGTTTTAATGTGGACAATAACAGTATTTTATTTATTCTAAATTATTCTCAGCTAACACCTTTTTAAATCAATGCAGTTTTCAGTTTCAATTGTTTGATCTGAAAATACCCATATGAATATTAACATGCAATTTACTAGCTTACGTATATAAATATTCCATTTTCTCAAATATGAAATTCTTGAAGAAATAAAAGTTATGTTAGTCTAAACAGTCAGCAAAAGATATATGTAACTACTTGAGTTTCTATTTTCAGCAGCTTTTCTAGCTTTTTGAAATTTGTTCTCAGTTTTCTATTTATTAAGTGAGATGATTGAGGTTATTTTTAAAGAGGCTTTAGGCTTAAAATATATAATAATTTAATTATTATATCCTTGTAAGTGGCAGTAATTTTGTACAATAAAACAAGCACAATCAATAATAGACTGTCAACATGTTTCATTGAATTGGATGAGAATGTCAATGCTAGAGATGAAATATAATTAAAATCTGGCCTTGTAGCTTACATTACCAGCAATAGAAGGGCCTGTTCAATTTTAAACTTCTCATGAAGGAGACAGAGATCCTCTGTGTTGAAGCTATTTTAATCCTTTGGTACTGACAAGTGGTAATGAAACACTCTGGAGGGCTCCTCTTCAAGTTCTTACCAAACTAAAGATGTATATTTTCTTGAGTCCTGGAGGTAGAAATAGATTTTCCTAAAGTGAATGAGAATAGTCCTATAAGAAATAGCCAGAAAGAGGCCACTAAATTAGCTTTGAAGGCTTAATATTAGGAGTAAGGAAGTCAAGCATCTATTCTCTGATGAAAAAGATAGAAGAGAGTTTATAACAATGCATACTTCTGTATTGGAAATTTCATTGAGTAATTTACAAGTTTTCTTTCTCCTGTGATTTTTTATTGAAAATAAATAGTGTTATATAATGGCATGCTTGATTTTTAAAAACACTTATTGATATATGATTGACATACAAAAACCTGGGTTTATTTAATGTATACAATTTGATGTTTGGAAATAAGTACGCAACCATCCATGCCATAAAATAGTAATGCCTTCATTAACACAGTCTATGCCAGTGAACTGTTAAAAAACCTTTTGGATTTTGAAGAATTCATCATTTCCCAACCAGAGTACTTTACAGAAATTTGATATGTTCTCTTTTCCTAAGGTGTGCAACTATAAACATTGAAAAAGTCAAGAAAGTGGTCACTTTGCCAGCATGAGTCCCAGAGTTACAAAAAGTGGATCACACAGCTAACCTTTGGAAATAAATATTTGTTATTATAAATTACTAGAATTTGGGAGTTATTTGAAATTATGACATAAAGGATTTGTCTGTAGTTGAGAAATATTAAAATGGTAAAATGGCACATCTTATTATTTAATTCAATGTGATAAGATTGTTAAAATATCTATCAGCTTACAAAATCATCTTTTAGACTCATAGTTATTCACCAATGTCTATTTTCTCCTCTGGAATTTGTATTATTATTAAACTCTCCCTGCTTTGACATTGTATATTGAGTGAATATATTGTCAAACAATCTGAGTTTTAAATCCTTAAGCCACTAGAATTTTTCAACATTATCTTGATTCAAAGGAAGTTGCTGGTCTTTCCCCAAATAAGTTAGAACTGGACGTAGTAGCTGAATATGACTTGAATTGAGGAAGGAAATAGGTGACATTTGTTCCCTAAGCAGTTTAAAACAGAAAATTCTAATAATTTTTTGAAGATAATGTTTCTATAGGCAAATTACAGAAATGGAAGATTGGAGAGAAAGTCATGTGTATAGTAAGTAAAGAGTAGGAGAAGGATATTGTTGGTAAAGGGCACACTTAAAGTGTTAAGACATAAGAATTAGCAAACAAATCAGGCAACATATATTATTGTAATATGTATTTATTTAGCTCACAACAATGTAAGTTATTCTATAACTTAAAAGAAAAGTCTAGAATTTGGCAGTCTGGCTGGGCACAATTCGGGAGCCACTTGTCAAAAGAAACTAACTTTATTTTTAGAACTACAAATGCCAAACAAAACAGCTCCTCAGGACAAAACCCTCAGAGCCCAACTGCCACTACCGGCTTCCACAAGCCTCTCACCCACACCAACCTCTCCACCTCCCACAATCCTCCTGTTCTTGAGGCCGATTGGCTGGGTCGCATGGGCAGAGCCAAAGAAGTCCCCCAATGAGCAGCTCCGTGGAGGAGCCAATCAGCTAGATGTTGCTGGGGCTGCTGTGAGCCAATCATCAGCTGGCAGTCTGAAGGGCAGGGAAACAGTCCAATGAGCAGCTCCGTGGAGGAGCCAATCAGCTAGATGTTGCTGGGGCCGCTGTGAGCCAATCATCAGCCGGCAGCTGGAAGTTTGCTGGCAGCTGGAAGTTTGCTGGGGCCCCTTTGGCTGTGGCTCTCAACAATGTATTATTGTAATATGTATTTATTTAGCTCACAACAATGTAAGTTATTCTATAACTTAAAAGAAAAGTCTAGAATTTGGCTGAATTTGTTCTTTCATTTTTCAAGTTTACCTCAAATTTCAATTTCTAGTAGACTGAAGAAAGCAGACTATGCCCTGTGAGTTTAAGCTTTTCTTTCAATTACAGATGTCATCTTCAACCCATAAGTCTTAACTAAACAAAACGGCAAAGTAAGGGTGTTAATCTGGGTTTACAGAACTTTAGGGAAAGTCAGTTCCAGATTAATGGAAGTTAGAGAAAATTGAGCTATAGTGTAGTGTCAACTTGAGTTTTTGGTTTTTACTACAATAATGCAGAGATCTGTGTGAAAACTGATAAATAATTCATATAAATGTTGTATACTAGAGATGTGGAAGTTATATTTTTAATGTTCTCTCTATTTTCTTTTCTTCTGTTTCATGTTCTTAACTATATGTTGGTCCCCTCACACATGTTGATACCACATGTGTCTGTCCTCCACCTAGGACAAATACACACTCCAAAAGTTCAAAGTACACAAAGAAAAAAGATTGTCTAAAGCAAATTATTTTTTAACAAATCATATTGTCTCATGCATCAAAAGCCAGACAAGTGGAGATGTACAATAGTGATAGAAATAACTGATTAGGAATATTAAAGATACATTTTATTTCTTTTTCTGTTGGAATTATTTTAAGTCATATGCCTCTGCTGCCTATTAGAATTATTTAATAAAAATGTTTAGTTCAGGATTTCCAAACTTGTTTGACTCAAAGAATTACCTAGGGAATCCTTACTGAAATACAAATTTCTAAAGCCATAATGTCACAACCAGAAAGACCAAGGGAAACACACACACACAAATCATTTTTTAGTCAAAGGCACTTCTGCAACTAGAAAAAAAATGTTTTTCAAATTAATTTAAAAATATATTTACATACTCTACATGTGCTAGGATGTTTATATAGGAATATATCTATACAGAAATTTGTTTCCAATATAAACATGTTAATTACCTATTGTATACATAGGTTTAATTTATATCTTGAAAGCTTTGATTATTAATTATGGAATGATGGATCTTTATCCTTCTATTCAACTAAACTCATGATATGCAGTGAGAAATCTGTTGGAGATACTACCATTTTTCAGATTCATGAGAATGAGGAAGATAAAATTATGATAAGGAAAGTATATTATTACCCTACATTATTACTATTTAAGGTAAGCAAATAGTAACTGCTACTTAGAATTTCAAGAGATATGCCCATAAATCCAGAAGTTCTGAAATGAAGTGGAAGAAAATAATTCAGGAATAAAAATCTAGGAAATTTGATATTATTAAGTATGTTAAGCATGTTGGAATTGTAATTTTTAAGTGCCACAACCTGCGTGATCCAACCCAAGAAACCTGAGAAGGCCGATGGGAAATTAAGAAAAACACACACAAGTATAGAGAGAAAGCTTGTTTAGGTGGAACACTGAATTTTGATGGAGAAACAGTGAATGAAGAGCTGACCCAGCAAGTTTATTAATATAGGTTCTCATAATCAAGAAGTTAAGGACTATAGAGGCATTGTTCTTTGCATAATAGAAAGTTACAGGGCTGGAAACGTCTTTTAGCTATTTTACTGTTGCATAGCTAGAAGCTTCCTGTGGCACCCAGGAAGCCCATTCTTCAAAATTTCTATTAAGCAAGACGGCTTGAAGCTATCTTGCTTAGTTCAGAATGTTCTATCCCTGGGAGCCGGTGTCTGTGATCTTGGTCAAGAACTGAATGGTTCTGTGGCTAGCACAGAACACCCTTTTGAACAGGGCATCACCATGCAACTGGGCCATCTAATTTGATTTCCTCTCACCTAGAGTATTCCTGGGGGGGGGGCATGTCCTCTGTTACAGGTCAGTTTCAAAACCCATAATTCAGTCGCTACCCCCAATAACTTAATAATGGAGTAAAGCATTTAAATGTTGAAAAAAATCTACAAAACTACAATTCTATATCCAGTGAACTCATACTTCAAAACTGAAAGTCAGAGAAAGAATAAATGAAGGTACACTAAATTTGCATTCTTTATTCTTAATTTATCTGGTAGGAAAATGTTCAAAGTTACAAAACCAAAAATGTATTGTAATATTAAAGTTCATTGGGGATGGAGTTTTGGCCCAAGTGGTAGAATGCTCACCTAGCACATTTGAGGCACTGGGTTTTATCCTCAGCATCACATAAAAATAAAATAATAATATTGTATTCACTTAAAACCAAAAAATAAATATATTTTTAAAAATATTAAAGCTCATACATAAATTAAATATATAACAGTCATGAAGCTAGACTGGGAGAGGTTTTAGAATAGTCTGTAATAGTATACCAGCATAATACATGTATAATTATAGTGTGATAAAATGTTATTTGAAGGTGGACTTAGATTAGTTGAAATGTATATTAAAAATATAATCAAAATACTTAAAGTAGAAAAATAATTAATGTACTAAGAGAAGAATTAATACAGGACCATTAAATGCTCAAAAAGTGAGATAAGGAAAACTGAGGGAAATAGGAAAAAGAAACAAAGGACAAAAACAACAAATAGTAATAGCTACAAATATGTTATATAATACTTGAAGTATGACAATTACTATGTTTATTTATTTTTTATTTATATTTAATTATTTTAATGTGAATGATCTAATCATATGAACTAAAAGAGAATTTTGAAGCCTGGCACAGTGATGCAAGCCTGTATTCCTAAGAACTTGGGAAGATAAGGAAGATGGCACGTTCAAGGCCAGACTCAGCCACCTAGCAAGGCCCTAAGCAACTAAGTGGGACTGTCTCAAAATAAAAAATAAAATAAAATAAAAAAGTACTGGCAATGTGGATCTGTGGTTAAGTACCCCTGTAGTAAAATTCCTAGTACATTTTTTTAAACAAAGACTATTTTCAGAGTGGATTAAATAAAATAGACATTTTGTTAAAAAAATCATTTTATCTCTAAAATCCCCAATGGTATAAAAATAAACACATAGATAATAATATGTTGTGCTACTGCTAATTTAAAAAAATACTAGAGTAGCTATATTAATTTCATATAAAGATGACTTCAGAACAAACACAATAATTAATTATAAGGAGCAAAATTATATAATTATAAAGAGATCACATTAGGGGAAAAAAGCACACCTTAAATTGCACATACCCTAGAAGAGAGCATTAGAATACATTAGGCAAATACTAATAAAATACCAAGGTGAACAAAACAAATGCATTACTAATCTTGGAGAAATCAACATCCCTTTTTCAATACTTGAAAAACAAAGCAGACAGAAAATGTATCAGAATATAGTTGATCTGATTAATATTATCAAATAATGTGATCTAATTTATATTTACAAAGTACTCTTTTTAAGATGAGTAAAGTAATTATTTTTATAGGCTTGTATGAAACATTCACCCAGGAAAGAAAATTACACCTCATGCATAGAACACAACAAACTTTGAAACAGGAATAACAATGTTCTCAGATCATATAGAAACTAGAAACCAAAGCAACCATAAACTGGTTCTTTGTAAAGATCTATAAATTGATAAATATTTACTTATACTAATTAAAGATACAGCACACAAATTTCTAACATCAGAAATAAAGTAGAGATTATCACTACTGATCTCATTGATATTAAGAAGATAATGGGGCAATACAATGAATCTGAGAAAACAAATATGATAATTTACATGAAATAAAATACTTGAAGTGTTCAAACTATCATTACTTATATGGGAATAGAGAAGTTGAACAAGTCTATATTTCTGAATAAGGATGGCTCAAAAATTTATAAGCTAAAAATATAAAACACTTGGTCCAAAAGATTTCATTAGTATGTCTTTTTTTCAACAAAAATTGCCTCAAGATCTTTCATTTGTGTGTTTGTTTGTTTATTTGTTTAGTGTGGTTTTGGGAATTGAACTTAGTTCCTGTGCAAGTTAGGGAAGCACTGTACTACTAAGTCATGTTGCCAGTCCTCTCTGATAAATTCTATCAAGAAATTATGAAAGAAATATATCAATACTGCAAAATTTCTTGGAGAAAATAAAAACAAATAGAACACTTCCCAACTTATTTTTGAACTCTTAATTTTCTTAATGTTAAAATCAAATAAAACATTGCATGAAAAAAAATTCTATATACCAGTATCTTTGCTGAATATAACTAATAGTTATTACAAAATATGAAGAAGTGGAATCTGGGAAAATACAAAAATTAATAAATCAGAATCAATAGATATTTTTCAAAAATTAAAGTTTATTTTACACCTACAAATCAATGAACTGCATTATATTAATAGACTATATGAGGAAAAATACAAAGATGATTATATCAAAAGATGCTAAAATTTTTTGACAAAATTCATCCACCACTACTGATAAAAACATTGTAAAAAACTAGGAATAGAAGTTAATAGCTAGCATTATACATTATGAAAAAAGATCAAATACTTTCCTTCTGATTATGATGAATAATGCCTGAATGACCTCCCTTACCATTCCAATTTACATCATATTTAAAGTCCTATCTAGTATAATGAAAATACAGGAAATAATAAGTAAACATTTTTTGGAAAAAGAAATAAAATATACTTTTTTCACAGATGATGTGATTGTCACATTTCATGCGAGGTCATATGATATGAAGTGAGGATCCAAATGTCAAATGTTTTTCTAGTAATGGTTCTCTAGAAGAACAGAACCAACAGGCGGTATGATTATTAAAAAGGGGAGTTATTAGATTGGGTTCCACAACCCAAAGCTGTATAGTCCACAATGGCCATCTTCAGTCTGGGGAACTAGAGGATCCAGTGGCTCCATAGTCCAAGATGTTGATGTCTCAAAATAATAGGGATCAACAATAAGACTCCAGTCAAAAAATGAAGGCATCTGGAAACTCCCTGGAGAATCACTGACCGAGTCCACTTTGGAATAGTAAAGGCAAGGTAGTCTGAGTTCCTCAGGCAATCTCAGCAGCATTCAAGAACCTGTTTAAGAAGAACCAAGCTTGCATCTGTTGCTGGTTTCTTGTTCTTCTAAAATTTATTCTATCTAAGCCTCCAAACTCTTCAACAGTGCTTCCCATGCTTTGGGAGAGTCTTCACTTCAGTTCAATATCCCACATACCAATGAATCCTAGACACATCCTTACTGACACACCCAGAAACCTCTTAATCTTAGGCATATCTTAATCCAATTAAGTTGACTATTCAAAATAACTATTGCAACAATTAACTATTTGAATTTGAAAGTTAAAAATGAATATCATCAATAATGGCACCTCAAATTAAATAATTATATATAAATCTAACAAAATAAATGCAGGGTCTAAATGTTTATTTAAAAATCTGACAAAATTCTAATGAAAAACGGCATAAACAACTGCAGAGATCTTCCATGTTCATGGATTGAAAGCCTCAATATCATGATGTGTTTTTTAAATATATACTCTATATATTTAATGCTATCAAAATTTCATTAAGATACTTTGTGGATATTGTTAAAAATATCTTGAAGTTCAAATGGAAACGTAAAAGACTCAGAGTGGTTAACATAGTACACAAGAAGAAGAATGAAGTCAAAGAGATATCAGTACATGACATTAAGACTTACTATAAAGCTGCAATAGTCAAGACAGTATGGCATTGTCAAAGAAGAGTAAGAAGCCTACCAATAAACTTTAACAAATAGAACTAACTGATTTTGACAAAGAAATGTGTAAATTCAATGGAGAAGCTAGGTATTTATTTAATAAATGATTCTGAAATAATTGAAGATTCATGTATCCAAAGTACCCAGACACAGACCTTAAGCTTTAAATAAAGTCATACACAATCATAAGATAAAAACTCTAAAATTGTATTAAAAACACAGGATTAAGTTATGTTGAGTTTGTTAAGGAGGATTTTGCACAACAGAAATAATCCATGAAAGAAAAATTAATTTATTTTATTAAAATTAACATTTTTTTCAAGTTACAGCAGAGAGCCCAACCTACTGCCCTGGGTCCTCTGGGTACCCTCTGCCACCAGGCTAGTGGGTGAGATGGGAGATCCAGGGACAAGCCTTGTCTTTGCCCTGCAAAGACCCAGAGCTCCTGCTGAGACTGTCCACTGTCTTGCCCAGGCTATAAAGGACCAGGGAGCCTCTCCGTCTGCCTGGACGACTGGATGGTCATGGCAACCTTTTGGATCCTGACCCTGGACCTCGATCCTGGACCTTGTGGGCTTCTAGGTTTCCCGGAACAATCCTGACAGTTCCAACCAAATCTTCCTCTGAGGATATGGTACTTTTAAGTGGTGGTGGGCCTGGCTTTGTCAAAATCAGATGTCGGTAGGGGCTTGGAGGTCCCCAAAAGGTGAATGGATGCCCAAAAACTCTGCCATGACTTAGAAAGCAGTGCTGCACAGATTAGGGCCTTCCATTACTATTCCATACCAGTTCCATGAAACTGCATCTTGACCTGACAAGACAAACAAAGGCCTTAGCCATCCTGGAAGGTGAGCCAACCGTCAGACAAGGACAGGTGGAATGGTTAGAAGCTCACAGGAGGTTGGTGTCCCTTCTACCAAAGAGATAAATGGTAGAAGAACACACCCTAGTTGACCCACTGGAAATGCCCACCACCTTTTGAAAAGACTTACTGTTTGTAGAAAACCTGTGTATAATATTGAAAAAAAGGCTCTCAACTTCCCCCCAACTTTTTAAAACTAATGCTACATCTGGACATTCTAAATGTAAAGAGATTGCCAAAGTACAATAGAGTTAGAAAATAACAACATTCTGTAAATGACCATTTGAAAAGAATTAGAAATATCTCCTTAAAGTGACTTTGAAATAGAGATGTTAGATGACCTCTAGAAGCAGCATTTGTCTACATTTTTTTAGTGGGTTAGAGGACCTGGAATAGATTGACTCTGAGAAGGAAGTTCTATGCCAGAATAATAATATGTCAAAGATATTTTTCATATTATAACCATTGTTTGTATATATATATATATATATATATATATATATATATATATATATAGAGAGAGAGAGAGAGAGAGAGAGAGAGAGAGAGTTTATATAGAGTTTATTCAGATGCCTGCTATCCTGGGGTTTAACAAATATGGGTGCAATTAATAGCCTTGAGGTATCAGCTTTTCAGAGCCTAGAGAAGATTTTGTGCAAGCAAATAAACTCCAATTAGCCCATTCCTGCTGGCCTTTGCATTTTGTTTACCTTAAAGAACTTTCTATCACAATAATTCCCTTTGTTGTATTTTCCTATAAAATAAAGTTCATGAGAATTTCTCTTTGTTAGGGTCAGACTCATTATGTCTAATCCACCTACCAGGACCCTGATTTTGAAACTACTTTTTGTGTCTTTTGTCTTTCTTTTTTGGTATGTGGGGGTGTGAGTGTTTGGGAGAGTAGGGGTGTTTGTAGTGGGGATTGAATGCTGGGGCACTTGATCACTGAGCCACATCACTGAGAAACATCTAGACTTTCTAGATATTCTAAAGTGCCTGATATATGTTTTAAGTAGAAGTGGAAAAATATAACACCTTTTGTTAATTTCCTTTTATTAAAATTGTTATAAAATGTTTTTTGTGGGGGGGTTATTGCTGGGTCCTGCACAGCAAAGGATCAGTAAACTGAACAGAGATGTGAACTGGCTGAGAAATTATAAGTCTAAAGAACTATTTAGAAATAAAGACAAAAAGCCAGGCAGATTGACACACACCTGTAATCCTGGTGGTTTGGAAGGCCGAGGCAGGAAAATTGTGAGTTCACAGCCAGCCTTAGTAATAGTGAGGCACAAAGTAATTCAGTGAGACTCCTTTTAAATAAAATACAAAATAGGCCTGGTGATGTGGCTCAGTGGTCGAGCACTCCTGAGTTTAATCTCTGCTACCGCCCCCTCAAAAAAAAAAAAAAAAGACACAAAAAATAGTTTTAAAATTAGGGACCTGGTGGGTGGATTAGATCTAATGGGTCTGACCCTAACAAAGAGAAATTCCCATGAACTTTATTTTGTAGGAAACACATCAAAGGAATTTGTTGTGATAGAAAGTTCTTTAAGGTAATCAAAAGGCAAAAGCCAGCAGAAATGAGCTAATTGAAGCTTATCTGCTTGCACAAAATCTTCTCTAGGCTCTGAAAACCTGCCGCCTCCAGGCTATTGAGTTATTGAATATTTTTTACACCCCAGGTTAGCAGGCATCTAAATTCAAAGCTATGAAAGTCTTAAATTCCACGCCAGGCATGGAATTAGCCCCATTAACAGTGTGGACCTGCAAATGGGTGTGACTTTCAGAATCATCACATAGAAATATCCCTAGATGTGACAGTCAAGGTGTTCAAAGCTATAAAGTTCAAACCAATGATTCTGCTGTGGGTTAGAGGACGTGGAATAGATTGCCACCTTGCCAAAGGTGTTTTGTTAGAGTGTACTAGAAAATTTTAGCTTATCCATTGCCCTTTAATATGCATTTATTTAATTTTGGTGTACTTTATATATAGTGTATATACCAGACAAAGGATTCCTAATTTTATAATATCTTGTGTATAGATATTAAAGATGTTCCTAATGTATGAAAAAGTAGAATTAGTAAACTAACCATTGTGTACACTTTGTGTTAAAATTCATAGAAAGGCAATCATATGGAAAGGACTTTTGAAAGGGAAATTGTAACATCCCATCTCAGTGACACATACACTTATATCATATGTAACATAGAAGAGAAGAAAATAAAAGACATGAATTCTAAAACATAATGATCCTACTTAGAAGACAGTTCTGTACATTACCATTGTTACATGTGTGTAGGTTATTCAACACTTCTATGTATCTAGCAGACATATTTAAGTCCTTATTTGAAATATCTAGTTTTTCTAGATGTTTAGAAGTGCACAAAATATGTTAAAAATCGAGGTAGTAAATAAAACATTTTGTAGCAATCTTTTAGTTTAAATTCATTATGTAATAACTGTCTTTTGGAAATGAAATTATCACAACACTTTTCTGAACAATAGCATAATGAAATTTAAACACTATCTCTCTCACACTGCACAATACTCAACTCAATGTAGAACAAAGATAAGACTTAGACATTAGATGACAAACCCTGTACCTACTAAAAAAAAAAAGGAAGGCACAACACTCCATGTCCATGATGTTGGCTTAGGAAACAACTTCCTCAATAAGATTTTTAAGCACAAGAAGTAAAATCAAAGATCAATAAATAGAATAATATCAAACTAAAAATTTTCTTCACAGCAAAGAAAACAATGAGAACATAAAGTAAGAGTTCTACAGATTGGGAGAAAATCATTGCCACCTGCTCCTCAGCTACAGCATTAATCTCTAAGATTTATAAAGAAAACAAAGGGCTGGGATTGTAGCTCAGGGGTAGAGTGTGTGACCACCTAGTATATGTGACATACTGGGTTCAATTCTTAGCACCACATATAAATACATTAATTAATTCATTCATTTATTAAAGGTACACCAGCAACTAAAAATAATTTTTTTAAAAAAAGAACACAAAAAGCTTAACACCAAAAAAAACCCCAATCAATAAATGGGCAAAGGGACTGAACAGAAAATCCACAGAGAAGAAGATAAATATATGAAAAAATTGTCAACACCTTTAGCAATTAAAGAAATGCAAATTAAAATTATACTGAGATTTCATCTCATTCCAGTCTGAATGGCAACAATTAAGAATCCAAGCAACAATAAATGTTGATGAGTATGTGAGGAAAAGGGTATACTCATACAATACTGGTGGGACTGCAAATTAGTGCAAACACTCTGGAAGAAAGTATGGAGATTACACAGAAAATTTGGAATGGAACTACCATTTGACCTAGTTATCCTCCTCCTCGGTATATACCCAAAGGACTTAAAGTCAGCATAATACAGTGACACAGCCACATCAATGTTTATGGCAGCTCAATTCATAATAATTAAGGTGTGGAACCAATGTAGGTGCCCTTCAAGAGATGATTAGAAAAGGAAAATGAGGTGTATATATACACAATGGGATATTGCTCAGCCATGAAAAAGAAAAAGAATGATTTTATGAAATTTACCAATAAATAGTTGGATCTGGAGACTATGCTACTAGCAAAATAAACCTACCCCCCCAAAAAAAAACACAAAGGTTAAGAGTTCTCTCTGTAATGCAGATGCTTCCACACAAGTGGGTAAAAAGAAGAAGAGAAGTTCAGTAGATTAGACAATGGTAATGAAGGGAATGAAGGGCCCACAGGAATAGGGAAAATAGTAGAATGAATCTGACATAACTTTTTTAGGTACATATATGAATACAACAAAATGAATCTCCACATCATGTACAACCACAAGATTGGAATCATAAAGAGAATAAGGTGTATTCCATGTTTGTATAAACATGTCAAAATATATCCTATTGTCACTTATAACTAAGAATATATATATATATATATATATATATATATATATGTATATATATATATATATAATACGTTTTTTAGAGAATTAAAACATAAACCACCAACAGGAGAAAGTATCTTTAAATTACAGTTACACAAAGGATTTGTATTTAAAATAAAAATGAACTCTTAAAGAAGGCTGATAAGAAAACAATTGAACTAATGAAGAGAAAAGATTATAATAGACAACTCACCAAAAAAAATGTAAGAATGGCAATAAAATATATTTTAAAAATGCTCAATGCAGCTAGGTGCAGTGGTGCATACCTGTAATTCCAGTGGTTCAGAAGTCTGAGGTATTAGGATTACTAGTTCAAAGTCAACCTCAGCAATAGTGAGGTGCTAAGCAACTCAATGGAATTGTCACATTAAATTAAAAAAAATAGGGCTGTGGATTTGGCTCAGTCATTTAGTGCCCCTGAGTTCAATCCCTGGTACAAAAAAAAATGATCAATGCCATTTGTCATCAGTGAACTGCAAATTAAAACAACAATAAAATGCTGTTACATACTTATATTTATTATAATGGCTAATTTTTTCCAAATAAAACAAGAGAAATTTTCATTCATTACTAGTAAGAATGCACAACAATTAACATACTTTGAAAATATATTTGACAGTTATTTAGAAGGCTGAACATTTTCTTATCACACAATCTCAACCTTAGGTTTTACCCTGTTGATTTTTGTACTTATGTCTATGAAAAAATCTTGAAAAAAATTTATAGCAACTTTTTTCATAATTGTCAAAAATTTGAAGTGATGAAAATATTATTCAAGCAATGAATGCACAACAAATTAAGTCATATACATACAGTGGGGTACTATTAATTAAAAAACAAAAGGGCTTTCCTATATAGATACACTAAACAAAATGAGTGAATATTAATTACATATTACTAATGGCAGTAGTCAATTTAAAAAGTCTCAAATGTATCATTCCATTTATGTTACATTCTTCCAAGTAAAAACAAATAGGAACAACAAAAAAGGTCAGTTGTTTTGTGGAAAAAGGAAGATTGAATAGGTGAATCACAGAGGATTTATACATGAGTGAAATTTCTTCATGGTACAGTAATGGTGGAAAAGTGTAATTTACATAATAAAAAATACACATTAGTTGAATCAAATAATTTTGCAGTGCTGGCTTTATGTAAGCACTCTATCACTAAGCTACACCACTAGCTTCAGTGCAAACACATTTTAAAAGTAATTCATGGGTCATGGAATCCCTGGATGAGATATGGAGAGTAATCAAAATGTATTTGCATGACAAAGTATGATAAAACCTTCCGTAAGGGAGTGGGTGACAGAAGTTCCTGGCCCAAGTAACTTTGAAAATAGGGGAGGGGAGGGAAGGGGGGATAGTAGAGAATAGGATAGACAGCAGAATACATCAGTCACTAGAACGGCAATATGTAAATCAATGGAAGGGTAACTGATGTGATACAGCAATCTGTATACGGGGTAAAATTGGGAGTTCATAACCCACTTGAATCAAACTGTGAAATATGATATATTAAGAACTATGTAATGTTTTGAACGACCAACAATAAAAAAAAGAAAGAAAATAAGTGGAATGTCTAAGCTATCTCCCAGATGCATATAGTTTAACAATTCTGAAAACCCTATTTACGTATACTGGAATTGAAAATTGAAGTAAATGGATGGCAAATCATGGAACCTGGGTTCTCACCATTGACGACAGAGGTTATAGATAATCAGGGGAAAAGACTAGAGTAATATATGAGATAATGGTTTATAGTTGGAGACATCACCTATGAATACATGGTTTATTTTAATATGAGCACATTGGTATAGTAGATAACCTGTGTATAGAATAAATATGTAAATATTTATTGATATATGTATATGCATGGTTTAGTGTACACCAGAATACACACTTAAATTTCCTTGCTATGTCCACTGAAATGACACAGAAGTAACAACATCCAGGAACAATAAACCTATGTTATGCCTGAATATTGACTTCTAATAACATTCTATAATAAAAAGGAAATAGCAATAAAAAAACTAGATTTGATCAACTAACTAAATAAAAAATACTGCAGTATAAACTAAAGCATAAAGTAGATTTTATTCATGAATCCATCTCTTTTGTGGTTTAAATATGAGGTGTCCCTCAGAATCTCAAAAGATGTATTGATTAGAGGTGAAATTATTATTTTACAAAAACTTCATGGGTACATTAACCAATTTGATAGATTAATGAATTGAAAGGACTACTGTACTGGATGGTAACTGTAGTCAAGTAGAATATGACTAGAGGGAGCATATTGCTGGGGGCTAGTCTTTGGGATTTTATTTTGCTTCTGGTGTCTCAAGTTTTCTCTGTTTCCCAGCTGTCATGAAATAAGCATCTTTCCTCTACAATGACTTTTCCATATGGTGTTCTAACTTACCTTGGACCTAGGGCAATGGAGATGGCTGACCATGGACTGAATCTCTAAAATTGTGAGCCCCAAATAAACTTATTCTCTTAGTTATTTTTATCAGATATTTTGATCACAGTGGTGAAAATCTAACACAATGTCCACACATATAAACCAAAATATCGGCAGTATAGTAGAGATGAACCTTCTGTAAAGTATTTAAAATGATGTATATAGATACTACACCTTAAAGAAGATATAATTTAACTCATCATTCATTAATACATAATACTCATTATGTATTAACTGTGCATAACAACTTTCTTCCAAAAACTAGATAGTGGAAAAGGATTTACAGTAAAGGATCTGTAAGTTTGTTTACAGTGGAGAATCTTCCCTAAAACTATCTCAGTGACAAAATTTGCATTAAAAGTGATGCCATTTTAATACATTTAATGCAATGTGATAGGAATGGCACTTTACCTCTATTATCTTCCTCCTTGAGTCCCATGCACTCCAAATAATAAATAAATAAATAAAAGAAAAAATACCAGAAAAATTTCAGTATTCAGCTTGTCTACAAAATACTTGGATAATACTCCTCAACTCCATACATGTATAGTATGCAAAATACACTTTACTGACATGTATGTACTAAAAGAATAAATTAAAAAGAAACTCATAAAAAGTAAGGTTTGATAAGCCTCCACAAAAAATATAAGACTAAAATAAATGAGAACCATATATAATATATTAACCTTATAAGAATATGGCTGCACTTATTCAGAATGCTATAACATATTATAGACTAATTGGTTTATGAACAACATACATCAACTTTTCAAAGTTAGTAGGACTAGAAAGTCCAAGATCAAAATGCCATCCAATTTGTGGTATGATAACATTTCTCTTCCTGATTTATTGATGGTGACTTCTTCATAAATCCTCACATGCTGGAAGTGGCAAACAATCTCCCTTGGGTCTATTTTATAATGGCATTATTCCCATACATAAAGGATTGAGTCTTATGACCTAATAAACTCCCACAAAAATATAACACTTATATCATCACATTTGTGTTTATATTACAATACTTAATTTGCAGAGATTCAAATATTCAGAGCACATCAGAATTCTGGGACAAAAAAATGTACATTAAGTAAAAACTAAGGAAATCTGGGTAAAGTGTAGACTTTGGCTAAAGCATGCATGCACACACACACACACACACACACATTTTCTTCGTTACTATCTTAAAGTCAATCACAAACCCATCTCTGTTGAGAGCTGTATTTGCATTTAAGTTTCCCCAACAATTCCATGGGTATTTTTTTAAGAGAGAGAGAGACGGGGGGGGGGCATTTTTTAATATTATTTATTTATTTATTTATTTATTTATTTATTTTGGCGGACACAACATCTTTGTATGTATGTGGTGCTGAGGATCGAACCCTGGCCACACGCATGCCAGGCGAGTGCGCTACTGCTTAAGCGACATCTCCAGCCCTCCATGGGTATTTTCTTTAAACCTTTATCATTTTAGCTCCTACTCTAGTATCACCTACTTAAGTAATAACCTAATATGCCAATTTGTTAGCATAAACAGAGGTTTCCTTAGGAAATATAAAATATTTTAATTCTGTTATTTTCAGATTCTGGGGAGCATAGAGGGCACATTTCAGCTATCTGATTTGAATATGTAATTAATAGATTTTTGAACTTATTACCCAAAAGGAATGAATATTTCTGACCACACTGTTGAATTTTTCAGGTACTGAATTTTTATATACTTTCTTTACATTCAATTCAATAATACTCTCTCCATCCCACCCAGGTGTTCATTTTTTTAAAAAAAGATTAGGTGGCTTTAGCTTACCTTAATTACTTCTTTTTAAGGAAATGCAGGAAATTTCTCCTGATGGAACTAGTTTTCATGATCCTTAGGAGGCAATAGTAGGAGACTGAAATCTAATATGTGTCAGGGATTATTTTACTAAAGCGTTATATTATGTGATTTCAGGAACTCAGAAGCTGTATTCAACACCAAATCTCATTGTAAGTATTAGAACCCCCATGGCAAAGTGCCAAAAAATGATCATCCACCCCCTAGGTATACAGAGAAGTTGAAAGGCAATAAAATGAATAGAATTAGTGTTCTTTTCTCCTCATGCAGAGAAACTGATTGACCCCAGTGCAGTAGTTATTTTGAAAGATGTAATGCTTAACTAGTGATTATTTTCAAGCACCAACTATTCTCCTCTTCTCATTATTACATATTTGGCTCAAGACATTAAATTTGTTGTTGTTGTTGTTTTTAAGCATTCAAATATAGAGCTGCATCATATTAGATTAAGTATGCTAGTTGCCAACTTCATTCAACTAGACTGGAAAAAAATTGGAAACAATTTGAAGTTGCATCTATTTAATTGTAAAGAGATTGGAAATGCAGTCTTTAAAATGATCAGGTTATGTTTAAGTTCCTACTAGGAGCCAATCTTCATGCTACTGCTGTAATCCTGTCTTTAGGATAGAGAACTTCACCAAAACTTGTAGTCCCTGGCACATAGTAAAGAGTTAATTATTAGATCTATTACTATAATTTTCATTTTACTCCTGAAAAAACATGGTATAGGAAGTTCAAATA
Source organism: Ictidomys tridecemlineatus (assembly GCF_052094955.1). Taxonomy (NCBI): domain Eukaryota; kingdom Metazoa; phylum Chordata; class Mammalia; order Rodentia; family Sciuridae; genus Ictidomys; species Ictidomys tridecemlineatus. The sequence goes on from NC_135493.1 coordinate 45,229,426, forward strand.
AATATTCCCATATTCCAAAGCTGATTTCATGGACTTCAAATTTTGCTGAAATATATTTTCCTCAAATCACAAATCTGTTCTCTGCTTCAAACACATACATCATAGCATAAATATCAAATTCCTTTTCATTATATATGCTGTGCTCAAAGATTTTTTATTGCACCTGAACTTCAAGTCATTCAGAGCTCTTAATACTGAGCAAGTCAGAGTCCTTCCTTACTCCTCTATACTTACTACTGATAACTCCCTTGACTACAATGGAAAAACTTCCAACTTTCAAAACTCTGCTCAAGTTAACTCCTTTTGGAACATTTTCTGACACCATGTACACTCTGTCAAAAAAACATATTGTTTTCTTTCCTCTACATTTTTTAATAGGGATCTCTTTTTATTCTATTGATTCAATGCATAGTAATGATATTTATTATGTTATGTTCATGCATGCACAACTCAAAATTTGGCCTGCTTCATTCTCTTCTATGCCTCTTTTTTCCTCTCTTTCCTACCCAGATCCCCTTCCTCTAGTCTACTGGTCTCCCTTCAATTTTGATGAGGTCGCTTTTCTTTCCCATTTTCTCTCTAGCTTCTAAATAAGAAAGAAAAAAAAAACAGAGGATTCTTGACTTTCGGAGACTAGTGAATATCGCTTAGCATGAGTTTTACCATCTTCATACATTTTCCTGAAAATGACATTTCATTATTCTTTATGGCTGAATAAAATTCCCTTGTGTATTTTTAATATTTTTGGCTGTTGATGGACCTTTATTTTTATTCATTTATTTATATGCAGTGCTGACAATCGAACCCAGTACCTCACATCTGAGAGATAAGCACTCTACCACTGAGTCACAACTCCAGACATCCATTGTGAATTTATATTACATTTCTTTATCCAGTCGTCTATTGAGGGACACCTATATTGGTTCCACAATTTTGCTATTGTAAATTTATAGTCCTATAAGCATGAGTATGCAGGTATTCCTATAGTATGCTGACTTTAATTGGGGGTGTATATACTAAGGCATGCTATAGCTGTGCTTTGTACCTATGAGTATTGTGAGCTTCTTTTTATGTCTGTTTCCATGCCAAACTGTGACAGTTCAGGATGTCAATTTGTTTTATAAGCCTTTGTGCACACAGCGTATAGCACAATTTTAATAGAAAATGGACACTTAATGAATGAATCAATAGAATATCATTAACTGGAAACCTAAATATAATTGAAGACTCTGGAAGATGCATTTGGACAAGAATCATATTTTAAACTGTGTTAGGTAAATATTATGTAGTTATAAATTTAGTAATCTTTAATTAAAATGATTATATGAATTTTTAAAGATTTCACCAAGTCTATGACAATTTCCTTTAGCTGCAATTAATTAAGCAACTTTTCATCATTACCTCCACAAAGAAGTGGAAAAAGAAGTAATTATCCTGGCAGCTGGATTTTTTAATAATCTATTATGATATTTCACTGTGAATAAATAACCCTATCATCTGAATTTTGAATGTACATAATTGTTTATACTTTTAGATAAGTTCACCACTATCATTTAAAATTGGATCCTTCTCTCTAAATATAAATATGTGTAAGACTTTTATCTTGTTGAAAAATATTCTGTCAGTTTATGATTAAAATTTATTAATTAAGGCATTCTTTTTTATTTATTCTAATTAGTTTATATGATAGCAGAATGCATTTTGATTTGTTGTACACAAATGGAGTACAATTTTTCATTTCTCTGGTTAAACACAATGTAGAGTCAAACCACATGTGCAGTCATACATGCAGCTAGGGTTATAAAGTTCATCTCATTCCATCATTGTTCCTGCCCCCATGCACTCTCCCCTTCCTTTCCTCCCCTTTAACCAATTAAAGTTCCTCCATTCTCCCCATGCTCACCCCCATTAGGGATCTGCATCCATTTATCAGAGAAAACATCCAGCCTTTTTGGGGGGGATGGCTTACTTCACTTAGCATGACATTCTCCAACTCCATCCATTTCCCTCAAATGCCATGATTTTATTCATTTTTAATGGAGAGTAATATTCCATTGTGTGTATGTACCACAGTTTCTTTATACATTTATCTCTTGTAGGGAATCTAGGTTGGTTCCATAATTTAGCTAATGGGAATTGAGCTGCTATAAATATTGATGTAGCTATGTCATTGTAGTATGCTGATTTTAAGTCCTTTGAATATAGACCAAGAAGTGAGATATGTGGGTCAAATTGTGGTTCCATTCCAGTTTTCTAAGGAATCTCCGTACAGTTTTACATAGTGGTTGCACCAATTGGCAGTGCCATCAGCAATGTATGAGTATGTGTTTTTTCCACATCCTCACTAACACTTATAATTGCTTATATTCTTGATAATTGCTATTCTGAGTGAGATTAAATCTTAAAGTACTTCTGATTTTCATTTCTATAATTACTAGAGAAGTTGAATATATTTTCATATATTTGTTGATTAATTGTATATCTTCTTCTGAGAAGTGTATGTTCAGTTCCTTAGCCCATTTATTGATTAGGTTATTTAGTATTTTGATGTTGAGTTTTTGAGTTCTTTATATATCCTGGACATTAGCGCTCTATCTGATGTGCATGTAGTAAAGATTTTCTCCCACTCTGTGGGCATTCTTTTCATGTTATTGATTTTTTCCTTTGATGGGAAGAAGCTTTTTAGTTTGGATGCATTTTTATTTATTAATTTTTAATTTTATTTCTTATGCTTTAGATGTCTGGTTACTGAAGTCAGGACCTAATCTGACACAATGAAGATATGTGCCTACTATTTATTCTATTAGGTGAAGGGTATCTGGTCTAATTCCTTGGTCCTGAATCTACGTTGAGCTAAACTTTGTGCATGGTGAAAGACAGTTGTTTTATTTCACTTTGCTGTATATGGATTTTCAATTTTCCCAGCACCATTTGTTGAAGTGACTTTTTGCAAATGTATGTTTTCAATGGATTTTTCTAGAATGAGATAACTATATATTTATGTGGGTTTGTCTCTGTGACTTCTATTCTCTACCATTGGTCTACATGTCTATTTTGGTGCCAAACCATTCCATTTTGTTACTATAGCTCTGTAGTATAGTTTAAAGTCTGGTATTTTGGTGCCTCTTGCTTTACTCTTCTTGCTAAGAATTGCTTTGGCTATTCTGGGTCTCTCTTTTTTTCAAATGAATTTCATGATTGTTTTTTCTATTCTTATGAGGAATGTTGTTGGTATTTTAACTGTAATTGCAATAAAACTCTTTTGGTAGTATGGCTATTTTGACAATATTAATTCTTTCTATCCAAGACCATGGGAGATCTTTCCATTTTTTAAGGTCTTCTTCAATGTATTTCTTTAGTGTTCTGTAGATTTTACTGTATAGGCCTTTCAACTCTTTTGTTAAATTGATTCCCAAGTATTTTATTTTTGTGAGGCTCTTGTGATTTGGTTAGTTTTTCTAATTTCTCTATCTGAGGGTTCATCCCTGATTTATAGAATTACATTTGATCTATCGGTGTTGGTTTTATATCCTGCTACTTTACTGAATCCAACTTTTTAAAAATATTTTTTTAGTTGTCAATGGATATTTATTTACTTATTTATATGTGATGCTGAGGATCAAAAATATTCTGGTGGAATATTTTTGATCCTCTAACTATAGAATTACATTGTTGGAAAATAATGATAGTTTGAGTTCTTTTCCCATTCATGTCCCTTTAATTTCTTTCATCTGTATAATTGCTCTTCATAGAGTTTCAAGGAATATGTTGAATAGGAGTGGTGAGAGAGAGCATTCCTGTTTTGTTCCAGTTCTTACAGGGAATACTTCCAATTTTTCTCATTTTAGAATAATGTTGGCCTTGGGCTTAGCATAGATAGCTTTTACAATATTGAAGTATGTTTTAGCTATCTCTAGTGTTCTGAACATAAAAGGGTGTTGTATTTTATTAAATATTTTTTCTACATCTATTGAGATGATCATATGATTTTTTTTGCATGTATGTTCATCAGGGATATTGATCTAACTTTTTCTTTTCTTGATGTGTCTTTGTCTGCCTTACTATCAAGGTAATTCTAGACTTGCAGAATGAGTTTTGAAGGGTTCCCTCCTTTTATATTTCATGAAGTATTTTGAGGAGTATTGGTATTAATTCTTCTTTTTAGGTCTTATAGAACTCAGCTGAGAATCTGTCTGGTCCCGAGCTTTTCTTGGTTGGTAGGCTTTTGATAATGTCTTCTATTTCATTGTTGAAATTGATCTGTTTAAATTGTGTATGTCATCCCAGTTCAGTTTGAGCAGCTCATATTTCTCTAGAACTTTTTTTAGTGTCCTCTATATTTTCTATTTTATTGGAATATAAATTTTCAAAATAGTTTCTAATTATCTTCTGTATTTCAGTGGTACCTGTCATAATATTTCCTTTTTTATTATAAACTTTAGTAATTTGTTCTTTCTCCTTATTTTTACTTGGGAGGCTAAGGTTTTATCAATTTTATTAATTTTTTCATTCTATATGCTAGCCATTTTCATTATACTGTGCCTTGGTGTCTATCTCTTGTCATTTTGTACATTTGGTGTCTTATAAGACTCTTGTATTTGATTTTCCATTTCATTCTTTATGTTTGGGAAACTTTCTGATATTATTTCATTGAAGAGATGTGCATTCCTTTAGATATCTCTGAGCCTTCTTCTATCCAGATAAATCTTAGATTTGGTCTTCTGATGTTATCCTATAATTCTTGGAGGTTCTTTTCATGGTTTCTTACCATCTTCACTGTGTGGTCAACTTTATTTTCAAGAGTCTACATTTTGTCTTCATTGTTTGAGGTTCTGTCTTCCAAGTGATTGAGCCTGTTGGTAATGCTTTATATTGAGTCTTTTTTTATTTGGTTTATTGTTTTCTTTATTTCAAAGATTTCTGTTCAGGTTTTTTTTTCCAGAATCTGTATCTCTTTCTTCAAGTAATCTTTTGCTACTGTATTTGCTCTCTTATCTCTGTGTTGGAGTGAGCAATTGTTACCTGTGTTTTCTCACTTATTTCACTGTTTTATTTGCAGATCATTTCAATTATGTACATTCTGAACACCTTTTCTGACATTTCATCTACTGTGCTGTCAATGGATTCTTTTGTTGTATCATCTTGTTTTGTTTGGGCCACTTTCTTCCCTTGTCTTTTAATGATTTTCATGTGTCTTTAATTCTATCAGTGCAGATCTTAGGTATTACAGTTTCTCCCTTATAATCTGATAGTGTCCCTGCATGTTATCAATGTCTCACCATTAAGGGAGAGATCAATATTAATAGTACTCAATGAAAATTATATACAGCCTTAAACAAAAGAGTTTCTATTTAAATTAATGCAGTTTCAACATCATAAATAGGAACCATGTGTTCAATTACTATCTGCAATATAAAAAAATAGGTTTTCAAACAGGTCTACAGATTCTAATGATGGACACAGAGAATTGGGGGGGAGGTGGAAGGTGTGATGATTATGAGGTAGGAGGTAAGAATATAGAAGTATAAGATCATAGGAAGAGTGAAACATGAATAAAAGGAAGTTATCTGTTAACAGGAGAAGAGAGAGAGAGGGGTGAGCCAGTGCAAGGCTCTCTCCTACATCTGCAACAAGATGGTGGCTATTAGTACCTATCAGGGGTACCTCTGGTGTAACAAAGCCTGCAGGGACCTTGGTGATGGTCTTCTGGGTCCTGGGTGTTGTCCCTAGATGAAAGTAGTTATTTCTGGGTACCATAAAACCTATAGGGATCTTGGCATTGGGCTTCCAGCCACTGGCTGGTGTCCTAAGATAGGAGCTGCCACAACTAAAGATGGTGGTGGCAAGAGCAGGGGTAACCTGAGATGGCATTGGAGGTGTCCCTACATGGCAATGATCACTTTTAGAGATGGGGTTGAATGGACAAGCAGAACGATGACTTTGGGCAGCCTGTTTGGAGATGCAGTGTTGTGGTGTGAGAGCATGGTCCTCAGTGTGGTGTGCAGTCCTGTGCCTGGGCCAGCCTGGGCTCTGCACAGAACAGCAGGGCTGTCCAGGGCTTGCCTGGTCTCTGCAGGGGTCAGCAAGACAGTCCAATTTAGCCATTTTTATGGCAATGGTTTTTCCAAAAAAAGAAAAACAAAGTATGATGACTCAATGAAAGATTTGATTTCCTAGAAATTGAAGAAACAATGTTCACTTTAGTAATGTGGCTTTAAATAGATAGCAAAAGACACTTGATTTATAGCTTAGGGGACCTACAACTGAAGGCCAAATTCCCAATGTGATATTGTTAGTGCGATGAAAGGGAAAGGGGCTTTTTTTGTTCAACCAATGTCAATTATATTAAATACATAGCTTTGGCAGAGTTTTTAGTTAGTTTAGAAAAAGTAAAAAATCTTTTATCAGAAAATAAATCTTATCTCTATGACCAATAAAATGTGCCAGCTTCAGAATAGTAAGGCTTGGATTCAGTACACATTTGGGTCTTTTCCTTGTCATTCTTTAATTCCCAGTGAGTTCTTCAACAATTTCCAGGTAATTTACGAAATTTTGATAACAGAGAAAATAAATGAATTATTTCAGTGTTAAAGTGTACAACCATTGTTTCTTAGATATCAGAAGCATTTGACAGTGTTCACAGTTCTCTTTTTCAGTTTTCACTGACAAATTTTTTTATATGAGAGTAAAAATGTACTTAATTTTTAGAGTATCTACCTTTTTTTGGTTTTAAAATAATTTTATGTTTAATAAACAAAATTGCTCCCACTACAGAAAAAAATATGAAACTACTCTTTCAAAAATAGACAAATATAACAAAATGTGAACCTACTGCAAAAAAGAAAGATAATTTTAAATTGTATTTATTAAGCAGCTAATTGTGATTCAAATATGTTACTAGAAACTTTACATTCATACTTTTGAAAATTCTCAAAGCAATATTATAAATTTGCACACTTATATCAAGAAGTTAAAGACATAATATTTTGTCAAAATTGGGCTTAAAAGGGTAATTTTGTCTTTCATATTTAAATTTTGTTTGTCCTTAGATATTATAATTCCTGCAGGTTCAGGGGGCAAGGCCATAATATGCTCAATAAATTGAATTACACCAGTTCATTCAGCATAAATGGTAAAGAACATGAACTTTTATTTCAGGCAGACATACACATAAATATTAATTCTGCTTTTTAAAAAAGACACTTAACCCATTTATTTCTTAGTTAATTCATCTTTAAAGTGGGCATAATTATTCTTAACTTATAGGTTTTATTGAATAAATACATTAGACAAGTTATGTAAAGTACTTAACACAATGCCTGGAAAATTATAAGTACTCTGTTTCAGCAATGAGTATTATTATAATTATTGTCATAAATGTATACTTATTCAGTTTCCATAGAAAATATTAAACACCAAAGAGAATTTAGAGGGTGGAAAACCTATGCAGTGTACCTTATCTATAACTGTTTTTGCTTAGCTAAAGTATCTTGTATAAATTGAAAAATTAAAAATCAAGAGATATTACATAATATTTTTAATTCTAAAAAAAAGAGGATCCTGAAGTATACATCCAAATTCTATAATGGAAAAACTTGATGGACTTAGTGGTTTAGTTATAGTCTATAGTTTTCCAAATTCTTCAACCTTTTCTTTTACTCAATGATGGTTTATTATCTTTCATGGCCCAATGAATATTTAAAAGTATGATTTTGGTTTAGATAAATGGAAATAAGATTCATTTTTTTTCTATTTTCACCTTCTGGACCCAAAAGTTGTACAATTCTAGCTACTTAATTCTCAAATTATGACAGTGTCCAGGTCAAATATCTGGATAATGCTCTTGAACAAATAAAATAGAGGAAAATTCATGGAAGGTAGAAGGAAGAATTAGAGCTCACCCTCATATAAAACCTGAGTCCTTATGTATTTGATTTGTTCTCAAAAGTATTTGTAAATATTGTAGTTTGTCAGGCTCTTAATCTAGCACTCTTTTCTTTGAAATGTCTCTTAAAATTCACTGGATATTTTAGATAAACAGGTCATGGAAAATAAAATATAAGGCGCTTTTAATTTTAAAAAAATTATGTTCAAAATGACCTATCATACATGTTAAAACACTATCAAAGGCTGAGAATGTAGCTTAGTGGTAGAGCACTTTCCTGGCATGCACAAAGCCCTATTTTTAATCCCTAGAAATGCAAAAAAAAGAAAAAAAGAAAGAAAAAGCAAAAGAAAAAAAGGAAAATGAAAGAAAAAAAAACCTACCATCAAATGTTTTTTAATTTATACTATTGAAAAAAATCAAAGGAAATAATACAATAATACAATAAAACCAGTCAGTTTGTAATAAAGTGAGGGAATATGCATCTTTATAAAATATTAATGAATATTTAAATTACACAAAATTTCTCCAGAGCAAATTTGCAGTATCTATAAAATTTAAAGTGAATATATTTATTAAATCAGCAATTCTATGTCAAGAAAAAACTAGTACATAAAAATATACATATATATGTTAACAAACACAGAATTTGATTGCAACATTGCTTAAGAAATCACAATCTTAATATACATGGGATGTGACTATATACATAATATGTGGTTCACTCATACACTGGTACATGTATGCAAAAACAAAAAGAATACATAAATAGGAATGTGGTGATATGGATCATTTTATAAAGTACTTGTAAATGACAAAGCCAAGAAGGAAAAAATGATTTTTTAAAAGTATTTTGAGTAAAATAATTGAATATAAACTCCACCTACAATTTCTTAACACACAAAGATCTCTGAAATGATAAAATATATCACAAACTATAGCTGAATCTAGAGAGGAAGCTAGAAGGTATAATAAAGGAAGCTATTCTCTCCTGGAAAGTTTTGTTTATAATGAAAATAGTTGCTTATGAAAAGTATTGATTTTGATCATTGATTGAAGTTAAAATGGATTAATTAATTTAGAAAATTAATTGGATGGGAATCTCTTACATTTAAATATATTTTAATATGTATGCATTTATTTGTAATAGTGAAAAAAATGAAAGTCATAATTCTTTTTTTTGTTCTTTTTAGTTATATATAACACTAGGACTAATTTTTAACTAATTATAAATGCACAGAATATAATTTGTTCTAATTCAATCCCAAGTACTTCCCTTTTCCTTCTCCTACTCCATCTCCCTGTTCTCTTTGCTCTACTCTACTTATCTTTCTGCTATTTACTTATAGTATTTTTTATTTAGTGTCTTTCAGATATACACATACACAATGTTGAGATTAAATGTGATATACTCATATATGTATGTAGAAAACCTAGGTCAAATTCATTCCACTGTTGTTCCTTATTCTATTCATATTTGCTCCTCTTCATCTTTTATCTACTATAATGATTTCTGTTCTATATTTTTTTTTAATTCTGCCCACCTTATTTTGTATTAGTTTATGCATATCAGAGAAAACATTTAGCCTTTGTTTTTTGGGACTGGTTTATTCTGCTGAGCACAATAGTCTCCATTTGCATCCATTTACCAGCAAATGCTATAATGTCATTCATATTTATAGCTCAGTAATACTCTGTTGCATATACATAACACATTTTCTTTGCCCATTCATCTCTTGAATGGAACCTAGGTTGGTCTCATGACTTGACTATTGTGAATTCTGTGACAGAAACATTGACATGGCTGCCTCACTGTAGTATGTTGATTTTTAAACTTTTGTATACATACTCAATAGCTGGGACATATAGTGGATCCACTCCTGGTTTTTAAAATAATCTCCATATAGTGTATAGTTAAAAATAAAGAAAAGGTAAATTGAAAAAAAAAAGCCTGGTACTGGCACCAAAACAGGCATGGAAATGAGTGGAATAGAATAGAAAACAGAGACAAATCAACATAAATACAGATATTTGATACTAGATGTTTTAGTCACCTTTTTTGCTGCTGTGACTAAAGGACCTGACCAGCACAGTTATAGAGAAGAAAGACTTTATTTGAGGGCTCAAACTTTCAGAGGTCTTAGTCTATGTAAGACTGACTCCATTTCTTGGGGCTCAAGATGAGGCTGAACATCATGGTGTAGTGTGTGGCAGCGGAAGCAACTCATATCAGCATGATCAAGAGCAGAGAGAGAGAGACTGTACTCTCCAGATACAAATTTATATACAATTTTCACCTCCTCCAGCCACACCCTACCAATTTAGGTAATCCTGTAATGGATTAATTTACTGATTGTTCAGTTATTTCTTGAGTCCTTCCGTATTTGATTTGTTCTCTGATTGGGCTAAGGCTATAACTAAATCATTTGTCCTCTAAACTTTCTTGCATTGTCACACATGTGAGCTTCACACATGTAAACCTTAACACTAGACAAAGTTCCAAAAGCATACATTGGAGAAAAGCTAGCTTTTTTTAAAAAAAGTTGCTGGTAAAATGGAAGTAGAAGATGAAATTTAAAGCCTATCTCTCGCCCTATACTAAAGTCAACTTAAAGTGTACTAAAGACCTAGGAATTAAACTGTAAGTGCAAGAACACAATATTGACACAACACTTCAACATCTCAATGAAAGAACTGACTTTCTTAATTAGACTCCTAAAGTGCAAAAAAATCAAAGTGGGATAGTATCACATTATAAACCTCTGCACAGCTGAGGAAAAAATTAAGAACATGAATAGATAGTCTGTAGAATAGGAGAGGTTATTTTCCATCTGTTCTTCAGATATGGCATTATTATCTATAATATATAAAAATTCAAAATATATAACACCAAAACAAACAAACAAACAAAAAACCTAAATAACTCAATCAAGACATGGTCAAAATAACTAAACAGACACTTCTCAAAAGAAAAAAATATATAAATGTCAAAAAATATATGAAAAAAAGATAAGCATTTCTAGTGATAGATAAATGCAAATTAAAATTCCATTTGTTTTTTTTCTCTCACTGTGTTCAGAATGGCAATTATCAACTGCTATGTTTTGGATGTGAGGTGGCACCCAAAAGCTAATGTATGAGACAATGAAAGAAGGTTTAGGGGGTGAATGATGTGGTTATGGGAGCCTTAACCCAATCAGTGAATTAGTCCCAATGGGCTTAAGTTAGTAGTAACAGTAGGCAGGAAAGGTATGGCTGGAGGAGGTAGGTTATTGGAGGCCATGTCTTTGGGTTACATATTGTGTATCTGGCAAGTTGAGTCTCTCTTTCTTTCTGCTACCTGATTATCACATGAGCTGCTTCCCTCCACCTCACTCTTCCACCATGCTGTATTGCCTTACTTGAAGACCTAGAGAATGTAGCTAGCCATCTATGTACTGAGACTTCTGAAACAATGAAAATAAACTTTTTCTGCTGTACAGTGTTTTGGTCAGATATTTTAGTAACAACAGAAAAAGAATGACTAAAAAAGAAATTGATGCCAAGAAGTGCAGTCGTTGCTGTGACTAACCTGCCTGTGTTATTCATAATCTTTTGCAGATTTCTTGTGTGAGGAATTTAAAGATATTTAGCAGTGCAAGCTGAAAATGCTTTATGTTTTTGTAAGCATAGCTTAATGGCTGATTTCAATGGGAGCTCAGAAAACTAAAATGCCAATAGGACTCTAGAAAGTAAAGACAGGACCCAAGAGGGTTAGAGGAAAAGGAGGACATTATTGGTAATCAGACTATAAGCTATTCCTTTCATATTCTGGCTGAGAAATTGTCTGCATTTGCTTATGTCCTGAAAATTTCTGTGAGATTGATTTTAAAGATGATTGGGTCTTAATCTGGTGTAAGAAATTTCTAGACAACCTAGAATTCAGGTGGTGGCATGGATATTGGTGACAGCTTTTAGCCATTTTTTTGTGATAATCAAGAGCAGAAAGCAGAGCAAAAAAAATTTGAAAAACCTGGACTTGATAGGTGAGAGTAAAGTTGAGGCTAAGGAATTTGCATTCCTTAAAAGTATTCCACCACTAAAGCTGAATACTTTACCCAGAAACAATAAGAAAGATGGCTTTAGTGCCATCAGGAATTGTAAAGATCATATTCATCTCTAACTCAAGGAATAAAAAGTAAAAATTATATTGAGAAGAGAACAGTGGCATACCCTTCTTGACCAAGGAGTCAAGGAAGATTTTCAACATTCTCAACTACCCAGGCCCTCAGAGGTTGATATATACAAGGTTATTGGAGGGTTGGATACTGCTTGAGATGGTAGCAGAGCTTGGTGTTAGTCATGTAGTTCTGGTTCAGCAAGAATGCAGGATGTTAGAATTAGGGGGTCAGGGAGACTTCCACCAAGATTTCAAAAGAAGGCCTGGGAGGATGGGAAAAGTGCAGCTGTATCAGAGTTTCCAAAGGCAACCCCTGAACAGGGGAAACATGAACGTGTGAGGAGAAAGCTGAAAATGCTAGAGAAATTCCCAACATTTAGAAATGCCAAAAACGTGGGACATAGTATTGAGCAGACCAATCTAAGAGAAAGTTCACATGGGCTGCAACAAACTTGGCAAAAGGGGTGGAGCTACACAAATCCTTTGAATAGAACATCACGATTTCAGGTGCCCCAGAGTCTGTACAAGAGGCTACAGTACTTTATTACCCAGCTGGATTTTAATGTTGCTTTGACCATATCCCTTCTTTCTATGCCAGTATTTTTGTGAATGTAAATGTTTACTCTTTACATTTATATGTTGGATACTTGTAAATAAGTTTTGTTTTTTACAGGAGCTCATGATGCAAGCTTGTCCTGAGGCTCAGAGGACGGTGGATTTGTAATTTTGGACAATATTGAAACTGTTGAGACTATGGGGACTCTTGGATATGGACTAAGTATATTTTCCATTGGGAGAGATCATGAGGTTTTGGGAGCCAGAGGTGGAATTTTATATTCTGGATGTAAGCTATCCCCCAAAGTTTATGTGTGTGACAATGCAAGAAGGCTTAGAGGAGAAGGATTGGTGCACAAATTTCTTAATCCAATGAGTGAATCAATCCCATGGTGGGATTAACCAAGTGAAATGAAAGCAGGTAGGTTGTAACTGGAGAAAGTGGGTCATTGAGGGCATATATTTTGAAATATATATATATATATATATATATATATATATACATATATATATTGAAGGGGTACCTGGGACTGAGCGCTCAGGGACATTAAAACACTGAGTGACATCCCTAGCTCTATTTTGTATTTTATTTAGAGACAGGGTGTCACTGAGTTGCTTAGTGTCTTGTCATTGCTGAGGCTGGCTTTAAAATGTAATTATTCTGTCTCAGCCTCCTAAGCCACTGGGATTACAGGCATGCACCACCATGCCAAGCAGTGTATATATTTTGTATCTAGCAGTATTTCTCTGCTTTCTGATAAACACGCGAGCTGCTTCACTCCAGCAGAGTCTTCTGCCATGATGTTCAGCCTCACTTCAAGCCCCAAGGAAAGGAGCTGACCTTCTATGGACTGAGACTTCTATGGATTGAGACCTCTGAAACTGATCCCATAAATAAATTTTTTTCTACTCTATAATTTTTCTTGTCAGGTCTTTTATTTAATGTAGAGAAAAAGATGACTAAAACATCAACAATACAAGTAACAATAAATGTTGGCATGGATATGAGGAAAAAGGTACATTCAAAACTCTTGGTGGGGATGTTATATTTCCTAATTAGTGCTTTGCTTACTACTTATTGCCTCAATGAGTATTTGTCAATAATAAAAAGAAGTTGAGATGGTATCTTAGGGTGGTTTTGATTTGCATTTCTCTGACTGCTAGAGATGGTGAGCATTTTTTCATGTACTTGTTGATTGATTGTATGTCCTCCTCTGAGAAGTGTCTGTTCAGATCCTTGGCCCATTTGTTGATTGGGTTATTTGTTATCTTATTGTCTAATTTTTTGAGTTCTTTGTATACTCTGGATATTAGGGCTCTATCTGAAGTGTGAGGAGTAAAAATTTGTTCCCAGGATGTAGGCTCCCTATTTACCTCTCTTATTGTTTCTCTTGCTGAGAAAAAAACTTTAGTTTAAGTAAGTCCCATTTGTTGATTCTTGTTATTAACTCTTGTGCTATGGGTGTCCTATTAAGGAATTTGGAGCCCGACCCCACAATATGTAGATCGGAGCCAACTTTTTCTTCTATCAGACGCAGAGTCTCTGATTTGATATCAAGCTCCTTGATCCATTTAGAGTTAACTTTTGTGCATGGCGAGAGGAAGGGATTCAGTTTCATTTTTTTGCATATGGATTTCCAGTTTTCCCAACACCATTTGTTGAAGATGCTATCCTTCCTCCATTGCATGCTTTTAGCCCCTTTATCAAATATAAGATAGTTGTAACTTTGTGGATTAGTCTCTGTGTCCTCTATTCTATACCATTGGTTTGCCCGCCTGTTTTGGTACCATCTCACTCCAGTAAGATTGGCAGCCACTATGAAGTCAAACAACAACAAGTGCTGGCGAGGATGTGGAGAAAAGGGTACTCTTGTACATTGCTGGTGGGACTGCAAATTGGTGCGGCCAATTTGGAAAGCAGTTTGGAGATTCCTGGGAAAGCTAGGAATGGAACCACCATTTGACCCTGCTATTGCCCTTCTCAGACTATTCCCTGAAGACCTTAAAAGAGCATGCTACAGGGATGCTGCCATATCGATGTTCATAGCAGCACAATTCACAATAGCTAGACTGTGGAATCAACCCAGATGCCCTTCAATAGATGAATGGATTAAAAAAATGTGACATCTATACACAATGGAGTACTATGCAGAAATAAAAATGACAAAATCATAGAATTTGCAGGGAAATGGATGGCACTAGAGCAGATTATGCTTAGTGAAGCTAGTCAATCCCTAAAAAACAAATACCAAATGTCTTCTTTGATATAATGAGAGCAACTATGAACAGAGCAAGGAGGAAGAGCAGGAAGAAAAGACTAACATTAAACAGAGTCATAAGATGGGAGGGAAAGGGAGAGAAAAGGGAAATTGCATGGAAATGAAGGGAGACCCTCATTGCTATACAAAATTACATATAAGAGGTTGTGAGGGGAATGGGATGATAAACAAGGAGGGAAATGAATTACAGTAGATGGGGTAGAGAGAGAAGATGGGAGGGGAGGGGAGGGGGGATAGTAGGGGATAGGAAAGGTAGCAGAATACAACAATTACTAATTGGGAATTATGTAAAATTGTGGATGTGTAACCGACGTGATTCTGCCATCTGCATTTGGGGTAAAATTGGGAGTTCATAACCCACTTCAATCTAATGTATGAAATATGATATGTCAAGAGCTTTGTAATGTTGTGAACAACCAATAAAAAAAATAAAAAATTAAAAAAAGAAAAAGAAGTTGATATTTAAATAAATTATATAAAAAGTTGTGAATGCATTTCATCAAATGAAAAAATATGACTTTAAGAGCAATATAGAGACTGTTATTAATTTCATATAACATTTGCCTGTACCTATTTTTTCTTGAAGTATGTAAACAATAGTTCTCCTTGTCTAATACCTATTTAACCTTTCTTTTCTAACAGAATCCCCATAATATTAAGAGTGGTCATCTTTCCAGCTAAAGGCTTTGTCTGGCTTGGATTACAGTGAAGATGCATTGCCATGAAATAAAATTCTACTAAAAAAAAATTGTGTGAGAAGTATTTCTGGAAGGGACTTTCAGGAGCTATTATAAAGAACAATATGGAAGTTCCCTGAAAAACTGAAAACAGATTTACCATATGATTAATATATCACACTTCTGGACATAGAAATAAAAGGAATAAAATCTGCATACCAAAGACACACCTACACTCCCATATTTACTGGATTACTATTCACAGTAACTAAATCGTGGAACCAACCTATGTGAATGGATATAGAAACTATGTTCCATGTACATAAGAAAATATTATTTACCCATAATGAAGAAAGAAATCCTTTCATTTGCATCAAAATGTACAGAACTGAAGGAGATTATGTTACATGAAATACACTAAACACAGAAAGATAAGCACTCCATATTCTATTAGGAAAAAAAAAACAATTTGACCTGAATATAGAAAATTGAATTCTAGAGTCTGAGAAGGTTAAGGATGAGGGTGAATCAGAGACTGGATTTAACCAGTAGTGTTAGTCAGATTTTTGTTGTTGTGATCAAAAAAAAAAAAAAAAGACAAGAAAACTTAGAGGAGGACAAGCTCATTGTGGGCTCACAGTTTCAAAGGTTCTATTCATGGTCTGTCAAATCCATTTATCTGGCCTGCGGTGAGGCAGATTGTCATGGCTGAAGGGTATAATGGAGGAAAGCTCCTCAGCTCATATCAACTGAGAAAGACTAGCATGCCTTGGAAAGAAAAGTCCCTTCATAGAAATAACCCCATTGGCCTATTTGCACCAAGTAGGTCCTACTCCCAATATATCATTCATCTATAAATGGATTAATCTATTTAATGTACTGAAATGGTTAATTTGGCTTTTTTAAAGTATTTAACCTTTATGTTAATTTTTTAATTCTTATTTTTTACGTGGTGCTGAGGAGTGAACAGGGGGCTTCACCTGTGCTAGGCAAGTGCTGTACCACTGAGCTACAAACCCAGCCTTATAATGGTTAATTTGAATTGTCAACTTCATTGGATTAAAAGATGCAGAAGTTTCTGGGTGTGTCAATGAGGGTGTGTATAGGAATGATTGACATGTGGAACAGCAATCTGAAATGGAGATTCAGCCGCACGACCAGCTAGAGGTTCAAAACATAGAAATTAACTAGTGAGATCAAATGAAAGAAACACAACACTCAAATTACCTTTTTCTTGCCCAGCTCAGAGATGGCTTTCCCCAGCTCTTGCCTCTAGCCACCTGATGTGGCATCGAAGTTTACACAAGAGACCAGCAAGAGAGAGAGAGAGAGAGAGAGAGAGAGAGAGAGAGAGAGAGAGAGAGAGAGAGAGAGAGAGAGAGAGAGGCACACCAGAGAATGAGCTTTTATTGAGAAACAAAAAATTAAGGGCAAAATTTCATCCAATGAAGGTCAAGGGGGGCAGCATTTCAAGGTCAGGGTCAGTGATTGGCTTTCAGGTCAGTGGTCAGTCACACCCCCACACAAAGAAGCCCTTGCACCTGGGTAAGGGTGGGGAAAAGCTCTGACACACACCCATCTGAGCATCTCACACCCATCCAGGGAGGGAGCTCAATCACTTGCAAGAAAGGCTTCCCACAGGAGACCCTTCCTAAGCATGGGCAGCACCATCCAAAAGTCTGGAGAATTTGATGTAATAAAGTTTGGAAGAACAAAGAAGCAGCTGGGGATGCAAGCTTGATTCTTCTTGAACAAGTTTTTATTGCTGATGAGAATTTCTGAGGAAATCAGACTCTCGCTCCTTCACTTTTCCAAAGTGGAATCTGCCAATGATTTTCCAGGGAGTTTCCAGAAGCCTTTGGTCTGAGACTAGGGTAGCATCATCAATCCTTCTTGTTCTGAGGCTTCAGTATCTTGGATTGTGCAGCTACTGTGTCCTTCAGGTCTCCAGCTTGAAGATGATCATTGTGGACTATCCAGCTTCTGGTTGTTTAAGCAAATCTATTAAACCTCCTTTTAATAATCACACTTCCTGTTAACTCTGTCCTCTAAAGAATCCTGATCAATATATCTACTGATGATGTCAGAGCACTAATTAATGCATAAGAGCCCCACCTCTGGACCTTGCTTCCTTGTGGAAAATTCTGCCCCTAACATACCCCTTGAATTTTATTTTTGCCTCCCCAAACTACAAATTGTGATGCTTTCCATACAGTAAGCTGTGCCAATAACAGGGTTCAGCTTATTTTCTTCCCTTTTTACATGAATTATTCTTTTGTGCTGCCTGTTGCTGAACGCTGGATATTCATTGCTTATTGCATATTGTCCTGTTTTCTAATTGTTTATGATGGAAGAATATACCTTATCTTTGTTAATTTAACATGACTGTCAAAATAAATTCATGATGGTGTACCTATTAAATGAAAAATTCTAACTTAATAAAACAAAGACATCAAAGAATAAGTATCACTCTCCTAATCTGTTAATTATACTTATCAGAAACAAAAAAATAAATTCATAATTACAAGGTAGTGTTTTATAAAATACAAGCAAAATAATGGTTAATTTCACATCTGTATGTCTTTCTCATGTTATTTCCAAAAATTTTGTCAGTATGTATCATTTCATTCAAGTTAGGCAAAAAAGAAATAGAAACTTCATTAATGAAAAGCTTAAAAATTCTTCACTAGTTTAATACTCCTACAATGTCTTTTATATGTGATGAAAACCCTAAATTATCCTCAAAAGTGTAGGTCTGCATTCAAACATAGAGAATGTAGACATTGCTGTGAGTTTTTCAGACAATAACTGCTCTTTGAAATTCTTATGGAAAATTTATTTATGTTATGTAGACAGCCCAGAAATTCCTTACATTCTCCTTAACTTGAAACAAAGAATTTAAATTGGAAGAAAATAGAAATGTGAGAAATCACATTGTTTTAGACAGCTTTTTTACTCTTGTGAACAAAAGACCTGACCAGAACAATTAGAGGAGAAAAAGTTTATTTGGTGGCTCATGGTTTCAAAGTTCTGAGGCCATAGATGACTGATTCCATTGCTCTGGGCAGAAGGTGAGACAGGACATCATGGTGGAAGGATATTGTGGAGGAAAGTGGCTCAAGACAAGATACTGGAAAAAACAGAGAGCATTCTCCTCACCACAAACAAAATGTAAAAATCCACGGCATGCTTCCAAGGACCCATTTCCTCCAACCACACGGTACCTACCTACAGTTACTGCCCAGTTAATCACTATTATGGGGTTAATACACTGATTAAGTTTAGACTTTTATAACCCAATCATTTCACCTCTAAATGTTCTTGCATTATCTCACACATAAGCTTTTGTGGGAACATCTAATCTCTAAGCCATAACATTCTGAGTGAGACCTAAGAAATATTCTTTGCTGACCTTTGATAATAAATTTTATACATTCCCCTTAAATTAAAGAATAATATGTCATTTATTCTAAGAGATTTGTCTTGCATTGTTTTCTTTTATTATTTTTGAACTCTTTGTCAGTAGTGCATAATGTCTTCTAGGTAGATTAAAACTTTAAGCAAACTACAAGCATTTAACACCTTTATTTTCCACAGTTTATTAAACAACGTAAGTCATGACATTTGCTAATTTGTAGGCAATTAATAATTCCCCCCTAAGGTTTAATTAAATACAAAAATTTTTAGTGATCAAACAATGATCAGCATTTATAATTTTATGTTAATATTTTGGACTTTAGGATCAAGTTTTTTTTTTCTGGGCATATATAAGTCATCAACAACAAAAAGTTGATTCTTTTCTTTATTATGTAACTGTAGTTAATAAAACATTTAATCTGCTAACATTTTAAAATATTTATAAGCTATAACATGAAGATTAATTCTGAGGTCATGCATGTCAGGAATCTATTATTACAGGAAATGAACCATCATTTAGATTCTACTACAGGCTATTCATTTTCTTTCCCAGTCTGTAGCAATTGTTAAAGCTGTGGATGTGATATAGACTTTTGGTAGACATAAATGTCAATTTTATACACCTGTTAAAAATGTATGCTATAAATATTTCAAAAGTATTATGTATAAATCAAAAGTTTTTAATGAAAGATTCTTTAGCATATGCAAACAGCTTATTTTTAACAAATTGATGTCTTATACCTTTGTGATGCAAGTTTATTTTTCTTCTGCCTTATGTTGGTAAGCAGGTTAGAAGACATACCTGACTTTAAATTGAAAGTCTGCATAAACAGGTAACATGGGTTCCCTCAGCTTAACTAGAAGTTTTCTCAAAATATTCTAAGTAAAATTTACATTATTTATATTACAATTTCTGTTTTAAGTTTAATTCATAATTGTTTGAAATGTGGGTTATGCTAAAGTAAATATAGAATAAAAACAATATAAATTAATCTATATATTTTATTAATTTTCCAAGTGGCAAAACAATGAGATAAGGAAAATAAGCCTCATATAGACAATTTTTAAACATTTTCATGCATTACATCACCTGGAGGTGTTGTTAAAGCACAAATCTGTAAAATTCACACCTAGAGTTTCTGACTTAATGATTGTAGGGCCTGAGATTTTGGAATTTCAATGCATTTCCAAGTAGTGCAGATGGAACATGTTGCAAGATTATGAATTCACTCTTTTGGGCTAGAATGTACTGACTAAAGTAACCCTTTACTGACACCATATAAAAAGTTTAAAAAGTTAAAAATGCATAAAAACTGAAATTTAATTATAAAAACTATAGTGTGACAAATGCAGTTATTTATTCATGACCTTTGAGTTCACAATACTTTATTGAATATCACAAAAAATACATAAAATAAATTAAGCAGAATAAATTTCATCGAAATTAAAAATTAATAATTTATTTATAATATTATTCAAAGAATTAATAGTTAAAAACTTTGCAAAATTAATAAAATATATAAATATATACATCCAAGAAACTCAACTAAACTAAGCGGGGTAAACTGAAAGATATCCACACTGAAACATGGTATAGTTAAATTGTCAAAAGATAAGAAGATCTTTAATTTATTAACAGAGAGGTGACTTAAAATAGTCTGTGACTCCTAAGAAGATCAACAGTTGGTTTCTCACAAGAAACAATAAAATAAAGAAAGTAGTAGTTTGATATAATTAAAATGCTTAAAGAAAAAAATGTGTCCTCTAAAATTCTATGGAAAAGAATAGCATTCTAATAGAGAGAAGAAAAAATAAAAATATTCCAAGATAAATACAGCTAAAAAAGTTTGTAAGTATTAGACATGCCACACAATAAATGTGAAGTTTTCTTTCAGGATGAAAATAAGAAAAAGTAAACAATAACATGAGACCTAGGAAGAGAAGATGGCAGACCAGAGGGAGGCAGCATTCTATGTCGCTTGGTGATCCAGATCTTACCTAGTCAGAATACTGCATCTTTGACAGTGTTAGAGGACCCCTATACAGCTAATTTCCACATAAATCACCAGCACTGTGACCCCTGCATAGGACTCCAAGCCTCAGCATTTGAGTAGGACTTTGGACCTCTGACTCCCAAAACCCAAAGCCCACATTTCTAGCCCACACAGGACTCATGAGGGCCTTATCAGAATCACCTACCAGCACCTCTACAGAACTCTCAAACTTCGCTATACTCCCATTCAGGTCACTCTGCTGGTACCTACCCAGAGCACAACACCATCACCTGGCTCCCCCCATGACACCAGACACCCAGGCAATGGAAGCAGACCACCTCCATCTTAGATAGCCTTTCTTGCCTTATCAGATCTCCATATGGCCATGTATCAGGTTTCCAACTACCCCTCTCCCCAAGGGCAATAACACAGAAACTATCGAACACAAAAACAGCTTTCATTTGTACAGGTGTGCAGTGCAACCAGGGCACCGCCCACCTGGTTTGAGCCTCGGTGTGAGAGGCCCTATAGTTGGGAACTGCTAAGGGAGAGGGAATATGAGACTAAAGTTTGGAGCCTAACAGAGAGACCAGGAACTGGGAAATTTCCAGGCAAGATAGGGAGATAGTAGCAAGCGCTCAAGTCATATGAGCAGTCCCAAAAACAGAACTGTGATGTGTAGTCTTCCTACAGGGACTGACAGGTGGCACTCCCTGCTTCCGGGCACCCTACATCAGAACCAGTCTTTCCACCCTAGTTACCTCCGCCGTCCTGAGGGCAGAGACACCAGCTAACAACAGACAATCCCAACCATTGGATCAGAATAGAATCATAAAAGAAACAAATCTCTAAAACTAGCAACAATCCTGGTTTTTTCCAATGAGTTTTTGTTTTCTTTTTTTTCAACCCCTCTATCCTTCTACCCTCGAATTCCCAACATATGTGAATCCAAAAACTTTGCATGAAATAGGACTTTGAGGACTGAGTCATCTGAATAATATATGCTTTTTTCCCTCTTTTCTATTTTCTTCTTTCATCTCAAAATTTTACTATTTTAACATCCTGTATTTGTCTAAATACATATGTGTGTTTGTTTTATGTACTCTATTGTCTTCCCACATACTTGTCTACCCTAAATTACTTCCTGTCTATTCTCTTGCTCCTAACCCTCGACATTAGATTTCTCTTTCACACTTCCTAATATATATTAACTCTGTATCCTCACATCCTACCTCCTCAGCATGTTGGCAAATGCCCCAACCACACTTTATTGTCCACCTTCAGAAACTGTAAACCTTTTTATAAAGCTATGGATTATATTTTAGATAATAAATGAATTCAACATTTCAGTACATTGAAACTAAATTGTAAATGTCTTAAAAACAAAAAATTGTTCATAGGTAACAAATTCTTGATATTGGGATCTGTTAACATTATCCTTCCTGACAAAGGAGAGATCTTGGAACCCTAAAAGGGCACTATAATCCTATAGGGTAAAAACAACAACACCCCAGACACACAGAGCTGGAAAGGAAGACACACAAGCAACATGAAAAGACAAAGGAATAAAGTGCCCAAAACAAATCAAGATATCACTTCATTAGAATCATTGGCAGCCACAGCAGAAGAAATTACAGAGAAGGAGTTCAGGATTTACATGGTTAAAAGGTTCTGTGAACTCAAGAAAGATATAAGAGAGTAAACACAGGCAGTAAAAGATCACTTCAACAAGGAGCTACATTAAAAAAAAATAATAATAATGCAGGAAGCAAAAGATCACCACAACAGGGAGATAGAGTTTGGGAAAAAATCCATAAAATGAAAACAAAAAAACATAAACAAAGTTAAAAACTCAAATGAAAGCATCATCAAGAGAGTAGACCATTTGTAAGATAGAACATCAGACAATGATGATAAAATATATAATCTTGAAAAGAACATAGAGTACACAGTGATAATGGTAAGAAACTATGAGCAGAACATTCAAGAAATATGAGATAGCTTAAAAAGACCAAATTTAACAGTTATTGGGATAGAGGAAGGCATAAAGATCCAAACCAGGGGAATGAACAATCTATTCAATGAAATAATATCAGAAAACTTTACAAACATGAAGAATGAATTGGAAATCCAAATTCACTAAGCCTACAAGATGCCGAATGTACAAAATCACAATAGATCCACACCAAGGCACATTAAAATAAAAATGTCCAACATAAAGAATAAGGAGAGAATTTAAAAACCCACAAGAGAAAGGAATCAGATTACATATAGGAGAAAAACAATTAAGATAACAGCAGATTTTTCAACACAGACCCTAAAAGCTACAAGATCCTGGAACAACATATATCAAGCTCTGAAATAAAATGGGTGCCAACCAAGAATCTTGCATCCAGCAAAATTAAGCAATACATTTGAAGATGACATACAAATTTTCCATGATAAACAAAAGTTAAAAGAATTATAGCTAGAAAACTAGCACTACATAACATTCTTGGAATAATATTCCATGAAGAGGAAACAAAAAACAACAATGAAAATCAGCAGAGGGAGGTAGTAACAAAAATGAAAACCTAATCAAAGAAGAAAATCAAGTCAAGTTAAATAACAAAAATAATTAAATATGGCTGGGAATACAAACCAAATGTCTCAATAATAACCCTGAAGCTTAATGGCTTAAACTCACCAATCAAAAGACATAGGCTAGCAGATTGATTAAAAAAACAAGACCAAACAACATGTTGCCTCCAGGAGACTCATCTGATAGGAAAAGACATACACAGATTGAAGGTGAAAAGTTGAGAAAAATCATACCCCTCACATGGACCACAGAAGCAAGGAGTGTTTCCCTCCTCATATCAAATAAAGTAGACTTCAAGCCAAAGTTAATCAAAAGGGATAAAGATGGACATTACATACTGCTCAAGGGAACCATACACCAAAAAGACATAAGAATTATAAATATATATATACCCCACACAATGGTGTACTTATTTTCATGAAAAGAAAATAAACAAAGTTAAAAAAAAATTTCTCAAGTTCAACAGTCAAATTGTTCACAACCCAATAATCTTGGGTGACTTTAACACACCTCTCTCACTACTGGATAGATCTTCCAAATAAAAGTTGAAAAAATAAACTAGAATTCAATAATATAATCAATAAATTAGACTTAACTGACATATATAGAGTATTTCAACTGGCATCAAGAAGATACACTTTCTTCTCAGCAACACATGGACTCTTCTCTAAAATAAACTATATAATATGCCACAAAGCAATTCTTAGAAAATATGTAAAAGTAGAGATACTACCATGCATTTTATTAGATCATAATGGAATGAAATGAAAAATCAATGACAAAATTTTAAAAATAAAAATTTCTCCATCACCTGGAAACTAAAAAATATGCTACTGAATAAACAATGGGTTGCAGAAGACATCAAAGAGGAGATTTAAAAATTCTTGGAGTTAAATGAGAAAATAGAAACAACATATTGAAATCTCTGGGACCCTATGAAAGCAGTAGTAAGATGAAAGTTAATTGTATGGAGTTCACTCTTTAAAAGAACAAAAAGTCAACAAATATATGACCTCACATTACATCTCAAAGCCCTAGAAAAAGAATAACAAATCAACAGCAAAAACAGTAGAAGGTGAGAAATAGTTAAAATTAGAGCTGAAATCAATGAAGTCAAAACAAAAGAAACAATAAAAAAATTTGACAAAACAAAAAAGTTGGTTCTCTGAAAAAATAAATAAAATTAACAAGCTCTTATCTAACTTAATGAAGAAAAGGAGAGAGAAAACTCAAATTACCAGCATACATATGAAAAAGGTAATATCACAACAGACTCTACAGAAATACAGAGGATAATTAGAAACTATTTTTGAAAACTTATACTCCAATAAGATAGAAGACATTGAATGCACCGACAAATTTCTTAAGTCATACAATTTTCCCAAATTGAATCAGGAAGTTATACACAATTTAAACAGACCAATATCAAGAGATAAAATAGAAGACACCATCAGAAGCTTACCAACCAACAAAAGCCCAGGACCAGTGGACACACACTCAAGCTCTACAAGACCTTTAAAGAAGAACTAATAGCAATACTCTTCAATTTATATCAAGAAATAGAAAAAAAGCAGCACTTCCAAACTCATTTGATGAGACCCATATCACCCTGATTCCAAAATCAGGCAAAGACACATCAAAGAAAGAAAACTTTAGACCATTATCTCTAAAGAAAGTACATTCAAAAATTCTCAAAATAAAATCTGGAAAATTGAAATCAAAAACATATTAAAAAGATCATGCACCATGATCAAGTGGGATTCATCCCAGGGATATAATGTTGATTCAACATAAGTAAATTGATAAATGTAATTCATCACATCAATAAACTTAAAAATAAGAATCATATGAAAATTTCAATAGATGCAGAAAAAACATTTGACAAAATACAAGACCTTTTCATGTTCAAAACACTGGAAAAACTAGGGATAACAGGAACATACCTCAACATCACAATGGCTATCCATGCTAAGCCCTAGGCCAACATCATTCTAAGTGGAGAAAAATTGAAAGCATTCCCTCTAATAACTGGAACAATATAGGGTTGCCCTCTTTCACCACTGCTATTTAACATAGTTCTTAAAACACTGGGCAGAACAATCAAACAGATGAAAGAAATTAAAGGGATATTTATAGGAAAAAAAAGAACTTAAATTAGCACTATTTGCTGATGATATAATTCTATACCTAGAAGACCCCCCCCAAAAAAAAAACACCAGAAAACTTCTAGAACTAGTAAATAAATTCAGCAAAGTAGTAGGATATAAAATCAACATCCATAAATCAAAGGCATTTCTGTATATCAGTGACAAATCCCCTGAGAGGAAAGTGACGAAAACTATCCCATTTACAATAGCCTAAAAAAAAATACTTGGGAATCAACTTAATGAAAAAGGTGAAAGATTTATACAATAAAAGCTGTGGAACCCTAAAGAAAGAAATCAAAGAATATCATAGAAGGTGGAAAGATTTAATTTACTCTTAATAGGCAGAATGAATATTATTAAAAACCATACTACAAAAGCACTATACAGAGTTAATGCAATTCCAATCAGAATTCAAATGGCATTCCTCATAGAAATATAAAAAACAATCATAAAATTCATCTTGAAAAATAAGAGAACCAGAATAGCTAAAGCAATCCTTTGCAAGAAGTTTGAAGAGGTGTCATCACAATACCAGACCTGAAACTATACTAAAAAGCAATAGTAACACAAACAGAATGATATTGGCATCAAAACAGACTGGTAGACCAATGGTATAGAGTAGAGGACACAAAGACTAATGCACAAAATTAAAATTATCTTATATTAGACAAAGGTGTCAAAACCAGGTATTGGAGAAATGATGGCCTCTTCAACAAATGGTGCTGGGAAAACTGGAAATCCATATGTAACAAAATAAAGTTAAACTCCTATCTCTCACCATGCACAAAACTCAACTCAAAGTGGATCCAGGACCCAGGAATTGAACCAGAGACTCTGTGTCTAATAAAAGAAAAACTAGGCCCTAATCTTCATCATGTAGGATTAGGCACCAACTTCCTTAATGACTCCTGTGACACAAAAATTAAAATCAAGAATCACTAAATGGGATGGACTCAAACTAAAAAGTTTCTTCTCAGCAAAAGAAATAATCTGTGAGGTGAATAGAGAGTCTACAGCTTGGGAGCAAATTTTTACCCCTCACACATCAGATAGAGCACTAATCTCTAGGATATATAAATAACTCAAAAAGCTAAACACTGGGGATGTGGCTTAGTGGTCAAATGCCCCCTGAATTCAATCCATAGTACCAAAACAACAACAACAAAACAATAAATAACCCTATAAACAAATGGGTCAAGGACCTGAACAGACACTTCTCAGAAGAGGATATAGAATAAATTAACAAATATATATATATAAAATGCTCATCATTTCTAGCAGTCAGAGAAATGCTAATTAAAACTACTCTATGATATCATCTCACTCTAGTCAGAATGGTAGCTATTATGAAGACAAACAACAAGTGTTGGAGAGATGAGTTTTATGATTGTTTTTTATATTTCTATGAGGAATGTCATTTGAATTTTGGTTGGAATTGCATTAACTCTGAGGATGTGGGGAAAATGTACACTCATACATTGCTGGTGGGACTGAAAATAGGTGCAGCCAACGTGGAAAGCAGTAGGGATATTCCTTGGAAATCTTGAAATGGAACCACCATTTGACCCAGCTATTCCTCTCCTCTGTCTATACCCAAAGGACTTAAAAACAGCATACTACAGGGACACAGCCACATCAATGTTTTTAGCAGCACAATTCACAGTAACTAAACTGTGGAGCCAAACTAGATATCCTTCAGGAGATGAATGGATAAAAAAATTATGATATATATATATATATATATATATATATATATATATATATATATATATATACACACACACACACACACACACACACACACACAATGGAATTGTACTCAGCATCAAAAAAGAACAAAATCATTGCATTTGCAGGTAAATGGATGGTGTTGGAGAAGATAATGCTAAATGAAGTTAGCCAATCCCCCAAAAACATATGCAGAATGTTTTCTCTGATATAAGGAGGTTGACTTATAGTGGGGTAGTCAGGAAGAGCATGGGAGGATTAGATGAATTCTAGATAAGAAAGAGTGATTGGAGGGAAACTAAGGGGGCAGGGGGTTAGCAAGGATGCTGGAATGTGATGGACATTATTATACAAAGTACATGTATGAAACTTGCATTAGATGTCAACATACTTTATATACAGAGATATGAAAAATTGTTATATATATGTGTATTAAAATTGTAATGCAAAAATGTACATGTATAATGGCATAAATTGGCATGAACATACTTTATATACAGAGACATGGAAAATTGTGATCTAAATGTGTAATAAGAATTGTAATGGAGCTGGGGATGTGGCTCTAGCAGTAGTGCACTCGTCCTACATGCATGCGGCCAGGGTTCCATCCTCAGCACCACATACAAACTAAGATGTTGTATCTGCTGAAAACTAAAATAAATAAATAAATAAATATTAAAATTCTCTCTCTCTCTCTCTCTCTCTCTCTCTCTCTCTCTCTCTCTCTTAAAAAAGAATTGTAATGCATTCCACTGCTATTGTGTATTTTAAAAAAAATGAACTCAAAAAGCTAAGCACCAAAATAAATAAATAAAAATAACCCAATCAATAAACTGTTCAAGGACCTGAAGAGACACTTCTCAGAAAAGAATATACATTCAATCAACAAATATATGAAAAAAAGTTCATCACCTCTAGCAATTAGATTTCATCTCACTCCAGTCAAAATGGCAGCTATTATGAAGAAAAACAACAATAAGTATTGGTGAGGATGTGAGGAAAAATGTACACTCACACATTGCTGGTAGGACTGCAAATTGGTGCAGCCAATATGGAAAGCAATATAGAGATTCCTTGGAATTCTGGGAATGAAACCACTATTTGACGCAGCTATCCCTCTCCACAGACTATAGCCAAAGGACTTAAAAATAACATACTACAGGGACACAGCCACATCAATGTTTACAGCAGCATAATTCACAATAGCTAAACTGTGGAGCCAACCTAGATGCCCTTCTGTGGATGAATGGATATAAAAAGTGGTATATATGCACAATGGAATATTACTCAGCAAGAAAAGAGAATAAAATTATGGCATTTGCAGTTAAATGGATAATGTTGGAGAAGATCATGCTAAGTGAAGTTAGCCAATGCCCCTCACCCCCCCCAAAAAAAAGAAATGCTGAATGTTTTCTCTTATATAAGGAGGCTGATTCAGAGTGGGGTAGTGAGGTGGAGCATGGGAGGAATAGAAGAACTCTAGATAGGGCAGAGGGGTGGTATGGAAAGGGAGGGGGCAGAGTGTTAGAAATGATGGAGGAATGTAATAGACATCATTATCCAAAGTACATGTATGAAGACAGGCATTAGTGTCAACATTATTTATATACAACCAGAGATATGAAAAAATGTGCTGTATATGTTTAATAAGAATTGTAATGCATTCTGTTGTCATTCATTTTTTGAAAAATCAATAAAAATAAAAATAACAGCATTCTTCAGTGACAAACTCTAGATAGGGAAGAGGGGTTTGAGGGGAAGGGAACAGGAAGTGGGTTAGCAAATATGGTGAAATGTGATGTACATTATCAAAAGTACATGTATGAAGATACAAATTGGTGTGAACATACTTTATATACAACCAGAGATATGAAAAATCGTGCTGTATATGTGTAATTGGAATGCATTTTGCTGTCTTTTATTTTTAAAAATCAAATAAATAAATACATAAATAAAAATGTGTAAAAAAAACCAATAATGTGGTAATATGATAAAATAAAGAATATAGGGATAGTTATATACATAATTTAACTTAAAAACCAGAATTATTTTACATTTGATATGTATTTACTCGTTATTCCCAGTGTAATCTCAAAGGAAAATCCGTAAAACAATCATTATATGGCTAGGTAAATGGATATACAATATATAAATAAACAATCTGTGATAGCATAAAGGGGAAAAGCATATTCAAATGGGAGCAAAGTGTTTGCACACTATTAAAAACAAATTAATATTATTTAAATTTGATTTTTATGACCTTACCATGTTAATTTTAATTCTCAAATTATTAAGAAAGCATTACATATGTACAGAAAAGAAATATATAATACAATACAAAATATTCAAATAAACATTTAAAGAAAGCACTAATAGAGAATTGAAAAACAAAGAAAAATAATACATATGAAAAACAAGTAGTAAGATGTTAGAAATAAATAGCCCCTTATCTTTAATTGTTTAAATGAAACAGAATATACTACAATTAAAATGAAGTAAATGGAATAATGGATAAAAAAACATTCCTATTCATGTACACTCTAAAAGTATAATTTGTCACTTTAGGGACAAAAGCAAAAAGATGTTGAAAGTGAAAGGATGGAAAAATATATTAAACTCAAATAATTTTTAAATAGTGAGAATTAACATTGCAAGAGAAAAAAATGAATTATATAGTGAGAAAACTTAAAAATGATAAAGAAGATATATATATCACTGAAAAAAACATTTCCAAAAATATATGAAGCAAAATTGATAGAATAAAAGGGAGACATAGTTTAAAAACATTAATGAGAGACCATTACCTCAATTTAAATAGTGTTAATTTTGAAAATTAAACCAGTAAAAAATTAATAGTTAAATAGAGGATTTGAACTATAATGTAAATAAATTTGACCTAGCTCATATCTTTGGAAATGTCTGTCCAAAAAAAAAATACATTCTCCAGTATGTGTAAAATATCCTTCATGAAGGACCATATATTTTAGTCTTAACAAATTTTAATGAATATTTAAATTTAAAATAACAAAGTATAATATCTGATCATAATTATGGGGAGATGGCCAGTGTCTCTTTGGGGAGTTCTTCTTCCTGCCAAAGAGTCTGTAAGGTGAGAAATTAAATTCTAGAATAATTAGTGAAGAGCAAAAGACAAAGTGTCAGAAATATATTTTCAAAAATGGAGCCCTTGGGGCCAGGGTTGTGGCTCAGCTGTAGAGCGGTGGTCTAGCACATTCGAGGCCCTGGGTCAATCCTCAGCACCACATATAAATAAATAAATAAAATAAATGTATTATGTCAACTACAACTAAAAAATATTTATAAAAAAATGGTTGGGGGCAGGGGTTGTGGCTCAGTGGTAGAGGACTTGTCTAGCATGTGTGACGCCCTAGGTTTGATTCTCAGTGCTACATAGAAATAAATAATTTAAAAAAATCATCAACAACTAATAAAATTATTTTAAAAAATGGACCCCCTGATAAGTTTTGCCCACATGGAAGCTGGAAGTAGACAAAAGAAGATGGCTTCAGTAGTTTATTTAAGGGGGTACATCAAAGTCAGGGATAAGATTCCAATGGCAGAGTCTTGCTTCCTGATGTCTTGCAGTCAGCGCAGGTTGATTGGCATCTGGGCAGGTCACACCCAACTCTGGTGTTGTGTGGGACATGGCAGAGTGGATAGGAATTCATAATGGCTCTGGGCAGTCTTACACATAGAAAATGTGGACTGTAAGTTTCCAGACACCAGATGTTACTATTCACTAAACTACAATGTACAGTGACCCACATGAACATGAATGGCTGCTGACACATAAGTATATAGCATTGTATTATAATGTACAACATATAGACTATAATTAATGACACTTATTTACTATTTTGTAGTCTTACCACAAAATAGTAATGTTGAAAAGCAATGGAAGTGTTAACTGCTTTGAATGTATTAAGCATTTCACTATGCATATGTCTCTTAATACATTATGCTGTACACCTTAAATACAGGTAAGGAAAAATAAACTAAAAAATTAATATATTTTCCAGTGGCATTTTAAAAAAATAAACAAGCTTGTTTTATAAGGACTCTAAAGAGTAATAGAGCCAATATGTTGCATATTTATGTATATCTATATACATACACATATAAAACCCTTGTTTATTATTTGCAAGGGATATATTTTTCTTTTTAATTTTATTCTATTTTTATGTAAAGTGCCAAAATGTTCTTGTAGACAGCATAGAAGTGCATAATACTTTTAATTAATTGAGACAATTACTTTCTTTTAGTTGTAGAGTTTAGTTCATTTCATTGAAATAATTACAAATAAGAAACTACTTACTTCTATCATTTTATTATATTTTCATATATTTTATGTTTTTTTTCAGAGAAAGAGCAAAAAATATTGAATTTTAAGAAATCAATTCATGCAGTTGTCAAGGTTGTTAAATCCAAAGTTTGCATGTGGGTTAGGCAAGCTAGCTAGAGTCACATGGAAATATTGACACCACATTTGAAGTTTGAAGACAATCTACTAACAGAATCTTTTTCTATTTAGGCTATCAATTAATTAGATCAGATTTACACTCATTATGGGTGGTAATCTCAAAGTATACTGATTTAAATTTTAATCTCAAAATTAAAACACCTTAAAGGAAACATGTAGGATGTTTGATCAAGTATTTAAATGCTTCTATGGAGCCAAGTCAACATACACAATGAGCCATCACACTGATCTTTTTGTTCATATGCAAATACAAGGAACACAGAATAGCTCAAACAATTCTGAATAAAAAAAAAAAACCTTATCTAAGGACACATTTTTCCATATCTCAAAATTTAGCAAGAAGTCACAATAATCAAAACAGTTTCACACTAAAATGAAAATTTACACATAGACAAATTGAATAGAATTGAGGATAGAGAAAAAAATATTAATGATATAATCAGTTGATATATGGAAAGAGTACCAAACCACTTAGTGGAGAAAATAATTTTTTATCAATAAATATTGCTGAGCAAATTTCATATCCACATGTAAAAGAATAAATTTATATCCTTATATTTTACATGAAAATTGCCTCAACATGCACCAAAATTTTTTATCTAAAATTGTTAACTATTCAAAAACAATCTTCATGATCTTCAAGTTGACAATTGTTTGTTAAGTATGACACTAAGAGCAAAGGTAACCAATAAATACATAAAACTTTAACAACAATGTTTATTGTAAGGCTGACCATGTAGCTCAGTGGTAGAGCATTTGCCTCACATATGCAAGGCCCTGGGTTTCATCCCCAGTACTACCAAAATAAATAAATAAAATAATGTAAAATTATTCACATTAGCCAATAAATTAAAATAATCTGTTCATCAACTAATCAATGAATAAAAACATGAGATACATATACACAATAGAATATAATTCAGCCATAAAAAGTTGGAATCTTGTCATTTGCAAAAATATGGTAGAACTGGAGCCCATTATGTTAAATTAATTAAGCCAAACACAGAAAGACCAGTACCTCCTAATATAATTTGTGGAATGGATATAAAAAAATTGACCTTCATAAGTTTAATGTAGAAATGTAACCAGAGGCTGGGGAGAGTAAGAGGAAAGGATGGGTGGGGAAATGTTGTTCAATGTATACTAAGTTACAGTTATATAGGAGCAAGAAATTCTGGTATGTGGTTACACACTAGGATTAGGATAGACAATGATAACCTACTGTATATTCCAGAAAATTGAAAGAGATTGATTTTGAATATATATTTTTTAAATAATTTATTTGTAGATGGATACAATACCTTTATTATTTATTTATTTATTTTTATATGGTGCTGAGGATAGAATAAAGAGCCTCATATATTTGAGGCAAGTGCTCCACCACTTAGCTATAACCCCATGCTCTTGAATATTATCTTTATAAATAAATGTTAAATGTTTGAGGGAGTTGGATATATTTACCCTGATTTGAACATTAAAATATCTATCCAAGTAAAAATATATCACATATTAATCTCACAAATATGTGGAATTTATATATATTACTTAAAATAAAATTTTGATAACAAATCATAAATAAAAACTGTGTGGTAACAAACACTCTAATGGTAAAAAGTTAACCCACAAAATGAGAGAAAATGTTTGCAAGTTAGATATAAATAAAGGTTTATTATCCAAATTTTATAACAAAATAAATTCCTATAACTCAGCCACAAAAGTCAAACAGCTATTTCAAACATGGTCAAAATATTTGAATAGACATTTCTCGAAGAAATATTTCTAAATATAAACACATGGAAAGATACTAGATATCATAAATCAATCACTAAGAAAACAAAAATTAAAATAATAAAAATATATAGATTTACACCTACTAGGATAATTTTAATCAAATAAATTGAAAATAGCAAAGGGATGCAGATAAAATGTAATATATATTTATCTATAAATCGTGGGAATGTAAAATGCTGAAGATGCTGTTGAAAATTTTGGCGGTTATTCAAAAAGTTAAACATAACCCAAGATAACCATGACCAACAATTCCACTTCTAGGTATACACCCAAAAAATTGAAAAGAGAGATTCAACTATATACATACACAAAATGTTTGTAGCTTCTTTTTTCAAAAGAGCCCAAAGATGGAAATGACTCATGAATCTATCATCACATGAATGGACAACAAAATACGATATGTCTGTTTAATGGAATACTATTCAACAAAGAATATAGATGTGAATTTTATACATGCTATGACTCCAATGAATCTTGAAAATATTATGCTAGTTAAAATAAGCCAGGCAGGGCACATTGGCTCATACTTGTATTCCCAGTGACTTGAGAAGCTGAAACAGATGGATTACAAATTCAAGGGTAGCCTCAGCATCTTAGTGAGACCCTCAGGAACTTAGTGAGACTTTGTCTCAAAATAACAAAATAAAAAGGGCTGGAATTTAGGTAAGTGGTAAAGCACCCCAGGGTTAGATACTCAGTACCAAAATGAATAAGTAAAATAAAAATAAGCCTGATCTATGATCCCACTTACATGAAATATGTAAATAGCCAAATTCAGAGATAAATAATATTGATTTCATGTTATCAGGGTCTGAGGAAAGGGGGAATAAAAAAATGTGCTTAAGGTATACTGAGTTTATGTTGGGAATGATGATAAATATTTGTTAGTAAATGATCTTGCAGATTGCACAACATTATGAATATAAAAAATCCATTAAATTGTACAACAAATTGTAGTTGAAACATATAAAATTCTTCATTGAATATATATATATATATATATATATATATATATATATATATATAAAACTAAAAAGGAAATTTTCAGGAAATCTGGAGATCCTTTGTTAAACATTATCTAGCAAAATATAATATATAAAATTATGTAGTAGGACTGTCTCCTTTAAGACATCATATGCCAAAATCATTTGACTAATTCCCACAGCTAACATCACTGATTTAAGAGATTTTGGACATGTAACTGGAAGAATTCCTTCTAGAAATGGTATATAGCTCCCTCCATGGCTTCCAATTTGTTAGATTTGATGGAATTGTATCTGTTTCTTATCATAATTGTTTTAATTTTATATTTTATCATAGAGTATCACAGTGCATATTAAATTCAAAGGGAAAACATGGTTTAATCAGCAGCATTTTTTTCCTTTTTAAATGGCACGAACAATAGTGTCTTATAGTCAGTAAAATAAGTAGCCCCTAGTTTGGTATGGATTGGATGTGACTGGTTGCCAGAGTATGTGACTTCATCTTTACTGCAAGTGGAAAGGTAAAGTTAAGTAAAAAATATTTTCTTGTTTTATAGTGGGAGTTGAGCAGTGCCTCAAGACAAATTCCTCACCCATGGGAAAAGGCTTCAGATTGAGAAAATATGTTCTCTTTAGAAAGTACTTTAAGGTCTTTAATAAAGTTAGGTAAGCAAAAAAAAAAAATAGTGAAGATCATACACAGCTTGTGTGATATAAGGGTAGAATTTAGTTTTATACCTTCCATAAAAACTTCTAAATAAGTGCACTTTAGAACCAAGAACATACTATTCCAAAAGTTCTGGGTAAAAAATTTTAATTGTTTATAATATCTTTCTTCTTATCAACATTTTGATATCAATATACATTGGTCTTGTTAATATGAATATTGTAAGGTAAAATTGTTATACATATTGTAAAGTTCAGATGTAATAAGTTTTTTTACAAAGGTACATTATTTAATAAGAAAAATATTATGTATTGATGTGATATGGACTTAATGAATTCTAATTATTGCCAGCAATGTATAGAGTGTGCATGAGGACTCTGGATTCATATGGTTTTTGGTAAAATTTATCTTTCTCTGCCTTCTAGCTCTGTGATACTGGGAAAATTACCCATCCTCTTTGAATATCTATTTCTGTACACTTTTAAAAAATTTATTGGTGCATTACACTTTTACATAATAGTGGGATTTTTATGCCATACTTGTACATGCACATAACATAATTCAATCAATCTCTTTTTCTCAATACTTTCCCTTTCCTCTCCTCCAACTTCCCCTTGATCCACTTCCTCTACTCTACTAGCTTCAAGTATTATTATTATTATTATTATTTTAATTAGTGCATTATAATTATAAATATAAGCAAAATTCATTTTGATATATTCATGAATGGAATAAATATTTGATAGATTTTATTCCCTAGTACTTTCCTATGCCCTCTGCTTCTCCTCCCTTCTCAGTCCTTTTACCCCCTTCTGTAATACTGGTCCACTTCACCTTTTGAATATAGGCCTCCCTGCTTATTGTAAAGGAGATAGATTTTTATTTCCCCTCCCTAAGCTGTCATCAGAGAACAGGATTACCTTTAACCAATCCTAGATCTAGTTATCTGTATTTGAGTACATACCCACAACATGTACCAAGTAATTCACATTTGAAGGATAGTGCCACAAGATCTAAGGAATTAACAAATTAACAAGTGAATCACAATTCTACCTCTCAGGTACACCTGGAATGAAGGTGTACTTTAAAGCCCTCTGTTATCCCTGTGGGCAGAACCACAGCCTCTGGGACTAGTGTCCCCTTTGCTTCTCCTTTGCTAGCAAAGAAATAAACTTTCTTTTTCCTTTTCCTCAAAAGCATGTCTTTGTTATTAAATTGGCTTTCAAGAAGTATGTAAGGCAATAACTCCCTGAATTGGGGGCTCATCATTTAATACAAAGGATAAGTCCCCAATTCAGGGAGTTATTATCTGTGGTGGCACAAAACAAGCTGCTTCCTGTTGAAGGCTCTAGTGCCCTCTCTGTGTGAGAATCCCACAACATTTCTTGAGGGCTCCTGTCCAGGATTTGGAGGCAGTGATTACACCTCCTTTGTCCTTGGTGTGTGTCCAGGGAATGCCAGGGAGATCTCTGGTGGCACTGATCTGTAGGAGATTAACTCTCCCTGCATATCAGCAGGATTACCTCAGAAGCACAAAGGAACCCAGTGGGGCCACAGGAACCAGCCCAGGAAGCACTGCTGATTAGCCAGTTAGGAACACAGATTCAAGAGGTCAATCTGCCTGTAAAGGGCAAAAGGGGAGCATGATCAACTCTCAGAAGTTGCCCCAATAATATGGATTGTGCAAGATGAAACTGCAACTCTAAGGTAGTGGGTGGCAGGTTTGTAAACACTATTTGAGTGCAAAGAAATAAAACTGCCCATATACACTGGCCAGGAAGCACCAGGAGAATCTTGCAATGTGTGCTATATAAGCAAGTGTCCAAACAAATTTGAGGCCAGAAAAAAATATATATATCACTTTTATATTCAAGCTGCTATGGAACATATTTCATAGGCATTCACCTTCTTTTAAAATCTTGACTGACTCCAATGTGATGCAAATGTGCATTCTGGTCTGATAAAGATGTTATACATGCTCT
This sequence comes from Ictidomys tridecemlineatus, assembly GCF_052094955.1. Lineage (NCBI taxonomy): Eukaryota > Metazoa > Chordata > Mammalia > Rodentia > Sciuridae > Ictidomys > Ictidomys tridecemlineatus. The sequence continues at coordinate 45,266,772 of NC_135493.1, forward strand.
TTACTAAAGTAATTATGGCCATGCTCTTCTTATAGTCTGTCTTTTCTGAGGTCAATTTATAATTAAACTTTATCCTCTGTTTTTCTTCTGTCTTTATTCATAGGGCAGTTATTCAAGGGTTAACTAAAACATAGACACACACACACACACACACACACACACACACATACACACACAGTTGCAAGAGAGGGATCTTCTCCTTTAAAGAGTCCTAAGCAGAAAAATAAACAGTGATAATGGTGGAAATAAATTTGCCTCCATGAAAAAGAAGTGACCACCTATTAATTTCCACATCTACCATGACTGAGAAGAGTCTATTTCTAATGTTGGTAACTTCACAGGCTCTATCTTAATTTCAAAAGAGCTTAATATGACAGTCTGTATAATAAACATCTGCAGCTCTTTTTTCTCCTATCTTTGGAATTCATACCTGGTAAAAAGCTCTAAAATCTTTGTTTTCTGTTGATTTTTATGTATATGTGTGCATACCTGTTTTTGTATGTTCTGTTCACATGTATTTGTTTACCATTTACATAGTAACAAAATTGACATATATATATATATATATATATATATATATATATATATATATATATAAATGAGCACTTGTACATGACTTAAACGTTTAACAAAATAGTTCATCTAATATTGGCTAAGTGAATAAAAGTAAAGATATCTTTAATATTACTAACCCACACATTTTCTAGGTGGTCAGGAAATCAATAGAATATTGGTCTCTATAAAATATTTTTTAATATTTTTTTATTTGTACACAATACATTTATTTTATTTATTTTTCTAATGTGGTGCTGACGATTGAACCCAGGGCCTCACAGGTGCTAGGTGAGCACTCTAACTGCTGAACCACAACCTCAGCCCCAGCCACAACACCAGCCCCTCTATAAAATATTTAAAATGTACAGTTCATTGCTTCTAGTGATATGTATACAATTTAGTGTTACTCTTCACTCCAAGATGCAAATTTAAATGTATTTTGGAAAGCAATTAGGGAAACCTAATTTGTTTAAAGATCAACAACATGGAGCATGGAAGAATTTTGACATTTTTAAAAATTTTTTCTACTATAAAAAGGGTTAAGAGTACTCAGGTTTTTTTTCCTTTTTATTTGATTCAGATTTCAGATGTTATAATGCATTGTGTTATTTGTCAAGAGCTCCACCTTACCTGAAATAAGTCACTACCTCTCCCTCTACTCTATGTTAGGATGGCTCCTAAGTAGACTAGACTTAAACTTATTCAAAGTTGTGTTCAAAGGATGGACTTTTGTTTTAAAGATTATTGTTGTCTTAAAATAATTAAATGATATAATACAAAACTAAGTAAAGTGTCTGTTTATTAATTGATTGGGTTATTTTTCTTTTTTGGTGTTGAGTTTTTTGAGTTCTTTATATATCCTAGAGATTAGTATTTTATCTGAGGTGCATGTGATAAAGATTTTCATCCAATCTGTAGGCTCTCTTCTCACATTATTGATTGTTTCCCTTGCTGAGAAGAAGCTTTTTAGTTTGAATCCATCTGATTTATTGATTCTTGATTTTATTCCTTGTGTTTTAGAGGTCTTGTTAAGAAAGTCAGATCCTAGACTGACATGGGGGAGATTTGGGTCTATTTTTTCTTCTATTAGTTGCAAGATGTCTGTTTTAGTTCCTATGTCTTTGATCCACTTTGACTTGGTTTTTGTGCAGAGTGAAAGATAGACACTTAATTTTATTTTGCTACATATGGATTTCCAGTTTTGCTAGCACCATTTGTTAAATATTCTATACTTTCTCCAGTAAAAGTTTTTGGCACCCTTGTCTACTATGAGATAACTGAATTTGTGTGAGTTTGTCTCTGTATCTTCTATTCTATATCATTAGTCTACATGTCTATTTTGGTGTCAATACCATGCCATTTTTGTTACTATAGCTCTGTAGCATAGTTTAAGGTCTGATATTGTGATGGCGTCTGCTTCACTTTTTTTGTTAAGGGTTTCTTTGGCTATTCTGGGTCTGTTATTTTTTCAGATAAATTTACACACCACAGAAGAAGAAATATGATCAGTCAACAGATATATGAAAAAAAATTTCAATACCTCAAGCAATTAGAGAAATGTAAATCAAAACTACACTAAGATTTATTTCACTCCAGTCAGAATGGCAAGTTCCAAGAATACAAGCATTAATAAGTGCTGAAGAGGATGTGCTGGTGGACTGCAAATTGGTGCAACCACTATGGGAAGCAGTATGGAAATTCATCAGAAAACTCAGAATGGAACTATCCAACTTCTCTTATTTATATACAAGTCAGCATCCTCTATTGACACAGCCATAACAATGTTTATAGTACCTCAATTCACAATAGATAAATTTGAAACCAACCTAGGTTTTCTTCAATAGATGAATTGAAAAAGAAAATGTGGCATATATGTATATATTTTCAATGGAATGTTACTCAATTTAAAGAAGAATGGAATTATGGCACTTTCCAGTAAATGGATGGAGTTAGAGAATATCATACTAAGTGAAATAAGCAAATATCCCAAAACTAGAGGCCAAATGTTTTCTCTAATATGTGTATGCTAATTCATAATAAGGGAGTGGGGGCAGTATGGAAGAGTAGAGTTAGCTTAGATTAGGTAAAGAAGAGTGAAGGGAGGGGTGGAGAGGGTATATGGTTATAGAAAAGATGTTGCTTTATGTATATATATGACTGCATGATTTATGTGATTCTACAGCATGTACAATCAGAAAAAATGAGAAATTATAACCCATCTATATATCATATATCAAAGTGTGTAAATACATTCTCCTGTCATGTATAACTAATTAAAACAAATTTTTAAAATTTACAAAAACTTAGTAAAGATTTTGAAAAATATAAAAGATATATAATATTATAACAAAGTTTTAAAAGAGAGTAAATTTGTAAAGTGTCTCATATGTGACTGAGTTGATAAGCCTATGGATCTTTGTGAAGGCAAAATACATTCCAAAGATATGTTAAAATTATTATAGAAATTAAGTCTCTTGATTCAAAACTATTGTAGAAACTGATTATGTTTTTGGTCTTTTTAATTTTATTTTATATTTTCCATATAAAACTTTATAATTTTTAGATGCTAATGCTTTGAAAAAAATATTCCTTTTAACAAGACAACCTAAGTTAATTTTGAAATAAGTCATCACTTATAGGACAGGAAAAATATTAAGACTCACTTTCAGTACTAATGCTGACTCCAATTAAATGAAAGAAATGAATAAGTATAAAGTAAATATATCAAAGTAAAATCCCAATTCTCCCAGTTTAAGACCTGTAATACTGATCTACTTAAATTTTAAAACCAAAATAAATACAAGAAAGTTAAAGGGCTAAAGAAAATAGCCAATATTTGGTTCTTGACCCTTGAGATGAGCTAGAAACCAGGGAAAGATGTTGTAAATCTTCTCTCAGGGATTTACAACTCTGGGTCACATGAAATTTCTATCAGGGGTATCATAGGGACCCAGGAAGCCAACAAGTGCACATTCTGAAAATAGGAGGATCATTGAAATGGAAATGTTCATCATGCTTCCAAGGGAAGCCACACATAATCAGCAAGACTCTGACCCATCCTGGCAGATGGCATAACTGTTATAGAAACCTAAAGGAACTAATAGGCTTCTCACTAGTCTCCATGAGTAAACATCAGAGGAATCTCAGCTGACCTTTAGCAATAGATATTAACAAGGTCAAGGTAGGCCAATTGAGTCTGGAACACCTGGCAGGAGAGTTATAATCAAAACAGAGCTATTCCTGGGCTGACATTCATGGTTGAGGTGGTGCAATTTATGACAATGGAATTAAAGATTACCTAGAAGATTACCTATAGATTACCTAAAGATTACCTATACAGTGCATAGCATACTCAGAAACTCTAAAGTTACAAGCAAAATGTGTCAGGAAACCTACCTACACTAGACCAGGTATTGAAAATTGCTTTGTTAAGGATTGATTCTAGCCCTACTAGACAGGTTATCTTTTTTGCGAGATTCTTTATGAATGTCTTCCTCCCTTTATTAGGGGTATACAAGGAGATCTAAAAATTGGGCAACATTACTCTGAGAAAACAGATGCAGGCTTTCTGCTCAACCTTTACCACATACAATATTGGATTAAGGAATGACTATCCATGAATCTAAACACTAATGCCCACTCCTTTAAACTAGGAAGTGCAGTATGGCTAAAGAAGAGAAATGTCCAACCTCTAAGGCCTCTTTGGAGGAATTTGTTCACTGTCATTTTATCCACTCCTGTTGCATTAAAGGTGGCAGGAATGATACCCTGGATTCACCACAAAAAAGTGAAACCTGGTTCACATGACTGAGAGTGCATTTCCAATCTAGTTACATCATGCAAGTTGACCATTCAAAACAAGTAAGCTAAACCTAAAGAGGCCCTGAGGACAACATGTCTTTTATCACCCTGGAAGCTGACTAATTAATCTATGAAAAGCAGAAGTGTGAGGAATTTACCACTTGCCAGGAAAAATAAACTATTACAATATCCTATATTAGTCTTTTTCTCTGTAATTCTTTGGCACTATCTCCTCTAACCTTTCTGTGTTGTCATGGTTTTAGCCTTAATTTTCACTCTAGAATTAGCAGAGACTGCTCTGACTGACTGGAACTGGGTTGAAAAGTTTCTGTTAACAGTCTTTTACCTCCTTTTGATAGGTTGTTTTGTTGCTACTGGATGTGTCTTATCAGGCTCCTGTTTGTAGACTTATGGCTCTCATCCTGTGAACCAAGCCTTCAAATGACTCAATCATGCCAATGTATCACCACAACCCTTCTTTATCATACACATTTCTCCTACCAGGGAAGTCTAGGGGACCTGCAGGTATAATAGCACCTATTCTATCTGCCAACAGGGGAAATCAACATAATTATTTCACTATAAAGTATTCCCCTAGTGAGGAACGGCTGTAAATCTGAAGCTCATGGGAATGCAATTTGGAACATAGCCCATTAATTTACAAAGTTGAGCTTATAATCTCAAGAAACCAGTGTCAGTACATTTTGATGCCTGTAGGGTCATGACATATTAGAATCCTGGCTGAGGATCTATGTAATGTGGTTTAACAGTGAGCCATTGCAAGTGCCCAACTCTCTTGAGTGAGACTTGGGTACTAGCTGTTATTCACTGTATGTTCACCACATTATATGGAGATATCTGGGGAAAAGAGGTACAATCTTAATGATAAGTATATGTCTGAACAGTATGTGGTCCTTGAGTCCTGATTATGCTGAGGTGTTTTTTGTTTCTTTCTTTGTTTTATTTTTATTTTTTTTATATTTTTGTCTCTCTTGGAGTTCTGTTACATGTGCCACTTGGCAAAATGAGAGCAAAACTGCCCTAATACAAAAGGGTGTCACAACACCTAACTGAAACTGTGAGCCTGTAACCCCATTTATTTACTGTATTTTTAGGTATAAGTGGGCAATACCTTTATGTATAAATATTGTGCCCAATACCTTTATTGTATTTATTTATATGTGGTGCTGAGGATCAAACCCAGGGCCTAACACATGCTAAGTGAGTGCTCTATTACTGAGCCTCAACCCCAGCCCTATTCACTAGTCTTGACCATGAAGAATAAGGATTAAAAAAGAAAAACTAGCCACCACATTGGCATACAAAAAGATGGACAAAGTACAGACCCAGGAACCATACTATATTTCAAAAGGGTCACAAGTTCACTTAAGTCCTCCTCCCACCAGGTCTTTCTTTCCTTTTGTGAAGAATTGGAGAAAATCTCACCTCTTATCTCCATTACAACTATAAAAGTATTACTAACCTTAGCAGAGACTATCATTCAATCTCTGAATATCTCTTCTTGCTATGCATGTGTAGGAACTAATATGGGAAATTAGCAGCCATGGGAGAATAAAGAGTTAGACTCCCATGAACCCTATAGTGAAACCACATATTTCTATTCATCTACTGCTTTTTGGTTTCTCTAAACCTTAATTATTGGAAAATATTGTCTTGCCAGAGAGGAAAAAGAGTTTAACTTCACAGTTGGGACTCTAACATGTCTGGGTCAAAAATTCTACCATGTAACTATATAGAAAAAAATAGTGTTGGACATCCTTAAATTACCCAGGGCAAATATCCACCCCTCATCAAATTTATTTAACTTTAAACAGGCCTGAGATAATGTTGCCATAAAAATAAAATCTCAAGCCCTATGTGGACTATAATGGATATATGGAAGTGCCACCTATGCTAAACTGCCCTGATTCTGGTTTAGATTATGCATAATGGAAATTGCCCCTCCATTTCCTCCTTCCATTAGCCAGAGGGGAGCAGTAGGGAGTCCTAGGCATGCTGAGGGTCCCAAAGAGAGTGGTGAACTCTGACAATTTGTGACTGGAAAGATGATGAATGGCACTCCTGACTGGGTAATTCATTATTATGGTCTAGCCACCTGGACAGAGGATGGATTCTATGGATACTGTACTCCCCTCTACATGTTAAACCATATTATTAGGTTATAGGCTGTTAAAATTTATAATGAGATTATACAAGCATCCAATTTACCGGCTAAGTAAAGTATTCAAACATGCAATGCAATTTATCAAAACTGTTTAGTCTTAGACTATTTGCAGGGGATTTAACCTGGACAACTGTTGCTTACAAATAGATGATGAAGGCCAGGTCATAGAAGAAATCATAGGCCAGATTTAAAAAAAAAAATAAAAAAGATTGCCCACATCCTATTCCAGACCTGAAAACGTTAGAATCCCAAGAAATTATTTTGGTGCTGGTTTTAAACTTTTGTGTAAATCAAAACTCTTATAAATGTTGTGGGTATAATGTGGGGTCCTGCCTACTCCTACCTTGACAGTTATTCCTGTTTATGAGAACTCTCTAGTTTCATGGAGACCATAGTTGAAAGAAAAATGGCTGCACATGTCATGATATTACAGAAATATAAGCCATTAGAGCAAGATGATGCTCTTTGACTCTGAAGAGATCCAAGCAGCAAAAGGGAGGAAAGTGGTAGGAGCTCTACCAGAACTAAGAAAAGGGAACGTGTCACATGTGTGCATGCCTAACCTGCTGTAAATATGTCATGACTCTGTCATAACTCTATTATGCATGATATTTTCACAACTGTTGTAACTCTATAGCATAAGAATAACAATCAAAATGTGCATTACCTTATATGGACAACAAAGAGCTCACGAGAGGTATATAAGACAATTCTTTACTTTATTCTTTACTCTAGGCCTTTGGATAAAAAATCTGCCTTGTCTATTCTTGCACAAAACAAACACTGCTTCCTATTGAACACCCTGGTTCCTTGTCTCTCTATGTGCAAATCATACAACAGAATTTGGAAGAAAATTGGAAACAAACTTATTCCAGAACCTTAGAAGCAACTGAGATTGTCATCAGAATGGAACAGACAATATGTTAACGAGAATGGAACACTGAATTTCCAAGGGGCTGAAGACTTCTTAGTCTCTATGGAAAATGTTAACCCTGGAAATATCAAAGTAAGCTATTATGGTTTAATGAGAAGACATCAAACAGCATATGAAAATTACTAAAGGATAATGGTTGGATAAAAACAAACACTATCTTCTTCAAACTGGAATTAACTGTCTTTACTCCTCATCTCATTTTTTTCTTATCTTTTTTTGTTTTATTTATATTGTGTGGTGTTAAGGATCAAACTCAGTGCCTCACCTGTGGGAGGCAAATGTGCCACCACTAAGCCACAAATTAAACACCCAATTGTTCTTTTGTATACAAACATAACTTTCCTTTAATAGGTCCATCAGAAGGACTATTTAGCTATGGCAATTTTCTATTGTTCTCTCAGAGTATGGAATAAAAGAGTTGAAAGGGCAACAGAACAGATAAGAAAGTATTTTCTGCTACAAGAGAAATCATAGAAAATGTTTCAAGAGGAGTTTTCCAAAATTAAAGAGTTAATCACAAAAAAAATCACATTAAAAGTCTTCCTTCTGACATGTTTATGAAAATTTGTTAAAGGAGAATACCATGGAGCCTGGCTATCATGATACCTTCAGGGTCTTGATTATTTTGGGAATAAACTGGTGGGTTTTACCTTGTTCTGAATTCCCTACCTGACAATGGTCAAATAGCCTGGCTCCTATGTATAGTTATGATGCTGCTATACATAATTAATTACACAAATGCTTTATGAAAGCCAAAAGGCACAATTTAATTTTATCTTTAATGTGTCATCTTCACTTGTCACTTGAAGTTCACATCATTTTATTGCTTTCCTTTCTAATTTCCCCTTTGTTAAAAGACAAGCCTGATAATAGCAAATAATTAAATTGCTTTCAGTACAGAAGGTCAATGTGATTTTTCATTCAGAATATCAATGGACTTTCTAGAATGAAGAAATTAAACACAGCAAGTCTTATAAGAAGTGTGTAACTATAGAGTGAATATCTATTAGAGTTAGATGCTATACCCTAGTTCTGTCTTTTTTTAAATTGATTTATTTCCATTACACCAAATGGCAGATTTCACTGGCATATTCGCTTATATATTAAAGAACAATTTAATCCCTAGCTCTTAATGGCATTTAACATTGCAATTTAAAATACCAAGTAATGTACCAACTAATGTGATTGGAGATAAGGTGTAATCAATTTAATACTTTTGATCCAGTTAAAAGATACATTAAGGACAACAATATAAGTCTCAATTTTTCTAATTGTGTATGTGTCCATGTAAGCATTTGTGTATGGGTGATGCACAGTTGCTGCGAGCATGCTGTTATTAACGTAGACCAAACACATTGTGGAAAGACACAAATCATTAACTATATTTACATGGTGAACTACATTTATTGATTTGTGTTTGTTGCACCAACCTTGTATTCCTGGGATGAAATCTCGCTGATCATGATGCAATTTTTCTTAATGAGTCTTTGAATGTGGTTTGCCAATATTTTATTAAAGATGTTTGCATCTATCATCAGGGATAATGATCTGAATATTTTTTTTCCTTCATGTGTCTTTGGTTTTGATATCAACATAATACAAGCTTCATAGAATAAAATTGGTAATGTTTCCTTCTTTTGTGTTTTATGAACTTATTTGAGCTGGATTAGCATTAGCTATTCTTTATAGGTCTGCCAGAGACCCTCTAAGAATCCACTTATTCCTGAGTTTTTCTTTGTTCAAAGACTTTTAATTGCTGCTTTAACTTTGTTACTTGCTTTTGGTCTGATTAAGCTTTCTGTATTTTCATGGTTCAACTTAGGTAGGTCATATGTGTTTGAGATTTTCTAGTTTATTGGAAAATACATTTTAAAAATAATTTTATAATCTCTGGATTTTATAAACGTGGTGATATATCCTTTTTAAAATCTCTAATTTTGTTGATTAGGTCTTCCCTTACTTTATTTTGGTTAGTTTAGCTAAGGGTTGGTCAATCTTGTTTATCTTTTCAAGGAACCACCTCTTTATTTACAGCCTCATTCTTTTTATTATTTAAAAAATCTTAATTTTATTAATTTTAGCTTTGATCTTAATTATTTCCTATCTTCTACTGGTTTGGGGATTATTTTGTTCTTTTTCTAGGCACTTGTGGTATAGCATTAGATTATTTGTTTGAAATGTTTCTGTTTTTTTAATGTAGCAACTCAGTTCATTAAACTTCCATTTTAGAACTGTATACTATCCCAGAGATTTTCTTATGCTGTATCTCTATCCTCATTTTATTTTCTGCTTATCATGGAAGGTTTTTATTTCATCTTTAATCCTGAAGAATAGTTTTGTTGTATATAGTAATCTTGTTTGGTAACCATTTATTTTCAAGACTTAGTATATATTATCATATACACTTTTGGTTTTTAGGGTCTAAACTGAGAAATCAGTTGAAATTCTAATTGGCTTATCTCTGAATGTGACCAGCCATTTTTCTATTGTGACTTTAAAAATTATACTCTTTTGTGTATATTAGGCTTTTTAATTATAATAAGTCTTAGAATATTTTTTGATCTTGCCTATTGGTAGTTCTAAATGGACTTTGTAATTGGATTTACATCTTGTTCCTAAGGTTTGAAAATTGTTGGATTTTATTTTGTTGAATAGATTGTACATTGCTTTAGTTTGGATTTTGTCATCTTCATCTACACCAGTCATTCTTTTATTTGGTCTCATAATATTATTCAAGATTTCATGAATATTCTAATCATGGTCTTTTAACATTTTTTAATTATTAATTTTTTGTAGTTGCAGATGAACTTCAGGCCTTTATTTTGTTTGTTTGTTTTATGTATTGTTAAGTATTAAACCCAGTATCTCACACATGCTAGATATTGCTCTGTGACTAAGCTACAGCCCCAGGCCAACATCTATTTATTCTTTTCTTTTCTCTCTTTCTCTCTCTTTTCTTTTCTTTTTTTCTTTTGTATTTGAGATTGAATCTAGAGGCACTTCAACAATTAGCTACATCCCCAAAGAGACAGGGTTTTACTAAGTTGTTTACAGCCTTGCTAAATTCCTAAGACTGTTCTTGAACTTGCAATCTTCCTGCCTCAGATTCCAGAGTGTCTTAACTTATTTTATTAATATTAGACTTTTTTCAAGATTATATACTTTGTCTTTGAAGTCTAAGAATCTGTATTCAGTGTTGTTTAATATATTGCTGATTATTTCAATTGAGGTTTTAATTTGATTGATTGGCTCTTTCATTTCTAGGATTTCTGTTTGGTTTTTTAGAAAATCTCTATTGCTTTATTGAAAGGATATTTACTTCCAGTATTCACTCTCTAAGTTAATTACATATTCTAACTCATTGAATATTTTAACTATGAATTTTCTAAATACTTTCTCTGACATTTCCTCCACTATAATGAGAATGAAATCAATTAATGACATGATTTCAACTATTTGGTATGGATTGTTCCCTTGCTTTTATATATTGCTTGCCTATCCATCTTCTGGGATGTTTATCTCTTCTGCTTCTATGCAAGGGACTATTTAGAGAACTTTTTTCTCTTAAGTGCCCTGTGCTGGGTGAATAACCCGCTATTGATATTCCCATATTCCCTTTTTAGTATCAGTAAAACTTTGAGAAAAAAATCTAACCTCTATTAACTGCAATATCTTCAGAGCAAAGCCATGTACTAACAAACCTTAGAGGAAAAATATCTTGTTGAAATTGTTCTCCATAGTTCCTCTTATCTGGGAATACAATTGTAGTAATGTTCTGAGATAGTCTGATAAATTAGCTATTAAAGTTAATAAAATTACTATTACAATATAGGTGATGAAATTGGAAGAAGAGAAAATTTGGCAAAGGAAAAAAAGAAAAATATAATACAAATCAAGAGAATAATATGAAAATATGTTTGGGAAACATTTGAGGGAAGAGCAGATAGTGCAAGTGGGAAAAGAAGGATTAAGTGGAGTATGTGTAAACTAAGCAAGGAAAACAAATTTAGAATGATTCAAGTTAATGTTTTAAAATATTAGAAGAAATACAATTAAATGGTTTGAGGGCACAATATCAAATAATAAGGGAACATCTATCAATTTAATATGAAAAAGAATATATATATATAAGATAGAAATTGACATAACAGCTATGTATGATAATTCATGTCATAGCAAAGAACTTTATTATTGAGGTTTCCTGGTTTGTATTTTATGATGATTTGAGGCCTCTCTAAGATGCCTATCACTCTTCAACTCTAACTCTCTGTTTTCCTGGTTGTAAGGTAGTGTTCACAACAACTCTTCTCTGATACAACTCTAGGAGGACATCTCTGATCTTTTATATGTATAAGAACCTCTTATCCTTCTCTTGCTTCAGAAGAGACAACATTTGTTAATTATCTGTAAATTAGCATTGTGAATTAACAACCTGGTTATTCCCTGTCAGGGATACAGTTTTGTTGTTGTTGTTGTTGTTGTTGTTGTTTTTTACTTTTAATCCTTCTGAGAAAATTTATGTGTATTCAGTTCTGTCTAATTCAGTGTGGGAGGTTGGGGTTGTATCTCAGTGGTGGAGTGCTTGCCTATCATGTGTGAGGCACTGGGTTCTGTGTGAGGCACAGCACCACATAAATATTGATAAATAAAATAAAGGTAATGTGTCCATCTACAACTAAAAAAAGTTAAATTTAGTGTAGGCTCTCCCAGCTACATTTTATAGCCTGTGGGTTGTGGCAGTCTTATGTACAAGTATTTTACTCTGTTTGATATAGTGATGAGTGGTCTGTGGTAGGGTGTATGACTATTGCACTCTCTGGAGTGCAAAGTTTGCAGGTCAGTAGACTTGTATCTGTGGGTTGATGTCTGTGGGATGCTTCTTTGTTAGTCCCTTTATGGGGTATACTGACATTGTGTATGTAGGAGGTTGCCCATTGGCTGCTTGGGCTTCTCCTCAGGAATTTCCTTTTATGGGTCTGTGGGTATGAATAAAAACTGAGTTAACTAAGAACTCTGTGATGTTTAGCTGTGGGTCCTCCTAGAGAGGTACTGGGGCAAAGGAATTACTTCCTGTTTGCTATGATTTTCTCATCAGCTGGTTCTTATTCTTCAGCCTAGGAGTCCAAGCCTGCATTCTTGGATGGTGCTGTGCTGCATCTGGGGTGCAGGTGCACAGGATGCAGGGATCTGGGTTGTTGCATACTCCTGTGGAAATTTGTATGCCTGCTTCCCTCCACAGGATCTTATTTAAAGAGGCATAGAGCCAGATAACTGTCTGCAAGCGTGGGACTTGTGATTTTCAGATCTCTGTGGATTGTCTGTGGTCCAGAAGCCTTCATCCTTGATTATGTAGATCACTAGGTCACCATCCCTGTGACTAGTATTGAGTGTCAGTTGGCCCACCTGTACCTGAGCTCCTGCTGTCAATGGTTTTGAATTATTGGGCATTTTCTCCTCTCTGATAGAACTTCTCTAGAGCAGTGTTATTTAAGTGCTTGGTGGCTGTCTGTAATTGTGGAAACTGTGGGTATAGACTCTTTTTTGGGCATAGAAGTTGCTGCTTTGACAGCTTCAGTTTGCCAGTGTTTTGCCCATCTCTGTGATACACTGGCCCACTTTCATTTGAGTTCCTAATACTTATGGTTGTGAATCACAGGTGTCCGTGATTTTCCATTGGGACTTTGTGGAGTGCCACTATCTAAGCCCTTGACAACAGTATGCAACTGTATGCAGGCTGTTTTTGAGCCATCTGTGACACAGAATACTCCACCCTGGCTGGTGTAGCATACTGGGGTTTTACTCAGTGAGGGGGTCAGTTGACCCATCTTTCCCTGAGCTACTGTGGAGGTTGTTGGGAATTCTGGGTTAGTGTTACCACTACCAAGGAGTGTTTTGCTCTTGGGTCTGCTCCATTCCTCTCTCATTGTCTACAGTGAGGAAGATGGGGTTTCAGTAAATTTCAACTAGTAGTGTTCTCTCTACAAGTCCCTTACAGATGGATTACAGAGAAAACCCCTTTCTGAGACATTTCATTTTGTTTTATTTCTTCCTGTTTGAAGGTGGGGAGAAGCTGGATTGATTTAATTTCTTCTGCAGATATTGGCTAGCTGTGGAATATACAAGATGACTGCCCTGCCTGGCACGGTTTTTAGTCTATGATTTGCATTAAATTGTGTTATATTCTTTACTATCAATTGCTGATCTTACCCCATTTTAAGTTGGTTTTCATTTTAATCATATTGTTAAGGAAGCAAATTTATGGGCTTTTCCTCTCACACTTTGTCTTTTCACTAGTCTTCTTTTCTGCTTTTGGGGTCAAGGAATTCTTTTCTTATTTCTGCTCCACTAACCAAAACCAAAGCTCTTTCAAGTCTCCAGCTATTCAACATTGAATTTTAAAGTATTTACTCTGTCACTTAACTCTCTTGTCAGCTGCACTTTCATTGCTTCCTTTATGGGCTATTGAGGGGTCAGGAGTTACAGTCTAGATCCTCTCTGCCATGTTCTTTTCCCATTATCCCTGTTTATATCTGACATGATTAATAATGGATTATTTAAGTAAATAATATATTCTAATTATTATTTTTAAATATTTGTTAAGTTGTTGATGAACCTTTATTTTATTAATTTACTTATATGTGGTGCTGAGATTCGAACCCAGTATCTCACACATGCCAGGCAAGTGCCTACCACTGAACCACAAACTCAGCCCAATATATTATAAGTATTGATTCTCATATACAACCTAGAATATTGTCAAATATAGATAAGGTACTCAAATATATATTTTGAATAAATTACTTCCATAAGCTTAAGAAGTGAATATGTCTATTCTCAAACTATACTGAATAGTTTACTTCAGTTTTTTTTTTCAGCAATATTAGTGTCCACCAGAAAGAACAAGCAATGTAAGGAAGATTTTCAACTATCATTCTTGAGGAATGCTAGTCAGTGTAAAAAACAGATCAAGTGTTTTTTCATTACTACAATTTTTGTATGTGTGAGGTTGGAAACAGGGGTAGGGAGCGGCTGTAACTTATTATGTATACTAATGATTAAATACTGGTTTAAGAAGCACAGATATTTTTGTGTTAGTTATAAACAAGAACATGACCAATTCCTGAATCAAGATGTCTGAAAACAATTAAAACCTTGGCTAATATTTTTTATATCTTGGACATTTTCAGCCAATTAAAATTTTTACATTATACACATTCATAGAAATGGAGAAGTAGAGGAGGAGAAAGAAAAACAGTGCTGCCTGAATAAATATTGTGTTGGGCAAATTGCTTGGAGAGAGCAGGCTGTGCTCTGCTCTGAATTGCTCTTTGAGGTATAGAACAACAGTTTTCAGGATGCGCCTAAAGCCAAGTCATTTCATTTTGTAAAGCAGTAGTTTGCCATAAGCTACTCCATTTTGAGTACAAGTGATAAGGTAGAATGAGTCTACTTTTTTGTTTGTACAAGTAGACAACCACCATGTGCCTGGCATAACCATAAGGCACAAATTGATAAACAACATATATGTACCAAATTATTAAAGTAAACCAAGTAGAACCTGAAAATGTAGACATCAGAAATCACATTAGGAACACCAGATATAGGAGCTTATAAACTTCAGCAGATGAAGAACCTTCAAGACCCATAAAGTAAGAAGCACTCCAAGCCTGAACATGGTGGCACCTTGGCTCCATCATGATCCTTGCCCGGGAAAATCATTACTACATCAGTTTTGTGTATGTGAATTACCAGAAGCAAATACACTAGCTGTCTTTAGTATGCATTTGACAAATGCATCTGTAGCAGCTGTGTGTACTTTAGCACTGCTGAAATTTCAAGAATGATGAAACAGGAAATTGATATTTTTAATTGAAATGAATTAACACACCTTCCTAAATATACACAATTTATTATTTTCATCTTTCATGAAGAGAGCACCTACAAATGAGAGAAGGTCTTTGCCACTGCTTTCATTAATATACTTTCATTAAATATTTCAATCATGTTGCTATTAGAAATTCATAATCCATTTAACAGTAGTGAGAAGATCTTTGCCACTGCTTTATTAATATACTTTCATTAAATATTTCAACCATGTTGATATTAGAAATTCAAAATTCATTTAACAATATAAGATTAAATTAAACTTGAAATATGGCTAACAACATAAATTCCATAGGCTTTTGATAATAAAACTTTTTACCATTGAATTAATGTTTCATAGAACCACAGGACATATGAACACAAGAAAGTAGTAGGTAATTTCCATTAGCAAATAGTCTTTATAACGTCTGAATCTGGAATAAGTTCTTTAATATATCTATTTGAGAGGAAGGGTTAACAGGTAGTTGGAAGTAGTTGGAATTGTGATAGGGATAGCAATGACTCTCTTGATCAGTTTGGAGAATATTCCACATCTTCATAATATTAAATTTTTCAATACATGAGCACATAATGATTTTGTTTGTTTAGATATGTTAAAATATTCTTTTCAAATAATGTTTTATAGTTTGTGGTAAATAAGACTTGTAACTCCTAGTTTGTACTTTCTAATAAATTGCTTATGATTTTTGATGATTTTGAAAATGAAATTTATTCTTAATTTTATTTTTTTCTTAATTTTATTTTCGCTATTATTGTGTAGAGTACAATTGATTTTTATACTTATATTGTATCTTGCAAATTTTTTTAACATATGAATTCTAATAATTTTAATGCATTTCTTAGATTTTATGTGTGTGTGTTTGTGTGTGTTTATGTGAGAGACAGAGAGAGAGAGAGAGAGAGAGAGAGAGAGGGAGAGAAAGAGAGAGAGAAAAAGAGAGAAAGAGGGAAAGAGAGAGAGTGAGTTAGTTGGTTTTCTTTTTCCTTTCCAATCCAGATAACTTCTATTTTTATATAATTATATCATTTTTATTGTCCTTAACATGCTGATTTCATTTTTATTTTTTTTCATGCAATGCAAGTTTTCCAAATAATTTTTTATTTGGAGAAAATTGCACATTCATATTCATGTATATGGAGAGATACTATGACTCTTTACCCAGTTTCACATTGTGGTAATGTCTTCCAGAACTGCAGCAGAATATCTCAAAAAGGATACAGACATTGTTGTACTATCATGACACAGCACAATTCTATTAAGATAAAGATGTTACATTTTTCTCCTTTATAATAATACATAATTTCTTGTTTCCCCACTCCTTTAAACTTTTTTAAAATTATTTCTTTTAATTAGTTATACATGACAGTAGAATGCACTTTGATACATCATATACAATGGAATATAATTTCTAATTCTTTTCGTTGTACTTGATGTAGAATCACATTGCTTTTATAGGTATATATGTACATAAAGTAATATTGTCTGATTCATTCTACTACTGCATTCCTTTCTTAACTCTTGGCAACCACTTAACAGTTCTCCATTTCTGTAATTGTCATTTTGAGAATGTTACAAAAATATATCATACAGCATATAACCTTTTGGCATTGTATATTTCCATTCAGCATACTTCTCTAGAGATTCACCCAGGTTTTATATTAAAATAATAGGTTTTCTTATTGTGAATGAGTAGTCCAGAGTATTTATATATCAAAATCCATTTAACCATTACTTGTTGAAGGATATCTAGAGTTTTCTCCACATATTGAACATTCATTATGAATAAAGATGATATAAACATTAATTTACAAGATTTTTATGTGGAGAATGTAAGTATTTCTACTGATAAATGTTCAAGAGTACAATTGGTGAGTTATATGGTAGTTAATATTTAGTTTTAATACACAGTGTTTCTACAACTGTGGAAATTTTAGGGAAAAAATGGTGAAATTATTTGGGGTCTAGTGCTAGGTAAAGATTTGTTACGATTAAAACTAAAACCAAAATTCATAAGTGTAAAATAGAATATAGTGGACTTCATTAAAGCTAAAAACATTTTTTCTGTGAAATACACTGTTAAAAAGGGTAAAAAGACAGTCTCTAAAATGGAAGAAAATATTTGTAAATCACATAATTGACAAAGGAATTGAATCAAATCAAATCAAAAAGAGTATTTATGTTATTCTCTAGTACTTAAAATGGTATCCTAAAACACAATAGTAGGAAAATCAAACAATAAATTGGAATTTAAGCATAGAACATAAAAATATTTTATCAAAGTTGTTGTAAGATGAAAAATAAACATGGAGACACTTTCAATATTGCTGGAAGTTACAGAAATTCAAGATAAAATCCCAATGAACTATCACTACAGAAATACCAAAATTACTAAAATAATAACAACAATAACAAATGCTGAAGAGGATACATGGAAACTGGATCATTTATGTATCCCTTGTGAGTATGTAAAATGGTACAGTCACTATGTTAAAGACTTGAGCAGTTTCTTTTAAAACTATAATGATATTTTTATTTATATTACTTGTCTAATTGCCACAGCTAGAACCTCTTGTAGAATCTTGAGTAGATGTATGAAAAATGGACACACTTTTTTTCCTGATGTCCATGGAATAGCAATCAAATTTTCTTTCCTAATTTATTTGGTTAGTTGATTTTTTCCCCATGGCTGTTATCCAAAGTTCCAGGCAGCAAAACTTAAACAATGGCCTGTGCATGCTTCCCATAAACAACCCAGGGAAAAAATTTTAGGGCTGGTTAAGCACCATATTGGGTAAAGTAAAATAAACCTTTTGAGAAGGTCTTCTAAGTTCCAACCAGATAGTCTTCAAATACTAAATCATGGCAGACATAGTTTTTCTCCTTCTTCTAGGAGCTTGCATTGGAAAAATGGCTAAGAAGTGGAGAAAGCAAGCAGAGGATAAAGTACCATAAAGCTAGCTGTTCTTACCTATATGAATTAATTTAGTTGAATGGAATTTCCTGAGTTGTTCTAAGCCTTTGATATTGTACAGACTTCTGGAACAGTTGATTCAAGCAATTGTGTCAAATCTTTAGTTGCTTTCATGGAAGATAAGAATTTTGGAATTCTTTACTCCATTTTCATTGATGTTCCATATATTAGCTTTTAATTATTGAAAGCCAAAGAGAAAAAAATTAGTAACAGCAAGATTTCAGAAAACTGAGATAAAATACATCTTCTTTAACACACATCTAGAATTTAAGACTTGAGAAATAAAATATCCTGTCTTGCATCACACAATTAGAAAAATAATTTAGATTAGAATTCCATTCATGTTAAAGGCATTATACACACACACACACACACACACACACAAACAAACACACACACACACATAACCAATTTCTTTTAACCTACATTGTGCCAAGAAGTATACAGGGATGGGAAATACATTGATAATACCATCCTTGACTACAAAAATATCATATGATATTTGGGGAAATAAATTAGATGTTACATAAAAGAGATACCATAACAATGACAGAACTCTCTGATATATGCTGCTACTGAGATATGAAAAATGGGATGTAGAATCAAAAAAGACCAACCTAGTTAGGGAAAAAATAGATTGATACAGCTGGATAAATTGCTATATAGGAAAATCTAAAGCCTGGATTAGATACAGGAACTGCCATTGTGGATAAATAAATATTTTATTTAACATTCACAATAACCATATGAGATATGTGTAGTATTTTTCTGATTTTAAAATAATTTCTTCAAAAATTTTCTGTAAGTGATGTTTTAGATTATTATAAACATTTTCTAATGGAATATGTTTATCATAGATTAATTAGCAGTTTCTAATCCACCGTTTCTCTAAAATTAATAAGCTGTTTTATTTGGTTTGAATTATTTTATAAGAATTTTTTTTGGTACTGAGGATTGAACCCAGGAGCATTGTAACACTGAGTCATACCCCCAGCCCTTTTTATTTTTGAATCAATAATTAAAGAAATTAAAACAATTACATGATTGATTTACTGTCTGTGTATTGGAAATTATCTAAGTGCAAAGCAAAAATTAAATGAAACCAGAAGTTTACTATAGAGTATGAGAACTAAAATCAAATATTAAAACTAGTAGTTATGAATGATATTTTATTTGAAATGGAAGGAAATATAAATGTTGGCTTGATTTATGAGATAACACCAAAGTAAAATCACAAACAATTTGTCAGTTGGGAATAAGTAAAATTTTGGAGACTAAGAGAAGCTGAGTAATCTGAATACTCTGAATCTTAATTATAATTAATGCATCAGCATATATTTATTTAACATTTACTATTTTCCAGGACATTTTAGATATTGAAGATACAGGAATAGAAATAATAAATCCCTTGCTCTCTTGGAGCTTAAATTCAATGGGGATGTTTGTGGTAAAAAGGTCCTTTTGTGAAATATTTCATATATTATACATCTTTTATGTTATACCAACCTTGAAATTAGAATTAATCTTAACAATAAAAGAAATCTTACAAATTTTGACCAGGAGGGAGTTATGATGTAGATATTGCCTCATTGTTGCATTATCTATACATGTGTGAACTTTGTCTTAGTTGTTGACATTGCCCTAAAATTTTACTGAGTTATGTACTTTTTTATTGATGGCTGCCTGCATAAGTTGAACTAATCAATGTTTCAGTCAGCAAAACTTTTAGGGAATATTTTACGTAGAAATGTATTCTTAAGTAATGAAAATTCTGTTTATATCTTCTTGTTAAATCAAAATTGTGCCAGAGTTAAAATTTGCAGAATGAGTGTCAGAGTTTCAAATGAAGTGTTGGAGACAATGAAGGAACATCTTATAATGCCACATTATCCACATTCTTGATATTGGAAAGAATAATATTGTATGGAATAATATGGACTTTGAGAATCTAAAGCCAACTATAATTCAAAAAAGGTATCAAAGGATATTAGGTTGATATATAAATAACCTATTTCTGTATAATAGTAATGCAAACAAGAAAATTAAATTATAATCAATCAAAATTAAATGACTAGGTGTGAATCCAATGAAATATATGCAACTTGTATTTTAAAAACTACAAAACACTGACCAAATAAATCAGATACTATAAATAAAAGGAAATGTAAGCTATATACATAGATTTGAAGACTCAACATAGTAAAAATGTCAATTCTCACTAAATTGATAAATAGATTTAACATGATGCTATTGATATGCCTGAAAGACATTTTGTAGGCATAGTTTAGATTACTTTGAAAATCATATGGAAAGAAAAAAGAACTATAATTTCTGAAATTATTTAGGAAAGGAAGAATAAAGTGGGTGGAATCACTCTACCTCAATATAAGATTTACTAGTGTAATTTTTAGAGAGATATACATATAGATCAATGAAAGAAAAATGGACATAAGCAACAAAAGTAATTTAATAAAGGAAGGATAGCTTTTTCTAACAACAGTGTTGAAATATTTGGATACAAATAGGCAGAAAATCTGCACCTTGAAATAAAACATTTCATTTAGTAGAAAAATAAACTCAAAATAGATTGTGGACTTAAATGCAAAGTGTTAAACCATAAAACTATTAAAAGTAAACATAGGAGAGGCCAGGCATGGTGGTGCATGCCTGTAATTCCAGAAGCTCAGGAGGCTGAATTAGGAGGATTGTGAATTCAAAGTCAGTCTCAGCAACTGTGAGGTGATAAACAATTCAGTGAGACCTGTCTCTAGCCATATTTGTTTGTTATTTAACTTGACTTGATTTTATTCTTTGATTAGTTTTTCCTTTAGGGTACTACCTCCTTCTGCTGATTTTCATTGTTTTTCATTTCCTCTTCATGGAATATTTTGCCAAGGATGTTGTGCAGTGCCAGTTTTCTAGCTATAAATTCTTTTAACTTTTGTTTATCATGGAAGATTTTTATTTCATCTTCAACTCTAAAGCTTAATTTTCCTAGATAAAGATTCTTGGTTGGCACCAATTTTCTTTCAAGATTCTTTGTTGGCACCCATTTTCTTTCAGTTGCTCCAGGATCTTCTAGCTCTCAGAGACCGTGTTGAAAAATCTGCTGTTATTCCAATTGGTTTTCCTCTATATGTAATCTCATTCCTTTCTCTTGTGGCTTTGAAAATTCTCTCCTTATTCTTTATGTTGCGTATTTTTATTATAATTGGCCTTGGTGTGGATCTGTTTTGATTTTGTACATTTAGCATCCTGTAGGCTTCTTGAATTTGGATTTCCAATTCATTCTTCATGTTTCTAAAGCTTTCTGATATTATTTCATTGAATAGATTGTTCATTCCTCTGGTTTGGATCTCTATACATTCCTCTATCCCAATAACTCTTAAATTTGTCTTGTTATGCTATATCATATTTCTTGAATGTTGTGCTCATGGTTTCTTACCACTATCACTGTGTACTCTATGTTCTTTTCAAGATTATATATTTATCTTCATTGTCTGATATCCTATCTTACAAGTGGTCTACTCTCTTGGTTATGCTTTCATTTGAGCTTTTAACTTGGTTTATTGTTTATTTTTTATTTCAGGGATTTCTGTTTGTTTGTTTGTTTTTTAAAGCCTCTATCTCCCGATGAGGTAATCTTTTGCTTCTTGGATTTGTTTATGCAGCTTCTTGTTGAAGTGATATATCACTTCCCGTATTTGCTCTCTTATATCTTCTTTGAGTTCACAGAACATTTCAACCAAGTACATTCTGAACTCTTTCTCTGTCATTTTTTTCTGCTGTGGCTTCCAAGGATTCTAATTATGTGGTGTCTTGATTTGTTTGGGGCACTTTCTTCCCTTTTCTTTTCATGTTGCTCCTGTGTCTTCCTTTCCAGCTCTGTGTGTGGGGGGGGTGTTGTTGTTTTCACCCAATAGTTTTGTAGTGCTCTTGTAGGGTTCCAAGATCTCTCCTTTGTGGGTAAGGACAATGTTAACAGATCGCAATATTAAGAATTATGAACTTATGAACAATTAGTTGTTATTAAGACATTTACAGTTTAGTCTCAATATGCAGAAATGTTGGATTCAATAATTATCTAAAATATAATCAGTAGTTTCATAAAAAGGTTTACAGTTTCTGAAGGTGGACAACAAAGTGGGTGTGGGTAATATAATGATATGCTGAGTGGGAATGCTGTGAGAGTACAGAGTTAATATATCTTAAGAAATGTGAAAGAGAAATCTAATGAAGAGGTTTAGTAGCAAGAGAATAGACAGGAAGTAATTTAGGGTAGACAAGTACATGGGAAGACCGTAAAGTACATAAAACCAACACACATATGTATTTAGACAAATTCAGGGTGTTAAAATAGTAAAATTTGGAGGGGAAATAAAAATGAAAGAAGAAAAAAAGAGGAAAGAGAAAAAAAAGTACTTATAAGAAACCAGGGTTGTTACTGGTTTTAGAGATTGGTATCATTTTTGTTTCTCTTCTCATCCAATAGGTGGGGTTATTTGTTTTAAGCTGGTGTCTCTGCCCTCAGGATGGTGAATGTAACCAGGGTTTGAAGACTTGTTCTTATGTAGGGCATCAAGAAGTGGGGAGTGCCTTTCACCAGTACCTCAAGGAGACTGAACCTCATGGGTCTTTTTTTAGGACCACTTGTCTGACTTGAGCCCCTGGTATTATCTCCGTCTCTTTCCTGGAGATTTCCTAGCTCCTGGTCTCTCTGTTAGGCTTCAAACTTTAGTCCCATCCCCTCTTACTTAACAGTTTCCACCTGTGGGACCTCTCACACCCAGGCTCACACTAGGTGGGCGGTGCCCAGGTTGCACTGCACAGCTGCCCAACTGGGAGCTGTTTTTGTGTTGAGTGGTCACTGTGTTGAGTTATCGCAGCTAGGGTTGGGGGAGAATTGGATACCTGGTACCTGGCTGGATAGAGATCCAATCTGAGAGCTGAGAGCTGCCCCCACCAAATGTGATGAGAAATGTTATCCAAGATGGATTTGGTCTGCTTCCAGCACTGGGGTGTCTGATGAGGTGGGGGGAGCTGGGAGATGGCATTGTGCTATGGGCAGGTAGTAGCTGCATGAACTGCATGAGAGTGGAGTACAGTCTGGAGTTCTGCAGAGGTGCTGATAGGTGACTCTGCCAACCAGCTTGAGAGCTGTGGCTGAGCTAGAACTGTGGGCTTTGGATTTGGGGTACCAGGGGCCAGAGTTCTACTTGAACTTTGAGCCTCTGAGCCCTGTGCAAGTGTCACAGCGCTGGTGATTTCTGTGAAAATCAGCTGTATAGAGGTCCTCTTACACTCTCTGAGATGCAGTATATCAGCTAGGTGATACCTGGATCATGGAGCGACACAAGATGCTGCCTCCCTCTGGCTTGCCATTTTGGAATCTCTTTAAGACCCTGTCTCCAAATAAAATACAAAATAGAGCTGGGGATGTGGCTCTTAGTTCAATCTCCAGCACCAAAATAAAAAAAAGTAAACATAGGAGAAAATATGGAACTTAGGGCTAAGTAAAATATATTAAGATATTAAGATATGACTGTAAATGCCACAGCATACTGTTTATAGATCCCAAAGAAAAAACTTAAAGAACGAAATTGAGGTAGGTAGTGACAGGCAGCACAGGATAAAATGAGGAGAAGCACTGCACCAAAAAGCAGGGGGAATAAATATATCGAGTAGGTTGCATGCCCACAGTGCAGGTGGAGTTCTTTTTTTATTTTAAAATAATCTTTTATTTTAGTAGTAGTTTTAGATTTACAAAAAAAACAACAAAACATTTCCATGATGTGAGAGTTCTTTTATGTCTCAAACTGTTTTTGCTGTTGTTGACATCTTATATTACTAGTGTACATTTGTCTCAGCTATTGAACCTATGTTGACACATTATCAACAAACATCCATATTTTATTCAGAATTTATTTGTTTTTCTTCTATTGCAGGATTACCACATTATATTTAGTCATCATGTTTCCTTTTTTGAATATACACTTTTACTTTACAACCACAATCATTCTGTTTTGATTCTCACCTAAAGATGGAGGATAAGGTAATTCACCATCTTTCTTTGTACATTTCCTTATTACATTCTATAAAGTCCTCTATTTCACTTTTGGTTTTCCTAGGCAGTGATTAGTTTGTAACGGAATATCCATAAGTGAAAAAAATGATAAATTGAATTTCAATAAAAGTTAAATCTTTTGTTCTATAAAAGACGCCATTAAGAATATGAAAAAGCAGGGGCTGTGGATGTGGCTCAAAGGTAGAGCATTTGCCTAACATGCATGAGGCACTGGGTTCGATCCTCAGTGCCACATAAATATAAAATAAAGATATTGTGTTCACTTATAGCTAAAAGATAAATACTTAAAAAAGAATATATCAAGGCAAGCTATAGCTTGGGAAAATATTTTTGAACTAGATAACTAATAATGGACTCCTAAATTTTTAAAAATAATTTAAATTATCTTAAAGTTATTAGGAACTTAAAATTAAAGAGTGAAAAAAACCCAAATAATCCATTTATGAAATGATCAAAAGACATGAAATACATTTTGTTTAAGAATTAGTTTCCTGGGGCTGGGGATGTGGCTCAAGCGATAGCGCACTCGCCTGGCATGCGCGCGGCACTGGGTTCGATCCTCAGCACCACATAAAAATAAATATGTTGTGTCCGCTGAAAACTAAAATATAAAAAAAAATAAAAAATAAAAAAAGAATTAGTTTCCCATGACAAATAAATCTGAAAGACACTAAATACCACCAATCAATATAGAAAAAGAGATTTAAATCACAATCAGATATCACTACAGAACTATTAGACTAGCTAAAAAAAATAGTGGAAATGCCAAATACTGGTGAGGATGCAGAATGTGTACATGTCATATATTTTATAGTGGGAATGCAACTTATTAAAAACCACTTATGAAAATATTTTGCCAGTTTCTTTAAAATGTAAAACTCTGCTTACTCTGTGAACCAAGAATTTCCTTCTTAGGCATTTATCTCATAAAATGAAAATATACGCCTCTCAAAACCCTGTACAAAATTGCTCATATCAGATTTACATATAATTAAGTTCTCTCAATACCACATCTCACTAAATTCCACCCTTACTGCAAGTTAATAGGCCCGAAACCCCATGCCTCTTCTTTGGACAGCAAAAAAATCTGCAATGTGAAGTCTCATCTAAATTCAGCAGATGATTGAGGTCTTGAAAATATATAAATCCTATCATTTGATAATAGATAATGTCTTAGGGAGATGAACATATGGAGATTTAGGAACAGAGAAAAGTTTAAAAAGATAAGTACCAAAGAAGAATGAATAGAAGTAGAACATTAGGGAAAGATAAAAGCCTCATATGGGAAAATACAAAATTTGTCAAAGTTAAATTCTTTTATTTAATATTCTGTAGAGATGTAGGTAATTAGGGAAGCAAAAGCTAATTCTTCTTTTCTTTCCAGGACACTTCAGTACATATTCATCATAGACATACACACATATTTACACATAAGTTGAATGCCCTATTTGATATTCATTGAAGATATCAAAATCCAATCCATTGTGGTATTATTACATGTGATATAGAAAATATTGGCAATACCAAAATCTTGTCTCATGAATGCCTTGTCCTGTATGCAGATATCACTACTCAAAAAGTAATATATAATATGATATAAGAAAAAGTGTTGATAAATTTAAATCTGATTTGCTAAAAATTTAATACAGAGGGTAAAAACTAATATTTTTTAATTATTAAAGCTTTCCTAATGCATTACTATATTTTTAATAAAGTCAAAGTAAATTTTATTGAAAAAATTATGTAAAATTATTTAAAATTTTATTTTTTAAACTTGGTTTTGTTCATATTTATAATCAAGACATATCTATAATATGAAATTCCAGCATGAAGTTGTTGCATACTGTAATAGTGGTATATGTTTGTCCATGATGGAATCTAATAGCTATTTTTTCCATTTTTATATATTCATTTAATAAGTTCAAAAACTGAGATTCAGAACACTGAAATATATTGACTTAAATGTTATTCCTAATATGAAAATTTTGTCATCATCAACAGTATGTGCATTATCATCATATGACAGGGAATTTTTGCTACCATTGCCTGACTAAAGTATCTTTAAACTGTGAGACCAATTTAACATTTTAAATGTACAAAATTTAAAATTTAAAACATTTTAAATGGAAAAAATTCAAATGTTACTTACATTTCTATGTCATATTGTTAATATAACTCAGGGGCAAAATCTTGCTACAAGAACTGAAGATATACTAGAATTGAGTGGAGGCTTTGTGAATAGAATAAAGGGTAGGCATGCCACACTAGAATGAGCTCTAAATTCAAAACCTGGAACTTTGGTGTTTGGTTAAAACTCTAACTCTAGCTACTTGTTTGTTTGTTTGTTTTTGTTTTGTTTTCCTTCTGGGTGCCCAATGTTCAGATCTACAAAATGATTGTATTTGAACCACACAGTCTCTGAAAAAGGGCACTTCCTACAATATTATTAGATGAGAATAAACCTACTTTGCACATAATACTGAAGGTAATATTATTTTATTCTTCTAAAATAAGCAGTTTAAATATTTTAATTATAACAAAGGCATAACTGAATCCTCTAAGTTGTACTGTCTGAAAATTTTTGGTCTTCTTGGACAAGCTCTTATAGTAATCACATTGAATAGGTAGATATGCTACCTGTAGAATTTTTCAGAAATGTAAATCACTGAAGAGACAAGTGGGAAAGTAAGAAAGAAAATAAAGGTCATCAAATGATTTGAACATGAAACCAAATTGAGATGGTATATGAAAGTCAATCACAAGATAGTAAGAAGGTAAAAAGGCCTAGACCTGCAAAAATTTAAATAACTGAGTTTATATTTATCTAAATGGATTTCCTAAAATGTGATATACTCGGTTGGAAGAACCAATGTGATCTAGGAGTCAGTCAAATGTCACTTTCTGGAGCATTCCATGCTAAAACCATTCAAACTCTGCTTGGTTTTTGCAATGTGATACTCTTCAAACAACCAGATTATGTAGCATGATCATGGAATATGTAAACCGATGCCTCTATTCACTAATAAAATTAAGGTGCCAGTAATGTTTACCAATACCTAAAGAAAATATTTTCAATAGACAATGGAATATTATATATAGTATATTCCATACTCTGTCCATTATTCAAAGCCACATTTTGACTTTTATCACAGGCTTCAATTCATGAAACATATCTGGCTTATAAAAAAACTATTTTACTTGTTTGTTTATTTTTACATTTCTACTAATAAAAATTTCATATCAGCAGCAGGTCAGAGACTTAATTTATTTCTAAGTTAGGTCATTGGGAAGGTAAATAAGGATGTTTGGCTGGAATATATAAGAATTCTTCTCATATTGAGAAACTTTGAATTATTATTTCTTGACAATCTATAGCAAACTACATCTTTAGAAAAATACAGATTGTTGCAGAATATACTTGTAATTATTCAAGATAAATTGAAAAAATATTATACCAAGATTATTAATAATCCATAGTGTAAATTTTATTACTGAACTACAGGGATATTGAAGAGTTATAAGAGAAAACATTTAAGGGGAAATGTACCTAAAACAAAGATTTTTTTCAGGCAGGAGATCACCCAAAACTCATTATACTTCACAAAACCCTCACAAAGACAAAGTGGATTAACATTCAAGACTCTAATGAAGATAATTTTCTCAAGGCCATTAGATGCTCAATAGTGTTTGAGAGAAGCTGTAAAAGAATTGCACCTGGATTCTCTCATAATGGTTTGTACATCAGGAAATGGGAAATGATGTGCAGATTGGTTACTGATTATTTTAAAAGATTAGTTTCAACACTTGCAGATGCTTTTGAGGCATTATAGCAGACAAAGAACAGGCTCAGAATCATCTATTATAAATTCTAGTTTTACAACAGGCAGAGGCCCATCAATTTCTGTCTAATTATACTCTTCCATGTGAGATATAAAAATACCTCAGGGTTTCTATAATAAAGGCTTATTAAAGTGGATGAGAAATCATCTTGCAACTCTTTCTTCCAGGGCTAATATAAATACAGATGCTAATTGTTCTGATAGACTTTTGAGGGCCATATTTATCAAAGTGCCCTTCTTTTTGGCTTGCCTAGATTCTGTAACCACAATTACCTTCTGACAATGAAACTCCTTTTGGAGACTTGTTTGTTTTATATTTGAGAATGAAATTAGACAGCTGTCATGAAACATAAGAATAATTACGTAAGACTCAAAGTTTGTATGAAAAAGAGAAAATATTACTTCAATTACAAAAAATTTCTAAAGATGTAAAAATAAAGCTCAGTATCCTATTCATCAGCAAATTCCAAGAACCTCAAAATTTATATAATTTATTTTAATCAAGCATATGTCATTTTCATTTCATATTCTTCAATTTAATTCAATTAATATTTATCAAATGCCTATTATGTGAAAATTCCAAATATAGGGATTTACAATATGAAAATGATTCAGGCTCTGTCCTCCCCTTGTTCATGGCTTCCATATAAATGTTAGAGGCAAAAATGTACTAAGTAGCTAATAAAAAACATACTATGATGAATATTACATAGTAGTTATAAGTAAAGTAAAGCAGGTAAATATGTAGAAAAATGATGAAGGATACAGGAAGGCCTCAGGGAGGACATTGCATATAAAGAGGTCTTTGAAGTAAAAAACAAAAACAAAAACAAAAAAACTTTGACATGGTAATTTGAAGAAATTGAAAGAGTTCAATATGAGGAAAAGCATGGATGCAGGAAATATAGCATATAAGTGGTACAGTATTTTTGAGATATTGGTATGTAGTAGGCAGATCCATCCAGATAGATAAGCTGTTGTCAGAACATGGAGGTTAGGCTTAAAATTTTGCATTTTATCTTACATACAATGAAGTATCAATGAAGACTTTTACCAAGGAGAGTAAAAAGATTGTATCTCCTTTGGTGGCAATGTGGAATATGATTTGGAGGAAGAAATAATCAAAGATGAAAAGAACATTTAAGGGGCTATTTAAAGAGGGATTTAAATTTAATTCAGGTGAAATAATTAGCAGAAAAAATATTTTGACAGTAAAATCTATTATAAATTTAGAGAGTCCTAATAGGTTTCCCAAATACCCAGACAGTATTGTCATGTTTATTTGTTTATGCTTTGAATCATATTATAATATGTTTGATAAGTAAACAACCAGTTTTTTACCACCAAGAGTCAAAGAATTATGATCAGTCATCAGAAACAAGAAAAACAAATAAAAACAAAGTGTTTTTCAGTTTTAAAGAATATAAAACTATATCCACATTGCACCTTAAGCAAATCAAACTGTTTGAAGGAAATTTCAAACTGTCTTGTGTCCCTCTAACTTTCCTGTGTTGAATTCCTAACCCTAAATGTCTCAGAATGTGACTGTATTTGGAAATAGGGACTTTAAAGAGGAGCTATACATACAATGACATCTTTAGATGGTGTCCTAGTTAAATAATATTTGTGTCCTGTCTGTATAAGAAGAGGAAATTTGAATACAGATACACAGAGGGAAGGCAGTGTAAAGACATAGGTAGAAGGATATCTACAAGCCAAGGGGAGGGGCCTGGAACAGAACTTTTCTTCATGGACCATAGAAGCAACCAATGTTTTTGACACTTTGACTTTGTACTTATAGCCTCCAGATGTGGTATAAAATAAATTCAAGATGTTTAAGCCACTCAGGTTGTGCTAATAAGTTATGACAGACCTAGCAAACTAAGATACAAAGTAATAATATTCAATGTTTAATCCAGATAAGTTGACCTCAAATAACAATTCCCAGCAATATATAATCATGCAAAATATGGCCATAAATCTGTGTCAGTAACTAAATCAAAGGGCAAAATGAATTGTACTTTAGGCTTGACTGCTAATAAGCACATGATAAAGAATAAATATCAGATAAATGGCATTGCAAAAAAATGTGTAACAATTACATGGGATTCTTATTTCAGGAGTGCATTCAATTTTCCTTAAAATTTGGCTTTATAAAGGAAATATAACAAGGGCATAAATACAAATTATAACAATACTTTTGTTATCTAAAGTTTTATCCCTTTCCCAAATGCTAATACAAAATAACAAGGATGCAGTTTTGAGAAAAAGGAAAGTTTTATCCCTTTGCTAGCAAAGGAGAAACCAGGAACTCCTGTCCTAGATGATGTAATTCTCCCCATCCTGGAGAACAGAGGGTTTCACAAGTTTCTGTGGTGGGGGTTGTGATTCACTTGTTAATATTGGAGTTGGTCAGTTCCTAGATCTTTTGGAACCATCCCAAACTTCTGAATTACTTTGTTCCTGTGGTGGGTGTTTGTTCAAGGACAGATAACTAGGCCTAGGATGGGAAGAAGGTAAGTCTGTTTCATCTGGGGAAGTTAGAAAAGGGAAGAGGGAAAAGAGGAAAAATCTGTTTTAAAATAAGCCTCAATGGCAGAGCAGAAAGGTCTATATTCAAAGCATGAAATGGACCACTGTCACATTTCCACACTATCAATTTCTACATTCCATTTTTATGGAAAAATGACTGATAACATCTCCAACCTGCTTCCTGCTAATACATGGCAAATTTGGAGGGAGGTGCTACAAATTTCTTTTTCTCTTTCAGGTAGAACATGGACAGTTTAGGGTATTTAGCATCAGGGAAATCCAAAGGTTCATGGTGGCAGCTAGAAGGTGACTGGACAAGGCATGAACAGGGTATGGAGAATGCTGGGACTACAGTATTCAAGATAACAAAGCATTACATTTGTTAACAATTAGCACAAAAGCACTTAGTATTTCAGTCAGTCTCTGAACCTCAGGTTAAACTTGTGACTCTAGAGTCTTTTGTGATGTTTATTGTTAGGTATACCCATATTTAAAAAAAAAAAAACCTTCGTTTACTTTTGGTAGGGCTGACATAAATAAAAATTATAAATTACATTTTAAAAAAGGAAAAAAATGTCTTTCCTTTTAAATGTTCATGTACAGGAATTGGGGTTGTGGCTCAGTACAGTACCCACCTAGTGTGTGTGAGACACTGGGTTTAATGCTTAGCACCACATATGAATAAATAAATAAAATAAATAAAGGTCTAAAAAAAGTTTATGTAGGACTGTGCTTTGGTTATACTTTCCTGGTAGATGTTTAAGACTAAGTTGGTCAAAATTGGCCTTACTCCTATTTACTCTTAGCATCAGCTGAGTTTCCTCCAAGATCATTCTTGGGAACAGATGAGAAGCCTCTTGTTACCTTTAACCTTTCTATACCAGTTATTCCATCTACCAGGATGGTTCCACATACATGGCTTCCTTTTGAAGAGAAGGAGGATATTTACCTCTGCTGAGAGCCACAGCCAGTCTGTATGGCCCCTGGGCATTTTGCCAACAGTATTGATTGACAGGCGAGGCTTTAATATCCGCCTCTGCCGCTACTTTTGAGTTCTCGTGCTATTTTGGAGTTCTCATGGGGATTTCTGGGGATTCCCCGAGAGTTCCCATTGGTTGGGGAAATGCAGGAGGAGAGATTTCCTGGAGAGATTTTCCAGCTGGGGGTTCCTGCAGGAGCCCCGTGGCTTTCGGGAGAATTCTCCAGGAGCGTGTGTGAGGTTTTTTCTTGTAGTTCAAAAATAAAGTTTGTTCCTGCTTCAGTGGCTTGTGATTTGTGCCCAGCCAGACTGCTGCATACCTCTTCAATAATTCTACCGATGTCCCTTTTTAAGGGTCCTCTCTATCTCGCTGTTCAGGAGGTTGAGTGACTCACCAGAGTTGTAGAGCTCTTATGTCACATGAAATATGGATATCAGGTGGGTTTTTTTGTCTACCTAATTCAACGAATGAAATTCACAAACACAAGGGAGAGAACAAAGTAACAGGATTTATTAGAGTAATTAAAAGAAAACAGAACTCTGAAAGAGGGAGGACGTCCCAAGAGAGGGATGCCCCTGGGTGCCTGTTGTCCAGTTTTTATGGGTTTGATCTGTCTCTATAAATGATTTGTGGGATATAGGATGCAGAGAGGGGGCAAATCAACTCTATTTTGCCTTCTTCAGCAAATCTGGAAAAAGGTGATTTCTAAGCTTAATCAACACAAAGATTGAGGTGAGGGCTTATTGGCAGAGGAGATCTTTTGCAATTGGTCTTGTCTAGGAGCTAAGGAACTATCTTGAGGCTAGGAGTAGCTGGGGTCAGAAGCTTGACTTCCCAGTTCTTTCTTCACCCTTTTCTTCTCTAAGACCCTTTTCTTAGCTGCCTGTGGTTGGCTTATCTGTCTCACTTAGAGGGGTCTTGGCTGACCTTATAGTATGAGCACCAAAATATTGGCCACTTTCTTCTCGACCAATTTACTTTAACTTTGGTCTCCATGTTTTGGTTTTAAACATCCAGTAGACCAGTTTCACCAGTCTTGAAGTACAAGTAATGGGTTTTAACTTTCATGTCTATAATTATATAGGTGCCCCTTACATTTAACTACAGTAGTATTACTACTGGAAGTCAATCTTATATCTTGTCTGTCTTATAGGTGATGGTTTGTTATCTCATATTAACTTACATTGTTCTGTTAGAAGCAGTACTTCTGCAAAACAATAACAAGCATAGTTATAAAGTTTTATAAGGAAAATACAAAATGAAATTAACAAGAGTAAAAACATACTCAGTTTGTTTAGTAGCTTTGAACTGTGAAATATAATCTATATAATAGAACTAATGTATATTTGAAATATATTTTATCTCCACAAAGAGCCATAAAATTATAAACTCAATCACATATGAGATCCTTATGAACTTAATTTTTAAAAACTCTTTTACAACCTTAAATGCCTTTTATTATTTTACACAAACCTTTACTTAATATTGTATTATATCCCTTGTTTATTTTGAGCTCACAGTAATCTTTACAACAAAACTTGATCCTTTGAACACAACTTTAATTGAGCTTAAGTCTATTTTATTTGAAGCCACCCTAACATAGTGTAGGGTGAATAGCAGAGAGTAATCTCAGGTGAGAGGATGGTCTAGACAAATTCTAAAATTGTTTTATTTCTAAAGCTGATATTTGCCTGTTTCATAAATTTTATTTTACAAAATTCTTATATACTGTTTCCTGAGTCTGTATGAATACCATTTAACACAATAAACCACTACATCTGAAACATGAATAAAACAAAAGCTGAGAGCTTTAAACTTCTTTTTTTGTGGAAGTAAGTGGCAAAATGTTCCCATGTTCCATATTGTCAACCTTTAAATCAGGTTCTCTGTATTATCTTTCAAAAATACATTTAAATTATAATCCCAGTTAAAAAAATAACACAAAGCTCTCTCTATATATAACTTATTGATAAAATAAAGGTTACTTTACTCAGTTATAGAACATTATATAACATAAATAAATCTCCAATTAGATTTGCTATTTTTATGTCTAAAATAGATTAATACCACTACAGACAAATTAAGTTTGGAGAGCACTGGCTTGGTAAAGTGCTCTGCTAAGCTCTCAGATGTATACATATCTCAGATGTATAAATATCCCCTATATTTGGAGTGTCAACCATATTGTAATAACCTAAAATAACAAGTGTTTATTTAACCAGTTACAAAGTAACTGTTTGAAAGCCTTTAAACAGGTGCAAACCCTAATTCCTTAAAGACTTAGTTTCCTTGAGTAATAAAACCCGACATAATAAATTATCTTGGTAGTTAAGAGAAGAAAAATGTTTTAAACTTTATATGACCTTAGAAAATTTGTGATTTTTTTTACTGACTGTACTAGTTATAGACAAATTAATCACATACAAGAACTTTTTGAGATTTATCTTCCACACAACTTCTGCAATTTACTTAGATACTCTACAACTTCTGTACATTTTTTAGTTTTGTCCTCTTTCATCTTGGACTTTACAAGATATTACTTTATCATTCAAAATACTTTCTCATCCAGAAACAATCTTCCTTCCAATTTTCTGTACTAAAATATATTTCCATATTCATAACATTTTATAATCTCTTTTTCCAGTTGTGACTCTTTATTAAATTTACATTTTAAAGTAATCTTTATAAAATTTCTGAATTTAGACAAATTATTCATTTTAATAAGATGAAATACTTTATATTTCTTACAGGACTTTACTCAAAACATATCTGAAACTTTCTGTATTTCTTGCATATAGAATATGTTAGGACTGGAGTTGTGGCTCAGTGATAGAGCCCTTGCCTTGCATATGTGAGGTACTGGATTTGATCCTCAGCATCACATAAAAGTAAATAAATAAAGATATTGTGCCATATACGACTAAGAAGAAATATTTTTAAAAATAATTACACTTATTAGAATTTTAACACATAATAATGTTTCTTTAAGGTCCAGAAGCAAAGCAAGTTTAAAACTGTTTTTTTTTTATTCACCAACTTATAAGAACACATTTAATGGGTGCAAATATGTTACTTTAGAAAATTAATAAAGAAAAGAGTTATTAAATTTAAATTTAGAAGTTGATGTTTTAGTATTTTAGTTTTGCAAATAAATCACATGTCTCCTCTAGCAAACACATTTATAAATGTTTATCCTATAAGGTTCTTAGTTAGCATCTGGATGGACATTTTAAGAAAAAAGATTTTTTTTCTCCACCCAAGGGCATTCTGAGAAAGACTTGCCACTCCCTCATAGGAACCCAATCCCTAACCATCAATGAAATTCAATTGATGTGCTTACTTGAATTCTCACCAGGCTGGGATTAAAATATCATTGGACTACCTTGGCTAATCTGGCTATGGCTCTTGCATTGGCTGATTTGCATCCATGAGTATATCTCTGGACAAACACACCAAAAAATGCAGGAAAAATAAGAAGACATGGGGCTCTAGCTTTAGCTATGATGCCCGTAACACTGATATCACTGTCATCAGGTTGAATATCTGAATCCTTTTTCTTGATAACACAGCAGCCTTTACACCTTCAGTGGGCACTGAAATCAGTGAAATACGTTCCACTTTTGAAACTAGTAGCAACAAGAGTCATTAAAACATCAGAGCAATGCTAGAGAGAAGGTAAACAACAGGCAACAAACATTACATAATAGCCAAGAAAACTATTTAAGCACATAGGGAACAGTTCTAAGGTACTGTTAGAACTCTTTGGGAAGAGTTTGAGGGAGAATAAAATTTTCAAAAAGCCATAGAGGTCGATTTAGAGAAATAGAATTTTATCGTAATGATTGTCATATACTCATTCTCAAGCTTATGGAACCTAGAAAACATGAAGAACATAGTATTGGAGCAAGCCATTCTATTCAGACAATAATGTTCTTAGTATAAAACTCAGAAAAAATATTAAGCTAATCAGAAATCTATAAAAGCACCAAGTTTCAGTGGTTTGTATCACTTTTCATGAATGTTAACTAGATTGCCCTTAAGATTGTATAGTAAGATTATTAGAAAGACAGCAATTATAGAGCTCACAGAAGCAGCCAGTTATCATATAAAACATCAATTGCCTAATCATCAGTTAAATTTATTTTATCATTAATATTCAATGTATTTGTATGGACCATTATGTTTCCAGTCTTGAGAACTAGTTGAAAATTGAATAGTTTAAACACTCCTCATTCAAAAAGAACAAAGAATGGAAGCAGAAGAAACTTGCATTAACAGTAAAAAATGCAAAAGAATAAATTTATTTATTAACAAAAAAGCTGAATGCAGGCATCATCACTGAAGAGATGGTGTTTCATTGTTATCCTTGTTTCCATTGAAGAAAACAAGGATAACAATGGAAATTTGTGAAATATCTACCTCCTTTTGTGAGTATTGGCCTTATTCAGAGGTAGAACAATGTTTTACAATTTTATAAGTGAATATTAATGACAATGATGAAAGAGTAGATTTGGTTTTAGTCTGCTTTTATGATAGGTCAACTGAGAAAAAAAAACTATAGAGGTTTCAAAACACTTAACAGGCCTAAAATTATATATAATATTTATATATATGCATTTGTACATAGATATCATCTTAACATTAATTTTATGTAATTAATTCCATAAAAATGCATGGAATACCTACAATGTAGAAGGCATCATGTTTGAAGATTGAATGGAGAATGGTAAAAACACAGCTAAAAATTTTCTTTCTGGTACTAATAGCGCAAAGGGAATTAAATAATTTTTTCTTTTCCTATTCATCAACTGTGTTGATTTACCCCTCAAACCACATATTCCCCTATAACAGAAACTACTTGACTCTTTCTTCAGGCCCAATAGCTCCCTAATATCTTAGAGTAATCTTTTAGTTAGTCAGCTACAATGAAGTGAGCAAAAAGTAAGAAGACAAATATTCTTGGAGAGGGAGCCAAGGGTCTGGTTAAGTTTTGCATTTTTCATTTTTGATGAGGATTAAACCCAGGGCTTTATGTATGCTGGGCAAGTGCTCTACTGCTGAGTTACATTCCCAGCCTATAAGGAAGTACTCAATAAAAAATTTACAAGGGTCCCAAACATTGAATATTCTGTTTCCTAGAGATCCCAGGATTCAGTGTATTTAAAAATCTCTTCAGATGATTATGATGAACAATAAGAAAAAAGAACCAGTATTACAGGTTATGCTTCAGAAGCATACTTAATTCAATTTTTTCTCTTAATGTTATCTTCAAGTCTACTGACTAATTCCACTGCCTCAATGGAGACTCCCTGACAATATATAATATAGAAATACAGAAAATATTGTTTAACTGAAGCTTGTGTTTCATTATTGATGCCCCCTTAATTTCTAGTTTCCAACTCTTTCTAAAATGACCACCTATATGCTTATAGAGATCTTAGTTTCTGTTCAGAGAACCCTATTATTAAGACCTTACAAAGAACAGAACAAGCTGTCTTGAAACTGTCTCTTATAGGTGCAATTAAAGTCATAAATTGCATGGGTTGTCTCTCATCCAGTGAGGAGATCCACAGAGCAGGGTAGAGAGAGTGTGGCTGCAGAGTCACAAATCAAGATCTCCACAGACCAAGCTGGAAGCAAGTCTGATTTTATTGCATACTATGTATGTGTATATATATATATATATATATATACACACACACACACACACACACACACACACACACACACACACTCACTCAGGCAGTCACTAAGCAGATTATAGAGATTATAGGCAGCCACCAATACAACTTCTGGCCAACTGTCCTTATGGCAACCAATTGAGGAGCTGACTGTGGAGCAAGTGCTGGGACTGCAACACATGGCCTCACACCCAAGGCTGTGCCTACACAGTTTGCTGCTCATGTGCCTAGAATGAGGGGAGTGGTTTGCCACTCAGGCAACCTTAACTTATGCCACTTATGCAGTACTTCATGTCCCAACAATAACTTATTGTCATATAGATGCCATATTCAGTTAATGATTGCAAGAAATATTCAGATGCAGTGTGGGATTTTATAGTACTCTAGAAGGTAAAAAAGGACTATCGAATAAAATAAAGCCAAAGCCAAAGAAATGAGAGTGATGGTTAGTTATGAGATTGATCAGGATTAAAACTTAATGCAAAAATAAATAAAT
Source organism: Ictidomys tridecemlineatus (assembly GCF_052094955.1). NCBI lineage: Eukaryota > Metazoa > Chordata > Mammalia > Rodentia > Sciuridae > Ictidomys > Ictidomys tridecemlineatus. Next base: position 45,304,716 of record NC_135493.1, read on the forward strand.
AAATAAATAAATATCTGGGGGAAGGTATTTTTAGGCATAGTCAATAGTAAGTGGCCCCTCCCCCAGTGCCTGCAAGGTAGGCGAACCTGCGACCCACGGCCAGGTCAGGCCCAGCAACCTGCCGAGTGACAGAGCTGCCACACGTGCCTGCAGAGAACGTGGACCTGCGATCCACCAGCAGGACAGGTCCAGCGGCCTGCTGAGGGGCAGGCCCATCCCCTCCCCCAGTATCTGCAAGGTAGGTGGGACTGTGACCACCGGCAGATCAGGCCCAGCGGCCTGCTGAGGGGCGGAGCCGCCCCCTCCCCCCACACCTGCAAGGTAAGTGGACCTGTGACCCATCGGGAGGTTAGGGCCAGCAACCTGCGGAGTGACAGAGGTGCCCCTCCCCCCTGCTGGGTAGGCGGACCTTTGACCGGCCAGCAGAGCAGAGCTAGGGCCCGCCAGCATGGTAGACGGATCACACCAATTGGAGGAGGATCACAGCCACTACCTGCCCTGCAAGGGAGATTTTTCAACTATACAAGAGCAATATAAATAAATAGAGAAAAAATTTCAAAAACACAACAGTTTCACCAAGCAGAAAGAAACGCCAGCAGTATGAAAAGACAAGGAAAAAAAGGACCACAGACAATGCAGGTCAACTCAACTTTAGAAGAGGTAATAGCTGCAACAGATGGAATGTCAGATAGAGAGGTCAGGATATACATGCTTCAGATGATCTGGAGTCTCAAGGAAGACATGAGACAGCAAAATCAGACAATGAAAGATCACATTGACAAGGAACTACATAAACAAATCCAGGAAGTAAAAGATCAATTTCACAGGGAGATAGAGGAAATAAAAAACAAACAAATAGAAATCCTAGAAAAGCAGGAAGCAATAAACCAACTTAAAAACTCAATTGAGAATACTACCAGCAGAGTGGATCACTTAGAAGATAGAACATCAGACAATGAAGACAGAGTATTTCAACTTGAAAAGAACATAGACAGCTCAGCAAGTCTGCTAAGAAACCATGAGCAGAACATCCAAGAAATATGGGATAATATCAAAAGACCAAACTTAAGAGTCACTGGGATACAAGAAGGCACAGAGCTCCAAACCAAAGGAATAAACAATCTATTCAGTGAAATAATACGAGAAAACTTCCCAGACTTGAAGAATGAGACAGAATCCCAAATCCTAGAAGCCTACAGGACGCCGAATGTGCAAAATCATAAGAGATCCATACCTAGACACATTATAATGAAGATGTCCAACATACAGAATAAGGAGAGAATTTTAAAAGCTACAAGAGAAAGGAAGCAGATTACATTTAGGGGTAAACCAATCGGATAAAAGCTGATCTCTCAAAACAGACTCTAAAAGCTAGAAGATCCTGGAATAACATATTTCAAACGCTAAAAGAAAATAGGTTCCAACCAAGAATCGTGTATCCGGGGAAATTAAGCTTCAGGATGGAAGATGAAATTAAAACATCCCATGATAAACAAAAGTTAAAAGAATTTGCAGCTAGAAAACCATCTCTTCAAAAAATCCTTGGCAAAACACTACAGGAAGAGGAAATGGAAAACAACAATGAAAACCAACAGTGGGAGGTAGGACAGTAAAGAGGGGAAAATAATCAAAGAGGAAAACAAATCAGGTTTAGTAGCATTAATAAACAAATATGGCTGGAAGAACAAACCATATCTCAATAATAACCCTAAATGTTAATGGCTTAAACTCACCAATTAAGAGACACATGCTAGTTGAATGGATCACAAAAGAAGACCCAACAATATGCTGCCTACAGGAGACGCATTTGATATGAAAAGATATACATAGTGAAGGTGAAAGGTTGGGAAAAATTATATCACTCATATGGACTGCGGAAACAAGCAGGAGTGTTCATACTCATATCAAATAAAATAGATTTCAAACCAAAGTTAATCAAAAGGGATAAAGAGGGACACTACATACTGCTCAAGGGAACCATACACCAACAAGACATAACAATCATAAATATATATGCCCCAAATAATGGTGCAGCTATATTCATCAAGCAAACTCTTTTCAAGTTCAAGAGTCTAATAGACCACCATACAATAATCATGGGAGACTTCAAAACACCTCTCTCACCACTGGACAGATCTTCCAAACAAAAGTTGAATAAGGAAACTATAGAACTCAATAACACAATTAACAACATAGACTTAATTGACATATATAGACTATACCACCCAACATCAAGAAGCTACACTTTTTTCTCAGCAGCACATGGATCCTTCTCAAAAATAGATCATATATTATGTCACAGGGCAACTCTTAGACAATATAAAGGAGCAGAGATAATACCATGCATCGTATCTGATCATAATGTAATGAAACAGAAAATCAACGATAAAAGAAGGAAGGAAAAATCATGCGTCACTTGGAGAATGAACAATAGGTTACTGAATGATCAATGGGTTTTAGAAGACATCAATGAGGAAATTAAAAAAATTCTTAGAGTTAAATGAAAACACAGACACAACATATCGGAATCTATGGGACACATTGAAAGCAGTTCTAAGAGGAAAATTCATTGCTTGAAGTTCATTCCTTAAAAAAAGAAAAAAACAACAAATAAATGATCTCATACTTCATCTCAAAATCCTAGAAAAAGAAGAGCAAAACAACAGCAAAAGAAGTAGAAGGCAAGAAATAATTAAAATCAGAGCTGAAATTAATGAAATCGAAACAAAAGAAACAATTGAAAAAATTGACAAAACGAAAAGTTGGTTCTTTGAAAAAATAAATAAAATTGACAGACCCTTAGCCATGCTAGCGAAGAGAAGAAGAGAGAGAACTCAAATTACTAACATATGGGTTGAAAAAGGCAAGATCACAACAGACACTTCAGAAATACAGAAGATAATCAGAAATTATTTTGAATCCTTATACTCCAATAAAATAGAAGATAGTGAAGGCATCGATAAATTTATTAAATCATATAATCTGCCCAGATTGAGTCAGGAGGGTATAGACAACCTAAACAGACCAATTCCAATTAAGGAAATAGAAGAAACTATCAAAAGATTACCATCTAAGAAAAGCCCAGGAATGGATGGGTATACAGCAGAGTTTTACAAAACTTTTAAAGAGGAACTAATACCAATACTTTTCAAGCTATTTCAGGAAACAGAAAAAGAGGGAGCCCTTCTAAATTCATTCTACGAGGCCAACATCACCCTGATTCCTTAACCAGATAAAGACACTTCAAAGAAAGAAAACTACAGACCAATATCTCTAATGAACCTAGATGCAAAAATCCTCAATAAAATTCTGGCGAATCAGATACAAAAACATATCAAAAAAATTGTGCACTATGATCAAGTAGGATTCATCCCTGGGATGCAAGGCTGGTTCAATATACGGAAATCAATAAATGTTATTCACCACATCAATAGACTTAAAAATAAGAACCATGTGATCATCTCGATAGATGCGGAAAAAGCATTCGACAAAGTACAGCATCCCTTTATGTTCAAAACTCTTGAAAACTAGGGATAACAGGAACATACCTCAACATTGTAAAAGCAATTTATGCTAAGCCTCAGGCTAGCATCATTCTGAATGGAGAAAAATTGAAGGCATTCCCTCTAAAATCTGGAACAAGACAGGGATTCCCTCTCTCACCACTTCTGTTCAATATAGTTCTCGAAACACTGGCCAGAGCAATTAGACAGACGAAAGAAATTAAAGGCATAAAAATAGGAAAAGAAGAACTTAAATTATCACTGTTTGCAGATGACATGATTCTATACCTAGCAGACCCAAAAGGGTGTACAAAGAAACTATTAGAGCTAATAAATGAATTCAGCAAAGTGGCAGGTTATAAAATCAACACGCATAAATCAAAGGCATTCCTGTGTATCAGTGACAAATCCTCTGAAATGGAAACGAGGACAACCACTCCATTCACAATATCCTCAAAAAGAATAAAATACTTGGGAATCAACCTAACAAAAGAGGTGAAAGACTTATACAATGAAAACTACAGAACCCTAAAGAGAGAAATTGAAGAAGACCTTAGAAGATGGAAAAATATACCCTGTTCATGGATAGGCAGAACTAACATCATCAAAATGGCGATATTACCAAAAATTCTCTATAGATTTAATGCAATGCCAATCAAAATCCCAACAGCATTTCTTGTGGAAATAGAGAAAGCAATCATGAAATTCATATGGAAGAATAAGAGACCCAGAATAGCAAAAACAATACTAAGCAGGAAGTGTGAATCAGGTGGTATAGCGATTCCAGATTTCAAACTATACTACAGAGCAATAGTAACAAAAACAGCATGGTACTGGTACCAAAACAGGCGGGTGGACCAATGGTACAGAACAGAGGACACAGAAATCAACCCACAAAACTACAACTTTCTTATATTTGATAAAGGGGCTAAAAGCATGCAATGGAGGAAGGACAGCATCTTCAACAAATGGTGCTGGGAAAACTAGAAATCCATATGCAACAAAATGAAACTGAATCCCTTTCTCTCGCCATGCACAAAAGTTAACTCAAAATGGATCAAGGAGCTTGATATCAAATAAGAGACACGGCATCTGATAGAAGAGAAAGTTGGCTACAATCTACATATTATGGGGTCGGGCTCCAAATTCCTTAATAGGACATCCATAGCACAAGAGTTAATAACTAGAATCAACAAATGGGACTCACTCAAACTAAAAAGTTTTTTCTCAGCAAAAGAAACAATAAGAGAGGTAAATAGGGAGCCTATATCATGGGAACAAATCTTTACTCCTCACACTTCAGATAGAGCCCTAATATCCAGAGTATATAAAGAACTCAGAAAATTAGACAATAAGATAACAAATAACCCAATCAACAAATGGGCCAAGGACTTGAACAGACACTTCTCAGAGGAGGACATACAATCAATCAACAAGTACATGAAAAAATGCTCACCATCTCTAGCAGTCAGAGAATTGCTAATCAAAACCACCCTGAGATACCATCTCACTCCAGTAAGATTGGCAGCCATTAGGAAGTCAAACAACAACAAGTGCTGGTGAGGATGTGGGGAAAACGGTACACTTGTACATTGTTGGTGGGACTGCAAATTGGTGCAGCCAATTTGGAAAGCAGTATGGAGATTTCTTGGAAAGCTGGGAATGGAACCACCATTTGACCCAGCTATCCCCCTTCTCGGTCTATTCCCTAAAGACCTAAAAAGAGCATGCTACAGGGACACTGCTACATCGATGTTCATAGCAGCACAATTCACAATAGCAAGACTGTGGAACCAACCTAGATGTCCTTCAATAGACGAATGGATAAAAAAAAAATGTGGCATTTATACACAATGGAGTATTACTCTGCATTAAAAAATGACAAAATCATAGAATTTGGTGGGAAATGGATGGCATTAGAGCAGATTATGCTAAGTGAAGCTAGCCAAGCCCTAAAAAACAAATGCCAAATGTCTTCTTTGATATAAGGAGAGTAACTAAGAACAGACTAGGGAAGAAGAGCATGAGAAGAAGACCAACATTAAACAAGGAGGAGAGGTGGGAGGGAAAGGTAGAGAGAAGGGAAATTGCATGGAAATGGAAGGAGACCCTCAGGGTTATACAAAATTACATACAAGAGGAAGTGAGGGGAAAGGGAAAAATAATACAAGGGGGAGGAATGAATTACAGTAGTGGGGGTAGAGAGAGAGGAGGGGAGGGGAGGGGGGATAGTAGAGGATAGGAAAGGCAGCAGAATACAACAGACACTAGGATGGCAATATGTAAATCAATGGAAGTGTAACTGATGTGATTCTGCAAGCTGTATACGGGGTAAAATGGGAGTTCATAACCCACTTGAATCAAAATGTGAAATATGATATATCAAGAACTATGTAATGTTTTGAACAACCAACAATAAAAAAAAATAATAAGTATCATGAGGTGGAGACTATCTGGCATATTAAAGGAACTTGAAGCCCAGTTTAGCTGGTTTTAACTGCAAAAGGATATAGACATATGAAATATGTTAAAGAGGCAATATGGGTCAGATTCTATAAGGTTTTGGTAGACCACATAAGGGTTTATGCTTTCATCTTATTGAATTGAGAAGACATTTGAGGTCTTTGAGAAGAGGGTTATTTGATGTATGCTTTGAAAGAATCACTCTGGCTATTAGTTGGGAATAAACTGTTAAGATGGAAAGATGGGAACAGAAGGATCAGTCAGGAACTTATAGCAATAATTTAAGAATGAAGTGACTATGAGTCAGGTCAAGGGAGCTCACACCTGTATTTTCAGTTACTCAGAAGGTTGAGGCAAGAAGATCACAAGCTCAAGGGCAGCCTAAGCAATTTTACCGAGATCCTGTATTAAATTTAAATAAGTAAATAAATAAATAGGGGTCAGTGATAGAGCACCTAACTAGCATGCATGAGGCCCTGGATTAAACCCTAGTACCACAAGAAAGAGAAAGAAAGACGGGGTGGAGGAGAGATAAAGAAAGAGAAAGAAAGAAAAAGAAGAATCAAAGAATGGAAGGAAATAAGGAAGGAAGGAAGGAAGGAAGGAAGGAAGGAAGGAAGGAAGGAAGGAAGGAAGGAAGGAAGGAAGGAAGGAAGGAAGGAAAGAAGGAAGGAAGGAAAGGAGGAAGGCAGAGGGAGGGAGGGTTAAGGAAAGTAGGCAAGTGAGATATGACAGTGGTCAGATTCTGCATATATTATGAAGGAAGATACACATTATTTACTGATGGACTCTCTCAGAAATAAAGAAACATAGGAATTAACAATGAGCTAGCTTAATGTCTTAGTTCTGATTAGCCTGAAGGGCAAAGTTAACATTAATGGAAATATAGCAAGCAGTAAGTAGATTAGGTTAAGGGAAATAGCGATGCTTCCATTTCAGTGGATTGTTTGACATGTCTACTAGAAATCCAATGAGTGGATGAATGCATGACATAGAGGGTAAAAATAGTAGTATGATATTTCTTTTTTTTCCTCTCCTTTTTTAATTGGTTGTTCACAACATTACAAAGCTCTTGACATATCATATTTCATACATTAGATTTAAGTGGGTTATGAACTCCCAATTTTACCCCAAATGCAGATTGCAGAATCACATCGGTTACACATCCACAATTTTACATAATGCCCTATTAGTAATTGTTGTATTCTGCTACCTTTCCTATCCCCTACTATCCTCCCTCCCCTCCCCTCCCATCTTCTCTCTCTACCCCATCTACTGTAATTCATTACTCTCCTTGTTTATTTTCCCATTCCCCTCACAACCTCTTATATGTAATTTTGTATAGCAATGAGGGTCTCCCTTCATTTCCATGCAATTTCCCTTTTCTCTCCCTTTCCCTCCCATTTCATGTCTCTGTGATATTTCTGATTTTGGTAACTAGGTAGATGGTAGTGCTGTTTATTGTGATGAGGTGTCCATTCATGATGTAAAGCTACATTGCAATACATTGAGTAGTAAATGGTAATTGACAAAAAAACTATATTTTAGAAACATAACTGTGAGTACTAAAGAAGTCTTTATTGGTTTTTTTCCTACTTTTAATTTTTATTTTGTTTTCTTAACATGAGAAAGAAGATGCTATTTAAATGTGCAGACAAAGTATGCATTTACTATAAAGTATTCATTTGAGAACTTACACATTTAATAGGTAATCATAGTTTTCCTTTCTGTGCAATGGAGTTATTAGAAAAAATAGGTATTTTAATTGTTAAATACCTAATCAATTATTTAAACTTAAAGAATATCACTTTATTCATTTAACTTTTTAAAACTAGGCCTTGAAGTCACCATTTTATTCCATCAGACGCTTAATTTAAACCTATGTAAATGGAGGCTCTACCTGTGATGCATGGATAATTAGTTTACTATTAATGAAGCATTAACAGAAATTAAAAAGATACAAAATCATTGTGGTATAAGAAAAAAAGTGGGACAACTATCAGTCTTTGCGATGAGATTCTCTGTGTTTCACTGTCACCAATCAATCTAATAATGAACTTTGTTCATGTAAGTGCTGATTTTGGGGGGTGCTTTAAAATAATAGAGATACTGAATAACATATATTGCTATATTGCGACTATAATAACAGAATTCAAGCCCCCCCCCTGCCATCAGCTCACTTCAAATTATAGAAAACAGATTCATATGATATTTTGGGGTAGATAAGGTTCTTCAGCATACTTAGATCATGCTATATGGATACTCATATCTTCATTCTCTATATGACAGTAGTCTTGGGGTTAAATAATTAAATACAGAAATTTTGACAATGGATGTCATCAGTGTACATAATATGCATGTTTTATTAGGCACAATATTAAGTAGCAATATTCATCCTTGTTTTTCCAGATGAACAGTGTAAGGCTTAGGACTTAAATTTTTTGCTCAGTTGAAAAATGTCCGAGCAGATTTCTAAATCCAGAGTTTCTCAATCTATTTATAAGTATTTTATTCATTATATCATGCTAGATGATACAATGAAAGACATTTGGTTGCATCTATTTGTTTGATTTATTATTGTTTAAATGCAAAATTAATACATGCTTATGATTAAAATGTCAAAAAATTTCAAGGGGGATGTGAACTAAAAAATTAGAAATCCACAAATCCTCCAACCCACATTCCTGTTCCCTACGGGAAATTAATTAGTTTCTTACTTATCATGCAATAATTTTCTAAACATATATTTTATTTCCTTATGCTTATCATAAACTATATAATTTAGATCTTCTGGAAAACAAATGTAATTATTACATTACCTGTGAAATGCAATGTTTTTATAACTTTTTAATTTATTTTTTTTCCTCTTTATTTTTTGCATTAAAATTTCTGCTAATGCTGAGTTAATAGTGAACTAATTATGGTAAATTATTCTTTGAGAAATAAGAGAGGACAGTGGAAATTATTTGGAAGAAATAGTCCCAAACTCTACAATACAATTCTGAACATGTCTTTATTAAACTAATGGTGTCTCCCCCAAATTGTTGCCAATTATAAAAGTACCAGGTAAGGAATTGAACAAAGCTAGCAACTCTCCACACTGCCAATCATTGCTTTGCAGCATCTCAGGGAAAGAGAGACCTTAGCATATGAGCACCATAATGAATCCAAAAGTTTGCAGCTAGACACTTTATATCAACTGCACACAGGTGCTCTTGAAGTTAAATCTAAACAGAAGGCTTTCAGGACCTCCACAATCATAGTCTACATAATGTTCTGAAATTTAATTTTCTCTTATTAATGGTTAATGTTATTATATTTTTATGTGATGAGTTATGTGTTATACTCTCTACAGAAATACATGCATTTAATCATTATAACAACCTTCTGGGTTCAGCATTCTATCATCCTCCTTTTATAGATAAGTAAACTAAGTATCAAAGAGTTCCAAGGTCATACAACCAGTAATCAATATTAAATAATGAGATATTGCTACCCATTATGCAAAACCAGAAGGTCAGAATTTTATTTCCGAAAGGTGAAAATTTTTATCATTTACCTACTGCTCACATAGAAATATAAAGGAGGTATTATGTTTATTTCAAAAGCCTGTATTTATTACAAACTTCATTTTAAAAGTGATTTCAAGTGACTTGAAATAAGAATACATATAATAAATTTGTGTGTTTTATAAATAAGAGCAAAGAATCATTACCATTTAAATTTTAAAAATTGAATGAAAATTCTAGACTAGTCTTTCTATTGAACATAGCAGGTTGCTAATATATTTTTATTTTCTGCTTTGTAATCACAAAAGCTATTAAACTGAATAAAAATATTTTAATGTAGTTTTAGTCAGTGTTTTTCACTGCTGTGATCAAAAGAGCTGACAAGCACACTTAGAGAAAGAAATTTTATTTGGGAGCTTAGAGTTTCAGAAGTATCAGTCCATGCAAGGTCAGCTCCATTCCAGGGCTCAAGGCAATGCAGAATAGTGTGGTGTAGGAAAGTGGCTGACGACATAATCAAGCAGCAGAGGGAGAGTTGGCTTGCCAGATGAAAAACATTTACCCCAAAGGCACACCCTCAATGGAACCTGCTCCAGCTACATGCTACCTTCCTTCAGTTACCACTCAGTTAATTCCTATCAGGGGATTAATTAACTAATTGGGTTAAGGCTGTCATAACTCAGTTATTTTGAATGTTTTTGTATTGTCTCACACATAAGCTTTTGGGGGACATTGAGTATCTGAACCATGACAACTTATAAGAACAGCCTGAGAGACAAGGGACCATGGAAATGGCATTTCATAAAATTTATTTTAAAAGCCATATGATTGAGACAGTAGCATATGGTTTATCAGAAAAATGTATGTTAGTGTCTCAGGCCTTGAAAGTATCAGATATCATCTAAAATAGAAGTGATTGGCAGAAAGAAACAAAGATTCATTGCAGGTCTCTTTAGAACACAGTCTCCTTCTAAAGCTATTATATCTGCATCCCTGAGGAAGCAAAGCTTTCCCTAATATGAAAATACAAACTGATTAATTTTTGTAAGAGTGTTGATGGAGATCTTATCTGTTATACAACATGTATAAAAATATTTCATATGCCTATTTTTTCAGAAAAAAATCTTCATAAATTTCAGGAACTTGATATAAAGTCACAATTCAATGAAAGTAATATATAATGATTTATAAGGAATTACATTATATCTATAGTCTTACTATATAGTCTGCAGATGTATCACTTTTCCCCCAAGAAAAGAAGAAGCATAAAAATTATGGGTAGAAACAGATATAAGGAAGTCCTCCAGTATTACTTTTTCTTTAAGCTACAAGTTTGATGAAGAGAATGAACATTTAGATCACATTTGTTCATTGACTGCTATATTTCAAAGATGCTTGTGTGTGTGTGTGTGTGTGTGTGTGAGTGTGTGTGTGTGTGTATTGCACTCACGTTAATGTATTTAATGAGGCAAGCATTTCTATGACACTTTATGGAAGAGATCAATTTTACTACCTTATTATTTATTTATTTTTGCAGTACTGAGGATTGAATCCAGGGGTGTTCTACCACCATGCTGCAACCTCAGCCCTTTTCATTTTGTATTTTCAGACAGTCTCACTAAGTTGCTGAGGATGCCCTTGAATTTATGATCCTCCTACCAAAGCCTCTTGAGTCACCATATTTACAACTATGCACCACTGTGCTCACTACTACCTTACTTTTTAGATCATCAATACATCAAATTAGGGACAAAGTGGGAGGATCTTATTGCTAAATAATGATTGCCTTTGTTTATTAAAGTTACACAAATAGCATGGTATATTAGAAAAAATATATACTAAGATAAAGAAACTGTTTGGTGGTCATAACTTTGTTAATAACTATGGAACTTGCATGGAAAATCTTGGAAATGATTCAATTTTTATTTAATTTAGTCTGACTAAAAATTACTGCCTAGTATAGTAAGACTTTTAACAATAACATTCTGCAATTTAAACATTTCTTAATCTTTTTCTCTTTGTGAAATAGAAAGTTGCAGCACATTGGAGGTACAACTTACCGTAACTGTGACACTCAGTTTTTGAAAATATTGAAATATAAATATTCAATGCTTAAGTCAAGTACTCCTAATATTATAAAGGGGCATTTTATTATTTTCCCTTAAAAAGGCAGATAGAAATGTCCATTTTAATTCCTACTAATATGTTTGTACATTTTTACTATTACATATGAGGATGTGATAAAATAAACTTTTTATATTTTATGCTCATGAAAATTATATGCTCAATGCTTCTTTATGTGCAAGCTAATTTTGGTTATAAAATTATAACACTAAAAGTCCATTTGTCCTAGGGATATAAAATACTGCAATGAGTCACTAAAGTGGCCCCATCAGAGTAGGTAATAATATAACACACACTCATTTGTCTTAAGTAATGTCAGTCACTTAGTCTCTGCAGATGAACTGTCAACTAGCATAGGCTTTTCATTTAAGAAATAAACGTGGCTATTTGAACCAAAAAAAGAGATTTGAAATGTTGTGTAAAAGAAAATATGATTGATCAGAAAGTTTTCCAGGAAAGATAAAAGATGTCTTGTAATTAGAGTCATGTGACTTTCAGAGAGTTTTATATAAGACATAAATTTATGATAAATTGATCTTCACTTTTGGAGAGAAATAACCTAATATGTAAGCTATCTGTTGTCAACTAAGGATATGAATATGTTTGCCGGGGGAAAGTTTCAACTTTTCAGGGCAAAGATATAAAGAAAGAACCTGATGATCTATAGAGGTCTTAAAAAAGCTTCAATCTTCTTTATGGCTGATTAATATTCCATTGGGTATATATACCACATTTTGTTTATCCATTCTAGGCTGGCTTTGAACTTGTGATCCTCCTGCATCTGCCTCTTGAACTGCTGGGATAACAGATGTGTGCCACCTGCCCGGCTAATCAATATCAGGTTTATTGGGAAAAACAAACTGTCATATTGCTCATAAAAGGTTTTAGAATACTATATATGTCCCCCCTATATTGTACATTCAAAATACATCATAGATTTTCTAATTCACACAATAATTTCAGTAGTAAACGCACACACACAAAATTCTTTTTAATTCTGCTTCCAAAGTATATTTAATGCTGAGATGCTATTCAAGAAACAATGGATGACATGGTTGCTGCACAGCTTGGAAAAACCTTAACTGATGATTTGGGGACGGACTAAGTTGATGGCAAAAGAACAGAAGAGGACATAGACAATGCATAGGTGAGGAGAGGATGCATGCAGCTCTAGGAGTGTTAGTAGTGGTGTCAGAAGAGGTGGTGGTAGAAACATCCAAAACATCCAGAGTGAAGATGGGAACACTTTTGGGGATTTGCTAAACCAGTAGTGAAAATGATTGGGACTAGGCAACAAGTGGCATTGATAACCCCAAAATCTATAATTTTTTTCTGCCTTATATGTTCCTAGTAAATAATGGTTACACAAGAGTTTGATATCTTGCTACCATATTTTAGGAAGGCAATGTAACACACGGAGGAAAAGCATGGTCATTGGAGGTATATTGCATAGTTGTGTATCCTGGTTCTGTTACTCAGAAACAATTATATTGAATAATTTATTAAAAGTCTCTGTTTCAGTTTCCTCATTTCTAAAAGAGGGTGGATAATAGTTTCTAATTCACTGTTATTGAAATAATTATTATGTAATACATGGAAAAATTGTATAGATATCCCTTAGTGAATATTAAATACTGTCACTGTTAGTGCTTTTATTATGTGTAAATTTCATTTTAACGTGTGCTTATGTTTTAAAAAAGTGGCCAAGAAAAGTAATCAAGGACTTCCATCACATTTTCATTTATAATAAGGTAATACATTTTTCACAAAAGTTTATTTTCACCTTGGTCTTCAAAAACATTTGCTGTCATGTTTACTTTCAAGCTTGCACTGACTAGTGAAGATGAGGGATAAGTAGATCAGTTCTAAGGAATCATTCTTGAAGATAATCAAAAGTGAGTGGCAGAGTTTATTTTGATTGTGTGCATTTCTGTGCTTCCCCTGAACACTGTAAATTGGCATAGTCTTGTCTATTAACTATTCAAGAAAGACTGTTGATGCTTATATAAAGTTATTTTTTACTGTTATATGGCAGTAAAATAGTATCACAAAATTGGAATATAGTTACTACTTATCATTAAATTGAAAGCATAATAAAAATATTATGAAGAACATAGTAATCCTAACACACAAATAGAGTGCACATTTAAGTTCTTTGCTTAACCAATTCCCCTTATATATTTCCTTAATTATCTCCCATGAGAGAGTTTAGCAAAAATGTTTTGAAACTTATGTAAATTAGTAATACTAGGTCACCTTTATTTAGCAAAAATTTATTCCAAGTACTTTGATTCTGGAGTCTCCTTGTATTGGTGGGTTTGCTTCTAAATGCCTTACTCCAAGGAACTAGTAATGAAAATTTGCAAATAATTGTATCTGAGATGTCATTACACATTCTGAGAGAAACTGTCAATAGGATATTAATAGCCCAGTAAGGAGAGGGAAAATAAACTATTTTACATGTATTGAACATTACATGGTACCCAATTAATATACACAACTTTTCTGATTTGGTCTATCAATTTTAAAAAAACAACAGTTGTCTTCATAACTAACACTGTGGAAAGCTCTAATTTAAGTTTCAGTAATAATAAATAATTTTATGTAGTACTATTTTTGTACTATGTACTTAAACACTTTATTTTATTTAATCCTTAAACAACATTAAGATGCCATGGGAATCATTTCTAATTTTCTTTCTTTTTTTCTTAACTAACATGTTGTTCATCACCAAGTCGTAAGAGTTCTAATTCCCAAATCTTTCAAATATCAATGCAATTCCCTCAAATCTCATAATCTATTACTTGAACCACAAGAATAACCTTCATCTACTACAATTAATTTTTTATAGAATAAACATAATTGACCTATATTTGATGTCAGGTACTCCAGGGCAGTAGGTAGACACAACAATACTCTCAACAATAAAATAAATCCTTTGTTTTCCATGGATTTTTCCAATGTACAGATTCCATTCTAATGTGAAACTATCTATGGACAGAATTCAACTTTTTCAGGTATGGAAGATGATGAGTAATCTTTTGTTTAAATGTACTGTGTCTCCAAGAAGAACCTGTTTAAAATTGATCCAGTGCCACTGTTTAAAACCTATTTGCTGTAAAGGACCATTAAGTTTTGATAGTTCTATCAGAAATCTGTACTGACATCTATGCTAATATGTTTGTGTCCAATCTACTCTTTGCTGTTTCTGTCACACAGATCAAAATGTGCAAGTGCAGCACTAAAAAATATCCCCAGTAATCTCTGAGACAACAAAATCAGATAATCCATAAAGTGAAAAGAATCCCTCTTGGAGTAAGAAGATTTGTATTTTTTTTTTTCAGTTTTGTTTTCTTGTTCTATACCCCTGAGGAGCTGATCTGAGTATGGGCTCTTTTAGAAGTTAATAGGAATTGTAAGCTTGGTTCAGCTCCACAGGGTATAAAGCAAAATGAAAATCAGAGTCCTAGAGTCATAGCAGAAAACACCATAACAACACTTGCTGTGCTATTAAGGACTGCTTTCCTTTTTTGTTGTTTATTTTGAAGTGATGACACCAAATGTCAAAAAAGAGATTCTGTTCCCAGCTGTTATTCAACATGGAGTCCACAGGAGAAAATAGATATATGATAGAGTCTGTGGGTGAATCAAAGCACACAAAGATGGTTTAAACTTATCCACATTTCATTGTACTTTTCCAAACTAAAATTCAATAATATATCTGAACTACTAGAGAAATTAAGTCATTTGCTGGTGTTTATAATGCTCAATGTCATATTCCCCATATTTATTTAAGTCTTTAAAATGTTTTTGCCTTTACTCTTTTAAATTCTGAACTTTGTAGAGTTTATTGATTTTAAGAAAATTCTTGTTTTTTTATTATTTAAAAAATATTTAATTAACAAATAAAATTGAATATTTTCAAGGTATAAAATGTGATTATTGGATGTACATTTTAATATATTGTTTTATATGTAATGATTACCAGAATCAAATTAAAACATCCACTGTTTTTGAGTTTTAATTTTATAGATACCATCCATTTTTCAGTACCAAAGCACCAAGTCCCTAGTGAGCACCTTACTTGATTCCATAAAAGTTCATTTGAGTTTTTGCCACTCTCCCCAGATCGCTGAATTCTATCTCCTCTTCTTACATTTGTCAGTGAATTTATTTTAATTCTTAGTACTTTGCCAAGAAAATAGAAAAGTACATGTAAAAACCTTCCTCTCTCTCTCTCTCTCTCTCTCTCTCTCTCTCTCTCTCTCTCTCTCTCTCTCGTGTGTGTGTGTGTGTGTGTGTGTGTGTGTGTGTGTATCACATCTCCTCCCCATTTCACCAAGAGATATATTTTTTCTTTATGAGTTAGTATATAGTATTTGACAATACAATGAACCTGACCTCATTAAGAATATGCAACAAGAGCTGGGCATGGTGGCATGCCTGTAAGCCTGTAAACCTAGTGGCTAGTGAGGCTGAGGCAGGAGGATCCAGAGTTCAAAGTCAGCCTCAGCAATTTAATGAAGCCCTAAGCAACTCAGTGAGACCCTGTGTCTAAATAAAATACAAAAAGGGCTGGGGATATGGCTCAGTGGTATCCCTGTGTTCATTACCTGTTACCAAAAATAAGACAAAACAAAGCAAATAATAATAATAATAATAATGCAACAAGGGAGTGAGAATTTCTTTAATTTATTCTAATTAGTCATACATGACATTATAATGCCTTTTGACACATCATGCATAAAATGATTCATTCTTCTGGTTTTACATGATATAGAATCATATTAGTCATGTAATCATATATGTACATAGAGTAATAATGAGACAGTGAATTTTGCTATTGAAGTAGCTGAGTAATTATTTAATATTAATGCCTTAAGTTTGTCTTTATTATTCAATTTTATATGGAACGGGGCAAATAATTCCTTTTCACCTTTACTCAGAAGTTTTTTAATTCCAAGAGGTGATAGCTATACACTTTGTAAAGTGATATTTACTTCCTAATATTATTCTATTTCTAAATGTATGATATCCAGTATTGGGTATTTCAGAAAGAAAACTCATATTGTTTTGTGTGTTTGTTTACTTTTGGTGTTTATCATATATTCACTAACACAGCTATTTTCTTCCAACTGGTACGTAATTTATGAAAGTGATTTTTATGCCGTTTTATTGATAAAAGCATAGTTTTTCATCCAGAAGTTTACAGGTATGATGATAATTTAAACTGCAACATTCAGCTCAGAACTAATAATAAGAGTAGTAGATGAAAGAAAGCAAAGATGTTTCACAGTAAAGTTTGGGCCATAGAATACCAGAGCAGGAAGGGAATGCAGGAATAATTTAATCCAACTCTCTCATTTTACAGATTAAAGATCCTTCTGAAGCTTGAGGCATTTTAGGATTTTGAAAAAAAAAAGTGCATTGTAATACTCAATCTTAGCTTCCTTTTTCACTTTCTTTATTTTGTCACATGATACTTGGAAAATTTGATTCCCCAAATAGAATTGTGGTATAAGTAAGTATATAAAATTTGGCAATTCTTTTAAAATGAAATCTTAAAAAATTAGTAATTGACAAGATATATAATATATACCTAAACTGATTTTCTGAGTTTAATATGTAATTAATAACATTGTGAAAACCTTAATAATACATGTTTAAAATCATAAGAACACAACTGGGGTTGTGGCTCATGGGCAGAGTGCTTGCCTAGCCTATGTGAGGCACTGGGTTAAATTCTCAGCACCGTGTGTCAATAAATAAAATAAAAGGTCCACTGACAACTAATTTTTAAAAAAAAAATCATAAGAATAATGAACATCATAAATAATAAAATCTATCATTGACATATTTTTAATTAAATAACGACTTAAACAATATGGGAAAGGTTTTTGTTGTGTGGCTATATTTTTCTTTGTCTTTTGCTATAAATCCAACTCAAAAATAAAATATGATATATAACTTAAAATAGCTGAGATGGTATAAATAAATTAACCACATTTATGCTTCTCAGATTTTGCAACAATGATGAATGGCAGCCTACATTGTGCCACTGATCACCCAGCACTGTATTTGTGATACTGTAGATCTCATTTACAGACACATTGACCAGTGTGCCTCTGACAGATTCAACTATCAAATTCTGCCTGTTGAACATCCATTCCAATCTTTCAAAGTCATTCCTTAATATTCTTAAAGAACAGGGTGACCCTACAACAATTCTGTTGTTTACTCTTCTGTCACTTGTTTTTCCTCATGAGACAGGCAACAGACATACATATTCTTAGAACTTGGTTGTAACATAAATAAACCCTTAACTTCAAGTGAGGAAATAATGAATTTTTATGGAAATGCTCAAAGCTACAATAGAAAGTCAGGGATAATTATTCATCCATCCATCCATTCATTCATTCAAAAAAATGTTTCTATTATTTATTAGGGTTCTAATCCAGGCACTTGGGATATGGTGATTGAGCAAACAGGCACAAACACAGAATAATAGTATGTACATAATATTTGAGGAAGGAGATATGGGAATCTTGACTTGGGGGTGGAGCACCCATAAAGCAAGAAGGGAAAACATCTTGATGGGATTTCCTCTAAGACCTTTTGTCTCTGAGAATGAGCCAAAGAGTCTTACTCTGGATAATGGAGATGTGGAGAAATGATAAAGGTCAAATTTTTTTCTGAAAGAAACTTCTGTCTTTACATTATGATTCCTATTCATCTTTCAACATCCAGGTCCAATATCTTCTATAAGATACTCTTCAGGGTATGTATCACAGACACCAACAGATAGGAAAGACACTTAACGTGGTGAAGGTATCAACATATTCTCATTTAGATTTTCAATAATTTCCTGTCTCCTCTTCATTCAGTACATGTATTAGCTTTTGTTTCCATGACTGAGATACCTGAAAAGACCTAGATAGAAGAGGAAAAGTTTATTTGGGAATCAAGATTTTAGAGTTTCAGTCCTTGGTTGGTTGACTCCATTGCTCTGACCCCAAGATGAGGCAGAACATCATGGTGGAATGGAGTGTTGGAAGTAAGTTCTTAAACTTAGGACAACCATGTGGCAGAGAGAGAGGGTTCGGGGGCATCATAAACAAATTATAAATCTCAAGGACACACTCCCAGTGATTCACCTTTTGCAGCCATAACCTACCTGCCTGTAGTTACCACCAAGTTTGTCCATACAAATTTTATTAATACATCAAATGGATTAATTCACTAATTAGTTTGCAGTTCTTATAATCTAATTGTCTCACCACTAAACATTGTTACATTAGCAGAAGCTTTGGAGGACACCTCATATCCAAAAAATAACAGTGTCCAACTTACTTCCTTAATATCTATTCAGTGTCTCAATTCTGTAACCTCCTTGGAAACTAACTATGTTGACTAGAAGTAAGTTCAAAAATAACAGCTTTCAGGGGAAAAGACCAAAACCAATAGCTTTTACTATCTTACTTCCTAATAGGGCCTGAAAAAAAAAAGCAGAATAAGCAGAAATCAGACATTAGGTCATTTGGTGACTAGTAGTGTGTGTTTTCAGAGTTGCTTCAAGGGATAAAATGGAGTGAAAGACATTTTCCTTTTGTATTAGAATGATGCCTGTAGCATAAAGGAACAAATAGTTCCTGCCAGAGTGAAAAGCAACAATTCATAAAATGAGAGCAAGCTTGATGTCTCAAAGACAAAGGAGACCATGGCTAGCTGTAAATAAGAATTATAGCCAGGTGATGTTAAAAGGAACCTCTTTTGTAGGTGAAAAATAACATTCAAAACACTTTCCATTTTCCCATTAAGTAAGCAAATAAACTAAAACTACATGATCTTAGGAATGTACTGTAAAATTTTAAACTATTCTGATAAAATCATATTAATAATATTAAAATAAAATTTAGAGTGAGATAATATAATCATAGGGTATATTATGCCAAAATTTTATCTCCCAAATATATATATATATATATATATATATATATATATATATATATATATATATATATATGATTTCTAGGCCAGGATGTCAAATTAAATTTTAATCCATGTTTTTCCTTTGTATTACTGACTGTAAGACTATTTATTGGATAAGAATATGTTACCAGGAAAATTCAAGTAAGTCAGTTTGGGGGTAGTAGGGAAAATTAATAGGCAGAAAATTAAAGTCCTTTTAATCTAAGTATAGTACTTGATTATTTTGCTAACAAAACAAATGATTTTTTTTGAGACAGGATCTCACTAAGTTTCTTAAGACCTCACTAAACTGCTGAGGCCTGCTTTGAACTTGAGATTTTTCTGTCTCAATCTCCTGAGTCCTTGAGATTAGAGCTGTGTGACACCACCCAGATCAAAAAAATATTTTTAAGGAGAATTACCAACAATCTCAAGAGGTTATTTGACTAGAATGCAATGTTACTAGAATCATTGCAGTTCCTTGAAGCCAAAGTTCTAATGTTTAACATTTCTAACTTCTTATTTTATTTATAAATGTAGCTTTTCTTGATTTGACTTTCCAAAAGTTGTCTTTGAAAATCTAGTTTTATGAGGGTTAAAGTCACAGTATATCAAGGGCTCAAGTTTTGAAAACTGAGATGAAATAGAAAATTTTGTTCCCAAATTTCTTTATCACCTTTAATCTCTTAATCTATTTAAATCTCTTCTTTCTATTATGAGTTGATTCACTTTGGTGGATCCTCTTTACTAGTTACTGCCAGTAAAACTTCATCAACCTAGTTTAGTTTCATATTCTTAATTTCCACATGTACTAGGATCTATTTCAAATATTCTCCCAAATTGAAGCCTTTCATATAAGTATGTTCCATTTTTATGTGCCCTTATCTGTCCTACTTTCTGTCTTTCTACATTTGAATTTATGCTAAAATAACCATACACCCTCCTGGCATAGGATTCTCATAAAATCACCTTGGTTATAATCACCTTGAATAAATGGGAATGACTCAAGTGTCTTATGAACTCATGCTTTAGTTGGAAGTGAAGAAACGTTTTCCTATTGTTTTTACTCCAAACTTTTAAGGATATAGGAACAAATTGTTTGAGCTAGGGATAAAATCAAGATTCAACAAGGTTAGGACAAGCTTGGAACATCAGAGGAACAGAAGAAAGGTAGACTGTAGAAGGAATGAGCCTTAAAATTAGAATCAAGAACTAATAGTCCTGCTAAGACTTCCTGCTTTTCTTTATTTTAATAATAACCTGCTGAGTACAATCTCTGCACAGACTGCAGGGTTATGTTTCTGCTATTTGTGTGGAGCAAGTCAGAAATGGAAGGAGGTGGGAAAAATTATACTATTTTCTGAGAACCAAGCAACACTTTGGCCATACCAGGTATTTAATGCTGGGTGAAAACAATTTCTCTTCCTTCTCAGCTTTCTGGGCATTTACTTGCTTAAATTTCTAATCTTACTCAAGATTAAGGGGTCTTGCAGCAAGAAGATTCCTTGTGTTTTTTTTTTTAACCTATTGTGGGAATCACAGGGATCCCTGAGAAGTTGATTGAAATTATGAACAGTTCTCCTTTACTACTATAAACCAAACAGAAAACCAAACAGAAAATAAAACAAAGAAATAAAGAAAGACATGTGTACAAAGTTTTGCAGAATTTTAATACGTATTTAATTCATATGAAAGTTATTCACAGACTCTTTAGAGTTTAACTTAGACTCCAGGTCATAAATTCCTAAATCCAAAGTTCTCATAAATGACCCTATATTATTATAGGGTCAAGTTAAATATGTAGGCCTGAACTTTATTTTCTGAAATGTAACTACTAAGACCACCCATATCAGGAAGCTCTGCTGCATTAACTTTTTATTTGATGTGCATGACAATCTTCGTATACTTTCCGTATACTAATTTTGTACTCAGATATGAAATGTAGCCCCTTACTTAATTTCATTACAACCTGTTTTCACAGCAATCTCTGCACCCTGCCTGGCAAATTTCTTTTCTTTCCCTGTATTTATCAATGGGTCTTCATGTCAGTTTCACCAGGGAAGACAAAGTCCAGAAGATATGTTTTCCTTTTGTTGTGCTAGAAATTGAACCCAATGTCTTTGTATTGCTACACATGTTTTCTACCACTCGGTTACATCCCTACTCGTTCAAATGGTTTTATTTATTAATTTCTCCATTTCTTTATTTTCATTGAAGGGTTTTCTTTGTGTGTGAAAGCTATTTAAATGGGATATAAATCAAGAATATTTGGACCAAGTCAGGATCACAAATTTATCAATTTTCTCAAAGGCTGGTCATCCAAATAGCTGTGCCAGAAAAAGAGTATTTTTTTTAATGAGGAAGCTAAGTAAAATAGATGCAAAACAGAGAGAAAATCTTGCTGAGGAAAAGAATCATAACCTTTAGCAATCTTCCTCAAAGTGTAGTCTCTGCATCTGAATTACTTGTCTGTGATGGTCTCAGAAGTATCTATTTTAAAAGAACCTCAGGTGATTCTAATGCTGGACTGAACTTAGAGACACACAGACCTATAAGACTCAATCCTTAGGCAACAAAAAAGTGAAAAATCAAGACTTAATATGGGAAAAAGTTGTCTATCAGAACAGACACAGAAAAGTCCCTTTTCTACTTGCTAATGTTGGAAAATAAAATGTAGAGTTTTACATGGGAAATATTTCATTGAGTCCAATGAAAATTATACTGCAAATGTTAGTTACTGAAATTTCTAGTTGGCTTCCATCTAAAGTATTCATTATTGAACAGGCTGTATGTTGCAATAAAAATAGTATGATATATTAGGGTTTTCTAGAGGAACAGAACCATATCATATATATGAAATATATCTGATATATATATATATATATATATATATATATATATATATCTCACATGTATGAAATATACATGACATATATAGATATATGTATCATTATATATATCAAAACCAATAGGATGTATATTCATTATTACACATACACACATACACATACACACACATATATATGTGTGTGTGTGTGTGTGTGTGTGTGTGTGTGTGTGTGTGTAATTGGTAGATGAATATGCCTAGAAAAGCATATAAGCTAAGAAGATGTTATATAAGCTAAGAAAATGTTAAGGATGATAAATATCAGCTTATATATGATCATAAAATTAGGATTTATTAAATTGGCTTACATGACCAGAAGATGGATAGTCCTACAATAGCTCTCTGAGGACTGGAGATTTGGAAGAATCAGTAGCTGCTCAGCCCATGATAATAGAGACTCAGAACATGAGGAATCAATGATGCAACCTCAGTCTGGGACCGAACGCCTGGAAATTCCCTGGAAAGTTGCCAGAGTTCACTTTGGAGATTGCAGGAGTTGGAGTCTGATGTCCTCAGGCTATCTCCACAGCAATCAAAACACCTGCTCAAGTAGAATCAAGCTTGTATCTACTGCTGCTTTCTTGTCCTTCCATCTTTATGTTCCATTCATGTCCCAATCTATTGGACTGTGCTACTCAGATCACACTGAGAAACCTCTTCATCTTAGGCATCTTTTCAACAATCAAGTTGACAACTCAAATTAAGCAGTATACATATGATTGTGCTGATGTAAAAATATAATGAACTCACAGGGAGAACATCATTTTTGCTCGTTAATAAACATTATACCTGAACATTTCCTGCAATTATTATGCCATTTAATATATTCATCCAATTATTTAACAATAAAAAGTTAAATAAATTTAATAAAATGTCACCTTGCTCATATTTCCAATTTTTTTTTATTAAGGAACATTTGCCTTTGTAACTACTAAAAAAATTGATGAAGTCTAAGAAATTCTAAGCAAAATTGTATTTATTTTAACAAACTTGGAGTAATTCCTATAAGAATTACTGTGAGTTTGGCCTTATTACTTGTTTAGTTTGTATATACCCCACTGTCTGAAGAGAGAAAAAAGATCTTTTTCAATAAAAAGCACACTGGTAATTAATTTACAGTAATGGCACCTGACGCCTCTTCTAACTGGGCCATGAAAAGACAGTTTCATAGTCCATTCTCTTACATACTGCCTGGTACAAAGATTTATTATATCTAAACAGAGTAATGGCTAATGTCATTCTCAAATGACATGGCTGTATTAAATAAGGCATTTAAATAGAAAAAAAAGAGAAAAAAATGTCCTGTCTGAACAGTTTCACTTTTTTATTGGAGCATCATCAACTCTTTGACCCTTATTCAAAAACATCTGAATTATTAACAGGTGGGGAATAACATAAATAAGGCAGATTAAAATTTGAAGATGTTCTATTTCCATGGGGTGATTTATGCTTTTTGAGAAAATTTCCTAGTCCTTCCTAGTAAGGTGAATATATAAAATTTGCTTCAACAATGTCTTATCTGTTGCTGTTCTAAAAATCTATGGAAAAATCATTAATGAGTGCATAAGGGTCACCAATAAAATTAAATTATTGCTTAGGATATTGGCAGCCATTTGCTTTACATTGCCAATATCAATTCATGTTGTCCTTAGAATTCCTTCTTCTCTAGAGTTTATTTTATTTCTGTCCAAAATAAATGATATAAATTGTGTAATGGCCATAAACTTCTTTTCAACATACCCGACCTGAAGGAAGATGATTGATATTGCTTTTCTTAAAAAAAAATATACAGTAAAACTATCACCAGTAATGAAAAATTCTGAATTATTTATACAACAGTGCATATTTTTCAAATATTAAAGATGACTTTATTTAGGTTTGGTTATTGAATGCTTTAATTTAGGTAGTATAGAGTCTATTTGCTTTTGGTTCCTTTGATACCTGTAGATATATAGTTCATTAACCTGGTCAGAAAATGCACTTGTTAATTATCAGGAAAAATCTCCCCTATGTATTTGAATCTTCACATATTTATTTTTTTTAAGAGAGAGTGAGAGAGGAGAGAGAGAAAGAGAGAATTTTTTAATATTTATATTCTAGTTTTTGGCGGACACAACATCTTTGTTGGTATGTGGTGCTGAGGATCGAACCCGGGCCACACGCATGCCAGGCGAGTGCGCTACTGCTTGAGCCACATCCCCAGCCCTGAATATTCACATACTTATAAAAGTCAATTTACTTTAATATTTATTGGTAATAAAAAATAAAAGAAAATGATCTTAAACCTTACAAAACACAATTTAATGCTGCTACTTCCTGCTTGCTTAGGGAAGTATAAGGGAGACACATGGTAAAATGGAAATTAAACCAGTACTTGTTATATGAGTTTGTTGTGTATTGTAAATTTTAAATGTGATAAAAATGTGTAACAGACACATTGTAAATAATAATATCACTATTATATTATTCATTTAGAATTTGTAATTATGTATTCAAGTAGTTGAATCCATTTAAGGAAGCATTTAATTATTTTTAAATCTTTATTGAGCATTTCCTTGTTTTATATGTCATGCTTGAGTCTGTTGGTTCACAAGGGAACAGCAACAAAAATCCCCTGTGATCATGGGGATCACAGTAAACTTTAATAAAGGTAATTTGGGAAAGAAACATTAAATTTTAACTGTGATAAGTACTATGTATGAGAGGCATAAAATACTATAGAATCTATAACAAAGAGATTATACTTAAAGAAAGGCCTGTAAGAAATCCCTAAAGAAGGGATAATAATATATAAAAAAATGAATAGATTTCCATTCCTAGTTTTCCAAGGAATCTCTATACTGCTTTCCATATTGGCTGCACCAATTTGCAGTCCCACCAGCAATGTATGAGTGTGCCTTTTCCCCTACATCCTTGCCAAAAATGATTGTTGTTTGTATTCTTTTTAAAAATTATTATATATTTTTAAATACACGACAACAGTGGAATGCATTACAATTCTTATTACACATATAGAGCACGTTTTTTGTATCTCTGTATACAAAATATGTTCATGCCAATTTATACCAGTATACATATACTTTGGTTTGTTTTTGTTTTTTGTTTTGCATTACAATTCTTAATACACATATATACCACAATTTTTCTTATCTCTGTATATAGCTGCCATTCTGACTGGTGTGAGATGAAATCTCAGAAAAGTTTTGATTTGCATTTCTCTAATTATGAGAGATGTTGAACTTTTTTTGATTGGTTGTATAACACCTTCTGAGAAGTGTCTGTTCACTTCCTTGATCCATTTATTGATTGGGTTATTGGTTATTTTGGTGTTAAGATTTTTGAGTTCTTCATATATCCTAGAGATTAGTGCTCTATTTGATGTGAGAGGTAAAAATTTGCTCCCAAAATGTAGGCTCTCTATTCATCTCACAGATTGTTTCTTTTGCTAAGAAGAAACTTTTTAGTTTGAATACATTTCATTTATTTATTCTTGATTTTAATTCTTACACTATAGGAGTCTTATTAAGGAAGTCAGGGTCTAATCTGATATGATGGAGATTTGGCCTATTTTTTCTCCCAATAGTTGTGGTGTCTCTGGTTTAATTCCTAGGTCATTATTCCACTCTGAGTTGAGTTTTGTGCATCATGAGAGATAGGAGTTTAATTTCATCTTGTTGCATATAGATCCTCAATTTTCTCAGCACATTTGTTGAAGAGGCCGTCTTTTCTCCAATGTATGTTTTTAGCACCTTTGTCTAATATAAGATAACTATAGTTATGTGTGTTTGTCTATGTGTCCTCTTTTCCATACCATTGGTCTACCAGTCTGTTTTGTTGCCAATACCATGCTGTTTTTGTTAATATTATTCTATAGTATAGTTTAAGGTTTGATATAGTGATGCCACCTACTTCACTCTTTTTGATAAGGATGGCTTTGGCTATTCTGGGTCACTTATTTTTCCAGATAAATTTCATGACTGCTTTTTCTATTTCTATGAGGAATGTCATTGGGATTTTGGTTGGAATTGCATTAAATCTGTATAGTGATTTTGGTAGTATGGTTATTTTGACAATATTAATTCTGCCTATCCAAGAACAAGGTAGATCTTCCCATCTTCTAAGGTCTACTTTCTTTCTTTAGTGTTCTGGCATTTTCATTGTAGAGATCTTTCACCTCTTTCATTAGGTTGATTCCCAATTTTTTTGAGGCTATTGTAAATGGGGTAGTTTTCTTCATTTTCTTTTTAGAGGATTTTTTCACTGATATACATCTACGTTGTGTACAACCAGAGATATAAAAAATTGAGCTCTATATGTGTAATACGAATTAACAAATTCTGCTCTCATATTTAACAAATTAAAATTTAAAAAATTTTTTAAAAATCAAATGAATAGGTAAAGAGGGAGAAGAAAAGTATTCAAAAAAGTCAAAGAGCTTGGGAGATAGTATGGTGAATATGAGAGCCTTAAAATACACAAATGTTCCTTCAGTGGAGAAAGTAAGTGGTGCATATTAGCAGATAAAGCTGAGAAGGGAGAAGAGAATATTATAATAAAAGGCCTATAGCCTGGTAAATAGTTTTATTTTCATGATAAGAGTAAAGGGAAACCACTAAAGTATTTTTTTTTCCTCTTTGGGTAAGAAGGTGATATGACTAAATTTGAGTATCTTTATAGTAGTCTGGAGGATCACTTAAAGTAGGTCTTTAGTGGAAGCAATGAGACTAGTTATATAAATGTTATATTAGTCCATATGAAAGAGGATGATGGAGGTAGTGAGGAGTAAACACATTCAAACAGTGCTACAGAAAGTATTTATGGCTTGAAAGGGTTCTGAAAATTACTTGAGCTGTCTCTATCTAGGCTGTCTGGATTTTCTGAGGAATTAACATAATTAAAATGAATTTATACACTTTTATTAATTTACTACTGGAAAAATATAAATTCAGTAACCAGGCACAATTGAAATAAAAAATTTCTGTGATCATTATATTTTTGACACTAAATTTCTATGCTATAACAAATGTATAGGAGTTAAAAATGAATTACCGGGCTGGGGATGTGGCTCAATCAGTAGCGCGCTCGCCTTGCATGCGTGCGGCCCGGGTTCGATCCTCTGCACCACATACCAACAAAGATGTTGTGTCCACCGAGAACTAAAAAATAAATATTAAAAAAAATTCTCTCTCTCTCTCTCTCTCCTCTCTCACTCTCTCTTTAAAAAAAAATGAATTACCTAAAGATAGATCGAATAAATGGAGTGAGAGTGAAAGGAAAGTGTCCAGGATGATTTTTAAGGTTTTTGGAATGTACATGAATATACATAATGGTACACTCTAAAAATAAACTGTTTGAAAGATTACTTGCTAAGTTTTAGAAAGGTTTGAGACCCATGCATGTTATTCAAGAAAATGTACAGACAATTGGATTTGTGGATCTGTAGCTCATATAAAGTCGTCTAGAAAGGAGAAATGTATTTTAACAGTTTCTGGCAGAAGGTAATTGGAAGATGAGCATGGAGGAATCCTCTTGAGGAAGAAAAAAGAATAGAATTGAGAAGTGGCCTTGGACTAAGAATTGTAAAATTATATCAATTGATTGCTCAATAAAGCTTGCAAAGGAGCAAATGGACAACAGGCACAGAAATAAGAGGGGAAAGCAAGAAAGTGTTCCTGACTCCAAGAGAAGACATTTTTTAAAGGAGCAGGGCTAGTGAACAACACTTAATATTGCTAAGCAGTTAACAAAACAAAGACTGAATAAAATGCACTTAATATAATTATCTGTAAGGCATCAGTGTTCAAATTTATCAAATACTCCTTCAATGGACCATGGGTTTGGAAGCTATTGGATTAATGAGCAAGTGGTAGGGAATGGGTGCTTAGTGGAGGAGAAGAGCTAGGTAATGAAAAATAGCATTCTCAATTCTCAAATGTAGCTCACCATGTAAGAAAATAGTTCCATATGAAAAATTGTAACCTCTCTGATTAAGTGAAATTCTTTGATCATATTAAGAGTTTAGAAGTTTTATTAAATTTACTAATTTCCATTATACATGAGTAAACTTATTTAAATCCCAATAAAATTTGAGAGCTGTGTGATAAACTGATACTGTACACAACATTTTTTGTATAAATATCAGATTAAAATTCTTTTGCAATCCAACTTTATCATATGTGTTCTATTTGGGAAGGAACTCAATATTACCATAATTCAATCTTAATTCATATACTATACAGTTCATAAAGCTGTTCTGCTACATGTGTAGAAGAGGAATTATACTTTTTTCCTGTTTAGAGTTAAATAGTAAAGCTTTTTGGCTTTAGTAGCTTATAATCTTCATTGCAACTACTCAGCTCTGTCACTAGACTATGATAGCAGCCATCAACAGCACAGAAACAAATAAGTATGTTTGTGTTCCCCCCAATTAAAGTTATTTACAAAAATAAGTAGTGAGTCAGATTTAAGCCTCTGACTTTATTTTGATAACTTCTGGCCTAGAGAATATACTAACTTTACTAAAATATCTTTAATAAACTATTATTGCTTGAGACTTTACAAATGGTGGTGTGACCTTTCTTTCTTTCTTTCTTTCTTTCTTTCTTTCTTTCTTTCTTTCTTTCTTTCTTTCTTTCTCTCTCTCTCTCTTTCTTTCTTTCTTTCTTTCTTTCTTTCTTTCTTTCTTTCCTTCTATCCTTTTCTTCTCTTTTCCTTCTGGTAGTGGGGATTGAACCCAGGTGTGCTATACCACTAAGTTACATGCTGAGTACTTTTTATTTTTATTTTGAGACTGGGTCTTATTATGACACTGAAGCTGGCCTTTAACATGTGATCTTTCTGCCTACGCTTCCTGAGTCACTGGAATTATAGATATATGCCACCACACCTGGCTTTCATCTTTAATATTAATGCTAGATGATTTTGGATTATACTCAAAATTGTGTTGATCATTCAGAGTTTAACTACATTTCAAGATTCAAATGCTACAAGTAACCTGATTATTGAGCACCCCTACATTCAATAGGTCCAACATAATAAATGGCCCACTCCTCTGTGGATGGCTGAGCAGTGACAATATATTTTAAAACTAAAAAAAGCTTGAGGACAAATTCATATTAGGCCAAATTCCTCAACACCATACTTCTATATTGTTTTCATATTTGTATGAAATTTGTTGATTGGAAATAAGGGAAAGTGATATTAAAAATAGTGTTAGCCAGGCACAAGGGTACATACTTATAATTCCAGCAGCTTGGGAGGCTGAGTCAGGAGGATTGTGCGTTTAAAGCCAGCCTCAGCAAAAGTGAGGCATTAAGCAACTCAATGAGATCCTGTTTCTCAATCAAATACAAAATAGGGCTGGGGATGTAGGTGAGTGGTCAAGTGCCCTGAATTCAATCCCTGGTACCAAAAAAAAAAAAAAAAAAAGATAGCGTTAGATTGAGGAAAATTAACAAAATCCAGAAATTCCTGTCAAAAATGGTGCATATTTAAGTCAATGAGATTATTATTTAATTAAAGTGTTTTCTTCTATTTTAAACTCCAAGTATTATACTTTGTATCATTAATCTTTTGTAGAAAGCACCTCACTCCTATCTCCTTATAGCTTTTCTTAATTTACAAATATATATTTAAATTTTATAATTCTCTTATTCCATGCCCATGTCCAAATCATGCTAACTCCACCTATTTATGTTTATATATACTGATTGCCCTGTTCTATTCTTGTAATTAGCATTGCTTTTCCACTGTGACCATTTCACCCCAATTATGTTACTGAGTAATTTATAACAGCTATGTTCCTATCTTAAGTGATCATTATACACAAAGTTAAAAAAATAATATTTCTTTTTTTCATCACTGAAATAGGATCTAGTAATGATGCTGAGTTTACAAAAATATAACAGAGCACCAGATTTATTTTAATTACACATTTAGAACATTTCATGTTTTGTGTTCTAATTAAAATTGGAAAATGTGTCATATTAAAAAAATTATGGTAATGGTCTGAAGAAGGCTTAATATGTACTGTTCCCAGAAATATCTGTTTTTAATCTTCGTATTAGAACTAGTAACAATTTCATTAGCAGTTTCCTGACTTTTCCTTTTTTATTAATACAACAAAAAATGACAGCAAGAAATTTACTGTTACTATTATGCTGGTCAAATGGGATGCTTCTCATGAAAATAGTATTTAATAATGGCAAAATAGCATTTAGTAGAAAAATAAAATTGAAAAAGAAATGATGAAATTTTTAAAAGATTAAATCAGGTTAATTTCCACCCACATTTCTCTTTAAAATCACTATAAGCCCTTTCAACATTTTTTTCATTAATATAGTAATAATACAGATGGAGGAAATTTAAGGACAATTTACCTGGGATTCTCAGAGGGTGTGCAATGTACATTTGCAAATGAACAGTTGTGCTGTTACTTTTAGAAACCAAGAATAGTGACAAATACAGATAAGCCTATCAGCCTGAAGAAAGCAACAATTTGCTTTTCACCCAATTCCAGTATTATGATGAGTCATTATTTTTACAATGTGTTTAGTGAAAGAAATTAAAATGCATATAAAATGGAACACTTGTGGTCTTCATATAGGTGAAAAAGATTCCATACCTTTGGTATTTAGAGTAAAATTTATGTAGGTATGTATACAAATATTTTTTTTTTAAATACACCTCCTGTGAAAACATAGTATATCCACTTCTATGCCTAATGACAAATGACGGGTGATTTTTAAGAAGCCATATTGATTTTAAAACCAAATTATGCTAAATAGTATTTTCATTAAGAATATATGCTTATTAATTAAAATTGCCTCATATGTTACAGATTTAATGATGGCAAGTGAATCAATCAGGATAAACCAAGAATGAAAGAGATTTAAAAAATTGTTATAGCTTTTAAATCTTCATCACTCCCTAGTGTAAAAGAAGGAAGAAAACTCCCCAAACATAAACAAAACGTTCAGAATTAAAATACCCTTTTATTTTTGCAGATCACTTTGTGTCCTTACAGTTATAATATATGCTTGTATACATTATAAACCCATTTAGCACTGAGATTCAGGGCTTCATGGATTCATCTTTGGATTCCTAGCAAAAAATTTGGTCTATGCATGTAACATAGATGCTCAATAAATATTTGCCAGATTGAACTGACAAGGATAAAAAAGAAGGAAAATTTAATAATGATTTGGTCTGTTTGAGGCAAAAAAAATGCTTGAAGATTAAATTTTATAAGTACATTGATTGAATACATTTTAAGTTTTTAATACTGTGGACAGTTACTTCCCCGAGACCTTATTTAATCAGGAGAGGCTATGTATTTAAAAGGTTTGAAGTCAAATAAGTGATGTTGGAGAAATTCATAGAATGCCAGGATTTAATAGCTGGCAGAGATTAGCTCCCATATAAGCAGAAGAGGGATAGTGACATAATGAAAGGGTATTTAAGAAATATAATCAGGCCAATTTAGGGAATGAAGTGTTTTTTATAGAAAGTCACTTTTAGATCTGAGGTGAGGGGTTCTGGACTAAATTTAAGAGTGGCCATAAGATTGCCGACCCAAATTCTGATTCTGTCACACACTAGCTATGTGGCCTAGGACACATTTCTTATTCTCTGTAAGTTTTCTTATCTATAAAAGTGGGTTAACAAGGTTTGGGGATGCAGCTCAAGTGATGGCGCACTCACCTGGCATGCATGAGGCACTGGGTTTGATCCTCAGCACCACATAAAAATAAAGATATTGTGTCCACCTAAAAAACTAAAAAATAAATATTTAAATTTAAAAAAAAAGAGTTAACAATAGTATCTGCCTCAAAAGATTGTTATTAGGAGGTAACATAAAACCTTGGCAGAGCACCAGGTACACATTCAGAGCTAGATAAATCCTGGCTACTGCTATCGAGGTAGGATGAAAAAGCGTAAGGCAGAAAATTGTTCTGCAAATTTTTGATAACTTCTAGCCTTCCCATGCATTAGACATGAGTCACCAACCTTCACCTCAAAAGTTTTCCTTAGTCACCTTCCCCCAGATTCCTTATATTTCTTCTCTCAATGATATATTTACAATATTTTATTCACCTAACTTTTATCAATACTATTTTGCCTCCCAATCATTTTAAGAACAAAGATTAAGATGTCTCACCAAGGGAGACTTGGTTTTTGCAAATTCTGTAATAATTGCTTAAAACTTAGCATTATATTTTTTCTTTATTTCTGGATAACCATATAATTAATTATCCCGACATTTATGCTGGTGTTACATATATTGCTTCAAGTGCACTTTGTGAATGAGGCAAAACAAGAAAGAAAGACAGGGCATGAAAGCTGGAGGAAAAAATGATATGTTATAAAATTTGTATAGGATTTTGCAATTTATAAAGCACATTCACATACTAATTTTAATCAATACAACAATGGTGTGACTTAGGAAATATTTTTTAGAGAAAAGATAAATGAGAATATTATTTCTATCTTTCTTAAAGAAAAAATAAGGTGATAACAGTTTGTCATTTTTTGTTTTAATCAAAAAGGAATCTGTTTCTGTATTAAACTATTCAGATTTCTCTTATCTGCTTCATCTTTTTTTTAATAGCTGCTTAATTCCCAGATATAATTCTCTCTACACTTTCCTATTTTAAAAGAAAAGGAAACAAAATCAAAATCCGTTGCCTTCTGCTAGAAGCTTTATCCTCCTGCCTTTATCTAGGTTTTAAAAAAGAAGAAGGAAACAAGAAGAAACAAGAAATAACTCCAGCAAGACAGACAATGAAGCTCCCAATATATGCTTATCTACCCCATCATCTCCTTTCAGAATAATCTTTAAAGTAAAAGAAAATCCAAATCTTTCTTTATTCAATTTTCTCTTGCTGTTACTACTAGCATTTTTTTAAAGATAAACTTATAAAATTTAAAGATATATAAATATGTGTATGATCCTTTAAATGTAAATTACCAATCGGTTTCACAAGATATGCCTAAGATTATATATATATATATATAAAATATATATACATATAAATTTTATTTATAAATTATGCTTTTAATAATCACAACTAATAAATAAGCATATAACAAAGGACTTAAAGGTTTTTATTCTACCAAGGTGATAGCAAATTGTCTAGGGTCACGTACTAGTGATTTCTATTTTATTCTTATTGCTTGTTGTTCTGTATTTTCTTTTTAATAATTTTTCTAGCATAAACTCATATACTATTTTGTACTAAATAAATTTTTGATAAACATAAAATGAGACTTCAAATACTATGCTAAAATTGATATAAACAATAAATAAATAGATAAAAGAGTTAATATTTAAGAACCCCTTCTTCATCTTTGTCATTCCTGCTTACACTTCAATCTGAATTTAGATACCCTTACTCAAGAAAACCTTACATCTAACTCAACCTAGCTTTTTGACTTTGCTGTGCTTCCCGAGTGCCCTCTGATTATGTCCTCTTAGGACTCATCATTTTGTGTTCTGATGACATATATAATTATAATTAGAGATCTCCCTGACTAACCATAAACTTTGTGCTATTAGGAGTTCAATTTTCACAATAATTATTTCATTTTAATGAAATCTCATTTGAGATTTTATTTTTTAAAATTTTTATTAGCATACATTTATTGTACATGTTAATAGGATTTGGAAAGATATTTCAATAATACATGAGCCCTGGTCATATGTGACCTCACTTAACCTCACTTAACACCCTTCCCAATTTCACTATTCTTTCAAGTTGACTGTTTTAAGCTTCCTGTAATTATTCTTTATTGCGTTATCTGTAAATTCATTAAAACACATTTTCTGTCTCAGTGTAGACAGAGGGTATCATCAAGATATAGTTTAATGAAATATACTTGATTATAAGTATGGGGACTGTTGTGTTATTTTGGAAGTATTATGGATCAGAGATTTTATATATCATCCAAGTAGTGTGCATTCTGTTATTTTAAAAAAATGCAGTTCTCCAATCAGCCTCTCTTCCAAGTTTAAATCACTGACAGAGTCTCCCAGACATTGATTCACTTCACCATTGGGGCCAATCACATGTTTCTGTGAACTAGCTCGGTTGGTGTGGTTCTAACTATTTTATTTTAACAACCTGTCATCAGTCTCTAGGCCAAGCAGTTAGAAGTACATGATTGCTTTCCTTTAGGGATTCAATGGAAAGAGATTTGTGTGATTAATTCCTTTGGGCTTTTGCAGGAAGATTATCTGCTTGATTTTTTTGGAGATGAAGTTCTTGATATCAGATATTCAATCTGAGAAAATCTTGTAATATTAGAAAAATTTGACGTTTTATCCATCTCTCCTACTTGAAACACTTCTTCACATTGCTGCCAAAATGTCACACATTCTGATTTTTCCTCTACACCAATGCCTACTTCAGCTCAGTTACCTTTTGGACATTTGTTTTCACACTGTAAATCAAAGTATGAACTAAATTTTATAGTTGGCACTTGGATTTTTCCAAATAAGAGATAAAATATTTATGAAACTAAAGAAAACATCTAAACTCAGCTAAGACTCCATTCATTCCAAGATGTTATTCCTGACACTATAATGAAGAGATTATTAATATGAAAACTAGACTTATTCCTCACTTACAACTTATCTAATAGTATCTAGCTCATTACAGATCTCTTCATCCATAAGCATATATAAAGAAATTTTTGTGATCTGTATTTTATTGCTGTTTTTCCCTTCCTGGGCACTCTGAAAGTCTTTTAACTGCAGTTTAAGTAATACTTTTCCTTGTTTGTCCCAATGAATCAGTTTCTACATTCATTTCATTTTTTTGTTGTTGTTTAAAATATTTTTATCACTTAAAAAATCACAAAAATACCACATTCTTGTTTAATCAATTGAAATTATGTAGAATTTTTTTATGACAGAATGCATTTATGCACTTTGATATACATAGGTGGGGTATAATTTCTCATTTTTCTGATTGTACATGTTGTAGAACCATATCAGACATGCAGTCATATATGGACATAAGTTCTGTTTCATTCTGCTGTTCTTCCTATCTCCATATCCCCTCCACCCCTTCCCTTCACTCCCTTCTACCTAATGTAACTCTAAGTCTATTATTCCTTAGAGCCCCCTCTTATTGTGAATTAGCATCTGCATATCAGAGAAAACATTCAGACTTTATTTTGTTGGAATTGGCTTATTTATCTTAGAATGATATTCTACAACTCCATTTACTAGCTAATGCCATAATTTCATTCTTCTTTAAAGCTGAGTAATACTCCATTATATGGGTGTACTTTATTTATCCATTCATCTATTTAAGAACACTTAGGTTGGTTCTATACTTTAGATATTGTGAATTTAGCTACTATAAACATTGATGTGTCTACATCACTGTAGTATGATGATTTTAAGTCTTTGGGTATAAACCAAGGAGTGGGATAGCTGGGTCAAATGTTTTTTTCCATTCCAAGTTTTCTGGGAAATCTTCATATTGCTTTCCATGGTGTTTACAACAGCAATATATGATTGTACGTTTTTCCCCACATCCATGCCAAAATTTATTGTTGCCTGTTTTCTTGTTGATTGCCACTCTGGCTGCAGTGAAATGAAATCTTAGAGTAGTATTGTGTAAATAATGTGTTCTTTTTTTCCCTCAACCCATTTCTGTCTCAGAATTGCACACTTTGATGAGGTAGCTCATCTTAAAAATTGGATGTTGTACACAGTATTTATTATTAAGTATATATGCAAATTTTCTGAGGATTATTTATTTATTTATGGTATTGAGTATCAAACCTAGAGCCTAATGAGCTGCTTTCTATAACTAGATATTTTTCTATTATTTTTCCAAAGGGAGAAATATAATATTCAACTTGGGAAGAAAAAAAGATGTTTAAGAAGGTCATCATAGGAAGGGTGGGGGTAGATATTGAAAAACATCTATAGTTTCTTACAGAGAATCTTAGATCATTATACAGAATGGTAATGGCAAGAGAAAAGATAGCCCTGATTTTCCCTAGATGTTATGTTTAGCATGTTGTGTATTCTAAGTTTCTCAAGTGCTTAAAGGAAGCTATGGAAGAAAATTGGGACATAAACTTCAGCCCCTTTGCCCCATTTTCCTCCTTCAAGAAGTTACTAATTAAGACAACATTGTTCAAGAGGAAGCTTTGAGGATAGCCTTTCTTTTAGTAAATTTTTTTCACTGCTATGACCAAAAAACATAAGAATAATTTTACAAAAGGAAAAATTTATTTGGGGCTCACTTTAAGAGGCCTCATTCCATTAACAGCTGTCTCCATTGCACTGGACTCAAGATATGGCAGAACAACCTGGTGGAAGAGTGATGAAGTGAGACATTAGACATCCTTCTGTAGGTGGATATTTAGAGTCTATGAGGCAATATGGAGTTGGGTACCCAAAGGCATTAACTAGTGCCACAGGATTATAACATCAGCTAGACATCACCAATACCTAAATCCAATTATCCTGGGAAGAGCAGCCAAACACACTTTGAGGCTTATAATTTATGTCTTTTAGGAGCCAATGGTATCCCCAGAAACAAAATCAAGTTTACAATCAAATCACTTTAGACGCTAGTGGATTATCTAGAATACAAGTATACATACAAATGCCCACATATCTCTTACCCTAAGAATTCATAATCTTTTCTCAACAGATGCTAACATGCACAAAGAAAATAATTCTGTGTCAACATTTATTTCAGAATCAACTAAAAGGGCCAGTTCTTCATGTTCATATATGAACATGGAGTACACCACTTAAATGCTGTATACCTCAGTTTCTTAATTTATGAAAAGAGATGGTAATACTACCTACAAGTTTACTGTGAGGATTAAATGAATTTTTTATTTCAGCACCTAGAATACTAACTGCTGCACAGTAATAAACTTATTCAATTTGGACTAACTTGGATGAATTTATATGGTAGAAATAATTCTTTCCCAACAAGTCATCTTTGTTCTGCTACTCACTAGAATGGAGACTGCATGTAACATCAGTGATAGAAGCTAAAATTTTTTACAATCTAACTTATGATATATAAATATATAAATTATATATATATATACATATACATATATATTCATAGGTACACATAATACTTAGTGTAAAATATATAGTACTATCTGTTCACACCCAACAGAGCCAGTTATATATATATATATATATATATATATATATATATAGAGAGAGAGAGAGAGAGAGAGAGAGAGAGTTATACAGTTTTTGTGTATATATGCACTCACATTTATATATACACATATGTGTGTAATCATATATATTTCTTATATCTTGAACAAAAACTTTTATAGATACTCCCAATTTATTAATACAAGTATTTAATAAATATGTTTGAATTAACAATATTGGTAGCTTTCATGAGTTCATAAATTTTGACCATATTATCTTTTCCATTTATCTGCAGAAGATCAAGTTCTAATATTTTATTTACCCTTTTTATTGACTGTATATTAACAGAGCTTTTAGGATAAATTATAATGACAAGATATGGCAAATTCTAGCTCATGTTTACAACCTCATGAATAGAGAGAATTTTGCATAAAAGTGATTGCTCTAGACAGAGATGTTTAAAATGATCAAAGATTATTCCAGTTCCAATTCTTGTTAGAACATTCTTTGAACACTGACCTGAAATGATACATTGCTTCATTAATTAGTATGGGGTGAGCTGCTGAATTTTCATTTGAAAACCTCTGTTAACTAATGAACATACATCTATTTAACAAAGGAATAGCAATGACAATTGAGAGCTTTGTTGTTTTAAGAAGAAAAAATCTTTGAACAAGTCTTAACAGAAAGAAAAAAGAAAAGTGGAAATTGGTCAGAAATAAAGAATAGTTGTCTTAAAAAGTAAGCTTATTTTCTAAATTTGTTTCTGGTTATTTGTGAAACATTTAGGGAGTTCAAAGTTTATTCAGTGGTGATCTGATGAATTGATGGTCTTAAGACTTTGGGACATGCTCACCAGGATTTTTTCCAGTATTTTTAGAAAGTGATCTGTCTAGACTTGTTATATAAACACCTCTTCCTTAAAATCTGTGAGTGGTAAAAAGACAATTTGAGGACTACCCAGGGAACATAAACAACATGTTTATGGAACAGAATATTGCATTGATTTCTGAATGGTGTTTTAGAAGTTGAAATTTTAAATGAAATTATTAAATAGGAAGCTCAGTTTGTTTTTCAGTTTTTCCATTAGTTTTCCATTTTCCAAAGCCTTTGTAACACTGTAGAATTTCTTTTGCACAAGTACATCATTTCAATTATACAAACTGTAACTTCTTTACATTATTACAGAAAACTCACAGATACTTAATGATAAATGTTCCTAAACATTTTTTTAGCACTCACCATGTGCCAGGCAGAAACCAATATACATGATTTATATACATTCTTTTATTTAATCTTCAATCTTATAACAATCCTATGAAATACTGCATTATTATTCCTATCATTCATATTTTATAGTTGTGGATAACAAAAGGAAGAATGATTGAGCACTGGGTCCCAAGACTCAAGTAGTATGTGATGGTGATCTGCTCAATTTATAATTATCATTATTTCTAAGCTGATTTCTCTAAGTTTTAGTTGGATGCCTATAGAACCTAAAACACCTAACACTTCATGGGGGACATAAAAAAAATTAAGTGGAGGGGCTTCCATTTGTTCTTTTGTTTGTGCTTTTCCTTTTCTATTTTTAGGAGGCAACATACTGTCATACAGATATTAGGAACCTAGACTCCATTGAGTAAGCTTTGAATCTGGGCTCTACCACTTATCCAGTTTGAAAGCTTACATTAGTTTTCTAAAACTCTATTTTTTAATCTAAAAAATGTAAACACATATTGTTTACTTTACTGGGTTTTTGTGGTAAATAGTGATTTAATACCATAATTAAAAAAATTGATGCACTCCATTATTGCCAGATTTTCTTGGAGTAAAAGTATGACCATATTAAACTAACCTGTAAAACTATCTGTTCCTGAATAAAACCTGAAACAATAGATTTTAATCAGCATAAAAATGTGTAAAATGAATTTTGGGAGAGTGAGAAGATATGTCAGATACCTTTTGATATTCATGTTACAGTAATGAAGTCAATTGGTAAACCAGCACACCTGTAGACAAGGTCTCTAATACCTATAGTTATTCATAATTGTGCCATGAAAATTTTATTCAGGGAAAATCAGTGAGGGAAAGCAGCTGATTTCTGTTTTTTTTTTCAAAATTCCTTTATTTATTTTATTTTAAATTGGCCTCTATTTTGCTCATTTATTTATATGTGGTGCTGAGAATCAAACCCAGTGCCTTACACATTTTTTTCTTAAATTTAATATGAACATTCTATTTCAATTCATATATACATTTCATTAATTCTAATGGCTACATAGTTTTCCCTAAAGAGAGACCAAAATTAGCTTAACTACTGATTGATGTCATACATTTTGTCTACCTCCAATTTTTCTCATTCCAAATTGTGATTGAGCGAACATACTTGTTCATATGCACTTGTATACTTTCTGTTGTATAGAAACTGAGCAGCAGATATTTTACTTTTGATAGGTATTGATAATTTAACCTCCAAATAAGTTGTATCAATTTAGCCTTTCTTTATCAATATATAATAACACACTTTGACCCTCCTTTATAACAAGGCAAACCACTATTCTTTTATTCTTGGCAATCTGTGACATATTAATTAAGGCATAAAATAAAAATGTAGATTAAAAATAAATATTTTCATATAAAACATTTATATACCTACATATTTATATCTGTATGACATTATTGTATCTATTTGTATAAATATTTCTATTACTATAATATTGGCATGGATAAAAACAATTTTTGTATTAAAGTGAAAACATATTTGTTAATTTTTTTTCCACCTTAAAGACCAATTTTGATAGAAGTGTTTTTAGGCTAGCCAGATGTGATTTCTTTCTGAATTCTCTATGCAATGACATGGCAAGGATATTTACCACCAAATGATCATATCTAGGAAGTCCCTAGAGCCAAATTACTAGGCAATAAGCAAAATACAATGAAGTTTGGACAAATATGCCATTCTCTTTACTTTTTTGTTTATTACCAGACATATCTTGCTCAGAAGTGGATAGTGGGCAGAATGGTTGATTAAATCAAGGCTTGTAAAGAGTAGAGGGAAAAGAGCAACTTAAAGTCAAGGGATGGGAAAACAGATTCATTTTCTATGACATAAGTTCTAAGAGCCATGCTGACAAACTGAAGTGACTCCATTTTTGAGTAACCAGCCTCTACCTCAGAGCAAAGCCTGTCCAAGGAAGCGGGCATGGCCCTGTCCTTGGAAAAACTCACAGAGCACTCCTAGGCACATACCCACCCTGCTGAGTTGTTTGCAAATAACAGGAGAGATCTGTGGCACCAGATGTCCCTGACTCAGTCAGGCTAGATGAGGACACATGGCAACCTGCTAGCAGCCACCAATCTGCATGAGACAGGGAAAATACCTGGGATGCCAGATGACCCTCCCAGTAGTTTATGGTGGTTGATAACATGTTGGGAAACCATGTAGCTCAGCACGTGTACACCCCTCGTGGCTTAAACAAATCAGTTCAAAGGACTCCCCCTCTTGTATTAACCAATATCTTACCCAACTTGTTCCCACCAGTGAATGTGCTAATCATGTTTTAGAGTTGTTATTTGATTTTCCCGTGGTGTGTGATGATTTGCTAAGAGATACTATGATGTATGTGAAGTCCCTGCCTTCCCCAAAGAGTGTATAAAACTGCTGCAAACCCTGAGCTTGGGGCCTCTCAGTGTCACCAGTTGCTGTGTGTGCAGAGGACTGAGCTAGCTCGCAATAAACGCCTCTTTGCTGCTTACATTGATCTTGGTCTCTGGTGATCTTTTGGGGGTCCCAAACTTAGATGTGAGCAAGGGGAGAGGAGAGGAAAAATAGAGCTCACTCAATTTTGAATGGCAAAAGCTTACTCCACTTCAGGTGAGGGAAAATCCTGCTTATAATCATCTCCTTCACAATCAGAGACCACCTTTTTAAAAATAAAGCAATCAGTGTCACCAACTTAAAGGACTTTACAACTTTGGAACATATGCAGAGCACTAAGGCACTGTCATTTGGGTGACCCCTGGCTCTCAGTAATTATATTTACATTGTGGTTTTGGCCCTTCCATGGGTTTCATTTTGAAACTGATGGGAAATTTTCCACCTTGTCAAAATCAGTGTAGGCACATAAAACCATGATTAGAAACCATAGTAATTGCTCCAAATGCATAATACATGGGGGGGGGGAGAGTTTCCAGGACCAAAGGTAAAAACTTGCCACCTGGAAAATTCCAGACTGTTTTCTCTCTTGAGACAGCCCAGTCCAAATTCCCTGGCACATACTTTCACTTCACTTAAAAGCCATTTATGCTTATTCTATGTATGACTCCTGATAGAAATCTTTCTTTTGAGAAAACAATAACCAAGGAAACTGTTGCCCAGTGACAGGTAGAGTAGGATCCAATTTTGTGTAAATTACTGTACTCTATATTCATGTTTTAAAATTGGAAAGATACACACAGAACTTTTAAGTGCATTATTCCTGTGGAGTAATAATGATAATGAAAGGGAAATCTCTCATGCAATATTATGTATCTTTTCACCATTGGAGCAAGTTACAAGGGTTGTTTTGGTAATTACAAAAAGAAATTTTGCCTGCTTTTCAAAATTACCTCATATAGAAACTGGGATTGTGGCTCTGTGGTAGAGCCAATGGTGAGGCAATGGTTAGATCCACAGAACCACAAAAATAAAAAATGAAATAAATAAATAAGTAAATAAATAAAGTTATTAAAAGGAGAAAAACAATAATGTTTTAAAATTACCTCATATGCATATGTGTACACATTATATTTTATATGTTTATTCAAGAAAACTTTTGTTGCAATTTTTCTGTCATTCAGATTGTTTTTGCATGTTAGCCCTGTTGAATGCCAGATACATGGTGTCAAAGAAAAATTTAGTATGTTTGAGAATCTGTCTTCTTAATTTGTCAGTTCTTTGAGAACAAGAGTGATGTCTTATTCTTCTTTAAATCTACAACATTCCAAAATAGTAAGAGTTCATTGAAAGTGAATGCCTGACAGAGCTATGCAAATAGGCTAAATGCTTCTGCTGAATTCCACTGGAAAGAGCAGTTTGACTTAGCTTTTTGTTAAACTAGGCTTGGTACTCAGACCAGCATCATAATTGCCAACAAGGTGCATCTTAGAAATACAATTTCTGATCCCATTTCTGACCTAGTGATTCAGAATCTACATTTTAACAAGATCCATGAATGATTCTTATGTACATTAAAGTTAAATGAAGTGAACAAGAACAAGGTGGAAATACAGTTCCACTGCATGAATATGAAATACATACAGATTCAAAGAAATAACAAAATAAAATTAAAACATTAAATTATTCTGCCTCATTGAGGAGAGGCAGAATAATTTGGGATCAACCCATATTTTCTCCAACTTTCAGCCTCTTCATCTGTAAAATAGGACACTAGATCAAAATATTACTCAAGTTGTAATATGATTTTGAAACTACAATTGCTTGAGACTTTTAAAGGATGACAGAAATTCATTCAAAATAAATTAGTATATTATAGATTTGTAATTTGGTTTTCACAAGGAATACAATCCATTGCTTGAATTAATGTAAAAATACTATTTGTAAGATAATAACAACCAGAATACATATTCTTTTTCTTTGCTGTCATTATTCTTCGAAGTAGAATCATAGAAGAATAACCTGTCAAACTATTTCTTGACTGCATATATCCAGCACTCAACAACACTAACATCAAAAAACAATCTCCATGACAGAAGAATTGCAACAAACGTTTTTGCTGAGACATTAATTGGAGCCTCCTTTATACCAAGCATTCTGTCAGTTATGTTGAGATCTAATATCTCACCACTACCACTGAGTTTAATGTCAGAGTACTCTTAATGTGGGTATGTAACAAATATTTTTTTTCTCAACTGATACGAATATAAAATGAGTACACTGATGGGGAAAAATTTTTTGAAGGGGGCACAGGTAGGTAGTCAGTGAGAAAACAATTGAGTCTAAGGTAGTGATGATGATTAAAAGCTTTGATAAATATTGTGTGTGTGTGCGTGTGTGTGTGTGTGTGTGTGTGTGTGTGTGTGTAATCTCTGGTACCAAAAAAGGAAAAAAAAAAGAGCATACTCTGAATTCAACTCCTGATATTTCCACATTAATGATATTCTTTCAGATTTTTTTCCATTTTCAGTTAATGACAACTCTTTCTTGCCAGTGACTGAGCCTCAAACCTATAGAGTTATCATCAACCTTTCTCCTTTTGGCACAAATCTATTAAAAATTCTATTTGCTATGTCCTTCAAATATATTTCTTGAAATTATCATTTCTATAATACTGAATAGTAAGAGTTGATGGGCATGTTTATTACCCTGAGCCCTAAAAAGTTTCAATCAATCAAAGAAAAAACTGTTATATTTATGTGGCAGGCAAGTAAGAATCAGATAATTAATATGATATTTGCAAAATTGAACCCTAATTTGAGGAATTTTTTCCTTTACAACTTCTAAACAAAATAACATCAAA
Source organism: Ictidomys tridecemlineatus (assembly GCF_052094955.1). Lineage (NCBI taxonomy): Eukaryota > Metazoa > Chordata > Mammalia > Rodentia > Sciuridae > Ictidomys > Ictidomys tridecemlineatus. The sequence goes on from NC_135493.1 coordinate 45,348,839, forward strand.
ATTTTCATGGTTTTTTACTTCTTAAAATCTTCTGGGTAATCAATATTTTATTGTACTATAAATTGTAAAAGAGATGACTAAGAGGATCTTCCAGGCTTAATCTAACCAATTTCCTATTTCCTATTGTTACCGCTGTTGACCAGTGAGGAGTCCTTGCTTCCCCTATGTGGAAGAATAACACCAGAGAAGCACACTGAGGCAAGGTCAGAGTAGAAATTAGAAGCAGAAAAGACTTCTCCGGGAGGAAGAAGGGGACCCAAGAGATGGAATCAGTGGAAGTGTGGTTGTTTCCCCTTTTTATAGTTCTTTCAGTGATGGAATGTGGGTGGGAAGGCCCGAGGGGTGGGACACAGTTGGGCCAAAGAAGTAATCTGGTCAGGAAGGACTTCTGAGTCAGCATCTTCAAGTTTGCTGGAGGCTGTTAATTAACACTTCTTTGGGATGGGCTCTGGGCCTTGGACTTTTCCAGGACTTCACTAACATTTCAAGAGTTGTTCAACTTTTCCCGGAATTCATTCTCAACATGGCTTCCATTTTAGATCTTACTCAATATTAGACCCGATTTACCTAACTACACTGACTACCTAACTTTAAATCTGGCTTCACTATCTCTAAGCATCATTCCCCTAAATTATTCCAGACAGTAAGAAATAATATTAAACAGGATTTTTAAAGATACTGCACTTAACATATCCGTACCTCAAAGGACAGATGGTTGAAACCTCTCTTCTTTAAATGATTGTCATATTTGAGTGTTCAGACCTGATAATACATTTCTCATCTAGCCATCCTATAAGGTTCAACTTGTTTTCCTTTTCCATAGTCATGTTTTATTCTTGAGTGTCCATTATGAAAAACTGCATACTAACTTGTCAAAGCAAGAAAAATAAATATTTTCCCTTGTAATCCTCTCTTTAGCTCTTAATAGAGTCTGTAGTAATTATGGAATTTAAACCTGGGCTTTTCAAAGTGATTTGCTGGTGAATTTTATTAGATTGATTTCTGCCTTTTTCACTTTCTCCCCAGAAAAGGACTTGAGATAATGTCTATGAGAGAAATTATGGTCTCTAAATTGAGCAATTAATTTTACTTACCATAACTGACTACCTTACATTAGAATGTTAGCTAAGAGGCCCAATGAATCTCTTAATTTCTATTCATGAGTCATCTAATTGAAGCTAAAACTAATGCCAAACTGATAATTCATTCATAAAAAGAAGCAAATGAGCACTTACTTGTTATTACCATAAGAGTGTAAAGAAATGTAGTGACTAAAAGGAAAGTGAGAACGGGGAGACAGGCAACTGAGAAATCAAAGACGAGACCAGGCAGAGATACACATGATGGTTATTTGTTAGAGCTGACAAATGTAGGCCATCTCTACATAGACAGAGAGAGGCAACACAGGCTTGAGTTCTGGGACTTTTATGGGTCAGATTCAGGGAAGAGAGCTGGGCAGGTACTAATGGGGCAATTAAGGGTGGGGTTGGTATGAGGGAGTGGTGAGCCTTTCTCAGAAAGGCCCTTGGGTGGGCCTTAAATATGGCATCTGACACTTAAAATGGCCATCCAGATGCTAAGCAAGGACTTTACAGTGACTATGACATTTAAAACAAATTTTTGTAACTTAATAAAAACTCTAGCTCTTTTGGAGACCCATATCAAATTTTAATTGAATATTGAGAAACATAACCACAACACTGAGACAGCCTCTGAGCTGTGGAATAAACATGTATTCTATTTTTAGCTCTCTTATTGGTTTACTCATTGCATTAGATAATTTGTTTAACAAAGTCATTTTAAGGCAATTAAATATTTCCCATCTTATCCTTACTTATAGAAGGCAGATAAACACCAAGTTTAAGGCAAAGGGATTTCTGTTTATAGTCAAAGCCAAGATATTGGTTAGATTAATAGCAATAATTTGTTAATTGTCTGCCTTTGATATTTTATAATGTGTCATACCTACATTTTGATATGCTTTGTGCTTTTTTCTATGACTAGTGATACTAAAACACTTGGCTATTCCAGGTCTGAAAGAAGAAAAGTAACTCAAAATTTGTTTTAACCACAAATGTTAAGGGGAATTTTCAAAGTGATCTGAGTTATTTATGTGAATTAATAAATATGCTGAGTAGTGATGTAATAATACTTGTACAGTGGTGCTTCCCACTCCCTCACATATACAATGATACCTGAAGAATTATGCTTTCTTCCAAAAGTCATTCTACAAACATTTAATGAAATGACCTGAATGCAATGCACTCGGGATGATATAAAATTATCCAAATTACAGGTAATACTTTTTAATAATATTAGGCAATAGAGATTAGACAAGTATCAAAAAATGACATTTGATGTGTATAATATAATTTAACACTTAAGAAAACCCTTTAATTGCTGTTTTCTCTAGTTCAAATGGAAGGAAGTTTAGGATCAGAAAATTTAAGTGACTTGCTCAGGTTCATTGCTAAAAAAAATTATTAAAATATTTAAATTAAATTATTTAAATTAAAAATTATTTAAACCTAGGCCATTCTGCCTCCAAAACCCTCAAACTTAAATGGTTTGTAGTAAAACACATGTGGTTCAGTAATAAACGTTTCCTAGAAGAAATAATATTTTGTTAAACATATCTTTATGTGACTGATCCAGCATGCTAGGTATTTTTGGCACATAGTTTTATACTTTTATTCATTATTTATAACAATATCACAAACATAATGAACAACCTTTTCAGATGAAGAAACTGTGGCTTAAGTAGAGAAGTTGATCACTTCAATGTCACTTTGTTAGATGGAAACACTGTGGTTTTTTTTTTTTCTTGTTGTTGTTGTTTGACACAAACCCTCAACCTCTTTCCACTAACCTCATCTATTCCCAATGTAATACTTTGGAGAGGAGGTACTTAAATATTTATTGAGTGAACAAAAGTGTTTTAAAAGATCTTTAAAATCTTGATAAGCAGATGTATATTCAAATTTTTTTCAGGATGAGAGAAAAAGATGATCCAAAGCATAGAAATAAGTGTTTGTGGAGCTTTCTGGCTGACAATGAATAGTCCAATTTGGCTTAGGTGTGCAATATGCATAGAAAGTCAGGGGAAGATAATCTTAGCGAGAAGCCTAGTGAAAGAATGATTTGGAAGTTGAAGAAAGAAGTTTTAATGATTTTTTTGTAGTAAATTAAATTTATTATATAATCTATTTAAATTAATTTTAAATAATTTATTAAAATTTATCTTAATGAATAAAATGCAGAGACATTGAGGGATGTTTTTGAAGAGTGATGATATAAGTGTAACTTCTTTAGCTCAATTAGTAGAACAGTGCTCTAGATGAACTGAGTAGGAAGAGATAGAAGATAGGTAATATTACATTCATTTGGTAAAGAAGGACTTGAATGCCCTGAGAAAGATGGAGCCATTGGGGCTACAGAAGATATAAGAGACTTTGCAGAGGCTAAATTTATAAAAGTAGTGTCTGATTGTTAAGGAAAATAAAGTTCCAAAGTTGATTTATCAGTTTGAAGTCTGGGAAAAAGGAAGAAATTAGGACAATAATAACATTAGAAAGTTCAGAAAGATCCTCTAGTTTAGGGTATTGGAGACAAAAGAAGTGAAGTAATCTTAATAAATATAGGAGATTACAAAACATATTTTGCATGACAGAGATTGCACTAAACTCATTCCTTGAATTATTTTATATCTAAAAACAACTTTATATGGTTAAATACAATTTTACTTCCACTTCATATATGGAGAACCTTGGGTTTAAAGAAGTTAAATAACTTACACAGTCCACACAGAAAGCAAATGAGAATTTGTGCCTTTCATGAATTGACAGACAAGCAAGCAGATCCTTCCAACCACAGACAAGTGCAATTTGGGACATGCTGAGTATTCTGGCAAGGTATCCAAAGGGAAAAATACAACAGATGTATACAAATGAATTGAAAAATTTCACTGCTAACAGAAGGAAAGGATTTAAGTGTCTTCTTCATAAACATTATAGTTGAAGTCATAGAAATAGAATAACATACCAAAGAAAGAAAAAGAGTGTAGAAAGAAAGGATTCACAGGTCTAACCATGTTTACCCTTTGGGTAATATTTGTGGATTATGACCGGATCATCATGTATATCACACTATGGTACAGTGTGATTATGCTATTCAAAATAACAATAAAATGTGTTATCAGTCCATTGTCAACCCTAAGAAATATTTGGTATGCCTAAAAGTGATCACAGATGTATAAATTATGTAATGACCTATTTTCATATTATTCCTGCTGAAAGGTTGTTCTAAAGGTAATCAAACAAGAAAGATGATTTCTAGAGGTCTATATCTTGGGGCTACATGTGACAACACCTGTCCTAAGAAAGCCTTCTCAAGGACATCACACAAAATTGCCTGTAGGTAGGCTAACTGATGGTTCCTAGGAGTCCTCCACATAATAGGGGCAAAGGAACTGATAGTGACATTTTATCAACAAGGTCATCAAAATGTCAGTTACTGCCTAAGGATTAACCAGTGTAAGAATTTGTTTTAAATGTTTTAGGTAACTAAGGAGAAAAGGAAGTGAAAGATATAACTTATGCTTTTATGATATAAAATGTCAGTTAAAGATTGTGCAATTGCTCTGACATAAATGCTTTGAAACTTTTATTTTGCTTTGGGAATTTTCTTTCTCTGTGAATCTCAAGAAGGTTTAAATAAAATTTCAAAACAATCATCATCATCAGTATTACCTCTAGATGGCACTACAATGCTTCTAATAAAAATGGAATAGAGACTAATCATGTGCAAACACTTATGATTAAAAATAAATTCATGATAAAGCAATTATTGCAAAAGAAATAATACAAAGAACCTCAAGTTATCCTGTTAGGCCAGTCTGAAGCAAATTTTTACACATTTGGATCCATCTAATTAGCTTTTTTGACTCTACTGTCAGTCTTAGAGGAAAGTTTTTCTCATTCTTATTATTTCAAAAAGAACTTCATATAATTTATAGTTTACTTTTACATCCCTTCTGTGTACTCTGACAGACACTAGAAACTTTGAACATTACTTGCTGAATAAAAAAATGTTATGCTGGTTGATTCTAGGAAAAAAAAATCTGGTGTGTTTTTTAGGAAAATATTTTGGCAAATGGGAAAAAATACATAGTTGAGGTGTTCTGATTACTTGAAACATATTATCTATCAGATTTAAATAAGTTTTAACATAAATTTGATGCAACAACAGACATAATTTGGAACTTTAGGAGACTTTAAATGTCACCAAATGTTTTTGATTAATTTTTTTGGAGGAAATAATTTTTGTTCAAATCATACATCAACCAGAATCCTAATGTGTAAAGAACAATGAAAGTGGAGTTGTTTCACATACAACATTAGGGACTGAGGAGTGGGGTCTGGGACGGGGCCAGGGCTGGAGCCCAGTCAGGTCTATGCTCGTTTTCCCTTGTATCCATTCTGAGGATTTCAGGAAAACATCTTGGAAAACTGACACAGTCTAACATCCCAAATTTTAAAAAATATTTATTTTTCAATTGTAGTTGGACACAATACCTTTATTTTATTTATTTATTTTTATGTAGTGCTGAGGATCGAACCCAGGGCCTCACACGTGCTAGGCGAGTACTCTACCACTGAGCCACAACCCCAGCCCACATCCCAATTTTTTACATTTTATAATTCAAAGTTTCTGAGAAAATTAAAGAAAAATAAAAACTATACAAGGACACACTCAAGATAATATTTGTGTTAGGAGAATAATCTTCCCTGGCCTTCCTAATCCAAGGCCCAAAAATATTTTCACTGGATAATTAAGTTTTCCTTATTTTTACACTGAACTTCTGATGGAATGAAAACATGCCTTGCTATTTGTGTCATCATTCTAGTATAATGTTATTAAAATTTCTGGTTTTCATGTAAATTCTTTATTTGCTTGATACTTCAATTAGAGTGATAGAGATATTTCACAATAGATATTATAGACATGTTAGGATATTAGAAATATGTGTATGGTTTTAAATATTTTGCCTTTTAACCTGCTCTTATGTCTCACAAAACAACAATATCACTAAATGATATAGGTAAAGAACACTGAATTGAAAGTCAAGAAAACAATACCAGAAATAAAACAGAAAAGTGAAAAGACCAAGGACTTTGGAATTATATTGACTTGGTTCAAAAACATTAACTATGTTAAACATGGGTGGGTTACTAAAGGAGTCTTAGCTGCCTGAATAGTATAATGGGTGGGTTCACATTTCACTTCTGTTTTTAAAAATCATTATCTCATAAATAAAACTTGCAAACTAAGCTTATATAATTAAGAAACATCTGTTATTTCCTCCAGAATTATATAAGGAATTTAGAACATTTAACTGTATTTAGCTTTACCTGCCATAGGATATTATTGTCCCATTTCAGTTTCATAATATTTTTGTAACCTCACAGCATGTTTATTTTAATACAATTAATGTACTGAAATCCACATAGTCAAATAATTTATTTTCATTTCTATCTCAAATGTCATATCTATGATCTTGGACTATTTTCCTTGTATATGACATCCATCCTTTGTAATTTTCCTTAATTACGAGTGGCTGACATAAACTTACTTAGTTCTTGTTTGCTTGAAAAATCATGTTTTTCAAAATATAGAAGATATGCTACTATTATCATTCATTTTCATATAAAATTATAAAAATAATGATAAAATTATTTTATCAGATAAAATTATCAAATAATGCACATCTACCTCTAATCAGTATGCCATCATACATCATAGGTCATGAAAAGTCAAGCTTTCAAAGTCTTCACAATTATGCCAAGTATGTTGTTTTCCTAAACAAAAACAAATGGTTATATTGGTCACATTTGTGGACATGAAAGAGCAAGCGTGTAAAAGAAAGGAAAGGTCATTGTTTTATTTTTAAATGAGAGTTGAGGAAATCTGACAGACAGGAGCAAGAAGTTCTGGCATGCACTAGGGTGATTATAGATAACAATAGCATACTGTATATTTCATAAAGCTAGAAGAAAGAATTTTGAAAGTTTTTAACATAAAGAACTGATATTTGAGGAGATAGACACAATTAACATTACATAATATATACATTCATTGAAACATCATATTGCCTCATGAATATATCACTCTTTATATTTCAATTTTATACTGTTTTAAGTCATTTATCCTTATTCTAACCCCCAAATTCCAGCTTTTGCAAATAAAAATACTAAAAAAAAATATTTCTAAATTGATTTCAAAGTGGAATCCACTATGCTTTCTACTAGTTTCTTCCTTTTGTGAATGATTCTATATGTCCTTAGAATAAAATACCATTCTGATCAATGATGAAAATCACTACTTTCAACTTGAATTCTGCTAAACACGATACTGCTGGTTATCAGTGATGAGTTCTGCATCCTTATATGTTGAAGTATAACATTAGAGAAGCACTCGGAGGCAAGCATATAAAAGCAGGGGTTATTTAAGAAAGGGTAACAGACTTCTTCCATAAGGGAGAAGAGGGCCATAACCAGTATCCTGGTATCCCAAGAAGTGAAAGCTTTCTTCCTTTTTTATTATGTCCTGGGCTTCCTTTCTTCTCTTACTCTCTTCTCCTTATCTCTCTGTTTCCTGCTTACCTGACTAGGCCCAGGAGATGCTCCAGTGGGATGGCCAAAAGATGAGAAATAGATTTGCTGGAGGTGCAAAGGTGGAGTGATCCTGGCAAGAAGGAGTCACATGGGGCATTAATCAACAAACTTTTACAACTGTCAGTAGGGAAGGACAATCCCTAGGATGGGTTACCTTAGCAACAGGTTGGAGCCAGGGCAGGTTATATTGATAAGGGTGGAGGAAGAACTGTGAAGGCATTAACATTTCAATCCCTCAAAGGATTGAAAGTTGGAGGTCTCCAACTTCCTGGACTCAAATTGGCCTTCATTCTCTAGATCTGACCCATTATCTGACCATCTTTCTATACTGACTGCCTGTCTTTAATTCTGGCTTCAAACAGAATACCCAATTAAATATTATCATGTCATTCACATATTAGATCAAACTGGAAACATAAATTAATCCATTTTGTCTTTAAAATAGTTTTTGACTCTTGAAAATAATTTGAGAGGTAATTTTAAAATAAAAAGAGATATTAAAGTTGATTAAAAGAATAAGTAACCAATGATAATATGCACTAAAAATTAAAAATCAAAATCATTATCCCATTGAGACAAAATTTTAGGATATAACAGTCCTAATAGATTTTCATTATTTTTGTTGTTGTTGTTGTTGTAGATGGACATAAGACCATTATTTTTACTTATTTTTATGTGGTGCTGAGTATCAAGTGTAGTGCCTCATACATGCTAGGGTAGGACTCTACCACTAAGCTACAACCAGAGCCTCTTCAGTTTTTATTGTTCATTCCAACACTCATTTTTTTAAAAATTTTCTTAGTTATACATGTACACAATACCTTTATTTTGTTTATTTATATTTATGTGGTGCTGAATATTGAACCCAGTGCCTCACATATGCAAGGCAAGTGTTCTGCCACTGAGCCACAACCCCAGGCCCCAACACTCATTTTCAAAATATGTAGTGTTTGCCAAATATTGTATGATCTATGTCTGCTATAAGTATGAACAAGTCAAAAATTATAAGAAGAATTTATGCAATCAAGTAATAAATTCATTACAAAAATGTATTAACCAAAATAACTTTTGACAAAAAGTGGACGATTTCTGAATATTATAAAAATTAGATCAATATTCTGTATTATTTTGAATAATGTCATGGAACTTTCTAATGGAATGTGGATTAGATTGTAAAGATAGTGAACTTTAAGTTCTTGCTCATACTTCTATCATGTAACATTTGGGAACAAAAACAGTTTCCTTAATTTGACACAAGTAACTGGTTTTGTTTCAGTTCTAATGTCTTTATTCTGGTCCCTTTATTTTTTTCCAGCTAAAAGTGTGGTCTCTCTATACCATGATATTAAAGGATATTCTAAGAAAAGGACATTATGAACTAAAATTTGTGTCCTTCAAAATTCATATGTTGAAGTCCTAACTACTGAGATGAAAATATTTGGAGATTGTACCTGTGGGAGATGAGACTCTTGTAACATTAGTGCTCTCATAAGAGACACTAGGCAGCCCCTAACATGAACTCTTTCAATCCATGATATTTTTATCTGCTTACTTAAATTTTGTTGCCAGTCTCTTATTTAATTGTTATAATATCCTTATGACTCTATAATGTTATCCAATTTAGACAAAGGAAATAAAACTAGTTGTTGCTTACAAGTGATGATCAATTTAATTCAATTCAGTTCAATTGAACAAATATCCATGAAACATATACTCTGTTCATAAGGTAGCATTAGAATTACAAAGATGCATGTAACACTAAAGTATGCTTCCTCCATATTAGGGATTTGTTCTGAATCATCTATAATTAGTCATTCTTGCTACCAGGTGCACAAATTTGCAAAATACTTACAGTTTAAGGTATAAATTGTGGCTGTAAGAAAAAATGATGTGATCTAGTCCAGCTACAGAAAGAATCTACAAATTTGGCCTCATCAACCATTGACTGTACACTCAACAAACATTTAATTCTGGGTTATTTGTTATCTTTTTGCCTACTTTATTCTCTCTGCTTCAGGAGACTTCAAAGAATGAAAGATAGTTTTCATTCTTGTGTCAAGAAAAGGAGGAAGGCCTCTTTGAATCTTTATTCCTTGTCTCATGAGATCCTTAATAGTTTTCACACTTTGGGATCCAAAACAGAAGCTTAGTGTATCAAGAAGACTCAACTTTTCATTATAGGTTGAAAGAAAATAGTCTAGGGTTGAATATCAAATGTGCTTAATCAGTCTTCCCTGAGGTCATAAATACTGAGGAAATTTTTATCTGAAACTAAGAGAGATATATGTGTTTGGGGGTATCTGTGACAAGTATCTTATAGAAGACATTACCTAAAAGATTTGACATTTTCTATAGAGGGAAGGTAAACAGTGGACATTCAAATGGATCAAGTGCACTTAGAAAATGAGCATTACAATGATTATCAAAATATATTGAAGGTCATAGGCAATTTATATGAAGGAAATTAATTGTATGACTTTGGCCTTAGGAGAAGGACAAAATCACGCTGATATTGGTCATATTCTTGTCCTGAAAAGCTGAAGCACAGAAGCATACAATTTGACTTTGGAAAGAGTAGAGATATGGGACTTTTCTTGCATCTCAGAATTGTAGAACAAATGTCTATAATCAGCTGTAAAATGAAGATCTGTACATTTCCACCCCAACTGCATATACATAAGGTTAAAATGAGTCTTTAATAAAGGTGAATTAAGTACTAGTATAATATATATTTATTCTATCCATAAGGAGGCTTCCACTCTGTAGTTGAAAGCTCACCTGACCTATATCACATTGATTCCATTATATACTTTCGCAGGGAGCAAGTATTGCAGACATTTTTATCTGTTGGATTTTTATCAAATCAATGTAACTTGAACCCAATGCATATTAATAAAGAATAAATACTTCTTTATTTGGGTTGAAGTAATAGTATCACTGCAGAATAGCTAAAAAGTAATGGTATTAAGACTATACAACAATGCCATTATTAACTATTGCCTTTGTGTTTCCATACTCTGTTTTTACCTAAAAATAATCTTTGTATCTTTGCGGGGAAAAAAAAATCAAGTAACTTGCTAATAAGAAAATAACAGGAAAGATATGGCCAACTATAATATTAATTGGTGTAATATTTATAGCCTTTTATCTGTAATAAAGTAGCTCCTGCATATATAAATGCAGGGCCAACTTCTCAAACTATGGAATATTTAAACATCACTGTATTTTTATTATATTGTTCTGCCTAAAATGTTCAACATTAGGACCTTTCTTTTGGGTAGCAAATTTGAGACAGAAAACATGAAAAACAGTAAAATATATGAGCCTTTATGCTCTGTTCCAAGGTAGAGGAGGTCCTTGATTTTCTTGTCTTATTCTCTTAACATGCATTTAAAGCTTAAAATGAAAGTCCTATAAAGCTTTCCAGTAAAGAAATAGAGATAAATTAAGCAGAGGAATAGAAAACAACTAAGGATAAGCTTGACAATTGTCAGAGGATTTATCCTATTTTTCTTGAATAAGTCTAAATATCTTATTTCAAAAAAATGCCTGAGGATGATTTAAAATGACCCCTGTCAAGCCACTATAATATTTGTCAGCTCATCCCATCTGCCCTGCCTCTTAGGCACTGACAACAATTTGCATTGATAATTTTAAAACAGCATAAATACCTGTAACAAATGCAGAGATGAAGCATATGCTGTGATATAAAGTTTTTGATAGTGGTGATATGAACTATTGAAAGTTTCCTGCAAAATTAAAATAGGTTTTGTTGTTCATTCATACAATTCCATCAACAACAGTTTATAGAGATGCCTAATTTCTATTTCAGGTAGGGACTTTTTGTGCAAAGATGCTGGAAAATGCCTTTCTCAAAGGGGACATTTTTGAGAAGTTCTGCTTTCTTGATATGTTCTTTAAGACATCAGAGGCAATATTTTTTAAAAAATAATAAATAAACACATAACTATATGTGTCCAGGTGTGTGCTTTTATCTTTTATTTTCCCCCCAAAGCTTTCCAATTTTGAGGGTTCACTTTATTATTGATCTATTAATACTAGTCCCCTGTGAAGATTGCTTAGTAGCAGTCTGTGTGTTACTTCTAACTATGTCTGAAGAGAGATTGAAAGAGTTGTTTTTCTGTTGCTTTTTCACTTGTTAAATGTGTGAATGCTTCATTAACACTTCTTAGGCTGTAAGTGAAATATCTTTTTGAAAAATAATGAACGATCTGTTTCCTTCAATTCTCCACCTAATCTGGCCCCCAAAACCTCTCTGTACAGCCCCAGGGAAGAGAAATGTTTTATGTTTGTTGGTTTCCTTACCATAGAGCATTGAAAAAAATTCTGGTATGAGGGTCTAAAGAAAGCATATTGTCTGTGCCTGTTTCCTAGCTTAGCAGCAAAGCTCTTTTTACTTGTTCTCTGTGGCAGGTACTAAAGCAAGTTCAAAAATGGCTGTTGCTAGGAAAAGGGCTTTGCACATTTTTAAAAATCATTTTACCAGTATTTCTTCTTTGCAGAAGTATTTATATAATGGTAAAAAGTACAAAAAAAGCTTGTGAATGCTGATGTTATAACCAATGAAACCATCTGATCATAATTCAGAGGCTGGAGTAGGTTGCTTATTATTTCCTATTTATGTCTCCCTAAATATATATAGGGAACAAAAAAATGGGAAAACTAATGGATTTCAGTGTTATCACATTATTCTTCAGTAAGCCTAAGGTGATGTTATAATAGGCTAGATATCAATTATAAACTTTTATTTTGAGGGGTTCATAAGTTACTTCTTAGTAAATGCATATAAAACAACAAAAAAAACTTGATTTCCAATGTCATAGTATAAATAGTATTGATTCCATACAAATATTAGTTGGCTTAACAAAGTAATATTAACCATAAATTCTAGATCAAGGCTGCCTGGGTTCAAATTGTTGCTCTGCCTTTTACAAGCTGTGTATCTGTACAATAGTCACTTCTCTGAGCTTTACATTTTTGATATGTAAAATGAAAATAATAAAAGTATGCCTGCTTCATAGAGTTTTTAAAAAGAACTCAAAAAACTTAACACCAATAAAAAACCTCAATCAATAAATGAGCTAAGGAACTGTGAACAGACACTTCACAGAAGAAGAAATACAATTGATCAAGAGATATATGAAAAAAATGTTCAACATCTCTAGCATTTAGAGAAATGCAAACCAAAATGATTTCATCTCCAATCAGAATAACAATCATCAAGAATTAAGGCAACAATAAATTTTTGCAAGGAGGTGGGGAAAAATCTATGCTTATATATTGCTGTTGGAAGTGCAAATTGGTACAACTACTATGGAAAGCAGTATAGAGATCATCAGAAAACTCAGAATGGAACCACCATTTGACCCAGCTATCCCACTCCTTTGTCTGTATCCAAAGGATTTAAAAGCAGCATACTACAGTGCTGCAGCCACATCAATGTTTATAGCAGCACAATTCACAATAGCTAAACTATTGGACCAAATTAGATACCCTTCAATAGATGAATGGATAAAGAAGCTGTGGTATATATACACAATGGAATATTACTCAGCATTAAAAGAGAATAAAATTACACCTTTTGCAAGAAAAGGAAATAAGTCAATCCCTAAAAACCAAAGGCCAAATGTTTTCCCTAATATGGGGTATTAATTCACAATAAAGGGGAGGGGGAACTAGGGAAGAATACAATCACCTTAGAGGGGAGTGAAGGGAGGGGAGGGAAAGTGATATGGAGATAGGAAGGATAGTAGAATGAAACAGACATTTTTACTTTCTGTACTTATATGACTGCATGACTGATATGATTCTACAACATATACAATCAGAAAGATGAGAAAGTATACTCCACTTATGTATAATATATCAAAGTGTATAAATACATTGTACTGTCATGTAGGACTAATTAGAACAAATAAACATTTTAACACAACAAACCCCGAATGAAAACTTTGGAAGACACCACAAGATTTGTAAAATATTGTGTTGTCTTCCAAAATTGTTAGGAGTGGGGAGGGGAGGAATGTATTTGAATTACTGAAAAAGTTTTTCAAGCTAAGCAGTTCTTAAGGTCTTAATAAAACTCCTATCAATCAAGGTGAGTGTGCCCAATTTAAAAGTAAATCACTGGTTTTTCGAACCATTGCTTCTCTGTTATAATCCATGGATGACTTGGAGCTGGAAACTAAGCCAAAAGATACTCCTATAGAAGGAAGTATATCAACAAACATAACTCCTGGGTAAGGGATTCACATACACTGTGTTAAACCCGAGAAACCCTGGGAAATATGTATTATTCTTAGTATAATACATGTTTTCTGATGTCACTAAGATAATAAATTTTAAAAACTGAGATTTGAACTCATATCTGTCTCCAAAGCCTTGCTGGTTCTTTCTTTCTCTCTCCTCTCCCCTCCCCTCCTTTCCCCTCTTCTCCCCTCCCCTTCTGTTTCTTTCTTCATCTTCCTTCTTTCTTCCTGCCTTTAAGTTCCTAAACCTCACCAGGCAGCTAATAATGAAAAAGAACAAACAATAACAACAAAAAAAACCTCCTGACCTCCTGAGTAACAAAGGACAACAGTATGCAGCTGGGAAATAAATGAACTACTAAACCACTTCTGGAGTGTGACTTCAAAGAATGGAATATCCTTTTGTTTGTAAGGGTTTCAGATCTGGCAATTTTTTTGATATACAGGCAAAATCAAAAAAGACTTTTTAACTATGGACATAATTTCAAAGAACTATATTTGCATGTATACTGTGCACAAAAGTCTAATGGTATGACATTAGTCTTTTCAGTCACACCTATTTACACAGATGGGAGGACATCAAAATGTAAATAGAGACATATGTTATCACTAAAGATTAAACTGAAGCTGATGCCTATAGCAGAAAAATAATTAGCAAGTGCACAAATCAGGGCCTCTTTTACATTTTAAATGAAGAATAAAATTATCTGTGTGTATGAAGATTTTTTTTAAAGCTGAAACAAGATCTGCTCTTTACTTACAAGTGCTATGATACAGTGAACTGCACTAGTAACAAAGCATTACGGAGAAAATCAAAAAAATAATGAAATATACAAATTTATATATTCACAAATAATTATTTTATGCTATGGAAACCACAAGTGTATTCCCTAATCATGTATATATATATATTTATACATAGTATATGGAAATACTTTTTTTTACTTTATTAAATTTATTATTATTATTATTATTTATGGTGAAAGTTATCAAAAAGTAGAATTTATCTAAGGAATTTTATGAAAGAAACTTTAGAGGCATTTCAGGGAATCCAAGGTTAATATAACCAACAAAGTTTTTTTTTTAATATTTACTTATTTTTTTAGTTTTCGGCAGACACAACATCTTTGTTTGTATGTGGTGCTGAGGATGGAACCCGCGCGCACGCATGCCAGGCGAGCACGCTACCGCTTGAGCCACATCCCCAGCCCCCAACAAAGTTTTTTTTAGGATAAAAATCAAGGCAGCTCTGGGGACCTAATTCCAGAAATTCTTGGACTTTTTGGGTAGACAAAGATTTCTCTCCATAATGTGAATTGAGTATCCATTCTTTGTATTTCTTTTTCTTCTTTTTAGTTTGTTCTAATTAGCTATACATGATAACATAATCCATTTCAATTCATTATACACAAATTTTCATTTCTCTGATTGTACATGATGTAGTCACACCATATGTGCAGTCATATGTGTACCTAGGATAATTATGTTCATCTCATTCCATCATTGTTCCTGCCCCCATGCCCCCTCCCCTTCCCTCCTTCCACTTTGCCCAAAGTTCCTCCATTCTCTGTATTTCTTAATGAAAAATTCTCATTTACAAGCTTTGTGGGGAATCCAACCATATAAATTTCAAAGTTGTTCCTAGAGGAGAAGTGGGTTGCATTATTGTGAGTGGACAGCTATTTTCAGAAATGACAGTTACAAATGCCATTTCTTTTTAAAACATAGTGTCATCTTTTATTTTTCCTGTATTATATTTTTAAATTTTCACACAAAAGTTGAAATAAAAGTACAAGAAGCAGGTGTTTATCCATCACCTATTTTCCTTAATTTTTAAAAATTTTCAACAATTTTTTATCTACCTATGTATACTGCACACACATATGTACCACACTTATATTTAGCTAATCAATTTTAAAGTAAGTTACAATTATCATAACATGTCAAATGTATATAATTGAGTATTAACTTCCACAGAATAAGGGCTTTCCTAACTACCTATAATACCATTATGAGGTATAAATAAATGAGCAATTTCATGATATTTAATGGCCAGACTTTTTTCCAATTTTTAAAGATATTTTTCCAATTTCTTTAAGATATTTTCTCTATTTTTTTTAAAACCAGGATCCACTATATGTTCATAAGTAAAATTGACACATCATTTTATTCTACTTTTATTTTCAGATAGTCCTTTTTGCTTGTTTCTTATTGTTTTTCATAACAATGACATATTGAAGAAATTAGATCAATACTGTTTTTAAATGTATATTTTTAGTTGTAGATGGACACAATACCTTTATTTTATTTACTTATTTTTATGTGGTGCTGAGAATCGAACCCAGTGCTCCACATGTGCTAGGCAAGCGCTCTATCTCTGAGCTACAACTGAAGCCCCAGGCCAACAATATTTTAAAATGTTCTTCAATCTGGATTTGTCTGTGTCAGTTATCATTTTTGACACTCAAATTTAAATTCAACTTCAGTACAGTTGGATCCCTATGTATTCATGGCTTGGTTGAGTGATGGATTCAATCAACCAAAGATCAAAAATGTTTTCAAAGATAAATATTCCATTTTTACTGAATGCACATATTTTTTAGTCTTTTCTATCATTACTAACTAAATAATATAACATAAAAACTATTTAAAAATTCTTTAAATTTTATTAAGCATTATATATAACCTAGAGATGATTTTAGCTTATACAGGAGGATATGTGCACATTTTATGCATATACCACACCATCTTGGACAAAAGACTTAAGCACCAATGAATTTTGACCAGGATTTCTGGAAACAATTTTGTATATGTATGTATCACATATGTACCACACTTATATTTAGATAATCAATGGAGCACAAATTTTTGCTGTAAGATAATGTATTGGATATGCAGTATTTCTTTTTTAAGATGATATAACATTTAATGTTGTCAATAGAGGGTGCTGGGGGAACATTGCAGAAGGAAGGACTCTTGTTTTTAGGTGGTCTGTGACTTTTTATTTTATTTATTTTTTGATAGATTGTTAATCAGACATCTGAAGACATATGTGTAGAAATCTTCCAGAACATGAAGTTCCTTAGTGACTTCATATCCCTGCCCTAGGCCTTCTTATCACCTTGCCACTGCCCTCCCTCTTGAAGATATTGCCCTCTCTAAAGCTTAAATCCTCAGTAGTGGTTCATTTCCATCTCTGAGGCAGTCCACTAATAACCATTCTACTTTACTCCAAGAGTTCTTTTCTTTCATGCCAAGTGACTATGGACCAGCTTTTCTCCAAGAAATACAGAGATGTTCTCCATTATCCTCAGACATAGTTTCCCCAACAAGTCTGAATGCCAGGCTTTGGGAGGGCATATAATCTTTCCAAGCTCTTCTTCCTTGTATAATCTCCTTGATACCAATGACAGCATTTAGAGTCCTCTTTCATTATTATTTCAAAATAATTTTCTTATATTAGCTTAATAATTATTTACATTAATTCTCCACTCTTTAAATTTATTTCATGATTTCTGTTCTGTGAATGGACCCAGACCAATACAATCTGTTCAGATATTTTTAGTGGAGTAGTATTATCTAATTTGTTTCTCTATCCCAAGGATGTCCTAGAGGTTAAGACTAAAGATTTGATTAGATTCCAGTTAAATGTTTTGGCTAAAATAATTTATAAATGATGTGGTATACTTAGCATTTGTCATCTAACAACACAGTCATACAACATTGAACTGCATCTGTATTTGTAGTGCTTATTTATATCACTTGATTAAGGTAATTATATCCTGATCTTCTAGTATTAACACACATTTTCACTTGATAATTGAAAGAATCCAAGAATTAATATGTTGTTATCATGTGAATATCCTATTCTCTTACAATATTTTACTAATAATTTTAGCTTCCTTTGATGATCATTACCTAAGTCAATTATTTCATTTGAGTGATGATTTTCTAAATCTATTTTATTTTGTTTAATAATTAGCTCTTCTGTGGAAAGAATTATTTATCACTTGGTGGTGAATTTTTGTTACTTTTAAAAAGGCACAATGAATACATTTTCCCTTTCCCAATTTCGGAGTAATGAATTAATAAGCTACTTAATATTGATGGGAACATTCCTCTTTTCTCTCTCTCTCTCTCTCTCTCTCTCTCTCTCTCTCTCTCTCTCTCTCTCTCTCTCGCTCTCTCTCTCTTTCTCTCTCTCTCCCTCTCTCCCAGTACATAACCATAATTTTAATTTAGTGTTATAGTGTGTGGGGTTGGGGAGATACTGGGATTGAACCTAGAGGAACTCTACCACCAAGTTCAGCTTTTATTTATTTTTTATTGTAACACATGTTCTTCTTTAGTTGGTGAGGGTGTCTGTGAACTTGTGATTCTCTGTCCCAGCCTCCTATAATTGAAAGCATGTGCCACCATTCCTGGCCTAATTCAGTGTTTTAAAGTCAATCATAATTATTATTCTTTCTGATGCTCATATTTTCTGAAATGTGACCTGGCAGAGTCCTTTCAAGGCAGCTACTTTTTTCCTTTTTGCATGAACCCTTTAGTCTTTGAACATTTTCATGTTTATTGCTGTCATGAAAATTTTTTAGACTCTGTAATAAGCCATTGTTCCAAGCTTTCTTCTTTTTAGTGAGAAATGATATTTAGAAACAAATAAATCTGCTAGATGCTAAATGAGTTCATTGCTCATGGAGTACCATTGTTAGAGCTTTTAGATGATTTTAAAATAGATGAGTTCATGTTGCACTTTCCAATTTGCATTGAACCTAATATTAGAATTTTATCTTAATTTACTAAATTCACATTGAATGATTTTACTGCTAAATAAAAATATTTGTGACAGGGTAACTTATAAACAACAGAAACTTGTTTCTCCTGGTTCTGGAGTCTGTGAAGACAAATTCAAGGCACCAGCAGGTTTGATGTTTCCTGAGGGCTGCTTCCATCTTCCAAGATGGCAGCATATTGTTGCGTCCTCCAATGGGGATAAATGCTACTTCCTCACATGGCACAAGGGACAGAAGGGAAAAAGCATGAAAGTCTGTGCAAAACCTCTCTCATAAAGGTCTTAATCCCATTCATGAGCAAGGAGCCCTTATAACCCAATCACCTCCTAAACATCACACCTTTTAATTTTGCTGCATGAGTTACTAAATTTCAAGATGAAATTTGGAGGGGAAATAAACATCCAAATCATAGCATGTCTTAACACATGCATATATTGTATAAATAGATGTTATTTAATATATTAGTTGTTTGTTTTGCATTACAAGTTACTTCAAACTTTAAAACTTAGCAGCTTTAAAGAACAAAAACTTATGGATTTGTTTCTGTATATAAGATAAAGCATTGGACTGTTGGGAAAAAGAAGTGGGGGAATCTAATGAAAATAGAGGAGAGATTAGTGGAGTAGAAGAAGGAGATTAAATGGGGGAGAGGAGGGATGAGAAAAAGGAGGAAAGGTGGAATGTAACTAACATAAATATATATTAATATACTATAGTGAATTTCACCTTTATGTGTATTTATAATTCACTCATTAAAAATATATGGAAGACCAGTAGAGGACAGGGAACAGGGGAAAGGAGGAGGGGAGAGACAGGAGAAATTCTGGGGACTGAATTGGAGTAAATTGTATTCTATGCTTGTATAATTCTGACAAAATGAACTCCTTATGAAGCATAAGTATAATGCACTAATTAATCTTTTGAAAAGTATAAATATTTATGTCTCATAGTTTCTGTGCATCAGAAATTTGGGAGCAGACTGACTGGGTATTTGTGGCTTAGAATCTCTTGTGAGATAGCAGTCAGGTTGTTGTCCAGGGCTGGAGTCTTCTGAACGCATGACTAAGGCTAGAGTATATATTCCATAGATGGCTCTCAAATAAGGCTATTGGCAGAGGCTTCAGTTCTTTGCCATGTTGATCTCTCCATAATTATTCTTAACTGTCTTTGTAGAGTGTCCATAGAGGGTAGTCCTAGAGAAAGCAATGAACAAGCCACAATAGCATATAAGGCCTAATTTCAGAAGTGGCACATGACAACATCTGCCATATTCTATTCATTAAAAGCATCTCAATGAATCCAGCCACAGTTACAGAAAAGGTGGCACAAAGGACAGCAAGGCAAAAGCATGAAAGCCTGTGTAAAACCTCTGTCATAAAGGTCATAATCCCTTTCATGAGCAAGGAGCCCCTATTACCTAATATACTTCTTGGAGAAAGGAGTATTGAAGTACATATGGATATGTTTTAAAACAACACATTTGTTTATGTCTTTAGTTTACATCATACATGAAATATTTTCAAATATATCATATCACTAAAAAGAACAATAATGAAGTTTAAAATTCATTTCCAGAATTTTAAAATTTTAGAATATACCCTATGAAAGACATACAGTCAGAGTATTGTTTTCAAAAGACACTTAAAGTAATTATTTTCTCTATATGGTTATGTTAGCAATTTGATAAATGGTTAAGTTCCTTTAGTCATTTATTTTTGGCGGTTTTGTACGTTTATTATTTTTGTATAATATTTTCTTTGATTAAATAAAACACATGGCATAATTCAGATAGCAAAACTATTTTAAAATTATGCAGAATAGTGTCTCACTTTCAAAGTCTTAGCTGATTCACACAATTTACTATTCTTTTCAACTTGTTTCTACAGAGAATCATTTATTTTTTTTATTTAATCTTCATATTTTTTCAAAATAAGTCCTAAAAGCTAGTAAATAGTTTTAGTCTGATCTCATTCATATATATAGAAATATACATGCTATATAGTTATTATATTAAGTTGTATAATACATTCATTATATACTTTATATGTGTAATGTATAAATTATTGTATTATTATAGCATATAATATGCATTATATTATGCAATGTGTGTATTGTGTCATAATTATTGCCGGTGGCTTTGAGCAGAAATACTCCATGTATATGTCCTTAATATGATGTAGTCTAAGAAAATACTGGAAATAAATTTTAAACATCCTTCATTATTTTTTATATTTATATGATCAATCTGAAACTCACACACACATTCACTCTTAGCTTTATAAAATCCACATGGTTACTAATTCATTCACATAGGAACAAGAAGAGCAAATAGTGCCTGCGGCGCCAGCCTGGGACCTGCCACACTCTGCACTTGGCCGCTCGGGCTGCGGGGACCGGACGTGTGCCTGCTTGGGCTTTGCGGGCTGGGAGCAGAGACCAGGCTGGAGCCAGGGAGCAGAGACCAGGCTGGAGCCCGAGCAGCAGAGGGAAGCCAGAGGGCAGTACACGGAGATGGCGGACTCGGCGGCCATGGCGGCCGAGGAGGGGATGGAGCCACGAGAGCTGCAGTAGGAGCAGACCCTGATGTATGGCCGGTATACTCAGGAACTCGGGCCTTTGCCAAAGAGGAAGCTGCTCGGATTCCCTGGGAGGCCCTGAGCCCTGGAAGGGGCCCCCTTCCCCTCGGGCTCCCCCAGAGCTCTTGGAATATGGACAGAGACAATGTGTCAGATGCCGCATCTGTTCAGTATGCTGCCACAAGGTCCTAGTATCCAGGGTTGGTGAAGACTGGATCTTTCTGGTCCTCCTGGGGCTCCTCATGGCACTAGTCAGCTGGGCCATGGATTATGCCATTGCTGTTTGTCCACAGGCCCAGCAGTGGATGTCCTGGGGCTTAAACACCAGCATCTTACTCCAGTACCTGGCCTGGGTTACCTACCCTTGTCGTTCTTATCAGTTTCTCAGCTGGATTCACACAGATCCTAGCCCCTCAGGCTGTTGGGTCTGGCATCCCGGAGATTAAGACCATCTTGTGAGGAGTGGTGCTGAAAGAATACCTCACTCTCAAGACCTTTGTGGCTAAGGTCATTGGGCTGACCTGTGCCTTGGGCAGTGGAATGCCCCTTGGCAAAGAGGGCCCTTTTGTGCATATTGAGAGCATGTGTGCTGCCCTTCTCAGCAAGTTCCTTTCTCTCTTTGGGGGTATCTACGAGAATGAATCTTGGAACACGGAGATGCTGGCTGCTGCCTCTGCTGTGGGTGTGGGCTTCTGCTTTGCAGCACCTATTGGAGGTGTCCTGTTCAGTATTGAGTTCACCTCCACCTTCTTCGCTGTGCGAAACTACTGGTGGGGCTTTTTTGCTGCAACCTTCAGTGCCTTCATCTTCCGGGTCTTGGCAGTCTGGAACCATGATGAATAGACCATTACTGCTCTCTTCAAAACCCGGTTCCGGCTCGGCTTTCCCTTTGACCTGCAGGAGTTGCCAGCCATTGCTGTCATTGGCATTGCTAGTGGCTTTGGGGGAGCCCTCTTTGTCTACCTGAACCAGAAGATTGTCCAGGTGATGCGGAAACAGAAACCATCAATCGCTTCCTCATGAGGAAACGCCTGCTCTTCCCGGCTCTGGTGACCCTGCTCATCTCTACTCTGACTTTCCTCCCTGGCTTTGGGCAGTTCATGGATGGACAGCTTTCACAGAAGGAGACATTGGTCACCTTGTTTGACAACAGGACATGGGTCCACCAGGGCCTAGTAGAAGAGCTAGAGCCATCCAGCACCTCACAGGCCTGGAGCCCACCCCATGCCAATGTCCTCCTCACCCTGGTCATCTTCATTCTGATGAAGTTCTGGATGTCTGCACTGGCCACAACGATCCCTGTGCCTTGCGGGGCCTTCATGCCTGTCTTTGTAATCGGAGCAGCATTTGGAGGTCTGGTGGGTGAAAGCATGGCTGCCTGGTTCCCAGATGGGATTCACACAGACAGCAGTACCTACCGAATTGTGCCTGGGGCTATGCAGTGGTTGGGGCAGCTGCACTGACAGGAGCAGTGACACACACACAGTATCTACAGCCGTGATTGTGTTCGAGCTCACGGGGCAGATCGCCCATATCCTGCCTGTCATGATTGCCCTCATCCTGGCCAATGCTGTTGCCCAGAGCCTACAGCCCTCACTCTATGACAGCATCATCAGGATCAAGACACTGCCCTACCTGCCTGATCTGGGCTGGGGCTGCCACCAGTATGGAGGACAGGAGTCCATGATCCTGCTGGGGTCCATTGAGCGCTCACAGGTGGTGGCCCTACTGGCAGGTCAACTGAGCCCCACCCACCGGCGACAGTACATGCAGGAGCATCGAAAGGCCCAGACATCTCCACCCTCTGATCAGGGGAGTCCTCCTAGCCCAGGGACATCTGTCCACTTCCAGGCTTCCCTGTCTCCCATGGGGAGACTCACAAGCCCCTGAAGCCTGCTTTAAAGAAGGGACCCAGCAATGCCACCAACCTCAGGAAGAGTCTACAGGCAATGTGAAGTCAGCAGGCATTGCCCTCAGGAGACTTTTCTGTGGCAGTCCACCTCCTGAGGCAGCTTCAGAGAGTGACTCAGACCTGGAAGGCGAGATGAGCCCTGAGGAGATTCTGGATTGGGAAGAACAACAACTAGATGAATCTGTCAACTTCAGTGACTGCAAAATTGATCCTGCCCCCTTCCAGCTGGTGGAGTGCACCTCTTTGCACAAGACCCATACAATCTTCTCACTACTGGGAGTGGACCATGCTTATGTTGCCAGTATTGGCAGACTCATTGGAATTGTTACCCTAAAGGAGCTTTGGAAGGCCATCAAGGGCTCTGTTACAGCACAGGGTGTGAAAGTCTGACCACCCATTGCCAGCTTCTGAGACAGTGCCACCAGCAGCAGTGACACAGAGACCACTGAAGTGCATGCACTCTGGGGGCCCCCCTCCCACCACGGCCTTCCCCGGGAAGGCAGCCCTTCTGACAGCAATGACAAGTGCCACTGAACCCTTCTGTGGGTGGCCCAGGATGGTGGTAGCCATATCCCTTCTGCCTTGGGAAAGCAGGAGGCAGATGGAGCTCCAGTTTCCTGTCCAGACCTGGGATGCTAGCTTCTCCCAGTCTATCCTACCTGGAATCCCACCCAGCACCCACCTGCAGAAAGATTTCCAAGTGCAGGAAGATTGGCACCACCCTGGCAGGATGGGTCACTTGACCCCTGCTCCCCTTTGAAGGAAAAAAAAGGTAGAAATAAGATGGGTTTATACTGGAACCTCCAATGACCAGATGTATAGAGATATTTACAAAGATTTTTATATTAATTTAATAAAATAAATTCTTAAATAAAACAAAATAAACACTTAATGAGCCACTTAAAAAAAAGAAGAGGAAATAGTCCTTTGGCATTCAATGACATGGTTAGATTCTTCAGATTGTCAGCAATGATGAGCAGCATACTGTTTCAGAAGGTGTCCGGCCAAATTAACTGTACCTTAGAGACACTGGACATGGTAGCAGCCCAAATGGTACTATGTTCCCTTCACAGAGTTAAGGTTGATGAACCAAAAACAATTGCCTTTGACAATGAACTCTATGCCCACTGTATTAAAAACTATAAGACAGGCAAATAGTACATTTCATTCTACATTCTCTAAGTCTAAAGTTAAAATCATGTTTTCTACAGAATTTTTTCTATGCAAACTTTTTTAATACTATAGAATTGGTAAAGAAATTGCAGAATGTGTGGTAGTAGTGTGATTTTTATAGCAGGTCAGTAATGGAAGGGGAAAAAAAGAACTACACATCAAGTTGAGAAATTGGAATTCTGGTTATTTTTTGGGGGATTGATAATTTCAAAACAATTTCTTCAGGTAGTTTTGAAAAGGGAGCATTAACATGGCATGATAATTTTCTCATGATCTTAGGATTGATTCTTCATACTATAGAGAAACAGCAAAGTGTGTGTGTGTGTGTGTGTGTGTGTGTGTGTGTATGTGTGTGTGTGTGTGTGTAACATATATGACATAATTGTTTAGGGAAAATGGCAGTGAATTACAAAATAGGAACACATGAACCTGTTTGTATTCCAGCAGACTTATAGTGTTTCAATAAATCAATACGTAAATCCATGGCTGAAGGAGATTGGGATTTTAGCCTATTTTGAATTACTAAGTGTGACAAACAAGACTAAAAGGATTGAGCATCTGAGAATACTCCTTGTTATTAGTAAATAGATTCATTGGTTATGTTTCTTCTTTTTTTCCTGCCTTTCTTCACTTTTTTCCTTTTTTCTCATTTATTGATTAATTCATTTGTTCATTCCTTTTTTTCCATTCCTTCTTAATTTGTTAATTCATTCAATTACCTATTCATCTGTTCATTTACTTGTGAATTCTTTCTTCCATGTAAATAATATCTTTAGCTTGGACCTCTATGATAGCAAATAGCAACTCAACTGATATCCATAATCCATTCTCCTCACAATATTCAATGACCATTAGAAAGACTAAATTACATGACTTCTCTCTTCTATTTAATACCTTTACAAACAACAATTACTTACTTAATCTGACCCCTTCTTCTCTCTCCAATTTCATCTCCTTCTTTGAACACTTCAGTGCATTGCTCTAGCTATATATACATAAACACCAAGTTCCTTCTATCTTAAAATTAGCAGTTTTTTTCTTTCTAATGAACATGGTATTCCTCAAATATTAGCATAAATCACTGCTATCATTTCTAGCATTTCTTAAAAGCATCTCAGGGATGCCTTTCTGATTACTCAATTTCAAATTGCCTCCCTTCCCTTTCTGTCATATCACGAGGTCTCCTCCATATTTATTGCTTTTTGAAAGTGTTTGTGTATATCCTCAAACAGAATATAAGCTATGTGAACACAAATAATTATTATAAATAATTATTGTAAATTTTAGGGCATTCTGCTTATCCATAGGAAGAAGGTATAAATAAAACTTTTATAAGCAACTCTGTTTTAATAAAGAGACACACATTCAAACAAATAAGTAATTAACACATAACATTGATGATGAAATAGAAAAGCAGCTTTTCTGTCCCAGTTGACAGCAAGCATCAACTCCTAGCACTGCGAATAAGCTATTTAGAACATCCAGTGGAGTCAAGCCTTGGGAGAACTACAACTTCAAGTTGACAACTACCTCAACTTCAGGATAAATCCCACATGAGAATTTCCTAGCCAAACCCTTGCCAAATCCCTGATACAAAAAAGTCACAACAAAATAAAATGGTTGGTGTAAGCAGCAGGAGTTTTTCCATAGTTTGTTAAGTAGCAATAATAATCAGAATCTAGGTATGAAATAAACTGATAGAAGGTTGATGTTTTCCTGTCTTTCAATATCACTCTTTGCAAGGCCAGGTGAGCAGAATAAGTAAAACAGAAATAAAAATGATAAAAGATAGTAGATATGTTGGGTTGTGGCTCAGTGGTAGAGCACTTGCCTAGCATGTGTGGGGTACTGAGTTCGAGCCTCCGCACCACATAAAAATAAATAAATAAAATAAAGGTGTTGTGTCCAAAAAAAGATAATTAATGGGATCTTCAAGTACCCCCTCTCCTATTGCTTGGATGAAGTATCTCTATAGAAGGTGGATACACACATCAGCCAAAAGTGTGGTCCAGGGCACCACAAAAATAAACAAATAAATAAATAAACAAACAAACAAACAAATAAATAAATAAATAAAAGTATTGTGTTCCTCTATAGCTAAAAATATTAAAGAGTACACTAGGAAGAAGCTAGATCATCTTGTATAGGTGTGGATGCCACAGAACATCATTTCTGCTGCATCCAAATTTTAAGTTCATAAACCATATCTAAAATTAAATATTTCAAAAGAGGGAGAATAATGTGTCTTTAAGTGTGAGGAGTGTCAAAGATTGTGGACATATTTCAACATTGCCATGAGTTGTATTCATAATTGTGCTTCATCTGAAATGTGGGCGTTTTTCATTTTTCTGTCTGTTTAACAACAAAACCATGTCCTACAGAAGCCCTTTGACATCTGCCAATTTCTCATTTGATGTTTTTGCTGCCCTGAACCAATAATAATGGTTATCACTTGAGTTAAGTTAGCCGGTATAAAAACCAGACTAAATTAGAAGAATGGTGACAATAATGGCTCATTTATTTTTATTTTGGTTTGCTTTTATTTTACTACCAAACAGCTAACAAGAAAATAATATATATATATATATATATATATATATATATATATATATATACACACACACACACACATATACACATACATATATGTATAAGCATATATATATGTATAGATAGATGGATAGATACACAAAATGATTAGAAGCACTTCCCTAGCATGTTCTGAGTTCTTTCCAGATGTATACCTAACTTTGCTATTTCATGCAGCCTGAATTTTATACCCATAGAGATCATATTAGCCTGCAGGTGTTAAAATTTAAAAGAGAAAGGGAAATTTCTTGCTGTGGTCAACTATGTAATTCCTTGTTTATATATATATAAACTGCAACATTGGCCTGAAGAAAAGTCTGGTTATGACATATCAAAATGTGTGTGTCCTCTAGTTGTCAAAGAAGCTAAAAGTAGCTAAAGTTTATCAAGAATGTTCAGGAGTAAATTTGATAGTTTATAGCACTTTTATCTGACTTGTGTTTTGTTCCAGTTAAAATATTTAGATTTTAGCTACCCTGAAAAATATTCCATTCCAAAAACTGAGCTGAAGTGTCACACTTGTATGACTTTTCTAAACTGTCCATTGTGCAAGTAATTCCTTACTTGTTCCTCATGACAATTTTAAATATCACATAAGCTATACTTATAATCTCTTATTTTTATTTAGACTCTTTTAAAAGATTTATCACTTTACTTTGTAGTAGTACAATTTATAGTTGTGTATTAGTCAACCATTAGTATATAAGCTTTTTTATAGAAATAAACATTTGTTTATAATTTATTTTTCCTCCTTAGTACCCCATATAGTTCTTTGTATTATAATGCTCACATTTATTGATTTACCTTGATATGTTTGTCAAATTAGGAAAATAATAATGAACAAAAACAAAAACTGTAAACACATTCACAGTGAATTATTATGAAACAAACTTACCATGTGTTTAACTATCTTACAGGATTGTTGGACAAATTAAGGCAGTATTTTTCCAGTGCTGAATTCACTGGTCAATTTGGTTTAGAAAAAAAAAAAAGTATAGTAAAGCTGATAATTTATAGTCATACATGAAAAACAATCTAGATAAGGTTTTGACATTCATTTTTAGTGTTTTAAATAAATTACATAGATCCTGTTGATATCCAGTCAAGCTTCAGAAATGATATGGCATTGACAAAATTTTTTAATTTTTATTCAAAATAATATTTCACATCAAGTTATGCAGAGAACACATTTATTGAAATTTTCTATTTTCATAAATCATCCTGTCTTACCTTTTTGCTTCCAAAAAAACACATATGTCTTAGACTGAAAACTCAAATGTATTTCATAATTACAATTTTTCATCTCATCTTCCAAAGGGTTTACTTATACCAGTTTTGGCCTATAATTTTTTCTTCTAAGAAGAGTCATGTACATCAGAATTGCAATAAAGCACAGTCATGACAGACGTGACAGTGACTAATTGTAGCTGATGCTGGCAATATGGCAGAGGTATTTTCTCATTAATGGTAAGAGTCAAAGAAAGATTTGAGAATGAGAAAGCAATGTAATGGGGTCAGGGCAAAATGACCACCTCAGGCCTGAGTCAAGCCAAGTGGAAAATTGCCTGAAGAGCAGGTTAGCAATTTGAACTAGGAGAGAAATAAAGTATAAAAAAGATTTTAGCACATGCATAGGGATGACCACACACATTCTAAAATAGCCTTAAAACTATATTTTTTAACCAATGAAGGGTTTTTCAATGCATGTTACAATTATTTTTTTGAGTGTCATTGATATGTAAGTATTAATATAAAAAATTAAATTAATTCTCCTTCTTCAGTACATTGCATCATTTTCTTTTTTTTCATTTCTATTTTCACTATCCTAATTGAGGCCACCAGTCAATGTCCCTTGAACCACAGCAATTGTTTCCAACTGTTCCCTCCATTTCCGGGTTCTCTGCCTGTTATCTCACCATTTCAAAAACTTAAATGTTTCTGCAGAACCCACCGTCTTAAAATTAAACACTCTAAACTATCATTCAAGGCCTTCATGGTATGCCCTCAATCTACCCTATTATAAACTCAACCTTCATAATTACTCTGCACATTCTCCATGCTATGGCCTTATGGAAATATTTGTTCTCCAGATAAACTCCCTGTTTTTTCCAACTTTATTATTATTTTTACATTCCTTTTACTATCTCTGCATATTTAATTATCTGTCCTATAAACTAGGAAGCAAAAGCCAATTCTTCCATGATGCCTTCACATATAGAAATAACTTTTTTTCTTTCTCTGGCACCTTATATCTCATTAGAAATATCAAAAAATGATACTATAATTATCTTCATACTTCTTTAATTTGGTATCTTCCATTATTCTCTTTCCATTCCCTATCTTATTTGACCTGTTATTATTGGAATTATTCAATATTGTTGACCAAATTTTACTTCTTGAAACATTCTCCTCTATTAGATTCCAAGATGGCATATTTTTATTTCTTCTGAATTACTTTTATTGGCTTTTTAGCTGACTCAGCTCATCCAATTGACCATAAATGCAAGACTTTTTCAAAGTTTAGTCCCAGGTGCTTCAATCATTCTATCTCCATGATTTCTATTTATATGATTTGCAGATTTTTATTTCTATTTGTCATTTTATAATCATCTATGAATATGACAAGAATTACTCAGACTCAACATAAGTAAAATCTAACTCATAATATTGTTTACCCTTAAATACACTTTTCTTCTATTAGTCCTTATCCTAAGAAGTGACACTTTTCTTCTATTAGTCCTTACCATCTCACACTCCCTTACGTCCAGTAATAATTTTGTTACCAATTTCTATAGCTTTTAGTTAGTAAGGACATTCAATTTTTCCTATTTCTCTTTCTCACTGAAGACATATTTGTCCAAATTAGCATCAACCATTGATGGGAATACTATTATAAGCCTTCTATTATTATAGTGTTTTCTACACAGAAACTTTGCCCACTCTATGTAGTCTATATTTTCAAAACCTAAATTTGAAACAAAATTTTCCTGCTTGGAGCTGTAATAATTTGTTATTTTTTTTCTTAAGCATATAAAACAAGGTTTTTTTAAAAAGGGGTAACAGACTTATTCCAGGAGGAGAAGGGGGCCATAGCTGGTATCCTGGTAACCCAAAAAGGGAGGCATTCTGCCATTTTTATAAGTCTTAGGCTGCCTTTGTTCTCCTGCTCTCTTCCCCTTATCTCTCTTCTTCGTGCACATGTGACTAGGCCCAGGAAAAGCTTAGTGGAATGGTCAAAAGGAGGGAAACAGGTAGACTGAAAGGGGAAGGGCAGGATAGAGCCACCCAGGACACATTAATTAACTACTTTTAAAAAAAATATTTTATTTTTTTTGTTGTAGTTGAACACAATACCTATTTTTATTAATTTTTTGGGGTGATGCTGAAGATCTAACCCCAGGGCCTCACATATGCTAGGTGAGCACTCTACTGCTGAGCCACAACCAAAGCCCCTAATTAACAACTTTTACAACTCAATGTATGGAGGGGCAATTCCTGGGAAAGATTACCTTAGAAACAGGTTGGAGCTGGGGCTGGTTATCTTGATAGGGTGGAGGAAGGGCTCTAAAGGCATTTCAGTCTCTCAGGGGGGTGGTCTCCTACTTTCTGGACTCAAATTGACCTCCTTGATCTCACCTGATTGGATTTACCTATCAATACTTACTTCCAGTCTAATTCTGGCTTCATTCTCCCTTCTAATTTTAGGAACTCCTTACAGCTATAAGGAGAAGGGACAACAATGGCTCTGGCTGCTTTGAGCTGAGAGGGAGCAACATGAGATAGGGCAAGCAGTTTGTAGTTCCCTTTTACAAGTTGGTTAGGATTGAAGTCCAGTTGGGGAAGAACAGGTTGTAAAGTCATCTGGGAATGGGTGCTTCTATGAGAGACAAGCAAAAACATGAGTACTGAATAAATATTGCAACATCTGGAACATGTCAATGTATACCATGAAGATCTTAGAAATTTTCTCACCAGGAGGTGTGAGGGCTGAGAAGTTGTCCCCATAATGAGGCCAGAGTGGACAAGTCCTTTATTTGGGAATCTAAAGCTATTTTTTTAATAAAGATCTTAACAATGTTAAGTCTTCTTTCATGTCAGTATCATGTTGTCATTTTTCATCTATCACTTGGCTATTACAAATGCTATTTTCTTAGCCTGGAATGTGTCTCTTTCCCCTTTTTATTCAATTAATAGTTCATAGAATACATCTCATTTCACATTTTATTTCCTTCAAAATAGTCTTCCTGGAAACCTTTAGGTAGATAATATCATCTCATTATAGATAGGCATTTCACTGTATGCTTCCATTTCATAATATTTATCACAATTATTATTTTATGTCTATTTATGGGATTACTTTGCTGTGGCTTCTTCACTGAATGAAGTTGTACAGATATAAAATGATTAAAGTTACAAGGAGAGTCTTGGTAGAAACAACATTTGAACCCAGAAGTAATATAATCTTGTAATCCAGTGTCCTAATTAATAAATATGTCCTACATAATAAAAGGGAAAAGGGGGAAAAAGTCTATCAAGGGAAAATCTATGTTAGTCTGCTGCAAATGGAAATGTCACCAATAGCATGATAGGAAAATGGTTGTGAATTCTTTATTTTATGATGTTGCCATATTTATTGGCTATTTATGTTGACTTCCTTTTAAATAAATATGGCTGATAAAATTTTCATTTTTGAATACCATTTGCACTACAACTTAGGAACAACTTCCATTTATAGGTTTAACATGTTTCCCACACTAATAATAAAAAAGTATTGAATAATCATCAAAAGTACTGGGAGGAAGAGAGATTCTATTTAATCAAAAGACGACACAAACTGTTCAATAGCAGGTATTCATGGAATATTTGACATATCTTATTTAACCATTAAAGAAGGCCACAAAGGCTATCTTTGATTGGTTACATCTTTTTTACTTTGTGTCATCTCAGATGAGAACATAGAAAACTAAAATATGATAAATGGGATAGGTATAAAAATATATATTATCCATTTTTAGAAAGTAGCCTCGAACTACTGTATCTTCCAGAGATCATGATTAACTAGATTGTGTCTAATCTAACTTCTCTTTATTACATCCAAATAGATGCTTTGAAAATTAAACACTACAAGAAAACAAATATAAATAGTATTTATATATTTTAATAATGAGAAGTTTAATATTTTGAAAAATATTTCATTTTCAATAAATCATTGCTTTCATAAAATTGAATGAATTATCTTAGGAAGTTCTATAAAATCTTTTTCCAATATCTGATTAAAATATATTTTTATACTATACAAATCTGGCCTTTGAAAATATGAAATAATACAGTAAAAGGAAATGTGTGATTTAATAATCATATATGTAATTAAATTTTTGACAAAGTGCTTACAAACATACTTTCTTATTTATCATTGTATCTGTTAATTAAAGAAAAGATGATAAGTAAGGTTAATCTGAATATATACAGCACCATATTCAGATATCCATACTCTCAAAACAAAATCACTTGAAATACCATTGTACGTATATTTCATAGTCTTTAAGACTATCAACAGATTTAAAGCTATACCCTTGAAGTTGTCTGCTACCTAGAAATTGCAGGTGATTATCAAGTGCAATGTTCAGGAAAACTCTAATTTTGTCTGTAGACAATAAATGTGAGAAGGAGAAAGCCACAGAGATGACCAAAAACTTTTCAAGAATGCATGTCTTTGGAGAAGAAATCTTTTAGTACTAGTTATATATTTTTAATATAATTATAATTCTCTATATTAAAGAGTTTGTAAACAACAATTTTGATGTTATATTTTTCTTCTTAATACTTTACAACATATGCATAAACACACACACAAGTTTTGATATTTGTACAAAATTTCAGTTGGCTACAAAAACAACCCAACAAAACAAAATCACTGATCTATGCCTAAATCAATTATTATTTTTGCCATGTTTCTTACAATTAACATTGAGCTATTTCTGTGAATTCAAAGGGATAAAGATACTTTCATCATTTTAAAACTGTTCCTAACCAAGAATATATAACCATGTGTGTGTGTGTGTGTGTGTGTGTGTGTGTGTGTGTGTGTGTGCATGTGCACATGTGTACACACCTGTGTATATTATTTCAAGTGGTAGAGAATATTGATACAATCATTAATGTTCTGCATGTTTTCCTAGTTATTTCACCAGGTTCCTATTAGTGAGTGAGTGACTATTTTCTCTTATGTAGTGATGTTTCTAACTGTACATTTTCTCTGGTTTCCTGGATATGGCTACATTATAGCTTATGTAATTCTAAAGAACAGACAGTGGCTTTTGATGAGTATGTTATTTAGCAGAAAAACTCCCGGTTATGGGGATTTTTAAAATGATAAAAGCTATATTCTTTTCTCTGAATTCATAGTAATAGTTGAATGTTAATCACAAATTGTACCAAAAAAATGGATTCAGCCATTGATCTGTGATTTTGTATTTTGGAATTGTTTTTGTATCCAGTTGAAATCTTGAGTAAATGTCAAAACTTGCTTGAAATAGTTTATAAGCGAGAGAAAATGCTGAAATAAATACATAAGAAATGTCTAATTACTTTTTCATTATTTTTCAATGTTCTCGAGTTGAGATGATTGTTTTCAAAATATGATCTTTTTGAGTCCTTCAAATGATTTTTTTGAGTCTTAAAACAGTGTTTATAAAACCTTTTAAAACTCAGACTAAATCAGATGAGAAGCTGTACTGTAATTCTGAGTGTGAAAGAATAGGAAATTGTCCTCAGAATGTTTCACTGATTCCATCTTTCCTTACAAAATTAGAATAAATGAATCAGGTGCAGATTCAGAATTTCCATGTTTTAATTCAATCAACAATAAGTGATCCCCCAAAGATATTGAGAAAGTTTATAATAATGATTCTTTATTAGTACTGCTAACAATTATATCTTTATTTTATTTTTCTATCTTTTCCTTTGAAAAGGATTATCTAATTTAGAAAGATTTCTCTTCAAATTACTTCTGTTTTCTATTCCTTTGATGAGCTTCTCATTTTGCTTATCTTTTGTTGTTTTTCTTGATTTCATCAAATTGCATAGCAGTGTTCCCTTGTAATTCACTGAGCTTCTTTACCACAGTAATTTTGAATTCTTTTTCAATCAATGCATGGGTGTACAATTCTTTGGGTTCATTTACTAAAATTTTGTAGCATCTTTAATTCTTTGTGATCCTTGAAGTCTTGCAAAGTTGTTGGCTCATTTGGATTGAGGAAGAAATCTTGCTTTTTTAAAAAATATATTTATTTGTTCTAATTATGCATATATGGCAGAACAATGCATTTTGATTTTTTGTACACAATAGAAATTTTTATTTGGTAAGGAAAGACCTTTGCATGCAGAGGTGGGAGCATAAGAATGTTGCAATATTCTGAAACACTAGTGTAGAAGCACATGGCATGAAGTATTTGGGCATGTGTTGGTTCTAGGTCAGAGAAGGGTGTGATGTTTCATCAATTGAGGCAACTAGATTCTATGATGTCCACAACTGCATTATACTTGGAGGCAAGAGCTGTGGAAGGCCCACAACATGTAAGCTGTGGGTCCAGCAGGAAGGCACTGAGACAATTAGCAATGGGGGGCATAGTTAATGGTGTATGCATGCTCAATGACAGGGCCTGGCTGTAGCACAGACCAGCTGCAATAGACATAAGGTCAGAGGCACAGGCTGATTGTGAGCAAACATATAGCAGTGGGGGCTGGAAGAGTGCACATACAGAGTTGCAGGAGATTATTATAAGCAAGTGATAGGGACAATTATTGTTGCATGTATGTGGGCAGCTGAATCTCAGAGGTGGTTATGGGTATACCCACACAGCTATTGTAGTTATCTGTGGGTATAAGCATGGTGGTGGGGGCAGGAATATCTGGTTAGACACAGCTAAAGGGGCTTGGACTGGTGGTATGCAGTAGCCTGACTACAAGGGACGGTGCAGGTCACTTGCATGTGGTTCTGTAAAAAACAAGTCCTATGGCAGAAGCCTGGGGTCATTTGTATGCACATATGATAGTGTCTTTGGGTGTCTGGTGGAGCTTCTGAGGACACAGCAGCTGGGAAGGTCCTGGGATTAGGGTGAGAAGGGGAGGCAGTTGTGGCTCAGGCATCTGGAGACTGAATAGGAAAAACTAGAACTCTCATGGACACAAGATACAAGGGGTCTACTGTGGCTGTACTGGCTGTACTGGCTATTGATTTCTTCAGTGGTGAAAGATGTTAGGGCCCTCTGTGGAATAAGTCACTGAGGTTTTACTATTGAACCCTATGGGGTTTCGTATTATCAGTGGTAAAGAAGGTAGGTTCTTGTGGGCCCTGAAAATTATTGATGTCCTCAGAAGAAGAGCCTGTTAGAGTCTTGTGCAGAGCAGATACCTGGGGGATATGATGGCTCCTGCTTCATGAAGCTGGACACTGATGAATGACATCCTCTCCCCCCCCCTCAGCTATACTTATCT